>NW_022987685.1:3676699-4282949 GCF_902827165.1 Trematomus bernacchii
TTCCTCGGTAGCCTGTTCACATGAGGACACTGTGTTGGACAACAAGCAAACGCATCAATCATTACTCAAACGCTCCACACATTACACAACTCCTTCATTCAAAGCGTTTATTTGACAGCTCACGCATTTCCAAGCATACCAACATACCAGAATTTATCAGCCCCCCCCTCCACACACACACACACACCTACCTCCCACTACTGTGCCACAAAGACCTTCATTCATTAAAGAGTGTTTCATGTGACTTTATTGGGTGTTACAGGGAGCCCCCCCCCCATTAGTTTGCTTTGAAATGTGTTGTTTGAGAGAGTGAGAGGCAGACAGAGAACGGGCTGTGCAGGAAACATGGGCGGGAGAAATGGCTTGTTATGTCTGCCAAATGCTTGACTTTATTTCTTTAATTCTTGCTGATACTTGAAAGAAAACAACTCTTTATAACAGCCGTTAGACCATACAAACAAGAACACTGTGTACAGGATTTTATTGCAATAAAAACACTCGCAATAAGTTTATTTCGGTGCATTTCCATTATTGGGATAATAATGGATATCCTCTGATTAAGGACGAGGGATCTATGTAGCTCTCATTCTAGAGAAGTACGAAAATGTATCCTGATTTTTTTTTTTAAATACACAAATTGTTTAGGAAAGAAAAGATTCAGACTATGTTGCTGATTTTTATATTTATAATTTATTTACGATTTATCTTTTTAAAATGATATGATGCAATAAAATAGTTCTTCAAAAAATGAAGGTTAAAGTGATTCCACTCTGTATGACATTTCAAGCATATTTGATGATTTTATTGTGTATTTATTTATATGTAATATTAACCATGATAATCGTGACCTTAAACCTTCATATTTTCCCACGCCTTATACTGTGTAGAATTAGTTCAGATATCACGTGCAGTGAAGGCTCTGATTTAAAGCGGCTCCTGATTGTTGAATCAATGGCGGTTCATTCCCTCAGACCTAATCTATAAACAGATGGAGTAACTGATCCCCCTCCCCGTCAACATCACTCACTGCCTGCACACTTACTGTAGTGCTGAGGCCGCTGAGTAATTGCTGTATATATATTTATATATATTAACGTGTGTGTGTGTGTGTGTGTGTGTCTGCACAGCTCTTCTACAGGGTGACGGATGAGCATGCCAAAAAGGGCGAGCTGCTGCTGGTGGGGATGATCTGCTACTCCAGCCGCCACTACTGTGCCTTCGCCTTCCACACCAAGTCCTCCAAATGGGTCTTCTTCGATGACGCTACGGTGAAAGAGGTAAGATCTGAGTGCCCTCTTTATTAAATAATTTGTCGATTAACTAAATTAGTTCATAGAAAGAATCCATGCCAAAGCATACACTGAATCCAGCTTGTCTTGATATGGGGAATTAGTTATTTTCTTTCTTTTGCTTGATTGTAAAGTGAATATTTTTTGCATTATGGAACACATCCAAATTGTGAGCAACATTTATTACCACAACAACACAATTATGGCTTTTAAATTAATCCTAAAATGATGCATTTTAGTCATGCATTACTCCCAAAATAGTAGATTCATCGTGGGAGATGTATAGGGTTTTAAGATTGCTAAACAGCAACACATGGAAACTATCAATAGACATTAAAAAAACAAAACATTTTGAATGTTGAATTTGAATGTCAACACCTCTAACAGATCAACAACATATACAAGGAACGTTTTGTCTTCATGATTTGAGTTCAATCTTCACAGGTTACTATGAGTAAGTACAAAGTTAGTACAAAGTTAGTACAAAGTTAGTACAAAGTTAGTACAAACGGGCTACAGTTCAAAATGTGGAAATCTCAGTACTTATCAAAGTATTTTTTGCCACCAGCAGCAAAAGAGTAGCAAAGCTCAGTCTCGTCTTTATCGGTCAATAAAGGCTTCATCGATTGCCCTTCATAGCCTCTGGGTTGATGAGCCTTTATGAGCCCCCCCCCCCCCTCCTCATTTCTACTGCAGTTCCTAAACTCTATCATCACAAAGTACTGCAGTAGTGGAGCTTAACCTGTAAAGATTTGTTTACGGGTTAAAGTTGAGGGGTCAGTGAGAGTGCTGAGTTGCATGGTTTAGGTTTGTGTGCATGTGTGTGTGTGTGTGTGTGTGAGGCTTTTTTTGTGTGTCTGTTGTTATTGTTTACTTTATAGGCCACGTGTCCTTTCATGCCCCTAATTCTCTAAATGTTGGCTGTGTGTTCATGGTGTGCACATATGAGCATGCCTTTTGTTTCACATCCTTTAATTTTTTTCGGGGACGGTGGTGCAGCAGCTGGCTGGCTCAGTGTCAATCCATCAGCAGCTTGTGCTGCGTGTGCATCCCCCCCACCCCCCCACCCCCCCACCACTGAGGTGGAGGAGCTACAGCGCTTGGTGCTGCCAAGTCTGTACCTGAGTTTAAACCTGCAGCATTTCTGTGACTGTGTACTTCCACAACATACTGAACTCTTCTAAACATTAATATATAATATAGGGTTCAATATTTAACAAAATATATTAAAATGAATTGGAGCAAATATGTTTTAGTGCACTGCCACAGCAAAACTCCAACATATATTATCTTGTTTTATAGTCGATTGATGCCAAAATCGTAATTGGGGGGAAAAACATCGATTAGTTAAATTGCCCTACATCCACAGTTTTTTTCTTTTTCTCATTTATTAATGTCTTTGCAACATTCCTTTGTGTGTGTTTTTGTTTGCCTTGCATTAGTTCTTCTTTACCTCAACTCTTTTTTCCCCCACCGTCCCTTCCTTAATTAAGGTACACAGAAGCATCTGTTCGCCTGCAGCCTGCCTCTGTGTCGGACACGCACCTCACACAGTTGGGCTAATGGCTTGATTTGGTTTCAGTGTGTTACACATACATGAATACATTCATTTTAGTCACATCATTTTCTGTTAGTTGAAGATAAAAGTGATTCCAAAAAAAGCTGCCTTGGGGTTGTAATCATTTAAAGTGACTCGCATCAGATCTTTTACACAACAAAACTTTGTTGAAACCTCTTTGTAAAATGAAGCCAGATGTTCTAGGAACAATCTGTCTGCTTGTATGAAATGAATTTGACCATGGCAGCTTGACTTTCCATTACAAGAATCCAACATTTTAAACCCTTTTTTTCAAATAAAAAAAGGAAGGCGGATCGAGGAAACAAAGGAGTTTTTTTTCTCACTTTTCTTCTCACATATACAGATGCGTTTTACACCTTTCCTTTGTGTCTTGCTGTAGATCGGCTCCAGGTGGAAAGATGTGGTCAGCAAATGTATCAAAGGTCACTTCCAGCCTCTCCTTCTGTTTTACGCCAACCCCGACGGGAGTGCGATCCCCGCAGACGATACCTCGAGACCAAACAGCAGCCAGCCCCCCTACAAGACCCCCGTCAACGGAGACGTGCAAGGTAAACATTAAGTCTGGATTTTTTTAAATGTGTCAGTTTTGGCTGAAATAAGGAGACAATAAAATGTTCCACCTCTTACCACCCAACTGGAGTGTGTTTGACAAACAAAAAAAAAGGAAAAATACAGGACGTTTTCCCATTGAGTAAAATGATTGCCCGGCTGGTAATTTATTCCTCCGAGTACACATTGAATCAATGTAAATAGAAAATGTCTTTCATTTTAAAACAGATTTAGATGGTTGGAGATACCAAAAAAACAACTCTTTTCAGTACGACGTGTAAAATCCCTGATATATTAGTGGCCTTTGAATGCAGTAATGAAAATGTGTTGATGAGAGCAGCTGAACATTTGGATTATATATCCCGGGATTTGTTTGGTTGGGCAGCTTTTTATCCCTTTTAGAGATCCTCCTCCAACTCCCCGGCTGGCCGAGCCCCAGGTCCAAACTCTTCGCTCTTTAGAGCTGACGGAGCACCAAAACTGGATCATCCCGCAAAAACCAACACAACGCTGTGTGGATTTTTTTATTTAAATAATTTAGTGGTGCATTTTGCTCTATTTATCATATTATTCAAGTAACATGGCTTTTTGTTTCTTGAAAATATATTATACTGCATGTATGACCTCAGTTTGAATTTAAAAATGTTCTTTTTTTTGTCCTCTGCAGGCTTAGAATCTCCAGATGTAGCTCCTAAGAAGCTGGACCTCACCAAAGAGAACCTGGCTCTGCTGGGGCAGGACTCCTTCAAACAGAAGACCCCCTCTACCTTCAGCCGGGGCAGCGCTCAGAACAGCGTGGATCAGGGAGGTAAGAGCGGAAACATGAAATATTTCAAAAGGCAAAGAGAGAGAGAGAGAGATTTCTTACCTAGGATGTGGATGAACAAACGGCAAAAGTTTCTATTTGAACAAATCCTTTAATGAAGTCTTGACTCCTTAAAAACTGCTTCATTTCTAATTTCTTTCAACCACAGAGAGTGGGGTCAAGGAAAGATTTGGACAAGGTCATTAAATGTCTTCGCTGTAAAACTAAATCTGGCCGTGTTAGTAATACAGAGGGGAATAGAGACCCTCGTTAGGGTTGGGGGTCACAAAGAGCTGCACTCAAGTGCAAGTAAGGACAAGAGTGTGAATTAAGGAGAAGAGATTTTTTAAGAAGTAAACAGCCTTCTTTGAATACGTGATATTATGGCATATTGAGTTTTCAAGTGCTTTATTTTTTTATTTAAAGCGTTCATGAATTTTACAATTCATGAACGCTTTCTGTGGCATCACACCATTCTACAAACATGACCAACTGCAGCATTGATGTTTAAAATGCGTGCTGAATTCAGGTGAAGAAGATTATTTTAAAGTTTTAATTTGATGCAACAACTTAATTGGCAGGAATGTCACACAAAGTGAAAGGACTGTTCTTTTTATTAATTTTGGATATAAAGTTTGGTACAATTTAATCATTCAATATATATTTATAATACTACTGGTAAAATAAATAAATGTGATCATATTTGACTTGTAATTAAAGCTTTAAGGGACCTTATTCTCCCATACATTTGATATGTCCTTTAATTTCCACTAGCCAGATATCTAAGGTCTTCCACCGAGTTTCTTTGAAGTGTATCTCAAAACAACTCCTGGTATTATGTTCTTATTATATTCCTGCTGAAATCTGACACACGATGATACGATCATGTTTTCTAGTTTCATGACTAATCATTAAAAGCCATCTGTCAAAGACGGAGCAAAGATCCTCAGCATGGAGATGTTTTTCCCCTGCTGTCTTTCCCTCCCTGGCAGAAAATGTCGCATTTACATTTCAGCAAAATGATGTTGAGATTTCTTCTGTCTACACTCCCTGCAACTGCTCAGTGCATTGGGGATACCAGGGACAAATAGATTGGGGGAAAAGTGACAAGGAAAATGACAATAAATATCTATATGTACACTGTATGAGATATAAATAGATATAATGGAGTCTGCAGTTGTGAAAATCCGTTCCTAATTCAGCAGAGAGTCAGGTTGTCTGTTCCTCCATAAGAGCGCAGTGATTCCTGATTATAATACCTGACAACTTTCCTTTTCTTTTTTTTTACAGTCAAAATTGGCACAAACGATCCTAAAGGTCGCCTCAAAGAGATTTCTCGAGAAGTTGCCCAGAGAGCAGCGGAGGTGCGTGGGATGCATCCGTCCAGAAGAGAGGCTGAGAGGAGCGGCCAGCGGAGGCCGGAGTCACGCTACAGAGGTCAGTGTGCACATGCAATACAGCGCATAAACATACACATCATGGCTAGCCTGCACTTCCCCAGCCCTTATGTAACCGTCGGTTCGGGAGCAATGTGTCAGAAAGGGGATTAAGTGGTGACGTCTGTTGGAGCCTGCATTCATCCCTCTATCATATTCACAGCCATTGGTCTTCCTCTCTTTACTCTACATGGACATTTACAAACATATAAACACTGCATGCATTAGAGTGTTAGTTTAACTAAACTAACATGTTTCTGCCACACTTTGTATCTCCCTTCTACCCCATACATTGTAATGGGCAGGCTGATTGGTACATCACTGCTTTCAATGAAGTATCAGTGAAGGGATTATGGAGCACAATTGTCACACGCTCCCAAATCCAGCATGTCAACAGCAGCAGCCTGTGTTAGCAGCGAGCTCACGTCCCTTTATGATTGAATGCAGTCTGCTAAAAGAGGCTAGTGTCGTTGGCGTGATGAATGGCGAGGCTGGAGGTGACACTATAGTTAATGTAAGTAGAATCAATATACAGCAGCGGGGACTCGTTCACAGGCTAGCATTTTGCTAAGAAGTCTTCTGAAAAAAGACACTCAAGAACAGCTTGAGCACCCTTTCTGCTCATATTGGTATAACCCCGGGGATTTTATGAATGATTTCTGCCTGGATTGATTAAGACTTGTCAACAAAACACAGGACTGTGGATCATTTTGAATCAACACTTCAGAAAGTCCTGAAAACACCTCGGTTTCATATATCTGAGCAGAAAAAGAGAGAGAGCAATTTGTGAAGTGATTTACCTCTGGCTCCCAGTCAGCAAAATCTGAAGCAATATAACTATATCTCTTTCGTGTGGCAGGTATATGTATTACATTTACTTTTTGTACCCTCAAGCATTACCACGCATCACATTTTCCAGTTTATTTAGATGATGACGTCAACACTAGTATAAGCAGTGTTTGCTTCAAGTTACATAAAATGCATTTACCTTGCATAATTAATCAGAATGACCTTTTTCTGATTTCATTTAGAAGATTAGGTTGACTTCACTAACAAAATGATCATCTGCATATCAATTACTAACCTTGTTACTTTGAATTATTGACCGCATAAACAATCAAGATTGTAATTTATATGAAAATATTCATTATGCAGACAATTTGTTGAGCAATGTCCCTTCTGTGCGTGTGCGTGTGTGTGTGCATGTAAAGCTTGACATTAATGAACTTGTTCCCAGGAAGGATGTCTGCCTATATATTCTGAAAGTGGCTATTATGGCTGGAAGTGTCCTTGGAACAGCAGACGCACATCCATAACACAGGATCATGTGCAGACATGTCACAACATACATACACCCACGCACACGCACACGCACACGCACACGCACACACACCCACCCACACACCAAAGTGCTTTCTTTATCGTGTGTATATGCATGGATATGTGTGAGCTGGCATTGTAGACACCAGAGAGGAGAATGGACTCCTGTCGGCTGTAATTCACACCTCTCTGTCATCTGCATGCATAAATGTCAGGAACCCTGTTGTCGTCATTCCCCCCCACACACACACTTTTCTCCCAGCATGCACCAGGCTTTAGCACTGTGTTGAGGTGTCAGTGAAAGTGTTATTCATTACGCTTGTTATCAGTTTCAGCAGGAAAAATATGACGATACGATTAAATTGTCGATGCCAACACTGTGACACTTTCAATGACTTTATTGCATAATAAACATACTTATACAACTTTAAAATGAAAGTTGAAGGCATTCACAAATATTAATAATGCTTGATAACAATAATGATTTTATTATGCCTCATAAGGTCAATCATAATACTTCATAATTGCTTGTCACTCAATGACACTTTTTTTATTACAAGGATTATAGTGTATTATAATTCCCATAGGGGCTATACATAAATGTTTTCTAGTAGTCATTATAATTAGTTTTTTAATGCGTTATGATCATATTTAAGCATGGTTCCTACAGATCCTTCCTAGTATTAAAAGACATTGAATTCCAAAAGTCATAAAAATGCAAGAAAAAACTTTTGAAACGACATATTGTTGAATCATTAATGTAAAACATGTATTGTTGTATAGTATCTATTAATGCATTGTTCAAGCTCTTATCAATCTTCTGTTTTTTCAAACCAGACCCACCTCCGGACAGGACTTACTCCCGCTCTGTGTCCCCCCCTGAGAACGGCTTCAGGCAGCATGTGGACACCCGTCTGTACAGCAGCCAGGGGAAGGGTCCCACTCGTACTGAGCGCACCCCCCACCTTGGAGTACGCCCCTCACAGGAGCCCGTCCGCTCTACCTCCAGGGTCCAGGTGCTGCCCAGTGTTCCCAGTTTCACTAGCAGTCACCACAGTCGGAGGGTGGAACCGGTCTCCAACGGATACGACACGGACAGCAGCCAGGACTCCAGGGAACGTCCCGGAAGCGCCGGGACAAACCGGAGCAGGCCCAGCCGGCCCTGGAAGCCCATGAGAGAGGCGCTGAATGTTGACAGTGTTTTGAGTGGGGGTAATGCAGTAAATCAGGAGAGGAGGCAGCACAGCCCCCGTAGGAGACCCAGCAGTCAGTCCCCTACCCGAGAGCGAGACCTAGAGCGAGAGAGGGAGCGAGAGAGGGAGCGAGAGAGGGAGCGAGACAGAGACTTTACGTGGGGAGGCCGAGAGGAACGCAAACCCAAGAGCCTGATGACCATCTACGAGGACGAGCAGAGGCACGAGACGGGGGGCAGCCACAGCTCGCTGGACTCAGAGGGGCGGGGGGGCTACAGCGACAAGGACAGGTCGAAGGGCTCGGGAGCTCTGAAGGTGCGGAGTGACAACTGGAAGATGCAGAGGACCGAGTCTGGATACGAGAGCAGCGACAGACTCAGCAACGGCTCCGCTAACCTGGACTCCCCTGTGGTGGAGACCCTGTCCTCTAAAGACCTGAGGCCCATCCCTGAGCTGCACCTGACCAGGTACATATTCATAAACCTTTTCTGTTTAGCACATTTTATACAAGCAATGCAGCACTTTTGACAAGAATGGAAAGTAAACAAAGAGGTAGAGCTGGAGAAATATTTGGATTATAAATGTGTCTTTAACGGTAAGTAAAGTTAAGAACATTATAAGAATAGCCTCTTTTAAATATTAAAATTGTGAATGTTTCTATCATATTCTGTTCTTTATCAGTATATCATATCAGCAGTAAATATCTTTCAATTATAGACCAAACGGTTCATATGTTTTGGTTTTGGACTTCCCAAATAAGTGATTCAATGTTCAATTCATCTAGAAAACAATTGCCATACTTAATGGCACATCAGATGGAAAATAAAACACATTTCATAATAACAATCAGTGGTGAATATTTACATTTTTGATATGATAATACAGATTGTGTTTCGCCTCCAGAGAACTCTGTACTAATGTAGTCTGAGCTCATGACACAGAGATGACTATTACACAATTGTTGCTGCAGCTTCGTCATCCCATGCCAGACTCATTTAAGGAAGTGCGTCTCAAAAATGCTGCCATTTTTAAATGATTAAACAATACAAACAAACTCTTCTAAGAATAGCAAGGCCCATTTAACATAAATGCACACAGGGCAGATGTGCCGGCCTTATTATGCCGCGCTGTCACTCCTTGGCTTTGTAGTGCTTGTTTGATCCCGAATAGCAGAAAAGTCCTGCAGAAAAACTCGCTCCCTTAACTCCTGGTGAATTATTCAAACCTATCTTGACTCTAAAGTGCTGCTTTGATCATCTTTGTATCAACATATGGTTAAATATGTTCAGAGACTTGGATTAAAGCCTAAAACTTGTATACATTTGTTACTTTATTGTGTATAATATGGCATGACGTTTGAAAGTTTTTGCCCCGGTTTTCATACATTTCTATGCACTTAACAGTAGATAGAAAGTATAGCACTTAAAACATATATTCAGGCTGAGGTCATGGAGGTTTAGTCCTCCTTTTTTGCTTCATGCATTTAACTTTTAAATGGTTGGTGAAAGATCAAACTCTGGAATATCTTCAGTCCACTGGGCATGAATAATTTAATTTATTTTGTTTTTTAGGGATCAGTTCCCTCAGAGAAGAAGTGATGATTTGATAGCTGACATATTGCACTCTTCATTTTCCACTGGTAAGTAACTCTTACACTTTGAATAATTTCATACTTCTGCACATAACTTCATTTCAGCCACTTCGGCTCATCAGCAGGTGGTTGAGATGTGTTTATATTTAGGCATTGGGTACGTTTCGCAAAGGAACAAATAAATATTCTTTGTTACTCTGTGGGAATAAGCCACAGATTAAAGTGTCAATGTTTCACAGAGGCTCGGCCCTGACATTAAAGAAAGTTCCCCTCTGTGTGTTATAAGGAACTGAAACATTAAGATGGCACTGAGCAATTTCCATGATTTATTGTGCCATCAGTACTGTAAGGTCACCGCCTGATTGAAGGGGTACTGCATGGAAATACGTGTGTTCTGCTTCCTCGCCTTGACCTTTTTTATCCTGAGTAAAGTTGATGTTATGCAGCACACAGAGAAATGTACATGAGCTTAACAGAAGTATCAAGCCGGGTAGAACAACTGGAAAGAATCGCCTTTTTCAATTCAATGTGGCAGTCTCCTTTATTGCCAAGTAAACCCTTTTAAAAGTTAGGCATGGAGATAAAAACCTGGACCTTTGTTCCCACAGACGTAATGTAAATACAAGGGAGGGAAAACATGTTAATTGTTAACTGCAGTGAATAAAAAGAAAAGCTTCTTTATCATAATTAATAACTGCTCTTCTATGAGTTTGGAAACCACTACTGTTAAAGAAAAAAGCCTGTACAAATAAAGCATGATAATCCTAAAATGAGTCATGTTGTGCAGTTGCAAAAAAGATTATTTTTATCCTACAGACAGGATGGAGGGAGATTAAATGACTTGAATAGCGCAAGGCGGTCTGTCGCCTCGGCACACTTCACATTTTGTATCCAGCTCATCGTGCTTGAGATATCACAGAGAAAAGGATGGAAAATATATTTTGAAATGAACAAATATCTTGAAGAATGCCTCACTAATTCCCTCAGCAGGAGAACACTGAGTTAATCCTGGGTAGAGGGGGAGATGAGTGAGTTTGCAGGGGCCGCCCAGCTGTGCCCGGCCGGGCAGAAAATGCCATGACTGGGCCTGTCAGAAGGTGGTATTCAAACATGAGGCAATGAAATGCCATTTAGTAGCACTGCAGTTATTTCAAAGTCCCAAAGAGTTCTGCAGTGCTGCATAAACAGCAGCTACAATTGGGTCTGCCTTCAGTTTTATACACAGTTGAAAATAGCTTTTACACAAGTGCAGTGAGTTGGGAAAACAAGCAGAAATTGACAGAGTTAAATGCTGTGAGCACATGCAAAGTTATTTGTGTAAAAGAATCCACACTGCTGCAATATCCTTTTGTTCACATTCATCTAATTAAATGTATGTTTCTAATGAAATGCTCAAACCTACATTCTGTACAAATGTGTATGTAGACAATGTGACATTTGTGCAGGCCTGCAAATAACTAATATTTAGAATATAAATGTATTGCAGATCATTTTCTAGAGCAATGGCTTGGTCTAAATATGTACCAACATAGTTAAAAATGTGCATCCCATTTTCACAAATATGTTGTTCAATACTTTGTTTTATTCAAAACCCAAACATATTTACTTTTTATATGATATACAACTGAGAAAAGCATCAAACCTTTTATATGGAATAGACTGAAAACAGCATTTTCTGATATCTCTGTAAGGTACATTATATTTCTATTCTTCTGCCTAATTGATTAGTTGACTAAAGCACTCGGTAAAGCTTTTCATTTACTCACGCTGTTTGTTTGCCCCCTAGTGCCTTTAAGGGGACATGACAGCCATCATACACTAAACCACCACTTAAAGGTGGGGTAGGTACGTTTGAGAAACCGGCTCGAGATACACTTTTTGTTATATTCCATGGAATGCTCTTAACATCCCGATAGCAATGAATATCTTAAGTGCTTTGACAAAAAATCCATAAAAAAATGTCATCTGTGGAAGCCGTAGTACTGTAAAAAGCACGACCAATCATTTTAGCCGGCCCGGCTAAAATAACTGGATGGCCTACCTGTCTGTCAGCCTTCCATCTGTGCACAAACTTATCTCGTGCCCTCATTGGTCATGTGCACGTTCGTGTGTGTTGGAGGAGGGGCTCTGTAAGGAAGTGGCAGATTTTTTCCGGCTGTGTATTTTCAAATTCTAGCGCACTCGAGCTGGTTTCTCCAAAATGACCTACCCCACCTTTAATCACTTACCTCTTCTTATTCATAACATGAATTATTTATTTCAAGCTGTATCTTGAGTTAGTTTGGATTAACTTGACTAATGTTTGAATTGTTAACTTGGCTAACAATCTCTGATCTATGAGTTCTTCTCAGTTTAACATCAGTCTGTATTGACAAGCTGCAGTTAATGTGTGCTGAGGCTCTTTGGCCTGAGTTCAGCTGCAGTCTGGCCTGAGCTGCAGTCCATTGAAGTCCCAAATCCTTCCTGAAGCTCAGACACATGTAGACGGGGAGTGGGGACTTGACATTTGGACCACAGCAGGCTTGCTCACAACCTGTTTGTGTCGTGGATAAATCTCATCCCGTTGCTTTATACCGAAATTCACACGGTGTAGCATTTTGTCTAAAACAGCGTGAAAGGTTGCTGCTGTCAAGTGATGGGAACGTTTCAACCTGCGATACAATACTGTATGTTGACAGTAACTCCTTTTCTCAACTTGTCCTGATTGGGTCCTTAAGAACTTTTTGAGACATAGAAACTTAATTGAGAAGCTATTATGGAAAATATACATGAGAAAATTGACCTTATACAATCGTGCTTGAAATACCTAACTCAAAACATTGGAAATAATACACGTGGTAAAATACAATTATATATTGTGGAATCCCTAAATTCACAGTAGGTACAAAAAAGTAACTTCAAGATACTGGTAGAATTAGCTTCTGGAGAAAAAAAGCAGTAAGAGAGCCGTCAAATATTTTCAGATTTCCCTCAATGATCCAAAAGATTGGATTCCAAAATTCCCACTTCTTTACAAATTACAGGAAATTGGACTAAAGATGATAACTTCATAAATTCAAATGTGAGGAACTTGTAAAAAGAAAAATGATGGACTGGGAGAATAACCATGAGAATTAGAAACAACATTAATATATTTAGAGATGGTGAAAAGTTTTGAGGTTTACAAAATATTTAATGGTCCTCCTGTGAAATTAACTATTTTCAACTGTTATTTTTGTAATAACTTATTTTATTTATTTATAATTTTTCCCCCACTGCATCTTATCCTTTTTTTGTATTATTCTCCTGGTGACCCAAGTGTTACTCTGGTATTTGGATTCACATTTTCTGGAGTGACTGTCTATTAGTTAATGTGTTGAGGATGTAATGCTCCTCAGCAGTAATGTGTAAATGCCATAGAATGAGTTCATATTTTCATTGTGGCTTAATCTTCCTCTTGGCCCATAAACAAAGGCTATGCTAAATGATTTGTAATTACATGTGATGACTTTTTGGAGTTAGGCCACGGACAGATACAGTTTTTATTTCCCCTCTCCACATAGTTTGGGTCTAATGAAAAGCTGAACTGCAAATATGCATGCGAGTCTGACTGATGTTCAGGAATTTTAAGAACCCCAGGCAGCAGAACTTCAAATCTCAACTCGACAGCCCCAAAAACGTGAAATTAGTTATTAGTTTTTAGTTTATTGTCAACAAACATCCTACATCAACAAAACTTCAAAGGGCTGTCAGAACTGTTTTGCATGTCTTGATTTGCATTGAGGACATGTTTCTATTTTCTCTGGGAGTTTCACACTCGGGCAGATGGTATGTTGGATCACTCCCTTAGTTAAATGTCCTTTTAGTGGAAAACAGCAGACTGCAGAAAGGTGCCTATTTCACTTTACTTAAAAAAATTAAAAAAACATGTATGCATGTTAGACAGCATCACATTCTTTAATCCTTTTTAGCAACTTGACTTCATGCTTTCCAGTTAACGTGGAAATACCAGGATAAATGTTACTGCACACCAGTTTGGGATGGTGCATTGAATGCCACTGAGCTACAGCTTAATCCATGCAGTGCAGTAGGCCATGTAAACAGCTGGACACCTTCGCTACATCTGTTTCTCTGGCTCTGCAGATACAGCAGTGATCCCAGAACTCCACCGAAGTGAATGTTTTCTGGAGACCAGCCAGACCCTGAACCTGAAGAATTTACATAAAATTCAAATGGGATTATAAATTCAAAGGTTTTATTTTTATATGCACAAAAGCTAGTGCCGGGCAACGTAGCAAACACAAAGAAATAAGGAGGTTGAATGCAAGATGCATGTAACATAGACAAAGATAAAGCAGCATGTAAAATTAAATACTGTACTGTTGAAGATAATACTTCAATTGTGTATATACAAATGTTTTTATTTAGAAGAAAACAGACACATGCAATGGTGAGCTCAGGAGATCAACACTCTTGTCTGTGGGATAAGTCTGGTGGTCTTCAGCAATTATTTGATGGCTGTTTTCCGAAAACTCTTTTGATTTTAACCACAGCGGACAGCAACAACAACACAGCCTTGTTGCCCTTTTTTTGTTTCCAGCTGCTTTCGCCTTCAAGCTTTCTCCTGGCAACAGTCTGACCGTAAAGATGAGGGGATTTCAGAGAGAGAAAGCATTGTAAACTGCATCTTTTTTTCCCCGTTTTGCGAGAAGATATTGTTGCCGTTGCTTGCCAACATTGCAGATCAGCGTCATCAAATTGTGAATTGCCACATGGACTTAGCGGCTTAAACATGCAACAGTGTTGGGTAGGGGATCTGGAGTCTGCAGTCTGACCCCGGCGTAATTGCATGCCAGCACAAAGGATTTAGCCGCTAATGCTTTGAGAGAGCACGGGGGGGGAAGAGAGGAGGGTCTGCTGACACATCACAGATGGTGCTCACTCTCTTCCTCGTCCTGTTACTCAGCTGTTGTCTGTCTCTTGTAAATCACACCCACCCTGCTAACGTGGCTAAGCTCCAAACCAGCCCACACCTGTCTATAAACACGTGCTATAATCTCCAAATATTGCAGCGCATATTGACACCACATTGGGAGATCTCCTTGCTTCCATGAGTTTGTGAACCTGCTGGAGTTCATTCAGGGTCCTTACTGTTTCATTAGTGCTTCTAACGGGGCCGCGAAACAACCCCGCTCTGCCTCTGAGGGCCCCGTTCTTTAGCTGTATCAGTCAGTGGTACACTGGGGACCCGAGGGTGCTCTGCCAGACTCGCTGCTTTGATACTTCCTCTCACCATGACCTCGGTTAGATAACATGCTGCAGAGACACAGGGAAAATACTGTAGCTGTGTTCGAATAGAAATCCAAGACAGATGTGATATTTTTTGACTGCCAGTGATGACCATGACTTTACAAATGTTGTCATATAAAATGCTCATGGATTTATTTTTCTCCAGGTGAGAACGGAAGACAATCTCCTGATCTACAAGATACAGACAGCCTCTCTGGACAACCAATACAAAGGTGAGAAATATATAGTAAAAACATGGTTTTAACTATTCCTTAAAATACTTGAAAGTTTGTCTTTTTGAGGGGGTATGGAAGTTCTTTGAAAATAGACATTGAGAGGGTTTTAATATATATATATTAAGTGCAAGAATAAAACGTTTTTTCACTGGTCAGTGTCTCAAAGTATGCCATGCTGGGTCCTTCCAACTTATTGTGTTTATGTAACTTGCCTACTTGAAACTAAACCTGGTTCTGATTCTGGTTTGTGTTTCTGCTCTGGAACAGAAGAAGAGCCTTCAGATACACTCCAGGGATCTTCGAGAAGGTCAACGGTGTGGACAGCGAGCACGAGGAGAACGTGGACAGCAGTCCCGTGAGCCCGGGGCCTCGGTACTTAGCCAAGACGAGCAGCTCCGAGTGGAACAGCTCAGACGACCTCGCCGGACCTTTCTCTGAACACGAAGACACTGTCGCCCACTCGGAACCTTTCGCACACCACTACCCCCCACCTTTACCCCCCAAGAACTTTGGCAGCGGTTACTCCCACCCGCCGGAGCTGCCGATACGAGAGCCTAGAAACGGCTCGTCTGCGCTCTCACACACCACCCTGCGGAGGTGGATTGAGACTCCTGCGGAGCACCGGCTCTCGTCAGACGCTAGCTCCAAGTCGGGGTCATCGGATCAGGACAGGAACGAGTTATCGGCCAGCGAGAGCGAGGAGAGGTTCCCGAGTCCGAAGCCCGGGCACGATGACGGTACAGACTTCCCCAGTGTGACCGACATGGCTCTGCCCACCACCTACTTCACCGTGGACAGCTGTATGACGGACACCTACCGAGCCAAATACCACAAGAAGACTGCCGTGCACGTGAAGGCGGAGGAGCACACGTCGTCAGGGGAGAGTGACGCTGAGGGGAGACTCCCCCTGCCCGAGCCTCAGCCTGCAGAGAGCTCCAGGAGCAGAGACTCAGGTACCATGAGCATTAGTCATGTTACTCATGCTGTTTATTAATGCTCCACCTTTATGGCTGATGATGATATTTAGGGAGCAGGTATATCGTTTCTTTTGTGTTTGTCATCCTTTTGAACCGTTATTCTCATATGGATTTTATTATATATTTACCAAGACAATGCTCACACAAAAAAACAAAAGAAGTAGGGGAAGGGATTACACGGTTAAATTATTTTATTTGTATTTGCATCAGCAAATGGCTTAAGCATAGATATACTTTTATTACTATTTGCAACTAATAAAATACCACAAAATGTGTTAACTTCCATTTTCTGGAAGATGCTAACATGTTAACTGGCATAAATAAGAAATACACAGTATTAGTGTCGAGGCCTTTCCTGGTGTTGGCTTAATGAAAGAATATTTAAGCAATAGCTCACGACAGGCCGTGGTATATGCTCATTATATCACAGCTAAGGGGCGTGGTTCGGCCCGACGCGAAGCGGAGGGTCGACAACCCCCTTAGCTGTGATATAATGAGCATATACCACGGCCTGAAGTGAGCTATTGCTTTTATAAAACGGTTACCAAGTGTGGCAATATGAAAGAAAAATACACACTCTAATTTAAATAGTTTTTATTAGTAAATAATGATGTTCAAAATAAAATAGTCCCTCTGTTGCCTTCTGCACGAAACATAGTGCGAGGTGGTTGCTATGCAACAACACTAACAACAGCTAGCGAACATATTAGACAGAGAGCGTTGATCCATTATTTGGCTATTTATTTACATTAATGTATATGTTGCCGTTTATTGTGCACCCACTGAAAAACTGTCCAGCATCAGTAGCATGGCTTACGTGGTTACTTGTATAGGTTGAGGTTGTTCTAGGCTGTTGCTTGGCGTGGCGAGAATATTGCTCCACTTTCTCCGGTCCCCGAGATTCGGCTTCCAGTAGCTCTGGAGAGAGCTTTCGCACCTGTGGCCACTAACGGTCATAATTTCTCTGCTTTGTTTCAAGACCCGCATCAGAAAGCTTTTGAATGGTGGTACTTTTCCAGTTGGTCTACCTGCTCTTCACGTAGCTCTACATGTCGTCGTTTAGGTGCTTTTTGTTCTGGAGATAGGCACTCCTCAATCCACTCCTCCATAGTAAGACCCCCCCCCCCCCCGGAGGTCGAAGTTAATCTTAAATGTTTTTGCGGACCTTTTTGATTACAGATCTGAAAACATCGTTGCTTGCTTTAAAAGTAGCACAATTCATTATGTCAAACCTTGGAAAGTATCTAAATATCCCTGCCCTAATGCCAAAGGAACTGCACACTGAATATGTTTTTGCCGTTTGATGTCTAAGTCTGGACCGTTGCGTAAAAAGGAGGGTTTCTGCCCCGTTACTTCTCCGCTGCTTTCTTGTTCCAGTTTGAAAAGCAAACTGCAGGCAGTTTGCTTTTCAGCCCAACTGTATACTGTTTATCTCAGACGCGGAGGGATACTGACTTGTTGTGAAAAGTAACTTACAATTCTACCCGTGGTATACGCTCAGTATACCACGGCTAAGAACCAATCAGATTGCTTGATTTGACTTGTCCGTTTTATAAAGTGCATTAATACATATCATTTTACCACTACCATTTATACAAATTGCGTAACTTTTCTCCCTTTTTGTAGATTCTGGCATTAATTCCGTGTTTGTTTTTTGTCCTGCAGGCTATTCCACCACAAAGAAGACTGCAAAGTGGAACCCCATCACTCCTAAAGGACTGGACGAGCATGGCTTCTTATGATTTTAGAAGAGAATCATCGATGGACTTGTATGATTCAGAGACTGGAAGCCCAGAGGAAATGTTCTGCACTACGACTGCTCCAAAGTGTGACTCCTCCCGACAGAAAGCAGGACTTGAAGCTGGATGCCAAAGAGATTGTAAAAGAATGGCATGTGTCCTTAAAAGTTGCTGTTTTGGTAAACACTACTAAAAGCTTTAAATGAAAAGTGAATTTGCACAGTACATAGCACCATAAAGGTACAGAGAATAATGATTGGAGGGTTTGGTTTGTAGAGAATGTGTCACAAAAAAGCCACTTTACCACACAAGATTTATTTTACACAAAGAAATATTTCTTGCAGTTCTACTTCCCCTCACTCTAAGGAATCTTTCATGTGTTTATTTAACAAGTCACATTTCAGTGTTTTGGTTTGTCTGCCCCAGTTTGACATTTAATACCCCCCTCTCAGTGTATGCTGAAGAACACTGTTTTGGCACGACCTAAAAATGGATCCCGAGAATACATGTGAATCCATAGTTTCCTTAATATTCAACCAGAGGAGGTTTAATAAACCAAAATATCTCTGCGCACCTGTGTGGTGTTCAGGGACTTGAAGTTTCTGGGTTAATTGATTGCTTATTGGTTGAAAAGTTTGTGGTACAGTAACTCTCCTCATATGCACATCCACACATCCCTTATTGTGTTTTGTGTCTTTGAACTGTATTTATCTTATGTTTCTTCTTACACTCCAGTAAAGTTACAAGCTTTATTTCTTTGTCTTTAGACGAATCAGTTGTTTGATTTTCAGTCATGTTTCTTAAAAAATACTCCTATTGGCAGCGAGTCTGCACTGGCCGGATATTGACATGTGAAATTCTCATCTCGAGATGGATGAGGCGTTTGTTTTTTGAAGGGGGGTTATTAATAATAACATGTTGTAAATCTGAGTGGTAGACTATATTTTGTTCTAAATGTTTTCTATATGCAGCAGACTCTAATGCACAGTGCCTTTTGTATTTTTCTATGTCAGGATAAGATTAAAGTAGAGCCATGATTTGTACAATTCTTTGATTTGTAAAGATTTTTTGTAACATTTTATTTTATTTTTATTGATTAATAATTGTTAAATAAACAATTTTATTTAACCATATCTTTGTGTTGACCAATGATATATTTTTCACAAAGTTAAGAATACAATGCTGATCATCTTTAATATTTATCAAGAGATAACCTGGTCTCTTGTGATAAACCTTGCCGTCTTCACTAAAAAATAAAAATGCACATCACTGTATTTACACATACTGGGAAATATAGAAATGAAGTGATTTGCTGCCACCTGCTGTTACTTTTACGTAATGCAGCTTATTGAAATATACCACGGATGAACAAGGAGTGTTTTCATTCTTTCCTTTGGCTTTAAGTAGTAGCAAAACACACTTTATCCTTATTTTACTTCATTGTCAGGCCCTGTCTGCAAATGTATTTTAATATGTTGATTATTAGTTTCACTCTATATCTCAGTTAGCCTCTGACACATTTCTGTGAATACAAGTATTTCCATTAACGCAGGTGGAGCGTGTACCTCGTTAAACATTGGATTAAAAAAGACAGAGGAAACTTGTTTGCCTTGTCACCATATTGAAATATCCAAAATAAGTTATTCAAAAAAAGACATGAATATCTGAAAACAAAACTCATATGCTCAAATAATGGCAACCGTGTAATGGAAAACTAGATACTGTAGTTTATGATTTTTGCACCCACTCATTTGCATCGAATAAACTATGTGTTGCTACTTGTAGGAAGACAACTTACAAATACAATTAAGAAGGCATAATGATTTTTAAAAATGTCAGTCTCAGACAGGGAAATTAAATGTACAATGTTCACTGCAGGCAGGAAAGGCAGAATGCACAACCTGCAATGAATTCAGTCCTGACAATGAACTCTGCTCCTCAACTGCATGGCCTGTGTGTGTGTGTGTGTGTGTGTGTGTGTGTGTGTGTGTGTGTGTGTGTGTGTGTGTGTGTGTGTGTGTGTGTGTGTGTGTGTGTGTGTGTGTGTGTGTGTGTGTGTGTGTGTGTGTGTGTGTGTGTGTGTGTGTGTGTGTGTGTGTGTGTGTGTGTGTGTGTGTGTGTGCGTCCTTCACCATCCGTCAGTGAGGGCCCCTCCTCTGCAGCTGCTGGCTTCATTACGGGCTCTCAGCTGAGCTCACAGTAACACTCCTGTTTCTCATTTCTCTTTTCTCACACACTATCTGTCTCTACTCACATCCTTCATCCTCACAATCATTTTTTTACTTTTTCCACTCATCTCAGTCCTTCCCTTCCTGATAAAACTCCACCTGCCCTCACTCGGCACCTCACACAGAGTTGACTGTCTTCCACAGTAACAATAATTGTGTTCACTTTAAAATTGCAAATTTAAAAAACAGGTATGATTGTATTGCTTCATGCTCTGTCTGTTTGTGTGCATTCAAACGCTGTCAGAAAAGTCTTACATATGATTGTAGTCCAAGTAAACTCACTAATATTTATCTTTATTTTGACATCTGACAGAAGAGGTACATTTACCTCTCCTGCACAATGTTCAAACTTTTTAAATGAAATACTTACTGTATTTGTTAAATGCTACACGTATGTGCACATACATAAATAAAAATCGTGTCAACATTTTATTTTCTGAAAGAAAAATTAAGGATTCTGAGTATCTTTGTAAAATGCGTATTTACAGAGGAGTTCTTGAAAGCAACTTAGTGTCTGCTGCTAATTAAAACACCTGCTGGAGCTCGCGAGGGAGACACAGAAACAAGGACACTAAACTATCATTTAAAAGTGATTTTATTACATTTAAAAGTTAAGAAAGACAATAATTATCAACTGTTTCCTTGAGTACCACCGGAGAATCGAACAGAAAAAGGTTTTAACTTCATGTCGTCGAGCTTTAAACACCTCCAGGAAGTTCCACCGAGGAAGAGCAGACACCGACCCCGGGACAGGCCTCCGGATGTCGGCATGAAGTGCAGCTCCTCCCTGGTGAGACAGGCTGGCTTTATTTCTCTCAGTTTTCCGCTTTTAATACTTGAAAAACCTCTCAACACATTCAGTATTTGGTGATGTAACAAAGACTCAGCTCGAAAACATTACAAACAACTACATTTATGTAGTGCTTTCCTTGAGAAGACACCTAAACAAACCATGCTGTCAATAAGAGGCTCCTCATTTACAGTGCAGCTCAACATTATTTTTACTTTAATTCCCATAAATAAAATAGTGTTCTTTTAAGATAATTGTTATTGAAGTATCTACGGCCTGTGAATTGATCAAATATAGCTTTTCTTGGATGTGTTTTGCTGCTGTGTTGCTAAGAAAAATGTTGTGTTTAAATGGACACACCTGTAGCTTTCTTTGAGGTAACTTCTAGAAGGCCTTTGGAGTCATTCATGCTGTGGCTGTTTGGTGGTTGGTGATGGTTGCAGTTGTTGGAAATTGTAAAAAGGTTGAGCTGTATGTTGCAGTGCTGATGCTAAAGCTGTGGTTCTCCTGTTTCAGCTGTGAGGAGCTTGTTGCCTGCCTTCTATTTAAATGTATTTGTTGCTGCAGTATTTTTTATTGTTGTTGCTGTAGGGGACGGTTACATTTGTGAAGTCATGAATTTCTCACTAAATTCCCTGCTGTTTCCAATTAAGGAGGATTGACAAAGTTGATTTATTTCAGCCATTTAAGTTTGAGATTTAGTGTTGCTTTATATAGAGGTTGACATTGTATTTGCAGAAGCATTTTTCTAGTTCAACACAAACGTTTGAGTTAATATACAAATAAACGTTTGCTGTTATTTAGTTAACAGGCTTTTTCAAATGTCATATTTTCCTTGCAGTGTTTTCTATCTTTTCCTGCCTGTAGTAGTACTCACACACACACACACACACACACACACACACACACACACACACACACACACACACACACACACACACACACACACACACACACACACACACACACACACACACACACACACACACACACACACACACACTCTAAGCCCGTGGAGCTTCTGTTCTTGTTGTACATGACGGGAGGAACAGGATTATTGGTAGTGGCCCTCTTACTTGGGGCAGAAGAAGGTGTGAAATCTGATTTATCTGGAAGATTTAAGGAATGGGACTTGTGAGGTGGAGGATCCTGAATATGAGCGGGGTGAGGAGTAACAGCAGGGTGTAGTCTGTTCCGGAGATTTAACACATTTTAGACCTGAGGGAGTGCTTAATGGAGGACAGAGAAGAAGCTGCAGGCAGTAAAGGTGGCCACAGCCAGTTTAGTTCTTTTGATGCAGTAATGTTACCTTGCTAATGGATGTTTTGTGCGATAAATATAGTTTTCAGATACTTTGGAGCTAGAAATCACAACATGTATTTACCTATAGTCCAGGTATTTTAATTGCTGCACCTGTAAATATTGTCTCAATGCAGTCTCCTGTTGCATCATAACTCATCACTAGGGGGCATTACGGCACTGGGTTTTGTTTCCTTCCAGCCTCAGGCTGTTTGGCAGAAGCCTCTCTCCAGTTTCCACCAGCAACACTTGTGAAGCTCTTCCACTTCCTGCATGAAACGACATCACAGTAATGACTGCATGGTGCGGGGAAACAGTGAAACAGAGTGAGAGGGAGAGGAGGAGGAGGAGGAGTAGTGGCACGCGCATAAAGCAGCTTCACAGAGGATACACTGATAGAATTGGCTTTGCTGGTTAAAGGCATTATATGGAAATGTTTGTTGTATACAGTACCTCCACATCTTTCTTCATAGAACTCACATGTTATATTTCCTGCGCTGTATGTCAAATTAAATACAGGATAATAGACAAAGACGACATGACGCTGCATGTTATTTCTTTCTCTGCACATTCAACAATTTAATATCATGGAGGAAGGGGGTTCTTAAAAAAAAAAGCTTTTACCCGGATTATAATAATGTAAAGAGCAAAAGACAACACTGAAGTTAAACTGTGTTTTTCATGAGAAAGTGCTTGCTGCTAACTTTTTCTCCTTGTGTTTTTTTAATTGCAATTCTACAATGTAATCCTTTTTTTACCTGAGGAAATATTTTTTTCTTTGTGCTTTCCATTGTCTTCCTGCTTTTCACACAATCGTGCATGTTAGTGTTCTGAATTCAGCAGATCGATTTAAAAATAAAAAAAATCATTATATTTTTTACTTGCTTAACCCCCAAGGTTACCTAAACCATTGTTTATAAAGATTGACATTAACTGTAATGCCTTGTGAAAGTTGATGGTTCTGTGTTTTGGTGTGGTAGTCTGAAACCTCATCTCCTTTGGATTCGTTCTCACTTAATGCCTTTCATCGAGGATTGACAAATAAATATCACTTCGCTTTACATGTTAAGGTGAGTGCTTGGTTTAACCTTTAGAAATACATTGAGGCGAGAAAACAAAAACATGAAATGGTTAAGTTTCCCTCTTTTGCATCTTAAATTCATACAGTTGACCTGATGAAAATTATATTAAAATATCTCAATGGCAGCATTACAGTATGAATAATATTATATGAATTGATTGGATTATAAAGATCCAGGGATTAAATGGCACTTACAAACATAGAGTTTTTGTGAAAAACCTTTAACACACAGACACACAGACACACACACAGACACACACACACACACACACACACACACACACACAGACAGAGCACCCTCTCCTCGCTCTGAGGTGGTAAACACGGGTTAGAGTATAGCTTGCAGGATGGAGCTTTGTGCCCGGGAGCAGAAATGGGGCGTAACGCTTTGTATCACTGTGCATTTGGGAGCGTTGCTTTGCCGTCTCCCTGGAAACCATCTGCAGTCTGTCACAGATTCAGGTGGAGACACGAGCGTCTTCATGTGAAAGGGAAGGCGAAGTACAAATGGAGGGGAGCGTTAGCAAATGGCTCTGAAGTCTGCAGGCTTAAAAGTGTTGATAACACGGATTAGCTTCTCCCTGGAGCTGCTTTCAATGTGTGGGCTCTTCCTCCTCCACCTTCCTTTGTCTCTACCCAGTATGCAGACCTCAATGTGTGCACAAACACTTTGTTTTAGCTGTATAATTATTTTGGTGTGTGGTTTCTTGATCCTGTTGGGCTGTGTCCATTATATTAGTTTGCATACCTTATGCGAGGGTCCAACCTTGACTCTGAGGTCATCGAGGTGATCTACCCTTCAGTCATTTAAAGTGTGCTCAGTGTTTCTGAGCATGAAATGGCTTTGCAGCATCGTCATTTGTTCGATACCAAGGAGGAAAAGTGTCGAACCTTATCTTTGACACTTGTTTAAACAGACCGTGGATGCATATAATTTGTAATCTCATCATCCACTCGTCGTGTGTTTGTGTGAACAGCTTTGGCTGCAAGGATCAGTTGATTGACATTGTGCAGGCAGAAACTGTTAATGCTCTCAAAGATTCAGTACTAACTGTTTTTATTGCTTTGATCCTATGTTCTTATGCATAACGCATTATTTACAGTAGCGCTGGGAATGTTGTTGCCTAGGTCATATTTTAAGAAAATTATAAATCACACTATTTTTGAACAAAAACCACAATATGAAATCATTATCTAGAGTTGGGTGTTGATGCTTTCACTAAATACATTCAAAATAAGATTCTTGATTAATAATCATCAGTCATTTGGATTTATCGACCAAAAGACAAATCATAGAAAAGCTATAAATCTAGTCATTATATAGAGTGTTATATTAGTTATTTCATTCTAAAATAGAAGTACCACATGCCGTTGTTCAAAGGCTTATAAAACAAATATATACAGAACAACTAAGCTCTGACATAAAAATAAATAATACTGTTAGATGGAAGTTCCCATTAAGAGAGCGATGATTGATGGTGTCTCTCACTCTGCTTGAATGCTTCTGGGCGGTGACTGTGGGATCAGAGTTGTGTCTTTCCAAATGGATCAAATCCCCTTGCTCATCTCGAGCACTTCCACTAAAGGAAGATACCCTCGTAATCATGCACATCATAAACAACTTAATTTTCATTAGGCCTCTTAACGCTTTATGGTACATTTAATTTAGACGATCTTATGATTAATGTTCTCAGCTGACTATACTGAAAAGGAGCATGGGGATAACATGTTCTGCATAACATGGAATATGGCTGCAGAAGAATTGAAGTGTAAATCAGTGTTGTGATGAACACGGATTAAGACTCCGTTTTGTGAAGTGAATTTGAGATTTTAAGGCTTTTATTTTGGTACTTGATTCTGGAACTATATGTTTATAGATGGATAGTATTTTGGCTTTTTATGACTGAAGTTCAGACACATAATTAGTAATGTTTATGGCAATTATAAGAATCTTAAAGCTCAAAATATGAATCATTGTGTTGGTCAAAAGTCAAAGATGATGGAGTATGTTTCCTTTTGGAGTTGCCTAGCTTATTCACATTTTGTTTTGTTGCTGCTGTTTGCATTTCTCCTGAAGCAAATAAGAACAATTCACTACAGTGATGCACTATGGTTTTGATTAGCCTCTTCATGCGCAGCATATATAGACAAGTCTATAACTGCATTTTGTTGTGCAAAACTGTGTTGAACAACAACAATAAATGACCAGTGATTGGCATGCCAACAAGCTGCTTCCAGTCCAGAGCGCATGGCCTCTCTCCTCTTCATCCTACAGTTATAATGTCAGGCTCGTATGCTTATTTCACAGGGAAAAGTACATAAATATTCCTCGACATTTGACAAAACTGTGCACAATAACCCGGTGCATACAGATGGGGATCACACCCGCCACCGCTGTCATCAAATTAATCCATTTTGGATTTCACAAATATGACCCGTGATTGCTGGTTGTCAGTGGAAGAGGGGGGGGGGGGGGGGGGTTCAGTCGGCAGCTGATACATGAAATGATTGGGAGAGTGCAGCGTGTTCCCATTATCTTGTCCCTTGCATTGTAATTATCACTCCTGCTCTTTCTGCACCGCTGCTCCCATCTCTCCTCGCCATTGTAATCGTGATTGACTGGTGCGGCGGCCAAAACAGCGGCGTCTGAAAAGGCATCAGACACACATCTCATAACCGCCCTGCCATTTGATCTTCTCCTCCTCCTTTACACTGACTGCTCATCCATCTCTCCATCCTCCTCCTATTTTTTTTTTTACGGCTGAAGGGAAGTGGCAGCTAGACGATAAGAAAACATAGTAGATGAGTCCAGATTCAAGCATGTTGTTCAGTGTTTTCTTATTCGGGGTGATTGAATATAATTACAGTTTATGTTCGACCCATGTACGGGCTAATGCATGCGTTGTGTGAAGGTATGTGACATGATGGATGCACATGCATTCAGGTTACTGCTGGGGGAGATAATTTAGAATCACAAATGTGTTGTGGACGTGTCGACAATGTCTGCTCAGTTTCCCTCAGGTATAAAAACGTGGCCTTCAGGTTCATGGTGCTTTGAGATGCCAGACAGAGAGTTTCTCTGAGACGGGTCTGAATGATACACCTTGTCAGATAGGGAAGTTCATCAGCAGCACTGAGAGACCATCGATTCAGCTGCCCTGAGCCCCGCCAGGTAATGGATTGGATTTATCCCTCTCTGGAGAAGGCTGCTGCTCTCTTCAAAGATCTGCGTGCATTTTACACGTCGCACATGCACAACACACTGTCAACCTGTGTGAAAACTTGTGTGACATTCAGACATTTCGACAGTTGGGATCAAAGGCAGTGATGTATCGTCGGCAGCTGCGTGCAGACGGAAAAAACAAGACAAGGAGATAGTGCTTTGATAGATATCGGGACATTTGTCAGGCATCTGTCTGCTTATTTTTGGAGTGAGAGATGAGTATCATCAAATCCATATTTTGAGGAGGAAAACGGCTCGCTGTTGATGGAAGATGTCTCTGATGTGAAAGAGTCACGGCAGCTCAGTGTTTCTGGAGTATTTCTCTAGTGTTTTTCTGGCCAAGCTCTCTCCAACAAATATTAAGTAAATCGTCATCAATAAATCGTTTTCGAGAGCCATTTAAGCATTTCAAGTCTCATTACGATGACAAGGGTAAACAGATTGGAAGATGTAAAACACTCGATTAAAGTGGCATTCCACTTGCTTCTCTATATTTTAAAGAGGCGATGTATCATGAATATGTCCAACAACAAGATGAGCAGAGTTGAAGAGAGAACTAATTAGACTCATCTTTTTGCCAGGAGCATTACCTATAATGGTTATAATCTACGGACTGTAATATGATTCAGAAAACACTTAGTGGCCATCCATCTTCCCCTTTGTCTCAAGGCAATGGTGTGAGCATGCACAGAGCTGCAACGTCTGAATTTGTAGACACATTGTAACTCCCATTGTTAATGATTAACTGCAGAAACACTTTGCAAACTCTCCCTGTTTGTCGATGCACAGAGCGATGTGTCAATGTTTGGAAGTGTGACTCGTAAACAATGGGTTACAGATATATATTTATTTTTAAAAATGACCTCATCCAACTTATATACTGACTACTGCAAAATACTACCTTGTCTGTTTTTCTGATGTCATTTGTTATTTTGAACGAAAGATAACTTGAATAAATGAATTTGAATTGAGGCGACATTCTACTTCAAAATCAGACACACATTAGTGCTAGATATTGGCTTTAGAGATGTCTGCCTGCAAATGGAAATAAATGGTGCTCAATTTGTAGTGCAAACTTTTCTAATGTTTTTTAGATACAGATGGCTGTGTGTCGATGTTATGAAGTGTAACTCTTTAACAATGGCTTTGAGATGTATTCATCTTTATTATAAATGACTATATCCATCTTTTTCACTGTATATACTACTTGTATTTGTAGTGTAATTTAAGAAGTAGCTTGGAATAAATGAAACAATTTTGTCAATCAACAGTCAATTTGACTTGAAGGGACAATTCAATTCAACATCGGAAATGTGTATTTGTCCCTTTTAACTGCAGTGCTATTTATCAATCTAGATAATATTTGTGTGCGTGGTGGAGACATCGCCATAGCAATGTCTGCTTACAGTATATTGGAATTGGATGGCACTCTACCTGCAATGCAAACATTTATAATAACATTTTAAGAATATAGATGTTTGAAGTGTAACTCTTAAAGTTATGTTTATTTTGAGGTTTATATTTGTATTTTGTGCGTAGTGCTTTTTATTGATTTTAGATTTCTTTCTTGTCACTTTACTCTGCCTATAGTATATTGGAACTAGATGGCACTCGACTTGTGTTGCAAACATTTCTGATCATGTTTTTAGGATGCAGATGGCTGTGGTCAGATAGTAGTTCTTGGTTCAGACCCTCCATGGCCTCTGCTAATGAGTCTGTGAGGCTAAAGCATCTGTCTGATATCTGATGAAGCTCGCCATGTGGAGGAAGTCATCCTCCGTCTGGCCTCCAGCCGCAACGCAATGTTCACTTTTATAATTAGTCTGCGTTCAATCCTGAGAGCTTCTCTTTACTTTGTGCTGACCATGACCTATCAAAGGTACATTTATCCTTATTGTAAGTTGTATGATGTTATACTTTAACCACTAGAAAGACACATCTGGTTTTGGGTTAGAAATATTTTTGCAGGTTTTGAATTGGGTTTCTTTGACAATAGGAGTTTTTATCCTTGTTTAATGTTCAACTAATGTGCTGCTACATTTAAAAGTTGTTGGTGCTGTATCTTACTGTTTTTCTAATGTTTACTGATTCTGTAAATGTAAGTATTTATTGGTCAATTTTAGTTGAGGAAGTTAGGAACGCCTGATGTATCCTTACACATAAATGAATGATGTTCTCTTCCACATACTTATTATTGAAAGTCTAGTATTGAATATGGACTGTGTAGCGGACGGATACCTAAAGCCCAGGTATCAGTGCGTCCATGACTCCATGTTCTGCCTTATATCAGTAGAACTTAGGAGCTGATGTATTGCATAGTTTCTGCGGGGATAGTTAAAGATTATGAGAGCACTAAAGCGTCTGTAATGTCAGAGCTGCAGGCTGGTCGTTTGTGCTTTACTGAAGTTCTCATGCCCTTCTCCATAATTTCAAAGTGTATTATATAAAACTATTAGTGCTGAAAATGGATGATTTTGGTCCAAATCGCTCTTCCATTTCCTGCTTGGAGTGAGACCATGAAACTCTCAATTTCTACAGTTTGAGACTTTCCCAGTTAGCCAGCATACAGACTTCTAACTGTTACAGTGGAGGGCTCTTTGAGCGCCTTTTTCACTGTATGGAAATCAGAAAAACTCTGAGCAAATACAGGCAACTCGGCATAAAAGCTAATGAAGCACCCACGTCCCCGCTGCCGCGAGGTAATGAGTGTACTTAGCTCTAAGGGAAAGGACATCTCCAAAGGATTTTCACTGTGTGCCCACTTCCCCAAGTGCTTAATCATGGTGCTTGATTATGAGCAGCCATTAGGAGCTGTGAGTCAGCCCCACTCATACACTGCGAGGAATTATGGTGTGCTTGATTGAATTCAACATTCTTTGCCCTCAGTCTATGAGAGCTTGCCAAAAGACGACAAAAAGGCCAACAAAAGCCTCCATGAAGTGCTGGATCACTTCAGGCAGACGAGCCTTGTTTGGACTGCTTACTATTTTACACTGTGCTTTGTATTAGACGTGAAGCACCTTACATTTAGCGCACTGCACATTCTTCATAAGACGGAGCTGTTGATTGTCGGTCCATTTCTTGACCTTTAAATTTGTTAAGTAATAAAGTGGGATGGAATAAGTCATACAAGCTGGAAATGAGTAAACATTTTAGCATTCCCTGTCCCCTGGCCTGATAGTTTTTTCTTTTCGTGCTCATGATAAGAAGCCTGAAATAAGGCAGTAACACAAGCTGAAGAGATTTTTATCATTTTGTTACATGACATAAAATAAGTCAATAAATAAAGTAAGTCAGTTTAGTGGTGGTGACGGGAAGGCATTTGTTGTCGCTCCCTTATGACCTAATGTCAGCATTAAAAAAAATGATACAATCTTAATATGTGGAGATTATCCCGCTGAAAAAAACCGTGTAGTATCATAAACGCTTGTTTGTCACAGAGATTATTTTCAGCAATAGTCCAAAATCCAATGGAACAATCAAATCAAATCAAATCAAGTTTTATTTATATAGCACATTTTTAAACGATTTTTGGTCGAGCCAAAGTGCTGTACATATAATAAAAATACCCTACAATAAAGACACTTTACAGCAAATACAACAGCACAGTTTGTTCAGAATATCAGTATGAGAAAAACGACACCATCTGTCCTTAGACCCTCACATCGTACAAAATCACATGTAAAATGGTATGTAATGCTATCATCTGGCTAACCTCTGCACCAATCTACAGCAGCAGCACATCTGAAGATGTGTAGTAGATGTTAAAAGTGATAGAGCAAGGAATTATTAGCTGCAACATTTATTTTAATTTAATACCTGTCTAAAACAGATGACATTTCTTTCTTTGGACAAATACTGTCTGTCTAGGTCCTCAAGAACCTTTATTAATCTCCCTTAGCTTTCTTCAGTCCAGTATCACTGCAGTTACCTCGTCCCATCTTGTGATCTCTGTCCCTTTCTCCTCTGTCTCTCTCATGGCGCCGCTGTGTCACCGGGCACACCTGCTTCATCCAGCTGTCAATTACAGCGCTGAATTACAGACTGGCACACAATTAGGGTCCGCCTCACGCACCGGCCCATGCTGGTAATGAGTTTCCCCAGTCATTGATCAAAGTCACAATCACACTCCAGCCCAGAGTTCCCAATTAATTTTTCTTTTCTTTTTTTGGTATCCATCGAGCATCTTTGTTGAGCCACATGAGACTGTTTCTATATTTATATGCCAAAGCAGCTGAATTTCCACCCAAGACAATGAGATAATCACATTTTAGGAATTGACACCTGGCATCTGTAAAGGGAATTTAAATGTTGCTCCTGGAAAGTTTTACGTAAAATGTTGAAGTTGGAGACGAGCAGCCATTGAGGTAACTGATGGTGGACACATCAACCATCATGTTAAAAGTATTTCAGAAGCACATACAATACAGCTGCAGAGGACATATTTTCCATTGTGCTCGAGCAAATGTCCTGGGTATTTTGTCTTATCCAACAAACTCATCTAACTCCTCGGTTGTTGCTGCAGATCATTTCATGGAGCTCTCATCTGAGAAGAGGCTGCATGTACATCTACTTCTCATTATGCAAGTGTCAACACTTGAGTAGTGGGCTTCCTGGCAAATAATAGAGGAATGACATTGCTTGTTTGTTTTCCCTTAGATGTGAAATGCGCTGGAGCAGGAGGGAAATGGGAGGGGGGGGGGGGGGGGGGGGTGGTAGGGTAGTGGGTTCAGACGAGGGAGAAGGAACAAGCCAAGCATGGTCGCTCAGAGCCGCTGGGCATAGGTTTGTATGACTGACACCCTGCGGAGGTGGAAACCCCTCCAGTCACACTTTGCTGTCTCAATGAAATTGCCTCAATGATGTGGAGACAGTGTGTAGTCCTATTCTTCTTTATTCGCTCAAGAAGTGATATTGTCTCTTCTCTGTTTCAGCCAACTTATTCTAATCAAACTAGCAAGGCTCTGTGGGAAAATATATAACATGTCAAATGTTGCAGTTTGAAATGAGCACCCAAAATCCAGCTAAGATAGCAATCTTGTGGTGAAGACAAGGTAATGAATGCATTTTGGTTCATGGCTGAGTAGTGAGGAGATGTAGGTTGAGTAATGAGAAAAGGAAGCTGTGATAATGGGAAGCTAAATGATTAAAGTGTGTCTTTGCGTGGGGTGGGCAAAGAAGGGTGGTGTGCACAATAATGTTGCAAAAGCAGTTTTGTGTTGAAGTTCCTGTCAATGTTTGCTGTCCTGGATGTCACTACTGACCAGTGCTCTAAACTAATTGTTAGTATCAATCACTTGAGATATACTGTGCCTATTTACAAAGCTGCTAGATCAGATGTACAGTAAGTTTAGCACATGGAAATGAACTCAAAACATATGTAGCTACATTTACTAAGATGCACAAAATTCAGGGAGGCACCAATTCAATTCAGATACTGATACCTGGACTTAAAATAGTAGCCAATATCAATCAGGATTATATAAACAGTCTCTGAAATGTTTGTCCATGGCCATGCGTCTGTATCCCATGTTTTTACTGTAAATGACGGTCAGGGTTTTTCAAACGGGAACAATGAACCTTATTTTTGGAATCCTCTCTGCAGTGCATCCGTCTTTCTATTTTAATCGGTTTAACTCGTCAAATTCTTGGACATGATGCCTCCGAAAAAAATGAAAAGGCATTGCATCATGTATTCTTGTATAATTGCAGTCCACAGAAAAAAGCGATTGCCATGGAAGGTTTTCTATTTGAAAAATTACTAGTAATAGCTGTAATACTGACGGACAAAAGCCTACAATATCCCAAAAGTATTTTTCTCAAGCATAAAGTTGTCATAGTTTTAGCACAATCGCCGGTCAGTGCACCAAAAACATATTGCAGACATTTCTAAAGATATTTCTAAAGAAAATGTTTCATATTTCTACAAAAATAACGTTGGTCATGGATATAATTGCTTCAGCCCATTCACCTGTCCAAGAGTATCATTATGCCTTCTATCCATGATGCAGCATGTTTAGCAGAGTATGATTACTTTTTTTTTTTAGTCATAACACAATGTTTTGGCAGAAGCATCAAAGCTCCATTGGTGTCTGTAAGGTGGCAGCTGATGTGATTTAGTACACATACATGAAAAGAGAGGATTCCTCAAAGTGTTTATTTGCCTTTTTTTAAAACAATTCATCAGTGAAGTTCCTCAGTAGTATTTCCTGCAACACAATGAGTTATGGTTTATTACACATGGTTTCAGTGTCTAACTGAAAATGAGCTCTCGCCATGCTTATTTCCTCTCGTGCACACACACAAACACAGTAGCACCTCTGTTAGGTACAGTAGATATTTCCCTAATGGTAAAGCTCATTGCAAAAAAATAACTGTAAAACCAGCCCGCGCTCTGTCAAACTATTTCACAGTGTCAGCACAAACGCAGCAGTCTCTTTTCACTATGCAATGAAATGTATGGACATTGATGACTGATTGCATTTCTCCCCCTCACTGTACTCGGAGCCTTTTGAAAGTAACCCGGCAGCACATTAATTTCTCCAAAGTCATCACTTCAAGTGCAGTGACTTGCTGGAAAAATAATAACTTAGATGAAAAGAGTGCCTAATTTTAGTAGTCCTTATCAGAGGCAGCAATAAAAATGTCCCTAAATCATAATTCAAACATTTTCTATAAATGTGTGGCAGTGTGAGCATGTGCAGGCTTTCATTTCTCTCCATCTGACCACTTTTCTCCTTATTGACTCAACCATTTCATCTCAAATTAGAGTTCCAGTTATGTCATTATGCTAGGAGGACCAAGAGCAATGTAAGTGCCTCAGAGCATTCACAAACATCAATATGCAGCCGGCATTTAGTCGACCCACTGAGGTAGTCAGTGTGCCTCTAAAGGTCTAATGTCTCCTCTTGTGCACGTCTTTTCCATTTCTTCTTTTGGCATTCCTGTTGAAAGCAAGGAACGCTCAAGCAGAGATGGACAAGAAGCTTCATGAAAATACACTGATTAATCTGTCATGTTACAGACCGGTATCCATTAGGCTCTTTAATCACAGTCTATATGGCATGAAATGTACATTTCAACCCACCATAATGCCTCGGGAGAAGTGTTGAACTGACGCTGCTCCATACGTCGTCGTAGCTGCTCCAACCTGTACTTTCATTTGTCGTCTTCACCCTTCAAAGATTCTGATCTTCTGTTTTCCCAATCTGCATCCGAGGTAAACGTTATAAACCTGAGCATATAGGAGAATCTTAACGGGAGACACATCATCGTGTCAACAGAAATGTCCCATGTAGTGTCAACCAAAGCTGCAACCATTAGTACACTAATCAATATGTCAATCAAGAGGAAAGCAAGCATCCAACAGCAACAATGCCGTTTTTCACGAGTCGATATATATGTTAACGCCCACTGTGATGTGCTTCAACTACAGATGGTTAATTACATCTTGGAAATATTCACCATGCATTTTAACATGGGCTCTGTACTTCTGATGTCAATCATCCTAAGCCTTTAAAATAACATTAATTATTTAAACAATTGATGTTGATGTATAGAATTTCCCTGTTCCAGGTTTGTTTTGCTGCTTGTGAAGTGACACCACCTCTGCTGTTTTTCTGTTTTATAGCATATTCAAGTAATCATTTTTGAGTGTTAGAATAAAATGGGATATTTGAAGAAATCATACAGACTACAGTTTTCACTATTAATTCAGAAAATAATTGGCAGATTTATGGTAATGGAATACAAATAGTGTTAAGCCATCTGAATGAATTGAAAATATGTGTTACTTGTTGTTATTATGAGATAATATCAAGGTTAGACATTGACTTTCATTTCCTAAAGTCTTCTAACATCAAAGTAGCTTTTCCATCCCTCCATATTGACAGTTCCCTGCATTCGAGAGGAATGTCGGGATATAAGACGATGATCCTCAGAGCACTTCTTTGCTCTCGCTGGTCAAATAGAGTTTTCCGTCATTCCGGAATCGGAGCTGAAGGGCTTCCTCGCTCAGGGCTTTCCTCCAGTCCATTCAGCTTCTCGTTCATTTCACTACCACTCCTTCTTCCTCCTCTACTCCCTCTCCTCTGCTGTGTCTGTGTCCTTAAGTCACAGGCAGAGAGCACGGTTGTTTTGATGTAGGATTTGATAGATTTGTTTGCTGCTGCATTCATTTGCTCTGTATCAGGGAGCTGACGGGCCGTAAAATGAAAATTTGCCTTAGATTTTCAGCATGACTGTTTGGGGGCAAAAGTGAAAGAACTCCCCATGCATTCCAGATATACATTTTTCTACATCCCAACGTCTGTGCGTGCAAGCTGTGCATGGCAATTAATTGTAAAGATTGTAAGTCTTTACTGACTGGAAATGAGGTGCTTCATAGCCAGTATCTTATTTTTTACATCTCTCAGAAGAAGCAGAAGAGGTTGTGATCCTATGATGAGACACTATTCCAGTTTCACTCGTTTGTTGCTGTTGTAAAGGAAGCTAATGATTAAAAAGTGACAGTTATGGATGGAGTCCTGCTTTTCAGGTAATTAGATTAAATTAAAATGCATGTGCGTCTTGCAATGCCCACAATCTCTAATTAAAATAAATGTGATGCAAACAACAGGAAGTATTTTCTTGTTTTCGAAAACAAGTTGAAGGAAAGTCAAATAGCATGCTCCCGTTGTGTAAGGCTAGTGAAATTGTTATTAATGTGTCCCACTATCTTGGCCATACAAATCAAACCATACATATTCTACATATGCATTAATTCAGGGGTTACTGTACAATGCAAAAGAGAGGAAACGATTTAGCGTGTTTATTCTGGACCATGGTTCTGGCCTTGATCACGAGGTGCTTCTTCTCTGTCCGGGTGCAGTGGAGGCGTGAGGTGAAGCCAAAGCAGGTCCAGTCTCCCCACGAGAAAGGTGCTTGTGGTGACTCGACACCCCATTGCTCTTTCCCCCCTGCGCCCGACCGGTGTCACAGAGCACGCCAGATGATGGAGCACTCTCATTCCCAGTGGAGAGAGCGCTGAAGGTGAGAGTCGGCCAGAGACCCAGTTCTTTAATCCTGGCCGGCTCCTGCCACCTTGTTCAGCAAGATAAATGGACTTTTGACACACACTGGCCCTGCTCTGATAAACAAACACTTGTTTGCTTGCACTCTCCCATCTCCTGAAGCCATCATTGGTGAGAGTTTGAGACTATTAAAGGTATCCTACCTTAAATTGGTGAGAATACACCTTGGGCAAACCATGTGAGTACTAGCACATACATGACGGAGAGTAGGAGCTCCAAAAAACGATGCATGTTTTACACATCACTGCATATGTCACCATCCTAATATTTTCAAGCAATTATACTATACGTGGATGTTAAGAGTTCAGTGAATTCTGCGGGTTGTCAAACACAAATCTGCTTTCATGACAAGACATCTGCAAAGAACCTTCACAATTGTTGAAGTCCAGCTGTGCTGCAGACAGGAAAACCATGGGGGGCAATTAGAGAGGGTGTCCAACACCTGGGTCCACACGAGCTGGAGAACATTCCACATGACATTTCATGCGAGAAAACAAAAATTCACAAAGAGTGGATACAAACTACACTCCGAGTTGTTTATCAGAGATTACCACCAACAGTCATATGTGTACACCTCAAACGTTAAGAACTGGAAGGGCACATGCCAATTTGCTCCAAAATGTAATGTTGTCATTCCTTGAAGAGGTGACTAAAAGTCAATGCTTCCGCCAAAGAAAGGCTTGCAGTCCTAGGGAATTTAAAGTCTATCAGACAAATGGCAAAGACCAATAAGTAGGTACGAGGCAAAAGGTGTTTAACCTGACCTCATTAACTACACAGAAGACTTACTGAAATAAGGTAAACACATCATCAAGTGTCCTGTTTGTTTTGGACTCTGCTTCAGTCAATACATCTCTTGATGTGGCATGGCAGCATGTGAGTGTATAAAAGGTTGTAAGGTCCAATTTATAAAGAGCAGCTCTCACGCCCCCTCTCCCCTGGGCACTGCACTGCACTGAAGACGGGTCAGTTAAATGAGAGGAAACAGCCCATATACTGTATGTGATTGAGTTCAAATAATGGCTATTAATTGCTATGCAAAATAATAAGGGGTTTGTTTGCAATGAGTTCATTGTTGAATTAAACATAGAGTGTACATTTAATTAGATTCCTAGAATGAGGCAATTGATTCCTCACTTTAAATCACACCGACATTTTCATTTGCTCACAACCAACATTCTTTAATCTCAAATATATGAATAATACTTCTTTTAACAGCAGGCTGTGATATAATTTATTGGGTCAAGCTTTAACCCATTATCACGACTTATGATGACCTTTGTAATGTGTCTGATAGTGCCTCAGATGTATCTCATTTTGAGACCGTAACATTTGACTCACTAGTCTCATTGGTACCACTGGTGTTTGCCGTGCAAAACCAGTAGAGATCTGTTTTTCCATCCTTCCTTTGTACCTCCCTCCCCCTTTCTCCCCCTTTCCCCCCCTGGCTTGTATCATAAATGGATTTTCATGCATCATCTGAGCGGGTGTATTGGAGTTGATGGAGTGAGGAAGATGACGCGGATTCCAGTCCCATAGCTCCTCTCCTGCACCTTCCTGCCAATTCCCTCTTCTTCTGTCAGCCCCCCCTCTTTCTGTTTCTCTCTAACCCCTCCTTGTTTGGACAGCTCTCCTCCTGTTGTTGTAATGTGCATTGTGTTTGCTCAAAATAACACTAAACTGAGGGAATAGAAGTGCTGCATTTCCAGGTTGCACATCCATTTATCTTTCATTGGTTTTGAGTTTTGCATTTGAACTACAATATCCTTAGACAAAACTAAATAACATAGTTAATAACATGCAAAAAAAACCTTGCATTGCCTAAAACCTTACCTCTTCATTCTGTACAATACATTACCATAAGGAAGGACCATGATTTCATGATTCACCCTCTATTGAATAAAAAGGACATGAAAGTATCCAAAAGTGTTCTTTTTTAGGTTAAAGTTACTGAAAGGACATCATTGTATTGTCCTAGAATACATACTGATAGATTATTCTTCATCTCAGGTGTTTATTGTTTTTTACAGAATATTTTGTGGGTTGATTTAACAAGAAGAAATAAGTGGGAAATAAATAATCACATTAAATAACTTGTATAGTATATAAATATGTGCATTTGGATACATTACATCGGTTTTCTCGTCAAAAAATATCAAATTTACAGGGATGTAATATAGCATTGAATTATGGCTACAACATGATCAAATGGAAAACTATGTTCACACTTTTCCAAAACATGAGAAAAGCAGACATTACTCTTATTAGAGGGTCCATATTATTAAAAAGCGTTTCGACATATTAATAAATACCAACACAATTCACACTCAAGCCTCTGAGGGTTCTACTTTTTGTCGTGCCTGTTATTCAAGGCCCTTTTGTCTCAATGTTGTTGATTTTAATTAGTTTCTGGCTGAAAGTTTGCTCATATTTTTTTGAAAAGACTTTCATTTAATATGGGTGACTCCATCTATGAACCCCCCCCCCCCTCCTGTGCCATCAGAAAGAATGAGAACTGATATTGTTCCCGTTAGCGCAAGTCAGCTTCCCATTTGATTGCTTATCTCTTTTATTAGCTCGATGCTATTACTGGCATGGCTTCTTGGCTTTCATTATCCATTTTATGCTGCAATATTCTCTTGAATTGTTATCGTAGGCGAGTTCATCTTGTCGCGTTGTTTATGCATGATTGATTTGTGTGCTGCTGATCTCGCCCTCCACCCCTTGCTCAGGCGGGTCGACAAGGTTACTTATTCACAGATTATAGACATCTTTATTAGGAGGAGAGAATGCTTTAAAACCTTTAGCGCAGACATTTATCTACAGCAGGAAATCTAACAGCCACTGTGGCCAAATCCATCCATCATGACCCTGCTCCTGCCTGTTTGCCCTCTGCGTCTCTCAGGCAGACAAAGGGGGCAGAAAGAGACAAAGAGAAGCAGGGAGGGGTCGCCACGACGGGACTAAGACCCTCTTTTTGTTGACCAACACATCACCATTTCTCTGCTCATCATTGCTGCAAGTTCTGCTAGAGGTCAAAGTTAGCAGGATTCTTAGTAGCTGAAATTCTAAATGAGGTCGTTTTTGATCTGTTATGTTGTCTTAATGTATCTAGCGTGATGACTTTGAAAATGCTCCTAATGGATTCTATTGAAAAAGCCTTGTTTACCCAGCGGCCCTCGCTTGAGTGTTTATGGATATAAGCTTGTGTAATGACGTTTTTCGCCCAGTAGTGATGGCAAATGTCATTAAAGCTTTCAAAGATGATGACTTGAGTACTCGCATTAAGCACAATGTGTGGATGCTACTTGTTTCCTTTAAGACTCATCGTTCTCGCCACCCGCTGTTTGTAATGGCACTTGGCATCAACACTGGATGACGAGGCGATTGAATTGATCTCTCACCATTTTCAAATGTGTGGCGTTTCTCTGCCAAGGCTATAGTTATCACAAGTATCCTTCTCCAGTCAGATTGAAGTACACACAGAGACACAGTTCTGCAGAGGCTCTGTAAAGCTCACATACACTCCTCACAAGCTCTTGACTTACATTTGAATGATCAGTTGGGACAGGTGGCTAAAACTTGGGAGTTTCATGTGTTTGCAGTATTTACCCTGGGGGGGGGCCTTCTATTCTCAGTCTGAGTGGGTCTGATGGCTTTTAACCTTTTTGAACCAAAAGTTTATGAGATCTTTTCCGGGCCTTTCCACATTTAACATGGCGGTTCCCTTCATCTTTATTGGCCCGTTAAATGGTCTTTTCCCAGGGCTTTAATTATTCATAGATATTCAAGTTGAAATCCACTGGCTCTTGGGTATGCAGTCTTTTGAAATAAAGGTCATTAACACGAGATGATATTAGCTCAACTGTTCAGAGATACTTTATATCTTTGTCTTATGCTGCTTTAACTCCACCCAGTGATTTTTGAACACTATCTATTTGTGGTTGGATTAGTATTCAAGTATGAATGTTTGAAAGTGATACAAATCTGGAAACTATATATCAGCATGTTTTCTTAAACACAAACATATTTACAATAATATAAAGACAAAATTACAAGGGGAATGATTTTTAAATCCTGATTACCGCCGCCATGGTTATGATTTTGGTTTGATTTCGTTGTCTCTGCAGCATGTCTTTACGGAAAATATACTGTCCTAATTTCTGGAGGTTTTTCAGACGTGTGTGGGAGAGGGGGGAATTTGGGGATTTTAGCCTTTGCAGACCAGTTCCATGCACAGAAACCTATATAACACAATAAGGGACAACCACAAAAAGCAAAATAGTGCCTCTTTAAGGGCCACTGCTTCAGAGGTTGTATACCCTCTAAGAACAGAAGTGGATTTCTTTAGCTGGAGGAAAAGGTCCAAACTTAAACCTGATGCAATTGTTTAAATTAAAACCATTAGCTGGTATCGAAACGAGAGTATAGGTCACTGTTGAGAAAATTAATATGTGAAATTAAGTGTGATTGATTTCTTTTTTTTCTCTGGATCTTTTTCGGACAATTGATTATTCATGCTTGGCTGCCATTTTACATGAAGTGCCCCTGATGCCACTAAGATGATTACTTACATGTGCTCAACTGATCTATATTAGAAGTTGAATTAGCATTAGGGAGCCGTCTTCCTCTTTGACATCATAACAGGAGCTGGCGTGGCCGTCCTGACAGTAATAATCATTGTTGATGAGATGCAGTCCAAACATTTGGCCCCTCTGTAGATTATAACAGCCAGTGAACTGCAGACAAAGGCAAACACTTGGGTACTTTCTTTTGAGCAACTTTATACTTATACTTTACTACATCTCATCAGTGAGTATATTACTTTGAACTATTTGTTTAATTCGTCTGAAGCTTTAGTTACTTTGGAGATCACAGTTTTTAATCCTCTCCAGATGTGTGATGTAGAGTGTTTGTTATTAAGTAAAGGATGAAATGTAGGGCTTCACAATCTAGAACAAATAACATGTTGTGATCATTTTGATAATGTTGCAACTGCGATATGATTTGAGATATTCGAATGACCAGCTTTCAAACCTTAGTCAAATGTTCTTGAAACATTAAAAGAAAAAAATGGATCCGCACCGAAGAGTGGTATTTTTTTTTTTTTTATATCTTACGACTTTTCTGCAGCTCCATAATATTTCAATCAGATTTATTCACATTTTTAGCCTTTACCAAATATGTATTAATATATTTTCAAATAATAGACCATCCTTAGTGAAGTGTTCCTTTTTTCTTCTTAACCATGTGCATCAAACTCTTTCCGTCACCTTCATTTAGGGTAAAAATCTGGCACATTAAGTGTCACCGTAATAAATTGCCAGTACTCCAAAGCAAACATTTGCATGTCTCTCACTAGGTTTAATATGGCAGCGTGCGTGTGGTTGTTTGAAAACTGCAGTGAGAAATTATTAATATGGCTTCTGCTGTAGAGCAAATTCACTTTATTAAATACAGTATGAAGTTCACACGCTGCTCCATGGGTGCAGTCCAAAGATGACTCACAAATCTTGGTGTTTTTTTTATTAATGAGAAGCAAGATTGACTTTTCAGGGTGTGATCGATGAGAGCCTTCACTGCTGATGGTTCAAAATGGCATGCCTTCAGTATTGATAAGCACTCATTGGTGAGAAAAAAGTCTCCTTGTTGGATTGCAGGCAGCATTTGCGACTCTCAGGTAATGGAACTGTCATTCTTCCTTTTTCAGATAAAAATCATCTCCCCTCCTTTCCTCTTTCCTTCCTGCCATATTCTGCCATATTCGGCTTATACATTCAGCAAGGTGGCAACACCGTTACTGAAATAAATTCACTATTTCTTTTTTTATAGCTGCTGCACACTAAAACAGACAGCTGCCTGACAAATGATATATTTGCATGATAATACCAAAATCAACCTCCTCACTAGCATACTCCGTTGTTGTTTGTGTTTCTGCTTAATGGCATCTTGTCCTGCTTCTCATGAAATATACAGTAGAGTGTATTTGAGCCTGCCTAATGAACATGTACTGCAGTATAACACTTCTGTAGCTCACTCCGGTTTTTAGCGACCATAACATGAGGTTTACTGTCAATTCAGAGGTTTTGTAAATGCAATAAACATTGTCTTTTCCTGAAAGACAATGTTTCCTATGCAGAAACAAAAGTTATTATTTAGCCTGAAGATATTTCATCTTCATCATTGAAGCTCTCATTGGAGGCTCAACCTGACGTGTCACAGGACTATGGCTGCACAATTCAGGGAATATTCAAGGTCAAAACTTTCCATGTAAAATAACATGAATAAAATGGAAACGCAGGGTTTATCCATGTAATATGCAGACAGGAACAGACCTTACCATATCCTAAGCAGACATAATCCATTAATATGCCACATGAATCCAATCATTCTGTGGTGATTTAGCTAGCAAGTTTGCATACAATGTAAACTTTTTAAATGAACTTCCCTTTCTGTCAAATTATTCAGAGATTTCTAAACTTTGCAACCCTTACCCATGACTCATAGTGTATCTCCGCATTCCTTCCTACAGTAATTCTAAGTGAGTAAGACAAAGAACCGGCGTAGGAGTTAGAAAGGGAAGTCTTCAGAGATGCCAGGTATACAATTGATAGAGAGGTACAGAAAGAATGACGGAGGGGAAGTGAATGAATATTGAAGGCTAGACTGAACCAGTTTAACTCTAAAGTATTGTGAGCACCAGGAGCTGTTTGATATACGTCTGAATGGATAGTATTATGTCATATTTTTGGAGCATCTGTTATCTTATACTAAGAGTTTAATAACTTGTAAATAATTTAAGTCGATTGTTTTTCAGAAACAGAAATCCTATACTAGTCCTACATAGGCAACATTAGCAGCAAAAGGGGGGGCAGTTTAGATAAAGACAGAAACAAAACAGTACTAAATAAAGAGGCGAGCCAACAATAATATATGTATATATATATATATATATATATATATAAACAAGTACACATTCAACGTAGAAGGAGATACAAGCAGTATTTTGACTATAAAGTGGAACAAATAAAGTAATGTAGTAGCAGCCAGATCACAGTAGTACACTGTACAAGTATATACTGTACAGTGTTTTTGACAAGGCTTTTGTTGGAATATTAGGTAGTGTAGGAAAAAGCACATGAGTGTTATTGCACAACAGAGCATGAATAAGTGTGATTTCCTATTTACTGCACATCAAGTTAACATCAGTTTATTCAAATGTTTCTGGTGTAGTTACTGTGTTGTGGTTGGCAATGCTCCATATTCAGGTGGGTGTCTGTTGGAGCAGTCTCTGTCCATCAGGCTGTTATCTGATTTGGCACCTGGCTCGATCAGTTGGTACAACATGCTGCCGACATCCCCAATAAATAAACCTGGAAGAACTATCCATCCCATCTGCCCCTGCATATGTCTTGTGATGTAACTGGCTGGGATGGGAGCCTCCACCTTACTGAGTCACAAGCAGCAGGCTCTGCTGCCAGGTGGCTGCAATACATTCACTTAGAGGCTAATTCACGGGTCCTTTTATTGAAAGAGAGCGCCAATTTGAGCTTTTAGAGCTCCAATGCGCTGTGCGAAAGAGGAACTGCCAGCTTAATAGAATTACCTTGTGCTCAGAAGTTATTTAATTTAGTAAACTTGCTCTTCACTATGTGTCTGTATTTGTGAAAAAGAAAAAGCACCGAGATACAGGAGAAGCCTTTCTTCTGTCAAACAGTTACCGTCTTTTCAATTTCTGTTCAGCATCAATCATTAAAATCCTGCTTACTGCTGAAGGAAATGAGACTAGAAGTAGAACTTCTCCCAGCCCTGTCAGGATAGCATTGTTTTTACTCACTCAGTGTGGTTTATATATAAAGATTTTGGTTCATTAGTTGAGAAGGCAGCAATTGAAAAATATTCCAAATATTCCTGTACTTGCTGGTGTTTTGAATACTACATGTTGCACTACAAACCTTCCAACCTCCTTCTGTAAAACACATTATAAAAGTCTCAGTTTTAATATTTTTTTCAGTTTAGTTTGCACATCTCCTTCCAACTTTAGTTCTTCTTAAAATCAGCTTACACGACTTTTCTTATAGGTCATTTCAGATATTCCCAGTTCCTATGTTCATGCATAGGAATTATATCCCCATTTTCAACGTCACCTTGATGCACGAAGGACTCATTATGCCCTCACACAAATAAAGTTGTATTTTCCTGCAGACATTCAATATGTCTTAAGCTCTGATGGCCTATGCATCCTCATTTATTTTCTGTATGGGATGATAAAAGTGCAGAGGAAATCCTTTTCCCCTTTCTTTATTTATTCCCACAATATGCGCTCATTACCTATTATCTACTGTACTGGCAGTTATTATTGCTTATATTTTTGAATAAACAAGAGATAACGAAAATCCCCCATCTCTTTCCGCAACCTTGGCCCAGACCTGGAGCTTTAGATAATGAATGCAATTAAGAGCGCGCTGTATTAAACCTGCTGGTAAACAGAGGCTTTAGAGCTGCACACTGTCAGACCTATTGTCCGTTTAGGGCAGAAAAAGGGGAGATAGGAGACTTTATCCATGAAGGAGAAGACATTTTGACAGAATGGACATTTCTCACACATAAAGCAGTTAAGGCAAGTTTTAGAAAACAGAGCTGATTATGACTTTCAAAGATTAAGCACATTAATTAGGGATGCACTGTGGTACATTTGTTACTTCTGAAAAACTAATAACAGATGCCTGTGCAGATTTGTCATTAAAATGCAGATGTCAGTAAAAGACCAAGCTTCATGCTGCATTCACACCCTCTGTTCTTATGTTAGGAAGTCATTTGAGACCTTGGTGTGGTCCTAAATCTTTTACTGCACACTCAAATATTGCTTTACATGACTTGTTATTTTGTAAAGAAAATATACATATTTTTTAATAATAGAATGAAAATAATATTTATTTTAATTATCATGTTAAAACACTTTTATTGTTGTACAGCAGGTAAATCCAAAGAACTTACCTTTTTTCCTTACTATGGTTCACATTTTACTTATGGATATGAGAGGGGTACATGTTCTTTTTTTCCAGCAGAACTGGTTGTTTTCAGATAAACTTGGAGATTGACATGTGACCATGAGGATATTTTATATTCTGTGGATGGAACCAGTCTGGTGGCATTTCTCTAATCTCTCTTTCATTTTCCAAGTTCCTGAGTGTGCAAACAAGGTCTCTGGAAAGTGAGTACTTGTCCATCATAAAGTCTGGATATTTGGTGCTACACTAGAGGCAAGAAGTAGAAGTAAAGTTGGATCAATGTAGAGGCAATACTTTCTACATCCTCTTTCTGAACACATATCCTATTGCCTTAAGTTCTACCTGTTACTCAAGTAACCTCTGACAGAATGACTGGCAAATGTATCAGCAAATGTACTGCTTTTTTAAGATGCGAACATTGTGCAGATAATGTCCATAAAACTGCACATTGTTTTTACATTTAAAGAGATTAGGTGGGGCACAACATTGCTTGGGGGGACTGTGTCTAAGCCAGCAGAAAAACCCTGTAAACAGAAGGTGTCATAACTGTGTTTTAGTGTTGTTCCTCGTGAAAGATTATTACAGATCCTAGTTGTTAACTGTAGTGAAAAGCTGCCTTAAATTGTGAGGTAAAGTATGCCTTGTATTAAAAGTAAAACGGCATCTGTGCTCAAAATCCAATTTCAGATTCTCTCAGTATATAAGCTAATGCTGGAGATGATTGTTATCGCTCCGAAATGCCACATAAATACAGTGCTGTAAAATGTCTCTGAATAGTAAATAGTCTGAACGGATCTGAAGGTACACATAAGCCTATTTGCAGAGAGGCAGAGAGAGGAAGAGCCGCAGGTGGGCTAAATAAAAGCCATATTATTGCCCACCAAAAAACAATCAAATTAAAGCAAATAACACCTTTTCAAAAAGCCGGCGAGGGGTCTGTCAGCCTGATGCAATCCTCGTTTCTCTGGACCATTTGGCAGCGAGTTGCACCCCCCCTCCCTCGTTCTGCCTTAATAGCCACGCTGACAGTGACATGATATTCCACATTAAAGGAGCAAAGAGGAGCGAGACGTGCTGCAAAACTTCCATTAACGTGAGCACAAGTTGTGTTGCTTCAAGGCCTTGTCAGGGTTGCCCATTATCGCCATGCCTGTTTTTCTACTCTTTGAATTGTGCTAGATGTTATCTCCTGACACCCTTTCAGGGACTTCTTGATTATATTCATATTCACATCACATTGTATTTAATACATGTAGAGAAATGTTAGGAACACAAGAAGTGTGTGCTTACAAACGTAATTTGTTTACCGTCTTTCCAGGTGTTGTATATTAAGCTGATTGAATATTATAGGCACTTTGTGACACTTGTTTGCATAAAAACGTGCAATGTTGTGTGTATCGAAGTGTACAAGATGCTCTCCAAACAACCCGCTCCTCCCATCGGCCTCGTTCCCTCCGCACAACTTCAGCAGGCTAATTACAGCCGTCAATCATTGCCGTCTCCCCACAGTTTTTTACCCAGCAGCCCCTTTGTGCCCTTGCCCGCTGCTGCCCACACTGCTTATAGTCAGATTAGCAGCAGCCAGAGTCGAGCTGCATATGAGAGACGGAGTAAAAAGAGGAGTGGGGATCCAAGGGCAGGCTTTGATGAAGATAGTTGTTAAGATCCAAATTTGAAACGGTGATACAATTTGGTTGAACTCAAATGAATCAATAGAAGTATAAAGATACAAACCAATAAGTATTTCAGTATTAACAGTTTTGCATCAGCAGCTTTCTTCTTTTAGTTTTGCCTTTTTTTACATTATTTTCTAAAATCATCAAGTTGAAGACTTCAATACGATTATTTTTACAGCAGTAGTTGATTACAAGCTACTGCAGGTATAGACTAAGCTTGCCTTCAGAAATGGCACCCCATCTCCATGATCTTAGTGTGGATATTATGACATTTCCTAAACCTAGGGGGCAGTGTTGTCTTGTTGTTTTTTGGGGAGAGCTTTCCCTTACCTCAACAGCCTTTAGAAGCTGAAGGAAAAAGGGAGCCCCCACGGAAGTTAATGTGAAAACATTACTTTTTTTGTATTTCAACTCTTTTTTTAGTGCTAAAACAAAAAAAAGCTTTTGAAACCTCGGAAAAACCATTTTAGACCTCCAAAGTCAAACTTACTGGCAGTGTGGGGAATAAGGAGTGGCCGTAATTATACAGAAGTTATTTGAAAGGTCTGAGAACACAATTTGTGTTGATGACATTTTTAGCAATGAATGGCTTGAGTCCTGACCTGCCCTGCCCTGGAGAGACTGCAAGATGAGGTCCAAGAACTGTCTCTCCATCTTTAATCACAGCAACACGCATTATGACTGCTGGAACAGAACTGATCTGAAAACAGCAGCCTGCTATCTGCGCCCTGCAGGGGCTCCACTGTGGATACCATTACATGATAAACACCTTTCACTATCACAGTGCACTGCTGCACTTCAGTCCAGGAAAGTTGGATTTAGAAATGGCAAAAGTAAACTTGTCGGACTGATTTTAACCAACTAAGGAGGCACTGTACTGTTTGTGGTGGACACAAAGTAGTCCTATCTTGTGGTGTCCCTTAAAGCTTCTTAATGTGTGTTATTAAGTTGGAATGGATTTCGGGAAGTTTAACAAAGGAGACTAGAAACGTGTGGATTTGAGTGAAGATTCATGAAAAAGTCCTCAATGTTTAGAACCTCTTCTATACTCATAGAACATTACATATTATCATCTGTTCTGGTAATATGGTTTTGTTGTGTGATACAACACGACTGCTTTGACATGGTTCATACAATGTTTAAGCAGACCAAACTTAATTAATGTAAAAGTGTTAATTGTGCTCTTTTACTGCCTGTCACACATCTATATATCTTCCAAGCCAAATAGCAAAATCCCAAATGTTACTGATGGTAGGCTCTATTGTTCAAATCATGCCAATCTACATACAAAAGACCCACGATTATTGGCCATAAAGATACCCCAGGCCTCCTCCGAAAATATGGCTTTTTCAGACCATGCATATCTCATTTCTCCCTGAGAGGAGCATGTTCTTAAGTGTGATTGGTTCTTCACCTTTTCCCACCAAGAGGCCATTTCACCATTCTGAGTGGCGAGCTCGCAGCAGGCTGTAGACCTCGTGTGAATGAAGTGAGGCAAATGTCAGCGATGTGTTGCTTACCTGCTGGGCAAACAACTTCTGCCATCAGCAATTCTACTTGGCTCCGCGTGTACCTGCTGTGAAATTAACTATGCATGCAATTTCTATCAGGCAAGAGAATGATCCCCGCTGTCCACATGTTCACAGCGACAGAAACCTATGCAGGTGGAAGGACTGCTTGCCTTTCTGTGAAGTATAATATTCATTGATGAACACAACACATCAGAGTCAACTTGGTGAGAGAGGGGTGAGCAGCTACTGCACACTGTTGATTGTGTGTATGATGATTTTAATTCACATCCACCCTCTGCTCTACCTGCCCCTCAGCATCAAGCTTTTTAATCCGAGCCTGCGTTACCTGCAGCAATATGAATCACGTCTCTTGCACTTGTTATGCCTCAAAGCCTTATTACTTATCGATGATGTCACCACACTGCAGATATTTGAACCGTGACATTGCAGGTGTGCACGCATATTGTATAGGATTGCGTCAGAAACATCTGAAAGCTCTTTTTTCTTAAACACATTTTGCTTAAAATGTCAAGTGTTAGGAATGCAAATATGAAGTGATGCATTTTTACTTTTGTACATTTTTACATTGTGTCAGATGTGGACTATTCATTAAAGTTGATATATTTCTACACCAAATTAGAATCAGGTTTGTTTAGTAAGCTAAAATGCTCTTAGAAGGAATCTGCTTTGATATATAATGCTGCATACACAAACACAGCAAATATATAACTTATATTATAGTTATGAAACTATTCTAAGAAAATTACAGAAATGAAAGATGAGCGGCAATGTTCAAAAATGTTAAATATACAAAAAAGTGAGTACCATGACAAATGATTATGATAAAGTGGAAGAGCTGTGCAGTTTTAAGGAAGTAGCATTGTGCAGAAATGTAAAAAAAAACGAAGGAATGTGCAGATAAACAATTAAATATTGATAATTTCGAACTAAAGTGTACTTCATAATTTGTTATTCCTCACCTCGCTTGATCCTTAGTCTAGTATGCCCTTTCTGTGCCTAAACATATTTACCCTTGACACGGTTTTAGTGTTTTCTTGACCTTTTTAGATGTCGTTACAGCTGTGTGCATGAGAAGAGATGCTCAGCCCTGTGCTGTGTTCTTACCAAAGTGGACATTTTTCTTTAGAGCGTTTCTCAGCTTTTCTTACATCTCTCTCTCCTTTCCCCGTCTTTGTTTCTGTATTTTCTTCTGTCTGTCCCTCTCTCAGGCTCTAGTGAACACAAACAGCTTTTGCCAGGGGATTTGTGGATGTGTATGAATCGAGACTGAGACTTGGGAGCACTGGGCGTGCCTTTTGTTAATAGAATACGCATGGTTGGTCTCCCTGAGGCTGTTAGTGATGAGAGGAGAATGAAAATGTTAATGTTTTTGGAGCTGTCGTGATTCTCTTCAATTTACTTAGGTACCTCACACCGTCCATAGCAGGGATCCGCACTGCGTTACTTGCATTTCATCACACATTAAACTGAAAAACAATCTTCACCAGACGTCATACTTTGAATTCTTCAGATTTCTTTTTTAACGTCTAGTTATGATTTAAAATAGTGATGTAACAAGTGAGTGTAATAGTATAGTAGTTATATGCCCATATGCTTCATTTCTCCTACAGATGTAGGATAACAACTTTATTTACTCCAGGGACTATTTGGGGAGTGCAGATGCTTCTTTCAGCGATGCCATTTCACACTCACTTACCCACAACTCTGACCAGACCATCTTCAGCAGAACATGGAGGCACGAGGGCATCAGGGAAGGGGTGGGTCTGTTGCAAGGGGAGCACATTTCCAGGTCTATTTTATTCAGTTTTCTGTGGTGGTCATTCCTTGTTAACTGCTCAAAAATCAGCTTGGATAGTCACAAAGGTGATTGCACAGCATTCACACTCATTATATAGTATCATACTATAGTTCTTCTGTTTCTCTTTAATCATCTTCTTCTTATTTCAACCAATATCTTGCCGTCGAATAACTTCAGCCAACTTCAGCTACACAAAACTTTCAAATATCAAAATGTTCAGCCTTTTCAGCACATGATGGGAAACTTTCAACTTTTTCAAAATATGTTATACTTTTTGAAATATTCAGCTTTTTAAACTCTTTTTTTAACATGTAACTCAATGGGAGGAACCTTCAAATCCTCTTTTAACTACACCGTGCGCTAAATGCTACTACACATATTTTCAGCTACAGAAACCATTCAAATATTAAAATGTTCAGCTCCTTCAGGACATGTGTGCTATGACTTTTCTTGTTTGGATCTTGGTAAAGAGGCCTTCTTCAGATTTTAACATTAGTGTGTATTGCGCAGCTCGTTAAGTCTGGAGCAGTGCTTCTCAAAGTGTGGTCCATGAGCGCCCCCTAGTGGTCCGTGAGTATATTGGTAAAATTTCACATTTGAAATAAATAAATACATTTAAATTTTCCGCACTCTCGCGGGAATATCTCCGCAATGGAGCGAGCTTAAGTTTCGATTTGTAATCTGTTCTAGAAAAACGATGTGTTTTTGGATATTTGTGGAGTTAGGTGGTCCGCGAGTCTTTTTTTATTGGTTAAGTGGTCCTTGGTACTGTATGAAAAAGTTTGAGAAACACTGGTCTAGAGTGCTTTGCTCTCAAAACAGAGTGGAGGAGAGCTTGAAATTCGCCATAATTCCCAAACCCTACACTCCTTGGACATCATTTTTCATGAAAAACTTAGGCAAACCTCTCCTACGTTGAAAAAAATAAATATATATAAGCAAAATAATTTAACAAAATGCCTCTTGAGGGAATGAAGTGACAAAAACGTTCAACATGTCTCCATTAAGGCCCATTGTAAATTCAGCCTGATCTTTCCTCACAGCAGCAGCTGCACACCTTTTAGTAAATCTGCCAAAAATACCACATTACTGACCCGAAAGTACACAAACGGCAGACTCCAACGCTCCTCACGGTCCTGACATCCTCCACGAGATGACATTTTACCGAAAGCAGCTACCGTTTTTAAACTATAGTTAGAAATGTAAGAGGTTTATTTCTCATTCAGAACAATGGAAAGGCTCTCCTTTCACAGCACATCTCCATGGAAACCTTTTATCTCTGGGCTCACGGACACAGGTGTTTGATAACGTCGTCACCATGGTAACCTTAGATCTCTGAGGCCTGTACTACGAAGCCGGTTCAACATAACCTGGATATGTTTGAGTTACCCGGCCTACCTAATCCAAAACAAACGCGCTCTCGCTAAACGGTCCTACGACGCTGGTTATCAACTCGTTAACTCAAGCCAGCTTTGCCCTATCTAGTTATGTGCGCGTTCACATAAAAGGGGCTGGGTTAGAAACATTTGACCAAACATGGAGAAGCGTACTGACAGCGCAGCGTCATAATTCCTGAATGAAAAGTGAACTTTAATATTAGACAAATATTAAGACGTTAAACTTTAAACAGCCATTACTTAAACACTTTATCCAGGATAAAAGCCACATAGTTGCACCTGCAAGGTGAATACAGCTGGTAAAAGAAAAAGTGTTTGAATGCGTACATTAACAGGTTTGTGATATCACTGCCCCGTCTAAGACACGAGTGGATCTGACTTTAATACATTTGACTCGAGTGTTTCGTCAACTTAATGTGTTGCTTAAAATAATACTTCTGCATACAGTATGTGACAATGTAAGTGTTGCACGGCCAGATATGGCTCAAGAAGCTGACTCAGATAAGGAAATATATGATACATTATGATGTGATATGAATGATAATGGGACACACATCGACGTCTGCACTCACAGTGCCGCGGACCGTACGTAATGTTACTTTGATCCGGTTACTTAAGTTAACTTGTGGCAGATATTTAAAGGGGACCTATCATGCAAAATGCACTTTTGTACATCTTTTATACATGAATATGTGTGTCAGGGAACTCACCAAGTGTCAGAAAACACAACCCTCTCTCTATTCCTCCATACCCAAATCTCTAAAAACGGGGCTGCAACGGAGCTGACACAGACTGATACAGATTTGAAATTGTTCTGACGTCAGAAACAGGGAGCTCCGCCTATATGGGCAACTCTCCACCTATCAGGGGAATGAGAGGTTGCCGTGGCATGGTAACAGCATGGTAACAGCATGGTAACAGCATGGTAACAGCATGGTAACAGCATGGTAACATGACGCTCGTGCCTCGCCCCCCTCCTTTGCAGGGGGGCGTGGTCAGCTGCAGCTCATTTGCCACAGAATCAGCCCTTGCAAAAACAGGGCTGGAATACAGCAAATAGAGCGAAATGAGGCATGGCTAAAATGCATGATCTGTTTGGTATTTTGAAAAAAAAACTTCACAGACATGTTTTATATAGGTATGGCCCTACAATATATTATTCAAATATAGCATGATAGGTCCACTTTAAGTAAGCTTTCTTAACGCTAATGTTATATTAGTCAGATTGCTCTGAAGATGGGAGGTGATATTCTATACATTTTCACGTTCACACAGTCAGTTGATTTTTGCCGGCCGTCTTTCCTGTAACGGCAGTTTTTCTATATTTCCTCTATCCTGTAATATGACTTGATGGCTTTAAACTCTGCACACTGAGCTCTGATTGGTCAGCAGGCGGTGCTTTCACTGAGTTGATCTCTTATCCTAACCTACTCCGGAGCAGGCTAGCCGTTCAGCATAAGTTACCATGGACATCTAGCCCGCTCAGAAGTGAACCAGCGTCGTAGGACCGGAAACCCAGAGTTTTCCCTGAAGTTAGCTCGCTAAGCGAAAATCCGGCTTCGTAGTACAGGCCTCAGGGCTCACACACTCAGGTGTTTGATAACGTTGTCACCTCAAACACAAACAAACAGACTGGAGTTTAAAGACTGTCTCAGCCTATTATTTTCTGTCTGATGGAGACTTCATACTGACTTCAACACGTTCCACATATTTTATACATTATTGGTGACGTTTGCTTTTAGTTCAAAAGTTTGCAGTTAAAATATTCTGATGCTTTTCAAAGCGTTTTTACTTAATTTTTTCTTCTTAATACACATTCATTCACTACTACTTACATTTAATATTTAACTCCTTCAGCCTAGTTTCAGCTATAAACCATTCAACTATTAACTTATTCAGCTATTTCAGGACATTGAGGCTATACATGTTGTTGTTTATACCTTTTTTTAAACCTTTTCTTTTAAATATTAAGCTTCTTCACTATTTTGCCTACTCTTCCAGTTTAACATTTCACTTTCACGTTTTCAACAAAGTCATTGCAATGCATTTGAGCTGTAACAATTTTGATTCAAATCATTTCACTTTTCTGCATTTCTCCGCTAAGTTCAGCAAACACACTTAGTTGGTTTTTGTAGCTAAAAGCAGCTACAGGAAATGCATTTTCTAGTTTTACTTGTTTGCCTCGCTGGCATCATTTTTTCGTACAGATCCTATGAAAGAACAACACCATGTTCATTTCAAAATTCCATATTCAATGATAATGTGAATAATGTTTAAAAAATTGTCATTCGTTTTATATTGTGGATCATATCGCAAATTGCAATATCATTCAAAAGTAATCGCAATTAGTTATAGTTTCCAAAATGTGCAACCCTTTGTGTAGTCACCCATTGGGCTTCTGCAGTCATAATGTTTATTTTTTGCGTCAAAGTCGTCATCATTTGACATTTTGGGTTGCCCCATCATCCCATTTTCTTGACACCTACTTTGAATAGATAAGGGTTAGATTAGATTGTTCTCGTCAAAGGTCAAGGTCACTGTGGATACAACTCAATAAATCATTTGCTAATTAGGAAAAAAACTCCCAAGTGTTTATTAGGATATCATGATGACATTTTGGACAGATATGGATGTGAATGGTTGTCGGAGGCATAAATCCTGAGGTGGTAATTCTTGTTTATGGCGTAATAAACTTTATCAAAAGTGGCCCAGGCAGATATGCAAGCAGTGTTGGTTCCTCCAATATTTAGTACTTGCTGTAAATAAACGTGTCCTATCAGGAGGATATTATTACTCTGACCACCGTGATGGGGTTGTGTGGTAAACACCGAACACTGTTTAATGACTGTCTAGCTGCCAAACAACACAAATCAGAACGAGGCCGAAGCTGACAGCACTGCCGCTGCATCATTATACGTTTTCCAGTTAGTTTTGCACTTTGTTTTCTTTCCTTTGCTGCTTTACAAGTCCGGAAAACTGACACGATGAGACTCTGGGATGTGATTCAATTTGATGAAACTGGAGTCTGACACTACTACATTATCTCCGTATTTCTGCTGAGTGGACCGAATGGGAAAAACAAAACTTGTTGTTAGAAAGTGTTTTTATTCTGAGGTCTCCCACATGTGTCCTTTCCCTTCACTTGATCCTGCCTGCGAAAAATCCCAGATGAGTCAAAATGTCAACTTTAAAACCACATTGTTGCATCATCTACAATATGATTCATCTTTCCCTAAACAAAACACGCACACAACAAAAGACACCGCCGTATGTTGTCACTAACGTCACACGGATATCCATCACCTTTGACTTTAAGATACTGGGATAGACATTTTTCACTATTTTATGACATTTTAGAGAAAAAACTATCCGAAAAATAGTGACAATGGTTAGATGCATGTCAACATACTTTTGTATTCTAGTCTAGTGTATTAATCACCAACCCTTTCATTCAAACACAGTAGAGAAATGGAGGATTTCTGTTCTTTTTAAACTCCCTCTTTCCTTCAACTACTGTGTGCTGCAATTCAAATTGTTGCTGCAGAAATGGGATAAAGTATTTCAGCAAACATCCATGTTGACAGTCCATAGATCAGAGGGGCGGGGGGGGGGGGGCTCTTCACTGCGTGCTCACCAGAGTGAGCGGAGTGTCACAGAGGACATTTTCAACGTCCCTCCTCTTCGCACCTCAATTTATTATTGTTGGACAGCTTGTTCCATCAGCGAGTGTCCCCACATGTAGTGTTGTTAGTTTTCTTTTGCATTCTTTGAAGTTGTATTTATTTTTTTGCCCCCCAAAAATCTACTTTATTTTATGTCGACGGATGTTTATTGTATTTTAGAGAACGCATCTGAAACCAGAAAACGTCTTTATTATCAACTGAACAAGTTGTTAATGCATATTGTAAAAGAAACTTGAGTCATGTAGCATTGTTCAACACATTTTAGATCAATTTACAGAGGAACATTTCTTGCATGTTTTTTCTTCATTTCAAGACTAATATTTGAATGATATAAGTATATAATGGAAAACAGAAATTTCCATTAACAAAAAATCAACAACTTTGCATGACTTTCATGTTACATCTTTGGTAAAAGTCCTCATTCAAACACAATAAAACCAATATTTACACAAGTAAATATATTTAATTTCTGACTTAAGTTTCACCTCATTGCTGTTATACATATATGCAATATATCATGTGTTTATTTTACTTTGCTTGAAATGTATAGCTTGGTCTCAAACACTCATGGCTTAACATGTGTTTAGAAAAAAAGGATTGGAAAATGGATAGGAAAAGTTTAGTATTTTTCCATTATCATAGAAATGGTCATATAATATTGAATTTAGCGGCCACATTCCCTATATTTGAAGACTTTCTTATACAAGTTGTTTTTGTTGAAAGAACACAGTCTGAGTAGAGCTGCCAGATATTTCTGACCTGCTGACCACACACACCGCGGCAGCGTCCAAACCTCAGGGCGTTCCTGCCAAACATCCCACACAAACAACTCTCCGCTCTCTAATGACCAACACACTGTTTCTATCATACATGCAAGCAGTTCCCACCATCAGGACCAAACATTCATAATTATATTAGCTTTGTGTGGGGTCCATGCAGAGAGTTGGATTACAGTCCCTTCTCTCTTTGTGCTTTTGTCTAGCTGTACTGAAATGTATCCGTCATTATAGTCAATACTGAGTCCGGTTTTCAATACTTTTTTTTTATTTAATTTTTTTTATAAAAGTGAGGCGTAATATCCTTAAACTCGCGCCCAACCCGTCGAAATTACGATGTCAATTTCGCCGTGAAACTCCGCAAACGAGTCACTTTAGACAATCTAAAGTGTGGCTGCATATGACTACCAGTCTGAATGGTGGGGTCTGTAACCACTGCAAGAAGTGCAGTTTATGGGAAAGGTGGCAACACATCCAACCTCCAACCAATGCTGTCTCGTATGGCAACCAAGTACCTTTGTGTTCAGGGAAGCAGCGTGCCAAGCGAGAGAGTGTTCAGTTCAGCAGGTGATATCCTACGCTGTGAAAGGGCCCGTTTGGATCCAGAGAGAGCAGATATGCTCATCTTCTTGAAGATGAATGCACAAAACTGAACTGTGATGGGATTTGTTTTCTTTCATCAGGCAAATGTTGATTTTAATGATGCTATTTGTTTTATGTGCAATGCCGAGATCTCATGATCCTTTGTGTTCTCTGGTCAGTCGAATGCTATTTTCTTTTTGAATTGACAAGATGTACTATTCCTGCCTGATGATGATATTGCAGAATCTGTTTTAATTGTTTGTTCAGTACTAAAAGGTCCAAGTCCCACAATTGAATTTAAGATTAATTTGACATGTTAACTATATCATAAAGCGCTTCATGGGAGTAATTGCGGGATGATTCAATGTTTCCCTTATGCAACATGAAAGTATCACGATATGTATCGGTTGAGTATCGGTATCGTTCAGTGGTATAGGTATCAGTATCGTAAAAAAGTCAACGATATGCAACCCTAATGAAAATCCCTCCAAATCTGAAACAACAGAACTGAATCACTATTATGACCTGACACTGTTTCAAAGAGAGTAGTAACATTACTGTATAATAAATTAGGGCTACATTAAATGATTGTGTTCATTATTGATACATCTGCTTATTTATCGTTTGGTCAATTGATCGTCAGAAAATAGTGAAATATCTATATTCCAGTTTCTCAAATTCTAAGGCAGTGTCTTTAAATGTCTTGTTTTGTCAGTCCAAAACCAACATATATTTAATTTAAGATTCAATAAAACAGAGAAAGCAGAACAAGTATTTTCAGACATGTTTTGCATGAAAAACAAATCAATCATTTAAATAGTCTATGATTATTCTTCTGTTGATCAACTATCAAACCAAGTTCATAACAATGAGCCTCTCAATGTAAATGCTGTTCATGTAAGCGCATAAGACTTGGTTCAAGGCAAACCACTTGACGCAAAATGTATCCTTGAACATCAGAACATTATATGTTACAAAAAGTTATTTTCTATAGGTATGTTGCATAAAAGTTTGCACCATTGTAGCGCTTGCTGAGCTTCGAGGAGTGTGACATTGAAACAGTGTAAACAATCTTAAATAGAGTTTATATGTTTATATCGATGTTTTGGTGCTTTTTTCCTGCTATAAAATATATAGCTACCCTGAAGAGGTCTTCATCACTTTCAGGTGATGAAGTAAATCTTAATGCTCCCTCGTCCTTTGGCTAACTCACCAAGGTAAATGTTTTCCTCGTGTAGTTCCCATAATGATAAATCTGTCGGGCTGAACTGATGTTACTCGGCCTCTCTTTCCTCTCACTCACTCTCTCATATATTCACACACTCACAGACAGCAATCCTCTTAAAGTGCTTCTTAAGCAACCATTTGTCATCCGGCTGTTGCATCGTGGGAAAATTGCTGCCCTACAGGAGGAGGAGTCGGGGGAAAATGAGTGAGAGATATCAAACACAGTCACGTAATCACCTTTTGTAAAAGTCATTACATATATATATATATTAATATAATATAATCATCACCATTATTTTTCTATTACAAGACATGAGCACAGGTCCACAATAAATATTAGTGTGAAATGTGATTGCTTGACCTTGCCTCCTGCTAGTTCTGATGCTGTAGCTGCAAGTGAGTGCAGATTTAAAAATGTAAAATGATTTCTGTTGCCAGTGTGGTGGGATTTAAGGATTTTAGACTTTGCATCCTGTGATTCCTTCCGGTTTGTTTATTAAAACAGTATAGCCTATGATGTTTACATAGGGTGGTTGAATTTTCATCCATGTTTTATCATCCATTTCTTCAGTTTTAATAGATGTTGACCTTTTAATTGATGTCCCAAAATTAATTCTCTCGTGTGCATGGTTGTTTTTCCAGGAGTCTGTAACATCCAGTTGTCCCCCTTCTACAACATTTGTCATTGTTGATTCTTTCTTAGTTTCGATTTGACTCTTTTCAATGTAAAATAACATATTCAGAAAGCATTATGCAGCATAATAATCTCAGTTGAAACACATTCACCTGACTGACTTAGTTAGCACTTCTGTAGTCGATGCTCTTCAGAGAAGGAATATCACTTTGGTCCTTGTTTTATTTTGCAATGTCAATGTTTTTTTCACCCAATATTCTTTCTGATAAGACTGAATAATCTTAAGAAAGAGCGGAGTGAGTTAACTCAATTTATATGTAGATGTGATAGTTCCTGTGTAATGAGCTTATTGTATTATGTCAGCATTGGCTGGTTTTGTTTTGTGTCTTTCACAAAGGAAACAGCAATCATTATCATTACATTGTGTTCATTTTCTTTTAAGACAAACTGAGATTGGCATTGTGCACGCGGCTTTGGCCTTAAATCTGTAACAAACTAGAGAATCCCGAACAATAAGGCAGTGAAGAGGGACGTCTATTTGTTAGCTTTGACTTCACATATTTAAGCCACTTTAGTACATATACAATGACATTATTTGTGTATAAGAGTGTACTTTAAATAGGACTATTATTTCAAAATGTACTGTCACGTTGCTTATTGAACATTAAGCTCATAGATGTCACATTTGTACAATCACACCATGATGAAGCTTTATAGCTGCTGTGCATAAGGCATTTAGTGTACAGTAGGGAATATGGCAGGTTTATATATATTGTGTAATACAAGTTTTATTTATTTATTTATCTATTATCAAGATTGACATATGTTCCACAGTCCTGTGATGGAGGACATGACTGTAGGTACTGTATCTTCTGCTGCTTGAATAAGCATTTTGAAGCACTAACTATCCTGATCTTGGTACAGTCTTTATCAGAGGAGGTGAACATGGAGATGTTTCATTCCACTGCCTGGCAGCACAGATCCATGTTAGCTCTGAAGAAAAGCAATTAAGCTTGTTTCTGCTTGCCAACGCAAAGCAAAGAAAGAGTGTGCCATTTGATGTGGCCATTTGATTTTGTCACAAAGTTAAAATAGAGAAATTGGCAAATTGTTTCAGCAAATTGCATCAACACATTAACTATGGAAAAAAACATTGCAAGTAGCAGCAATACTACTAACATCCTCAAATACTTAGGTAGTAGAGTTCTACTACCTGCTGTCCAGAAAGCTTTGGGTTCAGATTTTTTAAAAGTACTTTTCTCTGACTGCATTCAAGGTCTGCATTTGTGCTTATTCGTTTGTAGGAAAGAATCTAAAGTACTTTGGTCAGAGCGATATCTATTTAAACGGAGCAATAGTGTGAAGAACTCTACAAGCTATGAAGTATGAGGGTAATGTTGAGAAATAGAGTCCAGATGGCACTACTGACAATAGTGTAATATATATATATATGTATGAATCTTCCTGGGGACTCTTGCAAATCCTCGTAAATATTGCCCTGTCTTCTGCAGGACTCCGGAAAGTCCTCCCCAGGACAGATTACAGGATAAAAGTATTTTGCTGTTCGCTTTGTGAGAGATTTCTGAGAGCAGAGCAGAGCCTGTGTGAGTGAACCGGAGCATTATGTCAGGGCTCCATTTCTCCCCAAACCGCTTTGTGAATGTTTGAACCCAACCACTGTGGAAGCTGTGATTCACTCCTTCCCTGAGCTTTTGCTTCTGTAACTCCAGTCACAAAACAATAAACATCCCTGACAAAAACTGGCATGTTGGGTTATAAAACGCAAACATAAACCGTTTACAGAGACTCTGTTAGTTGTTTTCCCCAGCAGTGACACATCAGAGGTTTGGTTCTGTTTCTGCCAACACAGGCTGTAAACAACTGATTTAAGGAGGACATTTGGAGATGTATTTTGTGGAATCTTTAGCGTGGCATTTAGGGAAGCTTTGTTGAAAGAGGGAGAGAGAGAGGGTAAAACAGTACTGAGTGAGGCAGAGAGACCTGGTCAACAAACCCTGCGTTGCCTCTTCACCTGACAACATGTTGAGATGCTGACAGCCTTAGAGGAGGCGGTGGGTGGAGGGAGTGCAGTCAGGAGAGGAAGCCCGGGCCAGGCCCAGATAACGGAGAGCTGTCGGGCTCAGGAGAGGAGTGGGAGACATTAGCCAAATCCGGACGGATCACAAGCCTCTGGATGCAATCCAGTTTTGCGGGGCTGCGATAAGGAGGCTGATTATGTGTCACCCATCAATTCGCCCGCCTCCCGCCGCTGTCTCCCCAGCCATAAATCCACTCATGACAAGCTCTGCTCTTCGGCAATCACCCCTCTCCACTTCCTCAATCTCTCCTTCCCTCCGCTCACTCCTGTCTCCTCTCAGCGGTGTGCTGCAGAGAGAAAGTGAAGAAGGGATTAAGGCTGGAAGTGTGGAAGTGACTGCAGGGATTGGGAGAAGAGATTTAATTGATAGATCCTTTCTGAGGGAGTCAATCTGTTTGATAGGCTGAAGTGCAGGGTGAGGAGGTGTCAATAATGATTTATTCAAGACAACTTTAAAGTAGAGCAATTAATACATATGTCAGGGAATCTAATCTGGGATATATTATGGATTATCAAATCAAATTCTATTTATTTATTTATCTATAAACCGTATCTGTCTATCTGTATAAGTCTCTAAATATTAGAATCTAATCCAATGCAAACATAGGGAAATCATCTGCAACTAGTATTTGGTTTATTGGAAAATATGTTTGCCCTTTTGCCTCTTATTTATAATCCTTTATCAGATCACGTGTTATTACTCAACACTGATCAGGCACATGTTGATGGATCTTAGTACATCAAACATGTGTCCTTGGAAACCTGTATAAATAAGTATTAAGGTTATGATAGCATTGCATGGTATTGAGTACAACTTCCTGCAAAGACATCAGTGCCATCATAATATTTTCCTCCCTGCACACACAAAGTTTTCCTTAAATAGTCACTTCAAAGTGGCATCCACAAATGATGGCCAGTTAAATGCTTTTAGCACTTATTAATTACATTAGGAAACCAAATTGGGCAGCCGAGGTTTGATTTATTACTCGGCTAACTAGTTTTGTCACTCTGGAAATATGCAGATGGAGGCGGATGTTAGGATGTTCACAGAGAGAAAGATGGAGAGAGACAGCATGGCCAAACTGGGCCTGACCCGTCCTCACATCTCTGTGATAACCTGCATCTGAAGCAAAGAAGTCCTCCTGACCCTCGTTCACTTTCTACACATGAATGGATACGGGCAGAGTGATAGATTACGTGTAGTGTGTGCTCATGGGTCAGTAACTTAATCGCTTCTCTCTCATAGTTCAAAAGGTCTTGCAGTGCTATAATCTTGACACTTTGTAACATAAAATGGCAGTTATTAATAAGTATAAAAGCATTTTTTTGGTTTGTTGTACCATAGATAAGCAATCGTTGTAATCAAAGTATTCAACAGCGCACTGATGGAACTATAATAAAAACCAGGTTGGAGTTGCTGCTCAATTAATCGTATTTTAATTAAATTACGATAATGGCTTGCAACGATTACGAAAACAACGTAATCGAAATAAAACGATTATCTTTTTATTATTACTTTACTATTACTTATTTTCATTGGTTTTTCAGTTGAATTATAGTTAAAGTTCAGGGTAATCAACTGTTAAAAACATACTGTTCACATTTTTTTTCTCCAATAAATTGATGTTTTCAAAGTAAATCGTAAATCGTTTTTAATAATCGTGATATCAATTATTGACCAAAATAATCGAGATTATGATTTTTGCCATAATCGAGCAGCCCTAGTTGGAGTTACTTTAATGTGAAGTGGCTTGTTTCACAATTTATTGTAAATAACGTGAGTGCTATTACCTTAAAACTGGTAATATGAACTGTGTGTGTTATGGGTGGAAACTGGTAGTCATTCTTCCAACCTTAACTTCGTCTTTACTTTCAGAGCTCAAGGTCATTTTTGGTCCCACCAAGAACCGAAAGATGTAATGCAAGCTGTGCCTTTTAAATCTCTACTTCAGTGGATCCCTTCGTCTTTCTCTGATTGGCTTTGATAAATGGCTGTCGAGCTCTGCCCCCCCCCCCCCCCCCCCCCCCCCCCCCCCCCCCGTTTGTCTCTTCAGATGTCGCCTCGTGCGCGGCCCGCAGTCATCGCTGCCCCGTCTAATAACTCTGCCCGTGTTTAAGCAAAGCGTGTGTCTAATAGACTGCTCTCAAATCACACATTGGGGGACGCTGCAGTGAGCTGCATGTCACAGAGCATTTATCTCCTTTTGCCCCCCCGACCAACCATCTACGCTGGGACCATTATTTAACCTACGAGAGGTCAAATCCTCCCTGTAAGGCTCGAGCAGAGCATGAATTAAGTTAAATACGGTATCCATCCATTAAAGTAGCCATTGGCTGCTTTTAGAGCTCTTGGAGCACTACCATCATGCATTGCTTTATGGGTGTCAGTCACACAGCAAATGGGCTGACGGCGGGAGTGCCTGGCGGCGTGCGACCTCACCTGCTGGAGGGGGAGGGGGGGGGGGCGGCTGAAGGGCAGTGGGAGGAGAGGGGGCTGGGATGCTGCTAGGTCAGCACTTGGCATGCTATGAGGGGAGTAATGAGCCTTAGAGAGAGACCTGCCCCTCTTCCCTCTGCAGTCTGCCTCATTTTAGATTTGGTTCATCTGCACTATCTCTTGATTCCTCTCTTTAACACTGGTCAGTCAGAGATTCTAATAACACTTTTTCTCACAATTTCTCTGTTGGTTTTCAAGAAACATGGGTCAACATAAAAGGACTTTCATAACTATTTAGCAGATAATATTGAACATAGAGCAACAACAATTGAGAGTACAGCAGAAAAAAACAGGTCAGAGTATTGTAATCCATCAACAGTCGAGTTTAGAGTTTTAGTTTTTAGACAAGATGTTTATATTTGAAAAAGACCCACTTTGATAATAGTGCATAAAAAAGGATATCATTTTTTTTGTGATGACACTAAAGACATGTGAGCCATTAGAGCAGTGTTTTGCATTCATAGAGTAGAGTTCAGTCAACTTGCAGGAGCTGGTGTCACATGAGAAACCACAGGGTTGCATGTCATTGCTCCTTAATCAGCATTACACTGGATTTCATTGTTAAAAATTCAACAGGCTTCCAAGATAATCTACGTAGAACATTCTTCTGCATTTTGGCTTTCCAGCGAAATAATTATGCTGCAGGCTAGCTGCTCCCAGCCAACTGGACAGCTACATTTGGATTTACCCAACAATGGAACACAGATCCACAGCTGTGTGACCATATTGCATAGAATTCATGGCAATACATGGCTTATTTCATATTCCCCCAACCATCTGTGATGTATAAATAAAGCTCCGGTTTTCTGACATTCAAATAATGAAGAACTTTTTGAAGTTTGGGAAGACAAATTGATCAAATGTTCTGCACACTGGTTATGAGTTACTGCCTTTGAAAGCTGTGCAAGTCTTATCCTATTCAGGAAATTAAAAGTGATCCTTTTTTTCATATTAACAATTTAGTCATGACTTTATACAGGTCTAAATATTGTGTAGTGTGCTTGAAATGCAGACGATAGTTTGTTAAAGATGATCTCAGTTGCACCTGGAAATCTTGTGCATGCAATGTCCAATCCCATCGCTTATGTTAGTCAGAGATGAGCTTCTCTAACAGCATTGCTAGCAACTTAAAAAGATAACGTTTAGCTCTGCTTCATTGGATTACAAGCACTAACTGAGCCGCTGACACTAAGACATCATCCATTTAGATCTGCCAGAGTGAGCCGTCACAATGAATTTCGCCTTTGTCGCCCAAAAGCCCGGCTAATGTCAGCGGATAAAGAAAAGCACCAAATAACACAACTGCCACACAATGGTCAAAGAAGAAGGTCTCAGAAAAGGCTCTCCGGCGTGATGTGTTCACAGCTGACATTGGAGGCTGTTAACAGCTTGAAGGGGATCTTCCTGCTCCCTTTGGTGTGATGGATTTTTACGAGGGGTTCTTTGCAAGAATATTGTTTCATATATCTTTGTCACTGACCTATGAAGGTCCAGCTTGACTTAACAATGATCTACGCATGATTTGATCCACATGCAATTTGAAAAAGGTATGGGTACAGAGGTGCAGGTGAATCAATAACATCACCAAGGAAATCAATCATAAACTGTGGCTGAACATAGGGGGATGTATGGATTTATCCATTGCTTTGCGACAGCTCTACTCTTTGAATGCACAGTAAGAAAAACCTGGTTAGATGCTTTGTGTCAACACTGTTGGCCAGAATGAGCAATTAAAATGGAGTAAAAGGCATATTGGCATATGTACGTCAGTTTCCCCAAATGCATTTCTGGCTTTGCATCTGCTCAACAACAGAGTGAGATCTGGCAGGCTACCATCCAGCAAATAGCCCTATTATTTTTTGCTTTGCACCCTCCGGTTACTCTGAATAAGCAGAATTTATCTGTGTCAAACAGCCTTGTCTGTGTTGTTCCCTGCTTTACCTCTCCGCTTGTTGTGGCTCTGCAACCGCGGCCACCCACATAAACACAGCCCCCACTCTCTGAAACTTTCCTCTTCTCTAATGTCTGCCATTACTCTGCAATTTCAAGTTTAGTTGTTGTTAAGCTCTATCCTTATGTTTCTGACACATTTATCATATTTGAGCCTTGACTATAACAACTGGGATATTTATTTAAATCTGGAGAAAGCATCTCTAAACCAAGGACATTGTGTTTTTACCTTTGGTGTTTTATAATGATGTGGCAACAATTATTTCCCTTCTGCGGAAATGTATTTGACTTGTTCTTATGCAAATAGTAACAGCTGTAGTTTTGTATGCAGTATGGTAACTAATTCCGTTTTTAGAAACTATCATGGGAGATTTGGAAGTGATATTTGAAAGTGATAAAGTGCTATTCCCCCTATACTATACTACAAGATGTATTGGGTAATATGTACGCTGTATTTGTTCTGCAAAGTGGAGGTGTATGCCCATTTGTTAGATTGTACAAACAGACACAAGGTCTACCCCCTTAACTTGGTAATAAGCAAGATAAATCATGTGAAATTGGACAATACTAGCGTACCAACACAACATCAAATGTGATATTAAAGTGCACAGCCATGTTTAAATGTCCTACTATTATATTTTACCTGTACATCTCTACAGTTTCTAACCATAAACTGACCACAGAAAATCAATGTGCATCTTCTAAGTAATAACAATACTTTTAGTTTTATCATACTCTGTTCGTGTGAGTTCATTCCATCCTTTTAAGTTTTTACCACAGCACTGACAAAACAGATGGATCAAAGTTAATGTCTGTTCCATAAACACGATCTGAGCCATGTTCCACTTTACATTTGTATAACCTCAGACAAGAAAAGTATGCTCCTACGCTCTGTTGGGTTGATGCGTAACCATTATGAAGAACAGAAAACCACCCAGTGTAGCCAACCAACAATCAGAACAATCAAAACTATCATGCACGCATGACGCACGTCTTCACCTCCTCTGAACTTTGTGGGAGGAGGGGTGAGTTAGGTCATGCACTCACATAACATCTTTTCCCTTTTCTTTGACTCCCTTTCAACCCTGTTCAAATGTGCAAACACACAACAGGACTTTACTCATGCAGTATTTCTCACTCACATTACTACAAAATGTGCATTGATTCCACACACCTTTTAAAGAAATAACAAACTGAGAATACAGGATCAAGGAATTGACTGCATATTATTAAAAAACATGCTACACTTCACTAATTCATCTACCTTGTCCTGCATGACTTTGAGAGCTTCTGAGAGTAGATGTGGACAAAATGGATGAGTTTTTGCTCATATAGTTTTATATTGCAGAGATTTCTATCAATTGATAAACTGACACATATTTTTGGTTATTGCAATACAGCTGTTGTGCTCGTCGAGAGTTGCTTACAATGATGACATAGAGATTTTAAAATGGAAAGTACTTGCTCTTATTTGAATCCAGGAACGTCTTGCTTTGAGTCATGACCGTAAACAAATTAGTCTCTTTGTGAGTTTCTTCACAACCAAATCTTTATTTTCTTTACAGCCAGAAAATAAGCAGTTATGCACATTCCTCCATTAGTTCAGAAACACATTTGTTCTTAGAAGTGGTGCTGACTTTTATAAGCACTCAATCATTTGCAAAACAAACACTTGTTAAGTAAAAAAAAATGCATCTTTGGTCAGTGATCTAGAGAAGTATGCTTTAGGACTTACTGTCTGTCTCACTATTGAAACATTTACAGAACATCTCAACCCATTTATTTCAAAACACCATGACTGTTACCATTGTACTCTAGTGATAAGTAAATGTTAAGTGTTGGATTAAACTCCACATCTATGACAGCTAAATAAGAGAGTTACAGTGGTGAATCTTTGTAGGTTTATTCTGAGAGGTAGCTGCTCCTTCAAGGCAAGCACAGACGTCTGCATCTGTCATAGACGGTGAGAAAGGAAACTTTGAGAGTTTTCAGACTCATGTGGTTGTTTCTTTAGGCAGACACCCCAGGGTGCCGGTAGTCTTGATGTCTGCTGCAGGAAAGCTGCATGATGCTCTTCTGAAGTTGTGATGTGCTTCAGTGACTTTAAACTTATTTTTATTAGTGACATACATCATGCTTATGCCATGTGTGTACATGTATTCCTCACATCATGTGCTCAGTCAAATTCTGGACACTCAATTTCCAATTGAGCTAAAAATCTGTTCCCTCAAAGCAAACCATGACATTTTAGGGAGAGACTTGGTTTCTGGTCTTGGTCATGGTTAGGCATGTGGTGCTGGTGATTATAGTTAGAGTACGTCTCCTCGGCATGCATTTTGTTGTCAGTGGAATAGTCTTTAAGGTATAATAATGATTATTTGTGCCACAGTTAAAGTGTCACCTATTCTACCCAATTCTGTCTACCAGTAGCTGATGGCAACAGCTTGACACGTCCAGCATACACACATGGAGTTCACTGTGTTTGGTGTCCATGATATTTATGCCTTCCTTTCCTCCAAACCACCTTTCCCTGGAGTGAATCTTCCTCACAGTTCTACAGGAGGATTGATAGCTGCAGAGCTAAAACTCTCTGACCACTTTCCCACAACTCCACTCGTACTTTGCATGGTTTCTCAGTTTTTATTGAGCATGTTGAGAAGAGGTTTGGCAATTATTTTAGGGAATGTGTGACACTTGGAATACACCATAAGTTATGTGAGCATTCCTCACCTTCTTTTCTCCAACTTTAGCCTTAAATGGTATCACTTGAACCTAGTTCCATAATATATTTGGCTATAATAAGTAGGTGGATTTGTTTATTTCAATTCTTGAAACTGACTTTCATGGCTTTCTTTTTCATCATTGCACCCTTTTGGGCTGCAGGATAATGTTAACATATTCAAACCTTTCAAAAGCATTGTTCTAGTCTGGGTTTTTGGTTTGGAAGAATTATAGCATTCTGAAATGTGATCCTTAAGGAGATATTACATGCCTTGATACTACTCATTAATAAAAGGATGATGCATTCTTGTCCTTAGGCGTACAGGGTTGAGATACTTTCACATTACGTCCTTCTGAAGAGTCAGATCACTTCTAATTTAAACCCTCAGTTCTCAAAGGGAATTAAGTACAATTTACATTTAGGTAGAGTGGATGTGTATCTTGCAAAAAGATGAAATACCCTATTAACAGATAATATATAAAGGGAGACAAATGTCCAATATATTCCCCTTTTCTGTCTTTTTGTTAAAGAACATGACAGTTACTTGCAGCAAGACTGATTCAACTAATGATGTGATGGAGTTCAACAGGAATTATTCTAACAATCTATTGTAGGTGCTCCAAACTAACTTAGCAAAATTCAGATGTCTTTAATTTCTTATGCTTTGGAAAAGATTATTTCTGAAATTGCAAGTGTTGTGAAGGTGGATGCCTATATTAAGAATGGGCTAAATACTGTGGATGATTATCTGGAGGAGCACGCTGTGGAAACACCTACATAGGGTGGATTTACGGCCTATCTTTGGCTGCCACCCTGGAGACATCATTGTTTCCATTTCTCTGAGAGTTAATGATATGCTTACGCTATGCAAATTTCCCTCGCTGTTTTTAATTGTGGTGTTTGCAAAAGCCCACCCGATGTTCCTCCTCCACTTAACTATAAAAAGCTGAAACTCAGTACAATACACACCTCTACCTTTTATATGAGTAAACTATCAAAACTTCAGAGCATGTGACATTTTTCTGGACTTTGGGTTCGACTAATTGTTTTAATTGAATACATCTACATCAGGGGTCTCCAACCTTTCTTCATCTGAGAGCTACTTTGAAAAAATTACAGTGGCCAAGAGCTACTTGCATCACATCGCTTACATTTATTCACATAGCCCTCACCAGAATTAAGCTATACTTTTGTACACGTGTGAAATTGCAAACCTAAAGCTTATCAAAAATCTTAACTTCACATCAAGGTCCAAGAAAACGAAAATGTCTCACATATTATTATGGCCCACATAGTAAGTACATCACTGAGAATTCACATACATGTCCTTAATCACCACCTTACACGCATCTTATGGCACATGTGTAAAATAAGTGCATTCACTCTTTTGTACAGTTAGTGAGATGAATGGCACTGCATGGAGTCCACCATACAGGTGTATGCTGGAGTGTACCCACTTAGGTTCACTCTAATAGAGTCATTTAAATGTTCATCAGTCAGTCTTGTTCTGTATTTAGATTTCATGACATTCATGTCAGAAAAAGCTGCTTCACAAAGGTATGTAGAACAGAACCAAATAAAGCAGACATTTTCAGTGCTGCTTGGCGAATGTTCTTATAGTTTTCTGGGTCTACAAGGCTCTAGAAATGTTGTGAGTTTTGCTGAGACTTAAGCTGAACATTATTTTGGAGATTTATAACCTCCATCTCCACAGGATTGATACTGAACAGTTCAGCCATCTTTTTCTTCTTCTTCTTCGTCTTGACATTAAATTATAAACCATAATAAATCAATTGTATAGGTCTAGCCTCCCTATATCTGTGTGTGAAATTGTTCTATCCTCAAAAACAAAAAACGAATACTTCTGCAGTCTAGCTGCAGCTTCTAGCAACGGTCTTCTGTTAAAAAAAAGACACTGAATGTTTTGAATGTGGCATCACACACATGACTAGAGTCTGAACACAGCAGACAACAGTCTGATTATTTACAACAGCATTATAAAAACAAAAATAGTGCATGTGGGTGCACACTTACATTCTCTGTCTTACTGTTACATAAATCCCATGATTGTAGGAGATTAAGTTAGCTTCATCATATCTCAATCAGTGATTAAGTGAATAATAACGTTTCTATCGGGTCACTATCAGCCTGTCACTCATTATTTTCAGGGAGGGGGCGGGGTTTGGAGGAACGGAGAGGAGACGGTCATCGCGGGAGCTTTCCTCCTGCCTTCACAAACTTTACACAAGTATTTATCAACTGAAAATAGCAAGAGGACATTCATACTCTGCAATCCAAGACTTGATTAAATCCACCAAAAACCTGACATGACGATAACGAGTGTTTTTCAAAAAACACAAATCCCTCCGTGTGTGTCTCTGAGCCGCAGCGACAGGGCCTGATTCAGAGCGGGTCATTCTGCTGTTGGTTCTGGACTGGTGTTGGTGGAGAAAGCAGACGGCTCCGTGTGTGGTGTCGCTGTGCCGCTGTCACGTCTGTTCCTTGATCTCTGCGTCACCGACCAATTTGATATTCGTGTGACCGAAGCAATTCTAAAATAAAAAACGTTATTGTCCAGCCGCGGCCGAAAAATCAAGAAGCAACCTTACTACGCTATAATCGATAATCGAGCGGCGAGCTACTGAAAAGCTGCCCGTGAGCTACCGGTAGCTCGCGGGCAGCTTTTCAGTAGCTCGACGTGTTGGAGAGCCCTGATCTACATGGTTTGCTTTGCTGCTTTGCTTTTAAATATGCTGGCACCTTTAATGCTTCGTCCTCTCAAAGCTACATTTAATTTCTATGCAGCTCCACGGTAGAAGTCCAGTTTTTTGCATGACACACAAAGCATGCTTCCAAATGATATCCACACCAAAATGTCTGCTTTCCCAAAGTTACATGTGCTCAAATTACGCACTGTATTGTAAAAGCTATTACTCTATTGCAAAAAGATCTTTCTACATTTCACTTATAAATTCAGTTCTTGAGGGCAGTACTACCTTTTTTAACAGTGCACCCAACATTCTGTTTGCAATTGATTTCTCGCTGTTATGTGATTATTTTTAGACCTGTCCATGCAACAAATACTTGATAAGCAAACATGTTTACCTCTAATACGAATGACAAATTGCCAGGTCCCTGACCCCTGCTGGCCTGGTGCCCTGTAGTTCAGGGTCTGAGCAAATACTGAAATCTTCCTTCTGCTAATCACCAGTCTGAAACTGCTACTTGTGACATTTTCAATAATTCGGTCAACAGAATGAATGAAAGGAAGGGGTCAGCTACATTTGACAGATTCACCTTCCTTTTTAAGGTTCTGATTTATGGATCAAAACCGCAATTGAATGTCACTCTTTTATTCATAGCGAGTTAAAATGCACTTTTTGAACCATAAAAGCAAAACTGTCCATCGTCTATCAACACACCAGCACTACTCTGCTCATAGAAAAACACATACAAATATTATAGGAAACAATTAAAAACAAGTTGTGATACAGGCTTTATATTTCTTATGTGCATAACATAAATTATACTTTGAACACATTTGAGCTCAATTTTACTAAAATCCTTACAAATGTACCAGATGACCAAACTGTTAGAATGCAATTCACATAATATTATGCTATGGTTCCTCTTATGGTCATACATCCTGCAATCCATTCCCACTCTTTGACAGAAACAGACATTCATCACTGTTATGGATGCCTGTGATTTCTACAGTATCCTATAATTACTGTTTCTATGGAGAAAGTGTTTTGCACTTCAGTGTTTATACATGTCATTTTAGTGGCTGTCTTGGATGGTTTGCAGCCTGCTATTGTGGTGCATCATGGTTACCGCAAAAACCTCTTAAAGAGTTGATTCATGGTGAATATAAGAATCATAACAACCATGTGGCCAATGGTCATACTGGTGAAATGAGTCACAAGGGACATGACTACAGATCCACCCAAGCTTCCAGAAATCTCCAGGCTGAAAAGCTTGAATTAGAATGTTCTCGACTCAAAACAGATCATTCATTGCTTGATTACACACCATTTGTAACAGCATGCTTCTTTGAAATGACCTTCTCTCCTGCGCTCTGAACTGATGTTTTAATGATGCATGAAATGTGCAGATTAGCAGTGTTAGTTTTATTTCAGTGCGCCGTGCCAGCCTCAAAATTGGTCATAGGTGCGTCTATGTCATATTTATGAGACTGGAGCTGTCTATTCAAAGAGAGAGGACCTTTTCTACTCTGCACATGGGAACAGGTCAGCAAATGTCACTTACACTGATTCATATTTCATGTCAGAATGGAAATGTCTCAGCCATCCATCATACCAGCTCTAAAAACGTGTCCTGCAGGAAATATATTTTAGATATTCTTTACGTCGGAGCATTGAGATTTAGTGGCATCAATTTAACTCGTGTCAAACACTTTATATGCGGCATCAGGCAATAAGCGTCTTCACACCTGACTTCATACGGGAGGGCACCAAAGTGAAAATAATTTTCATCCATTTACGTATATTAGAAATCCAACAAAGAAAAGTGCCTTCAGGCTATAGCAACAATTAGAAAGGAAAATTAGTTTTTGACTTAAATCATAAATTATATTTTCCTCAGAAACCAAATGAGGTGAGTTGTTACTTGGAAGTCTTGGTGAGCTTATCTTTAATATTTCATCAGGGCCAAGAGGGTTCATATTGTTACGGTCTCCTGCTCATCAATTCTTTTTTTAGCAAATTAACTCTACATGTTATGCTAGTGCTGTGTTTTGATTCTACTTTTTAATGAGCTTTAACTAGAGCCTTGAGCGAGAGCTTTGAAAGGGATTTGAAGTGTGATATTTCTTACATCCTCCATTCAAAAATACCATCCCCGAAAGGCTTCCCTTGGCATTTTGACAAAACCATGTTGGTTAAATCAGTGTCTATTGTAGGATGAAGCATTGTCAACACAGTGAAGGGGGAATGGATCGATATTTTGATACAAAGTGAATGTTCTGCTGACAATACCGTTCTTAATATTTGTAAATGTGTGTATTTAACATCTCAAAGCTGTGAGTGAGAGACGTCTCTGCTGCTGGTGCTGTATTGGCAGCTGTTTAATGGATGTATAGTAAACGACCCTGGTTGTGCAGTGTTTGTCAGCATTAACAGCATTCCTCTCTGCGGAGAGTAATGCCACAGAACTGCCTGTTTGACAGCCTGCAGTGATTTGTCGCCATCCAAACACACCGCGTCATGACACTCCAATAATGGACCTGTGTGTTTTACTCAACAAATGGCACAATGACTGCCACGATGGGAGGAATTGGCTTCATTTCCATTCACGCAGGGGCTGTCCACAGCACAGCGACAGGGCAATGAAAGTGCAAGTGTGCCAGCATCTACAAAACATAGATCCATATTGATGATGAATTAATGGTGAGAAATGGGACAGTATTGGAGTGTGTGCACCTGAAGGGTTGAACTGATACCTGCTCAATAGGACGCAGGGAGGACGAGTTATCGCTCAGAGTTTTAGAAGTTCTGTCATGGCTTAAGGGTGCCTCACATCTGAGTTTTGTATATGGAAAACCAGAGTATGATAAAGCAGTTTTACAGATGGTATTGCCACAGTGTAGTTAGTGTTTGGATAAAAAGCTGTGATAGCTAAATGTCTCTACTGATGCACACAGTTTTAGTATCTACTTGTGCCTCAACCAATTAAAAAGCTCCTCAAAGAGAAACAGCACTTTCTTCAGACTAGGAATTAACAATTAACAATATTTTAAAGAAATCACTGTAAGACCTTGTGCAATATCTAAATATCAGCAGGTGCATTCTTTCTTAAATGTGAAATATACTAAAATCACATCCTAAATAACATATTGTTTCCCAGTCTTACAAATCGCATTCTATATTCTTAAACAAACATCTTTGTTTGATAGAGATTCTTTAAAAAGTCACACCATGATTATTACATTGTATTTTGAGGAAGAAAATGAGGATAATGACCCAAAAAATTAAATAATATCATAATTGCAATATCAGTCAAAAGATAGTTTTCCCCTAACCATTATCCCTATTCCCACAGACAAATCCAGCACATAGAATCACTAACTAGCTAATTATGTGTTCATTTATTTTGATGAGACCAAATGAATTGTGAGCTGTGGAAACGTCCATGCGTGTGCAAACCTGATGATCGTCCTGCAGATGGACTCATCATGTAGGCGGGCTGTGTGTTGTCCTCATGGTGAGTTTAATCAACTAAATGGACTGGAAACTTTGTCGACATCAGCAGATCTGAGTTCTGTAAACCCAACACACTTCAGACGCTTTCCTCGCCATGTCACTATCTCTCTCACACACACACATACACACGCACACGCACAACGTTGCTCCTAGCAACTGCGCAGTCTGTGTAGACTCGGGGCTGCAGAAAAAGCAAAAGTTATTTAATTAAATAATCACAGTAATGATTAACAGCCTGTGAAATGAACAAGTGAGAGGGTGGATAGCAGAAAGGAAAAGGTGCCTTTCACATGTCGCGCTGCTCTGACCACCTTAGATGATGTGAGCAGATTTAAAAATCGGAAAACCGAAGCAATGTGATGACATGCTTTACATAAAGTATACATAAAGTACACATAAAAACCTTATGTGATATGGGATACTGCTCAAACAATCTGTGTTTCCACGTGTAAATGACTCCCCATGTTCGAAGAAGGGGAGTTCACTATGATGTCCACTTAGTAATTGAGTTTGCCCTTAGGGGCACATTTCACTGGCTCACGCCCAGTACATACAAAACATCCAAAACTGCAGTTTTACATTCTCAGCTCTGCCTGTTAATGTAGGGGTTGACACTGCATTCCCTTTGTGTTTTACAAGATGTTCTCGCACTAACACGACCTAAATAGTAGTTACGTTTCTTATTTATGTATTTATTATTTTAGAACAAATGCAGTTTATTATAAAGGACACGATAAGTGGACTTACTGTATGCCATATGTCATTTTAACTACATATTGAACACAATTTGCTTTGTTTACTTCAAGTCAGTATTCGAGCACTCTTTTCCTTTTCGAGCATGTATTATATTCAATTCCAGATCCATAAATGAAAGTATTTACAATGTATATTACTAGCACTATGATTGGAGAGAGTTCATGTATATATGCAGAAACATTTACAACCTACAAAATACCTCAAAAACGAACTAAATACCCTAAAAACGAACCTAATCTGACCTTAACTAATAAATGATCCCAAAACATGCATTTCATCAGTCTAATTAGTTTAAAATATGTAATATATGGACAGATGTAAACACAGATGTAGCAACGGGAACATACAGGTACATTTGAAATGGATTTCAGAGTGTGACTTGTTTAGTCACCTGATATTTGTTGTTTATTCAGGCTTTGACATATTGGGTTACCGCTGCCGTCAGCTCTTTTTAAAGACACAGATTGTATTCATTTGCATGAAAAAACAGGGTTATTTGCACAAAGTAGCGTCCATGTTTGCATTTAATATCTTGTTTTAACGAAACTGCTGCACTTATTCTGATGTTAAACAAAAACAGTTGTATGTCACCATATTCACATCCTTTGCTTGTTTTAAAACATCCCCAGCACTTTCTATGTTTTGTGCTCAAACTGTCGAACTGGTTCTCTTCTCTCGTGTCATGCAAACAAATTAAAGTCAGTGAAATTAGTTTTTTTCTGAACTGCAGAGAAGCTCCGACTCCCGCTGGCCAGTAATTTGTGTTTGACAACTCAAGCAAGCAGTCACAAGTGTACTCTGTGTACAGACATTGTGGTAGCAAACATATTGGCCTGCTGGATGTAAGGGCTCTGCAGCCAGATGCTTTCAGGCACCCAGAACATTGTGCTTATGTGCCCTCTGTGCAGAGGAGATAGTGAGCGCGAAGAAAGGAGGGACAGGAGGACGGAGTGAGACAGAGGGAATTAAATGAGGTCGAGGAGCAACACATGAACTGCAGCTGAGGGATAAAAGAGGGAGAACAAAGTCAAGTTAACAAGGTGGGAGTAGAGAAAAATTATAAAAACCAAAGCACAATAGCACACATTATCAGCGGCTTAAAATCTGTACTCATTACTGCTGAAAGGAAAAACTCTAAAGGAAGTTACTATGTACATGTTTTACGGGCCTTACGGCTGAACAATTGATTACGTTTTATTCAAAATAATATAGACTAATGCAATATCCAAATTGCAGTATGCACACATTTGGTAAAGGCAAAATGTATACAAATATCTGAAGCGTTGTGGAGCTGGAGGGTTACTTTAAACATGTAATCTGTTACAATGACTGGTTACCTGTACACAAATGTATTCAGTAACCTCATTTGAGGATCACAATATAAAAGTAATCTGATTACTTTCCGTTTTTTTTTCAACTGCAATGCAAATACATAAAAGACAACAGAATGCATGTTTTTACTGAAGTGTATTATGAAAGACAACAGAACAATGTGACCTAGCACATACTACAGTTTAAAAAAGCAGCTAAAATTAGAGCTAACAGAAAATGTTTTTGTTTAATACATACAGTTAAGCTCACACACAATATGTTATGAACATATAGGTCCACCCACTGAATTATAAAAAAGAACCATAAAGCAAATTCAGGCAGTAGGCGTCTTTAGAATATAGAATATTCGGAAAGATGAACCCCTCTTTAATGGTCACACATGCAGAGAACACAGCACACACAGTGACATTTGTTCTCTGCTTTTAACCCATCTTAGTACCAGGAGTCTAGTACTAGGAGCAGTGGGCAGCTATTGTACAGCGCCCGGGGAGCAATGGGAGTGGAGGGGGGGAAGGTGGTTGTCCGGTGCCTTGCTCAAGGGCACCACGGCAGGGCAGGAGGTGAACTGGGACCTCTCCAAGTAGTAGTCCACACTCCATATTTAGGTCTGTTCGGGGACTTGAACCGGCGACCCTACGGCTCACAGTCCAAGCCCCTACTGACTGAGCCACTGCCGGAGGCGAATACTTAATACTTAATACTGAGCCACTGCCGGAGTGGCTCAGTATTAAGTATTAAGTATTCGCCTCCAGAACAGTACAGCTTACAAAGAAGAAATACAATTGAATCCTTGTGCAACAAACACAATATGCTCTCTTTAGTTTTTTAGTAACATTGTTATCCTGCTATTAATCTCCAATTTAAAAAGTAACAGTAATCTGATTACTTTTTTTGAATGTAACTGTAAGGGAATCCCTTCACATGTAATTACTCCCCAAGCCTGTATAAACTGTATATGTATAAGGGCTCTTTGAGACTTGTAGTTCTTAAGATACTAATATTAAGTCAATAACCTTTTACTGCAAGACTAATGGTAAACACAGGATACGGTAGGCCCTGTATAATGCATTTCAAGAAGCTTTATTTTTAGCTTCTAATCAAATTGATATTATTATTATTAGTTTATCAGTGTTTAAATCAAAAAAAGTATTTATGACATAAACCTGATCTATAAATAAATGACTCTGTGTGCAAGTAATTAGACTTGTTTCTCTTTACTTGCCCAAAGATACAAATATTAATTTCACATTTCAGAGGACATCGACAAAACCTCCAAGCAAGGCGGTCCACTTTAACTCGCTTTGAGATAGGAAGACATCTGATGTGCTTCAAAATATAAAATATAAACGATTCTCCTCATTATTGATGCTTCATAAAATACGATATTGCCCATACATTCAAATCACACTGCTGATCACAATGTTTTCTACATTCAGAGCTCCTTGCTTGAAGTACACTTCTACTACACACAATAGAGCAGGCAGACACACATCGTCTTCAATATGTTACCAAATCATTTAGTTAAAGGGGACCTATCATGCAAAATGCACTTTTGTACGTCTTTTATACATGAATATGTGTCCCCGGTGTTCCAGGGGTGTTCCAAGTGTCAGAAAACACAACCCTCTCTATTTTCCTCCATACCCAAATCTCTAAAAAAGGGGCTGCAACGGATCTGATAAAAACTGATCCAGATTTGAACACTGTCCTGACGTCAGGACGGTGGCGCTACGGCTATTGGGCCAACTCTCCACCTATCAGGGGAATGTGGGGTTGGGCCACGGCCGGCCATTGCCGCTCGAAAGCGCTGGAGACGCTGTAGTACATATGCCAGGCCTGTAAGTGGCACTGTAGTCTGCCACAAAAGCAGCGAATGGTCCCGCGCATGGTTGCCATGGTTACCCTTCTGTTTATTCTCCGCTGTGGCTTTTTTTCTCCCTCCCCGAGGCAAGCGTTTGCTCGTGCTGCTGTAATTCAATGCAATCCCTCCCCGTCGAGGCAAGCACTGTAATTCTCTCCGGTTAGTCCACCAGCAGATGACAAACACCCACCTCTCCGCCTCTTCCAAGGAACGAGGGGACCGTGCGGCAGAGTTTCAGTTAGGTTTTCTTTCGTCGGTCAAGATGTCCGTTAAAGTTTAAATCTTCTGGACAAAATTAGAAAAGTGCCGGTCAAAGGTATTTATTGAGCTTTAAAACAAATGAATAACGACTCTATATAATAAAATAATTAGAGATGTCCCGATCTGATCACGTGATCGGGGATCGGAGCCGATCACGTGATTTTCAAAAGATCGGAATCGGGAGAAAAAAATCGGGGATCGGGAATTTATTTATTTATTTTTTTTTTTTATAAAATATTTTTATTTTATTTAATGTTACAAAACAAAAATGACCATGTTCACGTCTTAAAGTCATCCTGAGGCCTTAGTTTTGGTTTAAAATTACACAACATCATGTATGTGTTGCTTCTTTTGGGCTTGTTTTCATAGACCTGGTTGCTTATTTCTCTCAAATCTGGCAACAGAGTGGGCGCAGTGTCTAATAGTAGCAGTAAGCTAACAAGAGGCTATGTTCAGCTGGTGCCTCGGGAGTCTGGGCAGAGAAAATGTCAGGAGTTTGGAAGTATTATAAAATTGAAAGCGAAGGCAGTGTAACAGCCAGATGCAATGTTTGCAAGGCGGAGGTTCCGCGTGGTGGAAAGAACAGAGCTACGTTCAACACGACCAATCTAATACAAACACCAACAACAACATGACGAGTACACAGCGGCCACTCAGGTAACGGCACTGAAACAACCGACACTTTCAGAGACTTTTAAAAGGAAAGAGAAACTGCCCCAGAACAGTGAAAAGGCCAAAAAAATAACAGCCAAGATAGCTGAATTCATCGCGTTGGATGACCAGCCGTTATCTGTTACCTTTTTTTTTTCTTAATGCATTGCATAAAGATCGGATCGGGAAAAATCGGTATCGGCAGATTGTCAAAATCAAATGATCGGAATCGGATCGGGAGCAAAAAAAGGTGATCGGGACATCCCTAAAAATAATAAAACACGGAGGACGGAGATCTATTTTTCTCCCCCTCTTCTGACAGCCCAGCAGCTGTTCAGAGCACGCTCCCCTCTCCTGCAGGGGGGTGTGGTCAGCTGCAGCTCACAGAATCAGCCCCCTGCAAAAACAGGGCTGGAGAACAGCAAATAGAGCGAAATGAGGCATGGCTAAAATGCATGATCTGTTTGGTATTTTGAAAACAGAAACGTATAAATATACCTTATATAGGTATGGCCCTACAATATATAATTTAAATATAGCATGATAGGTCCACTTTAAATACAAACAACAACCTCCAAGATTTCCCTAAATGAATCAACAGCTCTCAATGATATCGCCATTCTTTCATGTACTTATATTTCCATTCAACGTAGTCCTTTCTGCAGGCAGTCAGCTCTCCTGTTCTCCCTCTCCTAACGATTCCCTGACTGATTATTCTTCATTAGCCTCTCGTACCTGGAGCCTGTCCCATCATCTACTTTTTTCTTTAATGGCACTTTATATGATTAATTGAATCTATTTTTGTTGTACATGGCGGGCGACATGGTATGGGCTCTTATCAGTTTCCCGTCATTAGCTTGGGGGGCCTGACAATGGGTCTGCGGGCTCGGGTCGACATGACTTATCTGGATAATGTATGGCCTCCGGGTTTTAGGTTCAGAATGGTTCCCTGTTGGTAATATTTCTTCATTTCTGCAGCCCTCGTCGCTCCGTCACTCTTAATGCTTTCCCATGGCTGCTGAACACCTAATCAGTTCATTTTCAACCATAAAATGACATATTCAAAGAAATTATTTAAAAGTTTAGCTGAGGTGAATATTGTTCATGTGCTAAGGATTTAAAATATAGGCCTGGTTTACTCCCGTAATGAAAATAGTACATTTAATGGAATTACAGCATTGCAAACATTTATTATATAACCCAATGTCATCTCCATGCACGTGTTTATAAACCTTTAATCAATTACAGAGTGACAGTACGGAGTCCTTTGTGTTTTTTAATGGTAATAGTACATTGTCCATCCCAGTTACTCAGGTAAAAGGTGATGCCTTTAATATAAACCAAATGTTTTCACTTAAAATGATATTAAACTGCATTTTCTGACATTATTACATGAATCATTGCTTTAACGATTAAATGATTATCAAATTATCTAGCTATTATTTTTCTATTAATCCACTAGTCTAATCTATTAGTTAATTAATCATTGCATCGCTGACATTTTGCATGCACGTTTGTGTTTCTATTTGATAAAAAAAAAACTGAATAAATTAATAAAGCTTACAAACCATTAATTGAATGATCTGCCAATCATTTTCTGACTTAATCAATAATTATCTACATTTGATTTAGTATCAGAAAATAATGAAGAAATGTCCATCCCAGTCTCCCTAAACTGTCTTTAACTCTTTTGTCAGTCCAAACTCCAAACATATTCGCTTTAATATGATATAAGACATAGAATACAGCTACATTTTTTACTTTAAAGTGACTTATTTCAATGTAAGGAATACACCCGACTGCAGACTTTACAATCTCTTTGTATGTACTCCCTTTGATAGCGGAGAAGTCGTCCTCACAGCAGTTATCAGACTTCATGACCATCCAAAACACAGAGTGATGGTGAGATTATCCAGCCATGCCAGGGGAGGTGGGCGAGCTGCTGGTAATGCCAGTGGCAGCAGTCTGGGTCAGCGCAGTGCCAGGATGGAGGTTGGCATCGCCCGGTACCCTGGGGATGAGAGATGTGCGACCAACGTCAATCATTCAGGGTGGAAATGAGCATTTAGGAAGGGCTGTCTAATGAAATGCAACGTAACAAAGTGGCACTATACGGTCTCCTGTTGGCGTTGCTCAGTGCTTGGCATTAGTCAGAGGATGTCATTTGTTAAAAGCAAGAGATAATTTCCTGCCATGCCACCTGTTTTTGATTTCATTTTTTGTGTGGAAAGTGTTTACCTGTAAACCTGGGTCTACAGCTCTTTGCATTCAGAAGCTGCAAGATCTATCAAGACCAAACGAGTGCTAGCTATTTATTTTCAGCGGATTTCTCCAAAGAAAACCCTGCAAGTGTGACAGCTCTTGTCATGTAACAGGTGAAAAATGACAGTGCGTGCCAGCTCCCATAATGCACGGAGGTTTGTTGAGAGCTTTCACATGAACGTTGAATGCCACATAATGTGTGTTTACCGGAGCGCACATAATTCAAATGGATGGTGCACTGCATGGTGAAGCTCAAGTGAGCAGGACTTCATTTTGTGAGCCATTTCACCACATCACTCACTATTATTCTCTACACTGGGTGCTGCTGTAGTCATGTGACAGCTACCTTTCACATGTCTGGCTGTGACATAAATACAGGTATTAGTGCTGAGATGATGTTTCATGATGATGATACAAAGAAATCATATATTTAGTTTCTGTTTGACAAGCCACACTCTCCCTCCAAATTGGAAATTATTTTATCCCTAAATTGGCAGCATCATTATTATACGCACTCACACGCAGTTTATAGTTTAAAAAACATATATTTTCTCACTGCTTCAAACTGTTTAACATTATCTTCTTAGTGTTCAATGGTCATATGATAAATAATGTTCTGTGTTTCCAGCTACAGAACACGTCCTATGATACAAGATACAAGCTGCAGGGTCAGTATTTCTGGTAGCGGGGGCAGAAAACACACTCCTTGCATTATGCATTAAGATCTTCCAGGCTTCTTTGAGAACAACACAGTAGAAATGCATCCACAGCTGCTGGTTTCTGCTTTTCTCTGAGTGCAGAGCGGGTAAGGTGAAGGTTGGTAATGAGACAGATGGACTCCACAGATTGCTGACATTAGCTGCTCTTGATCTAGATCATGATTCCTCATCAAGCTAATCATTTATCAGAAGACTCCATCTTGTTTTTTTGGAGAGGGGAGAGGACAAGCTGTGCAGCCCTGGCTGCCTCAACACTTGACCGCATGGCGAAATGGCATCATGGAGAGTGTTGAAATGACAAAACATTAGGGGTCTGTTACAAATGCTGCGTTGCCTGGCCACTTTTGAGCAAAAGAAGTGTGGCTGCTTATCCACATTTCTGTTCATACTCTTTCTATTAATAGTGCACTGAGGCTCTTGGAATTGTACATTTGATCATTTATATCCTTAAAGTAGTGAAAAGCACAGAAGCTGTATATTATATACCGTATGTATGGGTTTGTTAATGATACTAACTAGGTAAAGGCAAATAATATAAAACAGCTATAACACATTGATTCATTCAGAAAGGAACATCTCTTTACTTTAATGCAGCTTCAAACCAGAGAACGATGACACTTTTCAGATAACAGAACTCCTCTTTCCAAACATTTATTTTGTTACAGCAAATCACACTATTGATGTTATGTCACTATATTGTCGAGCGCTACTTAAAGTTGAAGACTGCATAAAGCATGAGTACATTTAAAGGTAAGTTTGAGAAACCGGCTCGAGATACACTTTTTGTTATATTCCATGGAATACTCTTAACATCCCGATAGCAATGAATATCTTAAGTGCTTTGACAAAAAATCCATAAAAAAATGTCATCTGTGGAAGCCGTAGTACTGTAAAAAGCACGACTAATCATTTTAGCCGGCCCGGCTAAAATAACTGGATGGCCTACCTGCCTGTCAGCCTTCCATCTGTGCACAAACTTATCTCGTGCCCTCATTGGTCATGTGCGCGTTCGTGTGTGTTGGAGGAGGGGCTCTGTAAGGAAGTGGGAGATTTTTTCCGGCTGTGTATTTTCAAATTCTAGCACACTCAAGCTGGTTTCTCCAAAATTACCTACCCCACCTTTAACAGTTTGAGTAGTACAAATATTAGACAAACTAAATTACATTTTTAAGAGGACAATGATGTCGGTATTCAACTTTTTGGCTCTGGATCCACACTTTGTATCTACACCCTGAAATATTGACTGCCTTTACTGAGTGTAAAGTGAGTTTGCCACAGATCAACTGGAGAGCAGTCCACCATCAGGCCTGACATATCGGCCTGTTCTGCACCACCCATCTGTTCACAGCTGGGTGTGGTGGCAGCAGTCTGCCGGCCACAGTCAGTGCCACGGGGAGGGGTCTGGAGAAGGGGGAGACTTTCCTCCGAGTTCTCATCTCTTCTCATGACCTCGTGGGAGATAAATGGCTTCATTTTCTTTTGCCCTCGGTTAAGTGGCATCTCGTCCACTCATTGCCCCCCCTCGCCAACCAATGTTGAGAGAGTCAGGAGAAACATGCTGCTCACATGCCAGCGATGGAAAAAGATAGCTTTTTATATGTCAACAGAAAGACACATGAGCAAAGCAGCCAACATAAAGGCTTGCAGGCAAATTGGATTTGAGTAATGACTCATCCTGTCACAGCAAACGGAGACGTGAAACGAGCGCTCTGAACTTTTCCCCACAGTGGAGTGCTAACGCAGAACAGAGAAGTCAAAACAAAGCTGGGTTATTTGGTTCGGTATTTCTCTAAATTTCTGGAGCCTCAGGCGTGTGGATATATTTATTTTTGGTGCTGTGTGTCGCACGCTAAAATGATTAATTAATCGCTCATATGTTGCAATATCCCTGACTCCATGAACATTTACAGAAAATGCAATGTGACGTAATATGGGGAAAATATGAGCCAATGTACAATATCTCAAAATAAATAGGTTTTGTTTTCAGTCATTTTCAAGTGATTGTGAGAAATATTGGAAATCAGAAACTTGGTAGAGAATATATATATATATATAGAAAATGCCGTTTTGAGGGTACATCAATAACATATTTTTTTGTATTTAATAACCAACTCAATGGGGAAATACACTGACTTTTACTGACTCGTGCTGATAACCAACCATTTAATATAAACCAGTACGTTTTTAATATTATAACATATTTAGAATGTTGATAGGCAAATATTAAGTTGACTTTTTCTAAGCTGCAGGTTTATTATTGTGTGTAAGTCGAGTAAATGCACAGTTTATGATTCCCAACACTGTACCAATGGGAGTGCTCAGTTAATATGGTATTCTTTATATAGGTCGAAGAAGTACACTCATCTCTCCTGCATGATCTCATATTATACACTCAAATCAAGGACCCTAACCTCACCCCCACCTCAACCTCTCTCACTGGAGGAGGGCTGGCTGAGTGCGGATGAAGTGGAGGCCATTTTTATGTAACGGAGAAAATAGGGAACCTCCTCATAAGCTATCATGGCTCTCCAGAGGAAAGACGAAGATTCATTTTCACATTGAGTGCAACTCAAACGATACTCGAACGAAAGTTATCTATCTCAGTTATATAAAGAATAGGAGTCCAAGCCTGCACTGGAATATTGTTTTGGCATTTGAAAGATACAAAACAGAAAACTATCAGTATCTTCTATAGACACTGAGCCGCTTGCCTGGGTTCTTTTGAAATAATACCCTCTTAAGCAATAAACTTAATTTACTTGGGCCTTTAAAGTCTAGACTATATATTTGATAACTAAAGTGTGATAGGAAGTCACGTTGTGCTGAAACACTTTAGAGTTGATGTATTTTCATTGTCAGCCCCCTGAAACTTGACGGCATTGATTAGTCATAATCACCTCCAGCTACACAAAAGGGAACGAATGGCAAGAGCTCCTTCCTTCATCTCTCCTTTTCTGTGTGCAGTAACCAGCCTTCTGATCCAATTACAGTCTTGCTATGTTCAGGGAATCTCTCCTGAAATCAGACTTTGGTGTTTTGTCTTCATGGGAGCTGCATTAACTCAATGTTAATTTTTCACTTTGGTCGGAGTTAATGGAATACAGTCTGAGTATCATGCTGCTCAATCTGTCCCTGTCCCCCCCCCCATTCCCCATTACTTGTGGGGTTCTTTAGGAGCTTTTCCTTTTTTACTGTGAGGGTCTGTGAGGAAGGACAGAGGATGTTGTATGCTGTACACACTGTAAAGCCCCCTGACACAGATGTGTGATATAGGGCTATATAAGCAAAAGTTAATTGATGAATTGATGATATATTTACAACATTTGTATCTTGATCTTTCTCTTGAAGGCAGCCTCCATTCCCTTTTCCTATGCAAGAGTCAATGCAGCCATAATGAGGGTCCAGAGCATGGAGGTGTACAAGAGCAAGATGTCTGAAGGTAAAGAGTTTGTGTTGAGTTTTACTTTAAATCCAAAGCATTGCGCATACTTGTCATAAACATTCTGTGTAAATAATAAGATAAGTAAAAAAGGGGACATGTTGCTCCCCAGGTGAAAACAGATGTTATGCTTTAAGACATGTCATTGTTCTTTCTTCAAGGGATGTGTAATTTAATGTTTTTGCCCTAAGTGAAACTACTGAAGGATGTCTTTGGCAAGCTGCCAAAAATAATTGTTAAGTGCAAGAAAAATACGGTGTTCCTAACCTTTCCATTTACATGAGTGTTTATCAGATACAACTTTCATCAGTAGTAAAGTAAATCTGGCAAGGACTATTGTGTTAATAAACCTGTATGGATCCCATATGCTGCTCTCTTTGCTGCTAAATAGAGAAAGATGAGACATTTATTTTTTGTGTTTTATCTTCACAGTCCCGCCTTACACTGAAGAAAACATCAGTGTGCACTATGGGAAAGAAGTTTGACGCAAGGGAAGAAAGTAAATCATCAGATTGTAAGTTCATATTTCACTTTGAGGTTTTAGTTGAGGGGAAAAAATATTTCAGACTGGTGGAATAAGATGTTGTCTTTATGACTAACGGCGGTCTAATGATGGAGACAACATGGACAAATGGAAAGCTGCCTGGATCAAATAAATGGCTGATTAGCTGCTGGCGCTCCTTCAGACTTTGTTTTGTTTTTAGAGAAATGTGAATCCAGTATTAGTATTGGATAACATATAACAGGATATTAAAGCCATAACATATTGCAGCATGGACTTTGAAGGTTGTCACTTGAGAATTGAATATATTTGGCTTTGTCTTCCAACATTTTATCTACATAATTTTACTGTAATTCACAGAAACTCCTATTTAACTCTTGATATCTTGTTGTTACTCCCCATCCTCTGTCCTGTTTAGAACAATGTACAAACAATTTACCCAGTAATACATTTAGTCATGTATGGGATTTTTAAATGCTGTCTCAATTAGATGGCACAATAGTCACTCAAATGTAAATATAATCAACAAGAAACACTTTAAAATATCTTCTAAAGGGTTAAACAGTCCCACACATAGAAAAACCCGGCTGAACCTCCATTCATTTTTTAGATCACTGAGGATTAACTTCAGATGAGCAGCAAGGTGCAAGTGCAGATTTTCAGTGTTTGCTTATCTCAAAGTGATTGCCTGCACTTGCTGACAGGAAATAATGTCATTTTTTGACAAACGTAAACAGAAACAAACAGAAACATTTAATGTAGGAATAAAACTGTGAGCCAAACTGCCACTCTTCTTCCTATCTATTTTTTCCCTTTTATACTATGAAATTTCCGTCTGCTCAGAGCTGAATGTTAGCTAATTATTTTTGTATCTTTCACTATGGCTAGAGGCCATATCAGACTTATATGCATGCAGAACAGATAAGGGCTTATTGGCAGAGAGAAGCGGACCATTTTTAATCATAAATACGGGCAGCTCTGCTCATCAAAGTACCACGGTCTGTCTAATCTGCTCTTTCCAAATTCACCCCACTTCCTCTGTATCACCAACATGATTTTATTTCTGCCCTGCTCACACCCCCAGCCTGTCACTTCTTTCTTCCCCCAGTGTGCAGATATGTAAATGTAAAGAAGTTAGATGCTAAAGATCGATGGTAGCTCCCAGAAATAACTAGTTTAGAGATATTCACCCTATAGTAGTGTTGTTGCATATTTAGTCAAAGCATGCACATACAAACATGCCCCCATACATCACATACATTGAATAAAACAAAGTATTCCATTATTTCTCAATCTAGCATCGAAGCACAAGCTACCTTTTGCACATTATGGTGGTGTTGTGATGCCGTATATTTGGACATATGTCAAAGTATGGCCAGGAGATTGCAAAAGACAAAAAGCTGCTAAACCTTCATTGACCTTTAGCCGTCATTCCAAAATGGTTGAACCTATTAGAAATAGAGGTGAGGCTTTTTACATATTCATTAAACCTTAAAGGTGATGCCCTTGTTTTATTGAATGCCACACTTCTGTTTATATGTCACTTAGTTTTGTATCTCACTGCACTAAAAGATATGCTGATCGTCCTTACCTGTCCTCATGTGACTGCTTCGTAAAGCCATCGCTGCTTCTGTGCATTGAGGCAAAAAAACACTTTATATCTGCAGTTATGGGATGACCTGCCATTTCTGCAAAAGGCGCAACACACCGTGACTAGTTTCTGGAATGGGTCATGACCCCTGTGTTGTGCTGTCCATCCCATATTGTTAAAGTAATAACCTTTTTTCATGATCGTTATATGTGGTTATGGGGTATCCCCGATCACGCAATAACTGGTGGAATCTGCGATTATTTTACTTGATGTCCCACGCTTCATTATTAGAATATCGACGTCTCGGCTCACATTTACATTGTCTACCTCATATTGACTTTAGGTAGACGGTATTATTCTCAGTAAAGCCATTAAAGTGACTGAAGTATTTAATTTAATTTATCGTCTTTCCGTCTTTTCTTTAAAGCTGCTTTGTCTTATCCCCATGGCCATAGGCATTAAACTTAATTATCATTTATATTGAGATATCTGCACACACGCATACAGACACAGCTTCCAAGTTTAATATGAAGTGTGTTACTTGCATACACTAATTGGTATTGTGGTTTTGTTTGTGCGTTTCATCTCATTGCAATAATGATATGTTTTAGTTTACTGTTATCATCCAGAAAATGAATGAATGCATTGTAACGTGCTGGGCACTGCGTTATGCTACTTTTGACTTTAGATTGAGCATTTCCTGTATACACTTTGATCAAACGTGGCAGTTAAGATGAATAGATTAGATGAAATGTACTTAATTGTCATTGCACAAGCACTGTGACAACAAAATGCAGTTAGCATCTAAGCTAACGTGCAAGAGAAGCAGAAAAGTGCAGTGCAATGTATGTGTAGAAGATAAGTAGAAGAAAACGCCATTCATAAAGTATAGGTACTGCAGGCCTAAAGTATATTAGTTTATATTTGTATAATAAAGATAAACAGTGCTGTAAATGTGGTCACTCTTTATTGGCTTCTACTACATTTGTATATGAGCTGTCATCACTGCTTTCAATCATGTTGAGCTGGCTCCTGTTTCCATTATACTCAGGATCTGTCAAAATGTCTTTTTGGCAATTAGCTTCTTGAGAGCAGTATTACCCATCATATTACCCCCATCCCTGTTGAAACATGTATGAGATACTCTGTCTGTCAATGGTTCTGTTCTGTGTCTTATTTGGTGTCCAAGGTTTGAAGCAAAATGTTTTTTTCTTGCAGTGTGCTGGCTGACTCGACACGTCATTTTTCAGCTGATCATCAACCGTAAATCAGATCAAATATACAATATAGAAATATTTTCCCCTTTTTCAATTTGAGATTATTTGTTTCTTATCGTTTATTTCATATGCAGTATCCATTTTGCAGAGAGGCTTGTAAGTCACTCCAAATGTAAATAGCCTTTGCAGTCACCTGCATGTTACATTTACCAAATATATAGATATGCATAAAATAATCTGCTCTATCTTTTTATGATTTTCACAACACGCCTTTGTGTTTTCCTATCCTCAAATGTTGTGCTCTGATGAGTAACCTGTGTCTATGTATTTACAAAGGCATACATGTACAGGTGTTAACACAACACAATAGGAGCTCAAGAGAGATAATGGCTGCAGCTAAGCATTTGGAAACATGATTTATTTTTTTTATCACAATTGATCAGTAAATTATTCTGTCCAGAGTAATGTTGTATTACCTGTTTTATGATTGTATAACTTGGTGTTAAAAAGACTCCTTTATTTATGACTTGTCTGCTTAGTGAAACATCCGTAGGCGGTCCAGTTAAATATTTAGCAGAGGAGGATTATGAAGGTACAGGGAGTATGAATACAGAAGATAAAGACATTGCTTGTATTTTTTAGGGCTTAAATGCAGTGTTAGTTTTTGTGAAGGTGAAATAAGGTATTGAATGCGAAATGGAATGAGAAACAAACAATGAAATTAATGAAGGTGAAGTGTAGCCATCTGTGTTTTAACTAATAATAATTGTATTGTAAGTATTTTGACCATTAGTAAGCGATTTTGAAGTCATAGTTCACACTCCAAACCAGACGTTAGTTTAGTTTCCTTCTGTAGATCTGCAGCTCGATGCGCGTGTATTGACAACTGTGATGATAGTGATAGTGCATGAACTCCTGCTCACCTTCCTGCCTGTCACTAAAAACCTAGCGGGTGCAGATCACACACGCACACGCACACACACACACACACACACACGCACACGCTCGCACACGCTCACACACGCACACACACACACACACACACACACACACACACACACACACACACACACACACACACACACACACACACACACACACACACACACACACACACACACACACACACACACACACACACACACACACACCTCTATGGCTCCTGTGGAATTGGTAATGACACGATCCATCTCTAACCCATTTCCAATTCAGTGGTGGGAAATGAGAGCGGATGTTATTGGAATCTCATTGATCTGAGTTTGCTCTCATGTTTATGGTCCATAAGTGTGGAAATCATTTCTAATGTTCTCTCCCACATTGGATATTTTTTTTGCATGCTACCATATTTGTGCTAGGCTCCATTTAGCTCAAGAGTTTGCGGGTGACTGGATGTGAGCAATGTTTTATTTTGAAATAGATGCTTTAATTTCAGGTGTGAGTTCAGGTGACAGACTTTTTCATTATCTTACAGTATGTGCTGTCTTTGACATGTTTTATAAAAGCAGATGTTCTTGTCAACTTGCACCGACGTCTGCAAGAGTGAGAATGTTGTCCTAATCTGATTAAATCTGTGAGCATTTATTATTTGTTAGCGGAAGAAATGCTTTTCATGTTATCAAGCATTCGATAAAGTATCCTCATTTTATGGTGTAATAAAATGTTGTGGCGAGATATTTTGTGTTACAAAAAGCGATGATTAAAGGTGGGGTAGGTAATTCACTTCAGAAACACTTTTTGTTATATTCCATGGAATGCTCTTAACATCCCGATAGCAATTAATATATGAAATGCTTTGACAATAAATACATAAAAAAATGTCATCTGTGGAAGCCGTGGCGCTGTAAAAAGCACGACCAATTATTTTCACCGGCCCGGCTAAAATAAGTGGATGGCCTACCTGCCTGTCAGCCTTCCATCTCGTGCACAAACCTATCTCGTGCCCTCATTGGTCATGTGCGCGTTCGTGTGTGTTGGAGGAGGGGCTCTGTAAGGAAGTCTGAAGGAAGGGGCAGATTTCTTTCGGCTGCGTACTTCTAGCGCACTCGAGCTGGTTTCTCCATTCTTACCTACTCTACCTTTAACAGTGTAGGGCTTAAAAAATGGTTGCAATTTAAAGTGAATCCTACTAATCGGCCATGTGAGAAGAGTACTGTAGTTGATTTTTATAAGATTGTGTCAAAATAATGTGAAGCCGTATTTAGATACAAAGCAAAGTGAACGTTTGCCTCGCTCTGATTTCTGATGTTTTCAGTCCATGTCTTTTGTCCAGTGGTGTAAAGTAACATAGTACATATACGCAAGTATTGTACTTACATACTATTATGTCATACTTATATTTTAGTTAAGTATTTCTATTTTCTTCTTCTTTATACTCCTACCCTACTACAATTTGGAGGCTAATACTGTACTGTTTACTCCACTACATTTGTGTAATGCCTATTTTTGGGAAATGGGCCAATCTGCACAGTGATTACTTTTACTTTTGGAACTTTGGTAATATGTAATGCTTATACTCTTGTACTTAAGTAACATTTTGAATGCAGGCTTTTACTTGTATCAAAGTATTACTCCACTGTGTTATAGCTACTTTTACTGTAGTAGAAGATTTGAGTATTTCTTCTACCTCTGCTTTTGTCCATAAGCAGTTAGTGATCAGTTATGCCAGCTGGGAGAACAACTTACTAACTTTGACACAAACTTAAGTTTATTTAAGTTTCCTATAGAATCCTTCCTTTCTTTCCCTGTCTCCTTATATTTGGAGTCATACCACTTTGAATAAGCAGACATTTTCCCCCATGTTGAAACATTTTGAACTGAAAGCAGAATAATTTGCCTGAGTTTGTATACAAGGTAATATTAGGTAACACAGGTGTGGAATAAAGCTGAAAAAAGGCAGAATCAGGGGAGGGGAGCTGGCCTTTCAGTTTAAAAATCATGTGACTTTATGAAAAGCAAAGCCCTATTACTGTCTATGTTTGGCTCTCCACATTATCCCAGCCACAGTCTTCTCACGCACACGCACACGCACACGCACAGTACCCTTACCTTATCTACCCTGACCTCTACTCGCCACAGAATGATAACACAATGAAATCATGCAGCACGCTCTGTAATTCCAGCTTTTACATACCACTTCATATTCTGGGTGAATATGATTAGACTGACCCCCACAATATGGCTTCCCAATACATCTCCAAGTGTCAAGTGAAGTATGAAATTAACTGATGCGACGACATGTCAACATTGATTCTTCAACATAAGGACTGAAGACGATGGTCTAGTGTAGGCGATGGTTTGAATCCATTTGAACTAATACAGAAAATGAAATGTGGCAATGGAACAACCATGAAACAATGTGTGTGTAGTTACAGGAAACATGAGGTTACTGCCTGGCTGACTCAATATCATTTATCTTATTAATTTTTAAAAAAGCCAGGTGGAAGTGGGTTCCATCTTCTATTGTGGCACAGAGTGTGTGTGTTTGTACACAGATTTCATTGTTTACTCCACTGTGGCCACCTTTTGGCCCTTTAGTTTGGTGATGTTTGGCTGACTGTATTATGTATCTATAGACACCCAATACTGCAATAACAGCATAACACTCTGCAGAGCCAGGTAGAAACAGCATTCCTCCGGAGAGCTGCATTAAACATAACAACATGTTGACAATTGTTCTGTTGTGATAAATCAGTTTTGCATTCTGCAGTGCAATTTAAAATAAGCTAAATCTGCTGGCAATGTGTGCCTGCCACTCAAACACATACACACACACATACACAGGCTCAGATAAGTATAATCTGTCCTGGTTCAAAGCAATTTATATACAAAGATAAGTGTGTTCAAAATGCTGGGACATGTCTCTCAGATTCAAGGGCAGATGGATACTCTCACACTACCTCAAAACATTGTGTTGGTTCATCTATCAAGAACAGAGGGAGAATGTAAAGTTGATGCTGAATACTGTTTCCTTAATCATCACTTAACGTTTAGTTCTGATGTCAGGGTGCCTCGCTCTCTGTTGAGGTGTCCTGAACCTCTTGATTGTTTTTGACCAAAAAGTCAGGACATAGTGCTTTGGTTCTGACTTTCTGCAGACTTATGCGTCATCTCTTCTGTATTTCTCTACCTGTGTCTTCATATCTGACAATGGTAGCTGTTGCAGTGTTTCATTATCTTCTTCTCAATACAATCACTTGGTCTCAGTCCACATGCATAGGGGTGTTTTTTTAATTGAATAGAATGGATTTTCCTGATGTTTTGACATTTTGTCCATATTCAAATGTTCAGAAACTCAAGAAGTACTACCAAGATATTTTACTCAATTAAAAAGTAGCAATATACAATTACTGATCATGATTTTTACTGCATAATGTTTTTTCACAGCTGGTAAAGTTGGAGCAATTTTTTTTTATTTTACTTACTCCTGCTGTATATCTTAACCTATCATTTAAATATCAATGTTAATTTATTAGTTGATTTATATTTTGTTGTATGTAATAATCTGAAGTGACTAAAGTTGTCAAATACTTGTAGGGCAGTGCAAAGTACAATATTGGCATACCAAATGTAGTAGAGTCAAAGTATAAAGTAGCATAACATGAAACTATTAAGATAAAGAACTTCAACATTGTACTGAAGTGCAGTTTTTAAGTAAATATACTTTAATAAATTCAACAATTTAGGACATTAAAACCTCTTTAAGGGTTAATATTTTCAAAAAGTCTGTTATGTGTTTATTTGAAAACTGGGAGTTAAGCTTAAAGAAACATACGTACATATCTATATTGACATGTATAACCTGTGCTGTGCAGTGTACTGGTAGTGACGTGTGCGTAGTGTTTCAATGACACCAATCATTGAATAATCAATGAGCTGACACTTGGAAATCATGATGCCCGTTTGACCTCATCATTTATTTAGAGCTACTTTAATGAAACGTAGGACATCCACATTGTTGTTGCAGTGAGTTAACTGTGTGAGCGTATTGATCCGCTGTGTTGGAGAGCTAAAGGTTAATGTGTTGTCTATTGATCAGAATAAAGCTTTTTACTTAACTCCGCACACTGTGACTTCAGCAGAGCCCGCAGGGCTGTTTGCCGCTTTCACCGCGTTTTAGCTTTAACCGTCTCTTCAGATCCTGCTCACAGCCCGGAGGGGCTGACTTCACACATTACATCATGCTGCTGGGTACTCTAGGAAATGTAGTACTGATGCTACTACTATATTGTGTAGTGCTTGTATCTATTGATTACCACCAGCTTGTATCTATTGATTACCACCAGCTTAAGAGAAAAATTCAGCGATTTGATAAACCATTAATTAATTATTTATTTGATGCTGCTTTTTGCTCTTTTACAAAATAGTAAAAATAAATATCTTAAAGTTTTCGATTGTCAAAACAATGCATTAAAAGTCATCACCTTGGACTTTGAGTAACTGGAATTTTTTCACTTTTTTCTGACATTTTAATCACTTAAACATTAATCTAGAACAATGTAGTTCTGATTCCAAATTGAAACAATTTGGTGTCTTCCTTCTCGCCCTCCTGTGTTAATTCAATTGACAAAAACCTTGACATTTCAAATAAAAGGAGATTTTATTAGTGAGCTTTTTTGGATACTTACGTTTTAGTAGTTTTTTTCCACTGAAGCATTCAGAAATGTATTTTAATTAATTTTCCTTGCCCAAGGCAAACCTCTGCTACATTGCTTGAGGTCATGGCAGGAGCCCAAGGCTTCTCCTTATTCAATTTTTCTTATACTGTAAACATCACACATCACTCACTGCTACTGCACTGACCTTTGGTAATACATGTTATCTGTCACTCATCAAAGCTGCATACTACAGTTTTTATATTTCTCTCAGCACTGAGTTGCGGTATAAAGAGTGTCTGTAATATTTGCGGTTGATGTTGAGAAACCTGGAATTGACAAAATAAAACATAAAGCTGGAGGGAAAGTATGATGGTGCAGGATGTTAAAATTATTATCACAGAAAGTGTGGAGATTTCAGGATTCAGATTGTGCTCTCCGTGGGCCCCTCTCTCCCTATTACAGAAATGAATGGTTTCAATATCTGTGCAATGGTGTGTTGAGAACCAACGGAATATCATTAACAGGAAAAGAGGCTATTAAAACATTTTATTTCTCTGAAGGCTTGGAAGTGAATCCCGCCACCAAGCTGAACTACTTTTGTTTACACACGTCATGGCATATTCACACCCCGACAATGGATCCTAATTGAGATTATCATATTAAATATTTGCAGATATGATTTCATTAAGGAGTGTCTTGGTTGAAAGGACACTCTGTTGAATAAGGAAGTTCAAATTCAGCAAACAAAAAGGGAACGGTGCCGGAGGCCAAATGTGAAGTTTTTGGAAGAAAACCACGTCAATACAAAACTAAACTTCATTTCACAAGAGTCACAGTGTCAAAATGCATTTTATTATAACAGTTACAGAGTATTGACAATCCGCTGAAAAATGAATCCCACTGTATTTGAGAAATTGTCGGCTATACAAACATCTATTCTGTTCTATATTAACATTTTATCTAGGCTTAGCATTGTTTGTTTTAACCTATTGTGGTGTTTTGGTAAGAAAAAAGAGCAGCAGATTGAAATACAAACCTTGGTTCCATTCAACCTCGGCATCAATTGAATCTTCTTTTTCCATCGTGCTATCAGAAACTGTGCTCTGATGCCGTGCTGCTCAGCTCCTTATCTTCCATGTTTCCCTGTAGTATTTAAAACTGATCTGTTGACAGAAAATGTCTTGTTTGGTAACAATCACAGTTAGCACTAACTGCGGTGACAAATTAATGGCGTTTCCTGTGGCTTCCTCACAACGGTGGCCCTGCACACTTTAATGTGACGCAGCAGTACGAGGAGTTTCTGTTTGCATTAGCAGTGACTTCTTACAGCTCTGACTGTGTGAAGAGAGCAAGAAATAAACAGTCGGTTGTTATCAACAGATTATATGCAAACCTACTTAACTGAAGATATCTCAGGCAAGTGAAGGCAGGGGAATAATTATTCACATTATCATTGAAAAATGTTGTTAAAATTATAGTTATATGGACAATCTGTACCAAACAAGGATGTTTTCTATAGAATACCATTTGTAGACTTTTCTGTAGCACAACAATATTCAATTCAGATAATTCACATATTTTGCCTATGGTGCTTACCGCCATTTAAATATTGCCCTAGCCCATATTCCGATTTTGATAAAATGCGATAAAACAAAATACATTTGGTTAATGCTGCATCCCTGATTACATTACATTTTCAGTGTTTACCAGACTGTTACTGACATTTTTTTGCATTCACAAACCTTGTTGGTATATCCACATGACTGCTTATCGAAAAATATTATTGTGCAAAAAACTCAAATCCGACCTTACATATTTTTATAATTTCTACATCGCGGTATTTGGTCAAACATATGGCGCTATTTGATTTACTCTTTAGCCAGACTCAACCCTCTTGATTTAATATAACAATATAGTCTCTCATTGTAAACCTGCATGAAGCATAATTGGTTAAATGTTTTTTCTTGTGTGTGGGAGGGGAACGGTAAAGCAGAATACATTATCACCCTGAGTCTCTTGTCATTAGGAGACGGAGAGAAACACCTGTTGCTGAAATCAGCCAGGCTTGCAATTTAATTTTATCAGCCCACAAACAATCACTCATTAGTGATGATGGAAGCCAGTCAGCTGTGAAGAGATGCATTCTGGGGCTCAACACATAACAAGAGAGCCCTTTTTTTTTCATTTGGGGGGGGTGGGGACCTGCTCTGCTGAATCCTCTTTGGCGAGGAGCTCTTGTGGCAGCAGCCTAATGTCATGGTCTTTTAATCGTTTTAATACCTACGGAAAAAATGGAGCAAATATATGTCCAACATCAGAGTTTGTAAATGAATTAAGTCAGCACTCAGCGTTTAATCAAACCAACAAGCTTTTAAATTAACTCAGCAGGCCAACTGTTTTGCAGACATTATATTGTTTAAATGTCTGTCTGGGATTTGCCGTTGGCTGACTTGCAGATGTTTACCAACTGGAGCCCCGAGTTCAGATCTAATACAGGAGAACCCAGTGACACAATGCATGTCTGTTTACATCCAACAACACAATGCATAAGTGCTAACTCTGATATTTCAATTGCGATAAGATTATTTAAGACGATTTATCCCAAACAAGTAGTTATTGAAGTCTGTACAATACAATTTATAGGCTGGAATAGCTCTGTGCCTCCAAATATCCTTCACAACACATATTTAGCCTTTAACCCATACTGTGCTTCCTGCAATTTGGATATTGTGATTTCAATAACATTATGTTTAATTGTGCAGCACTAATGTTAAGCAGATATAACTTAATTGCAAGCAAAAACTCAAACAAACTTTAAAATGTTTCTCAATACAAGACTGGAGGATTAATGACCTGAATAGAAGAAGGTATTTTATCACCGTCAAAATAAAAGTCATCAATATTACGAATCGGTGCATGTACTGTTGAAAACGCATGTCCTTGCCTACAAATTTGAAAAAACCGTAACGTCATTATCAGCAAATCATCTTACCATATGGACACATATTTATTTACTGTTCATCCAAGTTCTCTCCATAAAGCAATATAACGTAGATATTTGTTATTAGAGCAAAGAGATCTAAGTTGTTTTTATTGCCCATTTCCCCCCATGAGAATCTGCAGTGAGGAAGCTCCGTCACAGTGAGTCTGTGGTGCCAATCACAGCCTGTCCTCAGAGTCCACCGTGTTTTCAATTGTCCCCGCTGATCATCACAAAAGAGGCGAGCTACAGTCAATTGAAAGCGTCATTTCTGACAATATGGGGGCCCAGCGGTAGAGATGCGATTGCCTTGTCTAGATTTCTGAGCAAATGTGAAATAAGAATGGATGTTCCATTCTTAATAAATACGATGGTAATAATAGTCGGGAAAATAATATTTGCCGGAGGTTAGGAAGGCCTCATTGGGCACTCCATTTGGAAAAGGACACTTGAACCGTTTGCTTTGTATTGCTTCTCAATGCTTTTGACAGCATGTGCTATCTCATCCAAAAAATAATTGGAAAATAATGTTTCAGTGATGCAAGTTTTCCTGTCAGTGCAGGGTCATATTACATGACAACTTAATTCTATGTTTAATGGAAATGTGGAATTCAGTTGGAACCAAAAAGTTGTGTTTAAATGATACAACAAGATACATGATATATTATGTCATAGTAATGCTGTGTGCATGTTAAGCTCAATATGAATTTTGGATTGCCTAACATGGTAATATGATTTATAGAGTTTAAATGATTAATCTGAACATACCTAAGCCTATCATGCAATAAAGGGTCCTCTAAAACCGTACACTGACATGTGACTTAACTGATTTCTCTAAGAAAGGCTGTGGCTCAGCTTATAAATAGCAATTCATTTTATTACAAATGTAAGAATCATTTGTATTATTTGCTTTTTTTAAGTCTTCCATATGGTTCATAAACTTCACAAAAGTAGTATTTATGCTACAATTATTAACCATAGTCTTAGTCATAATAATAATACAAAATAAACACTCTAAAAGTGCTCTCTGCATCTGCAGCCTTTTAGCTTCACACAAGCTACAGTTGTCTAGGACTGTATTTCACAGTATGGAAGACTAAGTGAAAGCAAATGAAAGGGGTCATCTCATTTGAAAGAAAGTTATTGGTGGGACACAGATTTGGACATGGAGGCCAAAGCAATTAGCTCCACTGGTCAGCAGGAGGCAGAGGAGGGCGTTATTAATATGAGTTATCTAACAGGCACACACAATGACGAAGAAAAGCTAAACTGTAGAGCAGAGAGAAGTGCTGCAACATAATAGAGAAGATTATGAACCAAAAACTGCTCATATCGTTAGATTGAATCCATTCTGTTTGAAAATATGTAATATTTGTTGGTTAAATATTTAAAACAAATATAAAAATCAATGATACTGCAGTGTGTCAGTGTTCCAGAAAGTCTGCATTTACAAAAATATATATTATGTATTTAATATAAAAGGCAGTTACAGATTGAGCGTTGCACAGGAGATGTTGGAAGCCAAATACATCTTATAAATAAATGCTTATTAAATATCAATAGTCATAGTGAAAAAATACATGGGTAAAGAAAGGATTGCATAATTAATCAGTTTCAAGACGAAGCATTGATGCAGTATTGATAGAATTGTGAACTATATTCAGATACATTACAAAATCTGTAGTCTTATAAATCAGTGCTGATTTTCAAATGTATTTTATAGTATATAATACATATGTAGGTGTGCTAGTTTCTAATGGTTAATAAAGGGATTTGTTTAGTGCAACTTGAAAGTGACTGATATATTTGTACAGCATGTATATAACACAGTAGTATATACCATAGATCACAGTCAGCTCAAATAACCCAACAATAGTCTGTTTTTTGTAATGTGATCTTTCACTGCAGTCAGAACAAACTCTCTTCTCTCTGGTTTCAGACATTATGAAAGAGAAACATATTAATGAGATCCCCAGCCACCCTAGGGCAGTTACGTTGCATTACTGTAGGAATGTGGACTGATTTCCTCATTATAATGTCTTTATTTAATGACAAACCTCCAAACCAAAACATATCAGCTTGTGCTTTATTAAAGGCATGCCACAGGCGGGGCTTTTCAGGGGAAGTCTGAGAAACAGGAAGTGAGCTGCGATAAGGTCCTGAGGTCAAACGCTCTGGTTTAGACTGGACTATTAAGAATCAGAGGGAAATTCAATGGGCTATTATGACTATTACTATTATTAAAATAAAAGGCTTTCAACCTTTTCACCTTTTCACCTGAATAATGGTTAATTAATTAAAGGAGACAGACTATGAGAAACTCCCTTTTTTCAATGCTTTCTTCTATTGTTTCTAAGTACCTACCGACCCACAAATAACTTTACCCTTAAGACAGAGTGTATGAGAAAAATATGTATTTTCTACATTAAAAGCATGCAAACATGTTTAAAAAAGAAATCCAATTACATTTATGAAGCTGAAAATTAGCATAATAATATGTTCTATTTAAAACAAATTCAAAGTATAAGATGTGGTATTACTTGTTTGTCTGTAGGTTGGATGTGCATGTATCCTTTACAGTTTACATTTTAATTATTCATTATATGAGTCATGCTTTACATAACTAGAATAACTAATATTGTTATGAAACTTGAAATCGTGTGTCCTATTTTAAAAGCATGCAGAATATTAAAATATAAGATGGCTCTTAAACTCAAAGGTAGTTCTCAAGCTAGATTGCTCAGAAATAATAATATGAGAATAAAAACTCACAGAGGAGCAATAAACATAATGTTTATAGAAAGTAACACTAATTGCAGCGCAGATAGAAAAGCATTTAAAGAAGAAGAAAAGAAGAACACACACTTTATTAATCCCCAATGGGGACATTACTTTGTTTGCAAGATAAATAACTTAAAAAGTGAATTAACATAACACAATAATATGCAGAGAGCAGATATGATATATTTACACAGTGTATTATTTTGTCATATTTCTTCTAAGCGAGCATTTGGGTAAACATTATATTAGATAGATTCTGTTGAAGGGCTTGCTTTCAAACACCAAAACACTGCGGTCAGTAGATTGAAAACACATTTTGAAGATCAATAAAGTTCAGTTATTTCCCGGCGCAGTGACCCTTTTCAGAAGAACATCTCGGGGTGTCACTCTCAATTAACATTTGTCCCCCCGACGTTAGTGACAAGTTGTCACCCAGGAGAGAAAAAGTTGGTAAAGGAACAACATGCTTTTGTAGTTTTTGTTATCCTAAGGGCAAGTGGGGACAGTTTTTTTTCTTTCTTTTGCAAACATGCAATGCTCCCTCTCTCTGTCCTCTGCAGAGAGCCTGAGGCTGCCAGGAGGGAGGGAGACATCGATTATTTAGCTCACAAGATGGACTTTGTGATGTTTAGAGTGAACATAAAGCGCAGGAAGATATGTGACTAGAGAGATGTTCAGTTGTTGGTGTGATCCATTAAATATGGTGCTTTGAAGGAGTCCTTAGTCAATCAATCAGTCAATTCATTTAGCATCTTTACTTATACATAGTAGAACTGGCTTATGGGCACATTTGTTTTCCTATATTTGTCTACAGCACTGTGGACCCTTGTATTGTGGGCCACGCATCTGACAAGTAGAAACCCTGTTATTTCTCAGAAGACAGTATGTTTTTCTGAGCCTTTTCTGCTCTCAGCTATTACACAAGACTAATTGATCCCCGCAGATGGCAGACAAGGCAATAGGTCATAAAGCGCAGCCACTTTGCTTTCTCACAACTCGCTATCACTTTCCTCACAAAGTGCCATCAGAAACAGCCGGGGAAAAACTCGGGACATAATTTGAGGCGATACATCTCGGCAGACGGCTGCTTTTGTCATCTTAAGTGGACATCCAAGAAGAAAACTGTTGTGAGCGTGGGACTGAGAGCAGCCCCTTCACTGCCAGCAGGAGCATTTTCTCTGAAAAATGTCTACAACATATGAAACAATTCACCATTTCACATGTATAAACATGATAACGGCCTTTATAAGAGATTGTGACTGTGCTATAACAAAATCATCATAAAAACACCTTGGATAGTTGTGTTTAATTCACGCTTACAGCATTTATTAAGCATTAATCTTTCATCCTTTTTGTGATGAATGCAAGACAGACTGAATGTATTTGTATGTTAAGGATGATCAGAGGGAAAGAGGACGACGTTAGATTTTGTTTAATTAGCACTTCCTTCAGCCTGGCAGATAACATCAGTAGCTTCCGACGTGTTATCAACATTTCTTGTGATATTTTCATTTCATACTATTTCAGGGACCTGCTGATAAGAGTTTGAGTTTCAAAGATGACTTTATGCAAAGAGACGCTTGGGGGGAGAGCAGGGAAGTATATAAATAGTTATATTTGATCAATAATCAATCCCCAGACACACTTCACACATGTATGCACAGGATTCAAAGTACACTTGTCATGTAGACTAATTAGCATCACTGTCAGTAACGCTGTTACTGCATGAGTTCAGGTCTCCTCCCTGTAATCCAGATGATGACACAGTAGAAATGTGAAGTTCATATAATGTTAGCTTTCCAGTCAGCAAAGTCATTCTGCATGTCAGCCTAAGTAAAACATTGAAAATATCAGAAATGTTCAGAAATGGAAACGATGCCTGAGCTTTTCTGTGTCTTTTACACACGGATGTGGCTAGGGTTGTAAATTGAGAATCAAAGGGATGCATCTACAGTGTACCTTATTTTTTGTACAAAATATATTTTGTTGGATTAAAGAAATCTGCATAAATAAAATCTAATATTCAACTCTCTGTCCAGCCTTGCAATGCACTCATAATCTCCCGTGGCTGCATATAAAAGCATTTCCATAGAAACAGAATTCCTCCCATAAAGACGGGGACAATGTGACTTGGGGCCGGACCTAATTGCAGGTTGTGGTCGCTAACTGCTCTGGCACACAGATTTCTCAAAGGAAACTGTACCTCTGTGTGCTGCTGAGGGAAGGACTTTCAGCGTAGGGAGAAATGCTGCATGTTTAATGGAGCTTCTTTACTCTCTTATAGGAGCATAGCTACATTAAAGCAACAGCAGGAAGTGTGGATACTGTATACTCTTTACAGCTTGCAGAGTCACCTCATCTGAACATTACATTTCTGTAACCGTCTTCACTATTCTCTGCAGTCTTTATACATTATTTGAGGTGGTTTCTGCAGAGATTTGCTCCTTTTTAGCAACAGGAACTTTAGTGAGGTCAGGGCTTAATGTGAAGCAATACAGCTCAGCTCCCTTTTAACCATGCATTCGTGGATGAAGCACAGAAAGTATGCAGAAATACATCCGAAAAGGACCAGTTTCCCTTCTCTCAAATAAAGCATGTACAATTTATAAAAAGGAGCATTTCACATGCCCTAGTGTTTGATATTTTAACCATCTTATGATCAATGTTTATATTATAAATGGATCAAACTGACTATTTTTATAAAGGGGGCTTCTGTAGTGAACAACCCACAGAGAATGATTTTCACAGCTCTGCAGTTCCTCTCAGCTCTACGCAGTATCTTAGCTCTTTCCACATAGCAGAGCTGCCGTTGAAGGAGCATGGACATTATTGAACCTACATTTGTTTGGTTGCCAGGGAGCGCAAGATCAATTAAGTGATAACACGTTGGGATTACAGATCTCAGTCATGAACATTAGTGGCCGAAAATCTATTAATGCAGGTTTAAGTAATGTTCTCCTCTTGTCCAACTACCCCACACCAAGATCTCAATACTGCTTATCGGTGAGATTAAGGGTTTTTGGATTATTGCACATGCAGTTTGCTCTATAGAGATTATAACAGCTAGTTAGTGCTCTGCTAGAGACATTCATAAGAACAAGTATTTTATTCCATTGAACTGAGCAGCCAGTCTTCCCTAGAGTTTAACTTGCACTGTCTGCCAAGAAGATGAAGAATTATGGAATTTGCAGTTTCTTTTTTTTGTTTTATGCTTTGAAAGCACACTATCAGGCCGGAGCTGTGAATGCGCTCAGCTGTTGAAACGTCGACTACAATTCAGAGCAGCAGTCTCCTGTGCTGTTGAACTCAGATAATTCAGTCGTTGCATTCTCCTCTCTCATCCTCTCCCTCTCATGCACTACTTCTCTCCCATCCATCTCCCTCCGTCTCACCCTCGCTGCCTCTCTTCCTTTCAGCCGGGCCTTGGAGGGTTTCTGCAATTACGTTTGGGGCTGATCAGAAAAGGGGATCACTCCAGTGAAATAAATCGTTCCATAACAGCTGCGGTGAAATGGCGCTAATTGCCGATTGATTTGAAGCAGAGGCAGCAGATATCTGCAATGCAGAGCCGCATCTGCCACCCTCTCCTCATCATTCCCCTCTCTGATTATCTATTGTTCAGGCTGTTTACTTTGGAGTGATGAGTGCTAAATGGCAGGTTAAGGAAGCTAAGGGGGCCAGACATCAAATTGGGCTCCTCTCAAAAAGACGGAGTGTAAAATTAGACATAATTAACACACCCCTTGGGCAGATTCTCCAAACCTTATGGAGATGCAAATTAGCTGTAAAGATACACACTTTATATACAAAAACAGTGATTAAGCCTTCTTTGATGCATGGTGGCTGCAGCCTGTCTTGATTGAGAGCAAATCAGCCAGAGAGAAAGTCATTTTACTTTCGGGATGTTTTGATGCATTAAGCATCATGCCAACAGAGAGGACAGGAAGCAGCACCAAGGCGAAAGATGTGCCTTTTGTCATTAAAGAGTAAAAAGCATTACTTTATTTTGTGTTGACTTGAGATTATATGATTCTCTCTGCAAAAAGGTAATACAGTCCAGTTATGTGTGGAGTCTGCTTTTTAAACCTGACTGCAGTTACACAATAAAGAAAGGACTTCATATGAAGGGTATCTGAAGTAAACAACATCTGACAGAAGTGAGCCATCCTCTTCAATGTTGTGCTGCTCATGTGCAATGCTGCAGCTGCTAGTTTGCTCCTCTGCTTCCCAAATATTGCTGTCAAATAATTTGATTCAAGTGTTGTCTCAGCAAGAACATTTTGACAACATGGATGTCACTTTCTCTCTCGAGTTTATGATGAAGCATCTCCGGGGCAGCCCAAAATGTTAGTCCTTGATATGTCAAAAAAACTGAGAGCAGCAAAACATTAAAAGCTATCCTTACTACTTATCCTCATTTTCTTTTGTTGGGCTCCTTTTTGTTTAAAATTAACATGCAACCTTGCAGCCTTAACCAGCATTTCTAGAACAATGTACCTAGTTTAGTGTTGACATATTAATAGTACACTATTTTAAGGGCTAGGTTAGCATCAGGGCACACTCATTTTCACACAGTACTTGCTAATAATGCTCATATTATTTGTTCTAATAACGCGTATAGTATTTAAGTAAAGTATGTACAGTATGAGTTGTTAAGCTAAAGCTGGGCACCAATAACACATGTAGAAGGATTATGAAAAATGTGTAGAATATATCCCACCCCCTTAAACTGATTTATGGAAATTGAAACTGTTAAAATGTACTTGACTCCGTTTTTGACTATGAGGTATACATTAACGATGAGCGTGCAAAGTTTCACAATGTATTGTCTCACGGGAAAATTGAGTGTGGAGAAAAAAGATAAAACATTTAAAAAATAGAAGATAATATGGGTTTAGCCCTAGACAGGCTGTGTGAAAAAACAAATGCACAAGACTTTTATTTTATCTCCAGATTATTCAACAAATGCACACAATTGATTTGTCACTTCAAACGTATGAACCATGTAAAATAAAAGCAGCACGACCAGTAATTACTAAAGCTACACACAACGCTTTCTGCGTGACATTAAATAGATTAAATCTCCAGCTTAACAATGAGGTGAGAAAACAGACTCATTTCCTCTCATAAAGTGTTGATTATACATCACCGTGTTTATAGAGAACTTCCATCATACAAATGTGTTCTATTAAGTGTCCTCGTAACAGAGTGCATTTTGGATGTTGCCCCCCCGCTGAACAGATTGTCTCTTCACAGCAGGTGGACCACCATTTGCTACAGACTCTCAGAATTGACTTCATTACACCTCGATTTGTGATTCATGTTTGTTCGTAGGCGGCCAGATATCCCATTTCCACAGAATCCGATGCCGTTTCTCCAAAAAGGGTTTTAGCGATCTTTTTATGATTCACATCTTCATCAGCATCTAAAGTGCAGTGATTCTGCTTCCACTTTTTTAAAGTAAAGAAGTTTATCCTGAAAGAAAAGCAACAAACAGTTTTGTGTTGGCACTCGTCACTTCGACAGACTTCGCCCACACCAGCTTCAGAAATAACATAATTCATGCAATCCAGGTAGACAATTAGCAAAGATTATGATAATTATAATCAGTGAGGGGTTTCATGTTTTGTTACTGTATGTTGTGGGCGTGTGTGTTTTATATCAAATAATAACTTTAGGCCAAAATGGGGTCCACACTACACAGAGACTAAACACATTTCAGTTGTATACGATTATTAGAAACAAGATGCTGATTACATTTATATCACCCATATCTCATTCAATGGTCCGCCCAATCTAATTGCATCGTTTGTTTTTCAACTGAAAGATAATTGAAGACAGCATGACATGTGCAACAGCAACATGAAATGAGAGTAAGAGGAATGTCTAGGCATTTAAAGAGAAGTGGTCAGTGGACTATATCTCTCTGTAGAGCCATGTGAAAACGAGTTGGGGTTTTACAAGATTTTTACAAGTTGGTTTTACGTGCCAAGCCATTTATTGACCAGGCGCAGTGACTTCACAGTCCACCACAACTCTAACAAATGAGATATCGCGTGTTAATCTGTGCATTTAGGAGGATGTTTTTCTCGTGTTTCTCCACTGGTGTCCTGGTAACGACAAGTTACAGCTGCTAAGAAATAATCCAGGACGTAAACTCCCCCCCCCACCATTGCGTTTCTGCACATTTTTGATCTGCATAGCCACGCAGATCGCCTATACGCTGATATTATTAAGGTGAAAAAAATCAATTACCACAATATCTCTAATCATATACTTTGGTACAATATTGTGATGATATCCTTTGAATAACTTTTGGTGCTTTTACTTGTGGATATAATAGCTTAGTGGGTAAAGACAAATAATAAAACGGCTTAAATCAGTTTGTTAAAATCAGAAAATAACATAGCTTTATAATGTAATGCAGTCTTTAAAACCAGGAAAATACACTTTTGCCATACAACAGTATCAGAAATATAACAATATCGAGTCTCATCAATGAATCTCCTAGTCTACATACTTGTAATGATACTTCAAACCAATAAATATGCAGAAACAATGGTTTCTGTGCAGCAGGCTCTTTGTTTCAGAGCCAGTGTCCTCGTTGCCAAAGCAGCGCTGCGTCCAAGTCTGATGCCACACACTCTGTCCCATGACGTCAGTGTGTGAGAGGACAGTGTGGTCAGGTGCTAATGGCCCCTCATATAACCAAAGTGCTATGATGTCAACATGATGACATTGTTTGTACAGTAACCACAGTGTGGAGAGTTAGCTCAGTCCTTCCCTATTTATGGCTCCCTGTATGTGAGAAAATGAATGATGGCACGCTGCATCCCCCCACTCGCTGCCAAAAGGGTTCTGCTGCTGCATGTTCAATAGTTTCACACACACACACACACTCAGATTTTTATCGCTAATGACCTCATGGTGAATTTCCTCCGTGTTTCATCGCTTACACACAGGCTAATGTTAGGCCACCCACAAAGTGTACACAGGCACCCACAGAACCAAAATGTTCACGATGCGACTGCAGCACTGAGCAGGAGAGATGTAGCAATTCATTCACACAATGAGCCGCGTTTTACCCTTTACAACCTCGAGGGTGACACTCTTATGGCTCACGAGAGGCAGAGCCACTGAGTTGGCGCTCGGCTTATGAGAAAAAGACAAACGTCCTGCGGAGAGCGTAGAGATTGCAGATCCTGTTTTCATTACTTTGGTTTATCGGCTCAATAGTCACCTCCTTTCCCCAAGTGCTAAATGTCCACTTGATTTGCTCTTCTCGTGCCTGCACCTGAAACAATTCATTAAAAATGAATGAGGAGGAAGCAAAACACTGAGGGCCGGGAGATGAAGGCAGCAGCAGAAAGAAAAAGAAAGTGTAAAGACTAAATATAGGCAAAGATTATACCACTATAAGCTTCAAATACTATTTTCAATTGCATAGATCTAGATATAGAACTGGTAAACATGAACTGTTACTTAAAACAACCTTTGTGGTACAAACATTTCAGATCTTTTATATTCTTTAATGTACCTTTTTTAATGAATTTATACAGTTTTGGTAAAGGAAGTCGTGCTTCGAGAATAAACAAATAGCGATTTGTATTACATTTTTCATATTATACTTTTCCCTATTTTTCTATGCTAGTTTTTCTGTGGAAGAGTAAGGCAGTTCACGTTGCGTTCCCGCAGCTGTTTCTTTTTTTGATTAACTGCTTTGCTTTAAAAAGAGAACAAACGTCAAGCAGATTTTCAGAAATGTTCAGGGCAATTACAGTTTTCAAATGACATTATTTCTCCACTTAAATTCCCTTTTGCTAAATATAACCTATACTTAATAGTTCCACAATGAATTTTCAATACTTATGTACCATTAAGAAATCACTGTGGGTGTTTTGAGAATTTATGGTTGCATATAAGTGCTATTCCACTCTGCTGGGGTATTACAGTTTACAAGCGATATTCCAGAAAGAATGATTCATGGAAAGATCCAAGAAGAAGAAAATGTGTTTCTCACTTTGAAGCTGCTCTCCGTGATGTTGAGTTTGAACTCGATAAGTGTTTACTCTTGAACTGAACTTGTTGATTTTGTGCGATGCTTTCTTCTATGCCCTTTGTGTTTGTTCCCACGAAGAAACCTTGAAAGAAAACCACCATTTTCATTGCAGTTTAACTTCAAACATAAGTAAATAGTTAAAGAAAACACATATGGACTGAGGTTATTTTAGTGTCCCCTCAGCAGCCATAGGGAAACAGGATCCCGTCTCTGTAGGAATAAACTTGTGTTCCCAGCTCTATCAGATCTTTCTTTTTTTTGTTTATCTTTCCCCATTTGCATCATTACGAGGAGAAAAAAATCCATAGTGGAGTTTGAATAGCTCGGTAATGAGGAGGAGGAATCAATCTTGCCTTCAAAGTAGGCCCGCTGCAGCAATGAGAATATAAACTCACCGCCATAAATTTCACACTTTAGGTCCCCACATCCCTCTTCATGTCTCCAGAGTTTACAGCGGCCTTGCCTGTGATACTCCACTGCCAATGGCCTTGTTGATTTACGAAGGTCTCTCCCTTCCTGTCGGGACCTAATGGTAGATATATCCAAGTTAGCCTTCTCAGTGTGAGGTATAGAAAAATGGCGTAATTGCTACTAATTTTGGGCCGAGCACAAAAAGGATGTTCTTCCGATCTGTCCAACTATCAATCCACCTATCATCTCAACATTCAGCGCTCGGTGTGTGTGGACCATGATTACATATGCCACATAATTGGGCGTAATTAAAAGGAAGCGTAAGTACTGTAATTAATGTCAGTTGTCAGGCGCTAAAAGGCAGGCAGAGGGTAATGTTTCCCTGTGGTCTGAGCAGGAAGACCTCTGGAATCAGGAGACTTCTGATTGATATTACCTGACCTTCCTGCACACATAATGATGCATTTAAAAACGTTTTACTCATTTATCAATACACCCACAATTTAATAACCCATGTTATTCAAAGTATTGTGCTTTAACTTTAATATTCATTGTGGTGTTTTAAAGGAAACTAAACGTGTCATAACTGAGTAGTTTTATACTGTTTCTGTTCAATAAACCCCTCCACTGAAAAGACATTTCCCTATCATAGCTTATCGAACAGTAACTTGGCATGGCAGACGTCTCCACATGCTGAGGCTCTTTGCAGTGAAACTATAGAAATAGTTGGCAGGATGTTTTGACCTCTTTTTCCATGCTTAACTCTCATGAGAGGTCCTATCGACAATAGCTTGAATACATACCATACATGGTGCTGTGGTTTAAGTGATCCTATGGAAATAACTGTTTTGGATGCTGCCCTTTCATTGTTAGCTTTTCAAAAAGTACAAGTACAAAACCATAAAAGTGTTAGGAAAGGATAAAAGGTGTCTTTCTTTTTCTTGGTGCAGGCAAGGTGAGTTTCTCAGTGCGTTGTCATACAGTAGGAAACTGTTTACACAATAAACTTACATTTACAGTAATACACTGGTTCTCTCCAGATGTCCTATTAAGGATGGCTTTATTAAATTCCCTAAATGGTGAAAACACAGAGCTATAGAAGCACATATGGCGCCTGTTATCTGTTTTCGTGCCTATGACCTGCAGGAGGCCAAAACAAATAGAAATCTCCAAATGTGCATTGCCAGGAATAAGTAGGGAACAAGCAGCAGGAAATCAGTTTAATGTGGAACATGATTTCAGCACTCTTTTATTTTTTTGTTTAACTCTGTTTGACCCTTGCCATATGAGATGGGAATGCTGTTGATCACGCTGCGTTAACTGGGATCTAAAGTCTGAAGATTTGCTTCACTCGCAGGCAGAAACAAGAAAACATTATTGATGTCCATTTTCCAACACCAATCTGGGGGCTGCTAATTCCTTGCCGGCAATAATAGGTTCAATATTGGATCACATGCAGGAAATCCATGTTAAATAACATGATTTAATTTAGAGTTCTGCTATAATAACCTTGTGGTTCATCTGACCCTTGCTGGGTGGCATTTTAATGTCTCCAGCTGCAGAATTGGGACAAATGTCCGGCTTTATGTTCTTTAATACGTCCAGTTTTATGGTTTGCTCTGTGAAAGGTATTTATGTTCACATACATAATGATTACTCCCTGAAGAGCAGGAGGAATATTAGAAGCACACGTCAGACTGATACTTTTAGTGACCGCTCTCCCACACTCGCTCTATTCCCCCCCGAGCCACCTGTCTTATCCAGTGTGGGAACACAATGCTGGAACACTGCAGCACATTGAGCCCCAGCAGTAAATCAGAGGATGACCTAATGCAGGATGAGAAGACGCAACATCATTTTTTTCACCAAACCACATGGGATCTATTTCCTCTCAACATTAATAATACTCTGGAGCATTAAGGCATGCAGCAAAAGCAGATGTATTCTTCCCCAGGCTGATTCAACTTGTAAGCATTTCCTCCCTCGACCCCCCCTTCCCAAGTCCTGAGGCAAAGCATGATTACCCGATTTTAATGAGATTTTTAATGTGATTTTTTTTTTCTACTCCTGCAAGACAATCCAGCTCTCTCTTATGTACATACAGTGGAGAATGTTTGCAGTGTGATGTATGCAGAAGGAACACATGTCGACTTCCTGTTTCCCACGCTGTTTTGTTTTCATTCGTACCTGTATATGTTTGCATCATGTTGATAATCCTTGGGGAAATGAAGGAGCTGTGCAGGCTTTACTATCAGACTATTGTCACATCTGAAAACCTTTTTAGTTGTTTCTGTAGCAAGGGATATCTCCATGGCAATTTTAATAGTGTATACACGCCACACACCCGTTTGTTCTCATTAAAAGTCACTTTTAGTGCAATGATTGGAGTGGCAAATTCAAACTTCTTGATAAAATGAACGTTGATTAAACTAGAAGAATGTACTAGCATATCTGCTAGATCAGTGGTTCTCAAACCTTTTTCAATAATGTACCCCCTTTGAAAAAAGAATGCAGCCAAGTACCCCCTGATCAGCGCAAAAACAATTTGTTAGGGAAAACATGCCTATATAAAGAGGTACAGTACAGCCTTGCACCATCAGTGTCCGATTTATTAAAACAACAACATTGTAACTGAGAAACACTTAAATGCTACATTTCAAATGTTTACAATCCATCACTAAATTCATGGCAAACCAATTTTAACATCATGCAATAACACTAAGACGACATTAGTTGCATTGAACTGATCTTTTTAATAAGTTGTACTTACAATTTAGTGAGAAACATGGGCTTGTCATTCTCGGTGACAGGGAGGCAAACTGCAGTTATTACACTTTGCGTTTTGAAATATGTGTAAATGTTAATATAAAACCCACACTGCTCAAACTTAGTTACTTTTCCTAAAATTGGTATATTTATTTATTTTGGGGCGTGGGGAATGAAAATAAAAAAATATATGAGCATTTTATGAGCATGGGATTTTGACCACTCATATAAACATATGCATAATGCTGCGCTATACTTTGCGGCCACACGCCGTTGCCAAGCAACGCTTATTGTTTAGGTCCTTTGATAAGCAGGCAGTCATATAATTAACTAGAACTAGCTAGATCTGATAGATTTGGACATAAATGCGAGAGAGAGATCAGAGATCAGATCAGCTGCTGAGGAGAACACGCAGCTCAGCCGGATCACAGCTCCGCCGCTGTGACGGACCGTTGAGCGGAGCAAAAATACACTAAGAGTTAGACCTAACACACTTAGTTAGTTTATCTACTCTGGAACTAGCTAAACTAGCTATAAATATATTTATTCTTTACTGTCGGGTCACTTATTACAGGTTCAGCGAGCTGCACGAGACTGACGGGCTGTCGGGAGAGGAAAAGAGAGCACCCCGTTTCCCATTTTATTATCCAGAATTACTGTAAACTTTTGAATAAAGTAGTTAATCTACTATTAGTAGTTTGTTTAAATGCATTAATTATGTTTTTTTTTTTCATTAACATAAAATAATTTCACGTACCCCCTGCAGTACTCCAACGTACCCCTAGGGGTCCGCGTACCCCCATTTGAGAACCACTGTGCTAGATGTATTATTACTTAATATTTATGAAGCAAAAGTCATTTCTTGGCAACGTGAATTGAAAGTGTTTACTTGCTTTTAGGAGTATCACAGATAAGTCATGTTTCTGTTGCAGGCACAACCTAACATAAGTTATTGATAAATATGTAACTTGAATTTGACAATTTCTAGATTATCCCTGCTTACAAAGGCAGAGAGATGATATCTTCAGTTGTTCAGAATAATATTATACAACAAAAACACCACACAGCAAGAAACTGATACCAACCTCATCTGTTTTCATTCCATAGCTTCAATGTAAATGTGTCACAGCGAGTGTTAAAGTATACTTGTGTTTTGTCCTCAGGAAACTGCCCAGCAGTGTGCAGGAAGTATTCTCTCTAGTGCAGCTAAAGTAGAGATGCCCGCTTGTATTAACCATAATGAAAAGTGCACCATTAGGGATAAACATCTCTCAGGTTTATCGATCAGAAGAAATCCCTCGGATAAAAAGAACCTAATGAAGTTGAAAATAGTAGGATTTTCCTGGAAACAGCCTTTAAATCCCTCTTTTTTTTGTGCACTACTTTGAAATGAATCATGATGCTTAACAAGCCACACGCAATTACAATAAGAATAATAAGCATTGCATTTATTTTGAGCCTGTTCAGCTAAGTATGTCGAGCCTACAACTTTCTTTGGAGAATGGTTTATAGGAGCAGCAGCTACTATACATGAAGAGTAAAAACAAGCTGGTGGGATAATGATACTATCACAGAATTGCCTCGAAAATAATTGGCTTGGATGGAAAGCACCTGTGGCTAGCATTTTGTTGTTAAGAAAAGTGAATATGGAGTTAGGGTTGCTACTGACGGGGTTCATTGGGTGCATCCAGACTACCTGATGTAGATGGAAGCTGTTTTCACTTTGCACAGACAGGCAAAGTTACGAGGCTAAGCATAGAGAAGTTACTTTTTTTTACTGTTTCCTTAAAAAACAGTTGCAGTACGAAGCCCGGTACAATGCAGGATCTCTGTCAGGCTGCTGAGAGTTTGTTTGCTTTGAGTTCAGCCTCTCTGGACCAAACTTTCCATTTTCTTTCCCAGTCTCCATTCCTCGACGGTTGTCTCATGGTTTGTTCTTAAACACGTGTCGTACCAAATAACGGTGAGAGCTGACAGACCCTTGGCTTCCTAATCGCTTGTATTTGGATTATGACATCATGGGGCAACATGCCTGGTTTCCGTTCTGAAAATGGTCCTCCCTTTCAGATTACCTTCCTAGTTCCCACTGCATAAACAGCAGCTGCACTCTCTCTCAAAGTTCTGAATGAAACTCAGGATCTCCTGTTTTTCTTTAGATGGCAACCATCTGCTTGTCTAACCCGAGCAGTACAAGTCACAGGTTTCATATTTATTTTCTTCAGATTCTTTATCAAACAGTCAGCCTGAATAAACAGCAGTCCATGTCAAACAGTTCAATATCAAGTCATTATTAGGTAATTCACAATTAATTGGAAAAAAAGAAGCTCAGGGTGTTTTGTGCTCCATTAGTATTTTAATTATGTATTTTATTAGAACTGCTCTGTCATATCATTTACACTCTTTAATCTGTTTTACACTGCCTAACTTGCACTCATCTATGAAGTTACAGCCTTCACAAAATCAGGATAGAAGTTCAGCCAAAAAGAAAAAGCACATACTGTAAAATAACACTGACACTCTCAAATATATGTGCAGGCCAACAGTAACGCCATACTCTAGCAAATACAATAATGTGTGAATCTAGTAGGGTTGCATATCGTTGACTTTTTTATGATACCGATACCACTGAACGATACCGATACTCAACCGATACATATCGTGATACTTTCATGTTGCATAAGGGAACAATTTAATCACCCCGCAATTACTCCCATGAAGCGCTTTATCATGTAGTTAACATGTCAAATGAATATTAAATTCAATTGTGGGACTTGGACCTTTTAGTACTGAACAAACAATGAAAAACATGTTATCTATGAAGAAAACAGATTCTGCAATATCATTTATAACAACCATCAGGCGTGAATAGCACATCTTGTCAATGCAAAAAGAAAATAGCACCAGTATAATCAATATTCAACCTGAGATTCGACTGACCAGAGAACACATAAAGGATCATGAGATCTCGGCATTGCACATAAAACAAATAGCATCATTAAAATCAAAATGTTCCTGATGTAAGAAAACAAATCCCATCGCAGTTCAGTTTTGTGCATTCATCTTCAAGAAGATGAGCATATCTGTTCTCTGGATCCAAACGTGCCCTTTCACAGCGTAGGATATCGCCTGCTGAACTGAACACTCTCTCGCTTGGCACGCTGCTTCCCTGAACACAAAGGTACGGTTGCCATACGAGACAAGCGAAACTCATCCTGAGCACACACAAACACTCACAGCCGAAGTAAAAACAATAAGTGTGGCTTGATATTGAGTTAGAAAAAGGTTTATAAACGCTGTGAGAATGGGTCTGCGGAGAGCGTTCAGGGAGCTCTATGCAAGTCAATGGAGACTCCCTGTTAGTTAGCCAAGGGATCCTGGTGTGTGAGGTGCTCCGCGGATTGGTCCATTTAGGCCAATCCGGTCATTTGTTGTTGATTTGGGTATTCACACGTCACAGAACCCAGGAAGCAAACAATGGAAAATTAGAAATCTCCAACAAGGCATTTTGGGGCAGCATAGACAGGTCTTTTCTGTGTTAGAGTTTTACTCGCTACAGGGTGTACTTTGAGGGTTTTTGACTCTGCAGACCGTTTACATGCATAAAAACCTTCATAACACACAAGGGGACGGGTAATAACCGGAAAAGCATGACATGGGCCCTTTTAATGATATTACGCCTCACTTTTATAAAAAAAAAAGTATCGAAAACCGGATCTGATTTCGGTACGGTATACCGTAGCCGCCAGTAACCGGTATTTCGGTAATACCGGGTACCGGTATGCACCCTTAGAATCTACCCTGTGATATAATAAATAATGTATTGACTCTCCCACGTAAGTAAAAATTGAGCTAGAAGCTTTTTTTTTTGCCGTTGGTTTTTTCTTCTGACAGAGAAGGTAATAATATTTTTTATTTACACACTGAACTCAATCATATTTAGTCATATTTAATAATGATTTCAGATGGGATATATCCCACATAAGTACTTCTTAAATACCAATGTTTTGATTGATCACAAGTTAGAGTAACATGCCATGGCTTTTTGAAATATTCAGTCTTCCCATTATTTTTATATAAATAAAGGTATATTGCTAAACTTTTCTATATAAGTTTCGAAAATGTCACCAGTACTCTGCAGCCTGGATGAGAAAGACAAATGCATAAAAAAAGAATACTCGTTATATTAACACAATGTCGCTGATTAGTATTGTTCGTGGGGCTTCTGTAGCTCTATTATTATTGAAATGATATTGCCTGTTGTATATCACTACCCTAAAAAAACCCTGCATATTGAAATGTTCAGTATTTTGGATTGCAGTTATATTGTGGTTGTCAGTTCAATAGAAGTGATTCAAACTGGCTGCTGAAATCAATGACTGTCCACCCAATGGCTCTACTCATTAGAAAAACATTTATGTTGTTCGGGGGACTTAAGCACAACAAATTGCTGCCAAGACAGATGTAGAGAGATAAGGGGGAGGGGGGGAGGGGGACATATTTGAGGATCAGGAGTGACAGGCCTGCCCATTAGGGCCCCTGGCAGATTGGAGGGGTTGTTTTCAGCGTTTGTGACACTTTTTAAGTCCGTCAGAGCTACGTTTATCATGAGCTGATGCCAGGATTACACGTCTGCTTAGATTTTAATTGGTAAATAGATATTTTTTCTTAAGGACACAACAAAATAATTGAATGGAAATCTCCTCAGTAAGTTTTTGAAATATTGCCAAAGTTTTCTGAAAGTCAGACAGGGGGAAGGGATGTGACAGGGAGTGTGATGACTCCTGAGCTCATATTTGACATGTTACATTGAGGAAGGCTGGGAGACACTGCAGCAAATGAAGTGAGAAGCCTCCATTTATTCTCTCTCTAAATCCCGCTCACTGTTTCTACTCCACTGACCTCAAATCCTGCTCATATAAAAGAAATATGCAGTCTCATGTACCTGTAGCTGAAGTATTTAAAGTATACAGTTTGTGCATGTTTAAATGTTCATTTCAAGGTGCATTATTCTTACATTTTGCTCAAGGATCTGAATGCTAAAATCTGGTTTTGGTGCATCGTGTTTGTTCAAGCCTACCCCGCTGTGAGGGGGAGGGGGGGGGTGTTGAGTTTCTTTGCCACAGAGGATTTCTGGGAGCTGTCATTGTAGCTCTGAGAAAGCTCTGAATGTATCTGCTGGCTGTCAGTGGAATTATTACAGATAAGGTAAAAAATATGACAAAAGTTTGAAAGTCAGTAGTCTAAAGAAAGCCCTCTCACTGCCTCGTTATATTACAGAGCCGGGCCAAAAAAGAGGGGGAGGGATATATTTCTACATATATCTAATGGAGGCTTACTGTAGTCTGGACACCCAAAGCCAATTATATCAGTGCTCTGTCCAAAAATTAATCTGCACCCCAAGCTCTTTAACAATATCACACAGGAGACAAAGTGTTGTCATGACGACACTTCTCTTGTGATTGCAGTGCATGGGCTGCTGGACTTTTTTGTCTTTGTTTCTGTCATGTTAACAACTTAAAGTTCTTCTGGGTTTAATGGGTGCAATAAAATGTCTGTCAAGTTAAGGGCAAACACTTTCCACTCCGCGTAGCAAAGCCAATGTCTCATTCCCCAGCAATTACACTGCACCCAGCCTTTGTTTTCCAAAGATGTCTTGACATAATACATTGGATTTTAGACTTGTTAATACTGCCTGATCATCCACTCTAATAATTGGCAGGATATTTGAACTCGTAGCAGATGGTCTCCTGAGGGGAGGTTTTAGGCTAAACTGCCTCGTGGCTTGAGCTTGTTTTGTCCAAGCTTCTTGCTCCATTTGTTCATACATTACAGTAAATGTCACAACTGTGTAAATTCCGCTTAACCAACCAATGTGATATCTCGTTTTAGATGAACTCTTCTTGCTTTTGGGTTCAGAAATATTCCAATACAATTGTTTCCTTCCTCGTACCAATTGTAATGTGTGACCTTGCATGAGAAACATTTTGTATATATACTGTAAAGCTTTTTTTTATCAGTAACTTTTTAGCACAGCTTTAAAAAGTCTGATTACATTTACAGTGGTTCTTTCTGGGATACTTCTGGAAACATCTGTTTTACTGGCTCATCTCTTTTTAAACAGAAACATAAATGCTGCTGTAATCTTCACAGTGTTTTGCTAAGAAGACATTACTATCTTTAAGTTCTCATTGTTGCAAAAATGTACTTAATACTAGACCATCTGATTGTGCATAATAACATGAAGCCTTTCCAAATATATATAAGTTTAGCTCTACTAAACCTCTACTTTAAATACTTTAAAGGCAGGATAATATCTTGAGGCAATGAGAAGGACACATTTTCCTGAAAGAAGGCATCTTTTAATCCATATTATATATCTCTCAGCCTTCAGATGCCATGTTCGCAGGAGGAGGAATTGCCAACACAATCCATACAATCTAATCCTATTAAAGCGCAATAAACAAGAAGACATTAATCCATCCCACGAGAGCCTCTGCCAAACTCTGAGCCCGCTCTGTTTGCAGGACACTGGCTGCAGTTGTACTGAGTATTTACTCAGTTTCTCATCAGTGTAAATGAACTGTAATTTAGGAGTTTACCTCCTGCAAAGTGGGCCTGATGCTCTCAGTCAGAGCTGCAAGATGTTCCTCATTTTTGTGAGACTACATAAATTGAGTGTTCATGTTTAGTATTTTTATTTGTAGAAATTATGAAAAGACACATACATGTTGGATTACATTAAACAGTATAGAACATATATATCTGCAACACAAATGCAAATGCAGTACTGCTGTCACTTTGACGCTATATTCCTGCATTGGCACATATTTGCTTCCAAATAAAATAACTAAAATACAATTCTTCTTAGCCTGAATTAAGTACATTCATGATCGCTATTAATAATAATTCGTTATTTAATACCATACTACAATAAAAGGCAAGTAAACACATACAATAAAAATAAAAGGCAACACAGTGTAAAACAGCTTGGATAAGGCAGTTAAAAGGCATAATGTCTAAAGACTCCTCAGAGTTATATTCCTGATACTCGTGGCTCTTGTTGTATTTTCTGGAAGTGGGGGGTGCAGGAGAAGTGGGGGGGGGGGGCTCTCAGAGGTTTTTACCTTGACAGCTTTATCTCAGTGAAATCACTGCTAGTGCCTGAGTATCACGACAGCAGCATTTAACGCTGACCTCATCTTTAGAATCACATGACTCAGCAATATTAAAGTGCAAGGTGGTCCTGCAGGAGGATAACCCCCGAGTGGACACGAGCGATTCCATCTCACACACATTAAGATAATGACTCTATGAAGTGAAACACATCCTATATATTACATGAGATCATCACTATACTTGAGTGATGGTTTATATAAACGGACATTTACTGTTTAGTTTATGTCTATTACGACTTTTACAACTCAAAGGCACGTTTACAAATATTAAACTGAATAAAGTAGATAATACAACTAGGCAAAGCAAACATCATATGGACTGAGAAGATGCAGGTTTTAGCTTTTAACACCTTCCCTTTTTAAATAAATTGTTTTTACATTTCATTTTAAAATGAAAGAAACAAAATAAAATATCCAAATAGGAGCCAAATCAAACTTGATAAAGACACAAGTGTTCCTAGTGTTTTGTTTTAAATCAATTAAATATAGAACCTAGTTTCATTTCCTTTTTTATAGCTGCTCCACAAATGAAGACCTTTACTTTCTTTAAATTAGGTTCAGACTGACTCACTTTTCGTTATGTTAAAGCATCTGATCATTTTCATTTGTGTTTTTGCAGTTTTAAAGGCCAATAAATCAATACATTTGGGATGGGTGAGTTTATAAATATTATATTGGTCCATGACAATCCGCTCTATTGAAAATACCAATAGGTGGCTTTAAACTGAATTTAAAATAAATCAAATTTGGATTTGTAATGGTTTTATATGTATTTTAAATTGCTTGGCTATGTTAAATATCTCTAAAGCAAATGAACTCCTATGATCCCAGGATTCTTGAACGTGTGTGTTCATCACTTTTATTACAAGTTTGCCCATACATTTATTGAATGGATATACTGCTGGTTTGGCTGGTGAATTCTTAATGTAATGGCCCGATGGTGTAAAGTAATTAGGTAGCCAGCGGCCTCCACCTTGCTGCCTCAGCATCATAAAAACACTAGATGATAGCTTGTACAATTAGCATCACCATGGGTGTGGTTCACACACACACACAGATTCCCTCACATTTAAATGAGGCCTGCAATGATAGCCAAACTCCTCATCATCACGGAGATGAGTGAAGCTTCTGCTACACCCAGACATTAACCCGCACGCATCCACAATTTTCTCAGGCTGACACTTCAATTAGGCTAATCCTGCCTGCATACAGAACGCTGCGCTGCCTCTCTCTGAAGCGACGTAGCTGGAGACATGCCATCCTCCTGTGCTCTGCATCACAAGTAGAGCAGCTTTCAGTGACGGAGGCATCCACAACCATCCGTTCCACTTCTGCAGAAACACAGAAGAGAGAGGCAGGGAAGCAGAGAGAGGGGGTGGTGGAGGGAGGCCAAAAAAAAAGATAGAGTATCCCTGCTGTGTGTTTCCTGCTTTCATATATTCTGCAGGCGCATAGAAGACACGGGGAAGCCTACAGTGCCAGCTGGTGATAAAACAAACAGCTTGGTGGTGTTCCTGCAGAGGCGTCCTCTCTCCTTGTGGGGGTCTTCATGTTGAAGTCGCTTTAAGGCACTCCAAAAAGGCCTGAGAGAAAAGATGTAGTCCTTATTAAAAAGGCGGGAAAACATTTGACCAACCATACAGCCTGGAGATGATGTTATACATCATTGATTTTGTGTCTGTGCAATTATTAAACCTCAGGTACAATTCAAATGGCATTACATTCATTCTAATATTATATTTAAAAGGTTATTAAATACAGATTATCAGTTAAAATAGATGAATCCTTACAGAGAATAGATGTCATTGAGTGACCTGCTGTTGTAAAATATCATGACACTTAACAATTAAAATTCATTATAATGTATTGATTTCCTCACATTGTATTCCTCAAAAACAGAAACAGTAGCAGTGATTTTCAATAATAGCTTACAATCAAGTCAGAGTGTGGAGTGATATTTCTGTCATGTGACTTATGACTGTTCTGTAACCTCGAGGTAACAGTCTCACCTTGGTATCAGAGCTTTCTGTGACTGATGTCAGTGATATACAGGTTTTTTAACATGAATAAGGTGGGGATGGCAATGATGTTATGAATTCTAACGAGCCATGGCCTGAGAAGTTGTCACATATTGCAGGAAGTTAAAAAGTATCCGTGAGAGTGATGGCTGCCATGTCACATATGAAGACAGAGGCAGAGTGAGGGACAGTTTTCAGGATGGAATAAATTGACTCGGGAGCACAGCTGCTGTAGCATTATTTTGAATGTATGTGTACAAAAATAGAATCTAAGTCAAGTTGTAGAGTTGAAAACGATTTTTCTCCTTTTTCATTAACAACATAACAGTTTTGTAATCGTTTCAGTGCAAAATACAGAAGTGTCCATTTGTCATCCCCCCCAAAAGAACAAGTATATATCATAATAATATTATTTAAAAAACATATTTTATAATATACTCAACAGTAGAGAAACACAGTCGCTGCCCAACAAGTCCCTACAGCTAGAACTCAATCACTGCAAGGATTATAGTTATGGAGTCTGTTTTTTGATTGTATCACCTACTGTACCACTCTCTACTCTCAAGTGACCCAAGAGTCAGCCCTGCATGGACCCTCCTCCCTGCCTCCCTTTCCTCTTTTCCTTTCCTCCCTTTCTGCAATCTCTCCTCCCTGAGGCACTACACCCGGACATGTAGGCCACCGGTGGAAATACAGTAGTTAATCTCTGCTCGTTAAATGCTCCTGTATGGCCCTGAGCAGTAGCAGCCAACCATCCCCTCTCTCTGCTGCACTCCCTCCCTGGGGAATCTGTTTTAATGTGCAACACGAGGAAAAGAAAAGCTTATTTCATCATAACATGTTTAGTATTTCTCTATGAATTGATTGTTAGATTGGCAGTTTGTTTGTAGCTTCTTTGCAAAGCTCCTCCAAGTTTCTGTCAGAGGTGTGAGAAGACTTCATTATGCTCAGTGTAATCCCATTCTCCATCTGTCTCACTGCAGCAAACTGGACACAAATTGTCCCGGCTCTCCTTGTGCCAACACAACATGCAGCAGGATCCCTCGCTCTCATTAGCATGCACTTAACGAGTTACCACTTGGATGTCACAACACATTGATCACCCTGCACATAAAACCGTGGGCTCACAGATAGAGGTGCCACTAAATGTTTTTTAAATGACAACAATTTCTGCGCTTCAGTAGCCTCAGGTGAGAATCCCTGCCTAGCCGAGAAAATGGATTCTGACACCGACTGCGCTGCAGCCCGGCGATTCTTAGCCCTCAGAAGTGGATATGCTTTATTTGCCCTCCCCCCCTGGTGAGGGCACTATCACAACAACAGAGGAAAAGTAGAATAAGGAATCCTCTTGAAGAAGTTACTTAGGTGGACAGGACTGTAATATAATAATGATTGGTTCAGAGTGAAAAATATCAGTAACTGCATGTTTTCGATCACCTGTAAAATAAACCTGACAGTCTTAAATATTCCTCCTCACAAATTTTACACTATCCACAAAGAGTATATCATCGGCCCACTCTAAACCTGTAGAGCAACATGACAGCTTCATATTGTCCCGTTTTTAGTTTCATCCAATGTCAAAAGCACAAATATTGTGAACAAGACATCAGAAAGAAGACGGACAACATAAAAGCCTCGCTGTGTATGATGAGCCCCCTAAAAGCACTCTTACTGTGAAGAAGAAATGGCGCCTCAGAGCAGAACTGTCTCCACTATCAGCGGAAATTATAGACACCCTGACAGTAAAATGACTACCAGCTGGTGAAGAAAAAAAAAACATTTAATTTCATGACAGCTCATTTTAATTGCATCCCCTCCACCACCACCTCCAACCCCTCCATGAATTACTTAAGCCCACATTAGGCTGCAGCATTGCATTAAAGTTTGAACTTCCTCCACGTTTTCCCCATTATATGCAGGGAGCTGAATTTTCCCATTACACTGAGTTAGTCACAGCCACTTTCAGTTAGCGCGGCTGCCATACGCGGAAGACTTTTATCATCAGAATGTATTATGTAAGATTGTCTGCAGGGCGGTGTGCAAGAAAAAAACGAAACTTGCTATCAGCTCCTGCGTCTAAAATGGAAGAATCCAATGCAGGGGTGGTCACGGCCTAGAAGCATTCAAATAGGCCAAGAGTGCTGATGCGTCCTATTTACCGTGAAGTAATGGATTTGTTTGTGGCCCAGACCCCCCCCCCCCCCCCCCCCCCCCCCCCCACCTGTCTCGAAGGAATATTGGGGGCTTAGCTCCATTCACTTTCTGCTGCCCTGGCCATTTATTTTGATTAGGGAATGAAGTCCTCCACACAGCCGTACCCAGAATAATTGACACTGTGTCCTCTGAGGTCAAAAAAATATCCCTCAGTACTTATCCCCTGGTGAAGTGGCAGTGTATGAAAAGATTCAGCTGAGCAGCGCGCTGAAGGTGTATTATTTCTTTAGGTTGCAACAAAAAGCTGTCGGGGAACTCGTAAATTATATTTCCTGTTCTCTTTCCCCGGGATTGACAGGATAATTGATGTGTGCTGTGAACTTCCCATTGCCTTCAACTAGCCTATAATTGTTTATTTGTTTTGATCTTAGCAGTGTGTAAAAGGGCACACAGTTCTCAAATATTAATAATTGCTGGTTTCCTTAGTTTTTCTGGATAATAAACTGAACTTTTTTGATCTGACTAAATAGGACATCGCCTTCTGCTCCTGCATCTTGAGATTTGCTGGCATTTGACAAAGTAGATTTATTAATAATGGATTGGCACTTTTTCCGTGAAATTGTTATAATGAATGCTTTATATAACAATCAACCAAATCAATGTTTTCATTTATTATAACATAAATTAATTGATTATATATACATTTTAAACAGATACCCCAAATGATTATTAGCTAATTACATGTACATTCACTTACACAAAATCAGATGCATACAAATGTTTCATCCACATTTAGAGATTAGATCCTGTAAGTGTCCCGATGCATGTCCGCTCCCTGTGTGTGTGTGTGTGTGTGTGTGTGTGTGTGTGTGTGTGTGTGTGTGTGTGTGTGTGTGTGTGTGTGTGTGTGTGTGTGTGTGTGTGTGTGTGTGTGTGTGTGTGTGTGTGTGTGTGTGTGTGTGTGTGTGGTGTGTGTGTGTGTGTGTGTGTGTGTGTGTGTGTGTGTGTGTGTGTGTGTGTGTGGTGTGTGTGTGTGTGTGTGTGTGTGTGTGTGTGTGTGTGTGTGTGTGTGTGTGTGTGTGGTTGGGGGGGAGCAGATGGCTGGCCTACAGAGGTTCTGATCACAGGGATATTGGCAAGATGCTGAGCGGCAGAAATTAACCTTCAGAGGTTTTTACACTGCGGCAACTGTTGGCTCGTCATTTGTACACCCCCCCCCCCCCCCCCCTCCTCTCCCCGCCACCCTCTGATTTCACTTATTACCTTCATGTTTTGTCCCCCTTCTTGTTTTACTTGGAAATCCTCTCTCTTAACACATTTTTGCAGAGCTGGCTAGTAATAATGGGCACTTCAGAGACAAACAAAGATGTATAATCACACTTGGAGCAGCATTCTCCGAGCAGCCTTTTGTTCCTTTCCCTTTGTTACTAAAGGTCAAAGCCTCATTCTGCTCCTGAAGTGGCTCTAATGTGATGTGCAGACAGAGTCAATGTAGCGTTGGCAGCAGTGTCAGCTCTTATCTGGGTTCTTCATCGCTGAACTGGGAGCCCGCTCCATTGAGGATCCCCATATGGATCATCATCATCATGGGCTGCTGCAGGGCTCGCTGCCTGTCTCACTGCTGCAGGGCCCGCTGCCTGTCTCACTGCTGCAGGGCCCGCTGCCTGTCTCACTGCTGCAGGGCCCGCTGCCTGTCTCACTGCTGCAGGGCCCGCTGCCTGTCTCACTGCTGCAGGGCCCGCTGCCTGTCTCACTGCTGCAGGGCCTGCTGCCTGTCTCACTGCTGCAGGGCACGCTGCCTGTCTCACTGCTGCAGGGCCCGCTGCCTGTCTCACTGCTGCAGGGCACGCTGCCTGTCTCTCTGCTGCAGGGCACGCTGCCTGTCTCACTGCTGCAGGGCCCGCTGCCTGTCTCACTGCTGCAGGGCCCGCTGCCTGTCTCACTGCTGCAGGGCCCGCTGCCTGTCTCACTGCTGCAGGGCCCGCTGCCTGTCTCACTGCTGCAGGGCCCGCTGCCTGTCTCTCTGCTGCAGGGCCCGCTGCCTGTCTCACTGCTGCAGGGCCCGCTGCCTGTCTCACTGCTGCAGGGCCCGCTGCCTGTCTCTCTGCTGCAGGGCCCGTTGCCTGTCTCTCTGCTGCAGGGCCTTTAGTCCAGTGATGCCAGGAATACAGGAAGTTAAATGTGTGTTTTTCTCAGCTGCTTAGCTCTCAAGTTTAATATCAGCTCAGCAGGCAGCAGCGGTGACAGGCTGTGAGCTCTGCCCTTAAAACCTTTATAAAATCACTGCAGCACTTGACATTATAAACTGCTACAATACAGTATGTATGTTAAAGACTGGCTTGAGTTATAAAGGCTTTTTCTTTCTTTTTGTTAGTGTGAGGAAAATGTTTTAGAAGCAGGGGTCATGACAAGAAGCTGTGTTACTTTATAGTCTCTGTAGTTATTTCTGGGTGTAGCAGAAGCTATTTGAAACATGCTGTAGAAAGGCAATACATATAAAACCTGGTCTTTTCCTATTGTCTAACACATTTAGAACATGCTTCACAAAAGCATTGTCAATAATGTAACATTTAAAGCTTGTGATGGATAGTAAATCTTATGAAGAGATTATAAATGAAAAGGTTTTTCAACAATCCAGGAACACAGCAGAGGAGGGGAGAGAAACATTGAGTCATGATTCCCATCTTTTAAATACCTTAACAATATGTTTAGATTTTAAAAATCTTTAAAAAGTCAGAACTAAGCTGCGAGGATAGAGCACAGCGCGGGAACACAATACTTATCTCGTAGTTCTGCAAATAAGTAACGTGTTTCAAGACCAAAGTCACCTATTTTGTTCATATAAATCATATGTTGGCAGTTTCATTTTCAAAGATCTGCATCAGTACCTCGTTGCATTATTACAGCAGAGATGGTATTCCTCATTGCTGGAGGTGAAGGCTACTCACTCCAGTACACTCTCTGACATGTAGTGGTGGTGCAGGTAATAAAGTTACTGACGATGCTCCTTCATCAAAGTCACCTGCCACAATAATTGAATTGTTTGAACACATAGTTATGTCATCCTTTTCTTCTTCAAAGGCTGAGAGAATATAAATACATGTTTGTTTTTCTAAATCCCACTGACTTCTGGTGCCAAGGCCTTTATTTGGACATCACATATAGGGAGTTGGAAAGAAAGCACAGTGGGAGTGATGCAAGCTGTCATTTTTTAAGGGGGAAACCAGATAAATGAGGAATGACTGGTGCACGGTGTTGTGACTGACTGCTTGGTTTCATAATGCTGCACAAACTGCTGAGAGACTAACACAGAACATATGCTGACACATCGGAAGTGCAGTCTTCAGTGGAACATAAAAGCTGACGTCCGTAAGAGTCCCTTATTTTGTTGTTTTTCTTTTGTGGCGAGAAACAGACGTCTGCATTGGCTTGAATGCTCAAGAAATAAAGAAAAAATGGTTTTGGCCAATTTCCATCAAATTGACAGAAACAAGATGTAGCAAAACAAATCTACTTGATAGCATGATATCACATATATGGGTGTGGACCTTGACACAGTTTTGTAATGCTTTATAACACAGAAAGGTCAAACATCAGCACACATTAAGAGAGCTGATTCATTAACATGGGGCACTTTTTTTGTTGCATATTCTGTTTGTTATTTACAAAACCAAACATCTCCTACTGAAATCTAGTCTATATTTTGTGCTGAGGACAGTGTTTATTTAATTTCAACGCTGCTGTGATCTGCTTTTGTGTCTTTCTGCAGCTTGTTGTACATGATGACTTTCCGTGGTAGACTCAGAAAAATGTTTCTGCAGCTCAGTGCCAGACCTGACAGCCTCTGTCACTTGTTGTCATGTGGAATGATATTTTTGTAATTGGGTGCATGGATAGTTTTCTGAATCCTGAATAACTTCTCCAGGCGAGCAGTTATTGACTCAAGAAGTGTTCCCCAGCTGTCAGGCAGCTTAATACTCTTCTTTAAAAAATATGTTTTGTTGTTGACATTTTCTGGCTTCAGGTTATTGTCACTTTATTGTACTTCTGTAGTTTTGAGATGTTGACAAAATGTAGCTTGTGCTGCTGTTAGTTTTAGTAACATGAAGCCAGATGGTGAACACATATTTGTAGTGACACCTAAGGATTTATTTTCTTGATGCATGACAGAGTGAAAAAATAAGATTTTGCATATTTCATCAGAGATAATATAATATAAATATTTAGAAATGCTTAACCCTGGCTGCATATTTCATTAAAAGAGGCCCTATTCTGCTTTTTGCAGTTTGCCTTTCCTTAAGTGTGTTATATCGTTTTTTTGTGCATCGAAATGGTCTGCAAAGGCCACAGTTCCATCCAAATGGGAGTTTCTCTTTTCTTGTATATTTTAGCTTTAGTAGTCCTTGTTGTAGAACATTAATCTGTTGTTGCTGGCATTTTAAATAGTCAACTTGTATGTCTTTAAAGATACAGATATACAATATCTACTTAGTGTTCCAATGTCTTGTCATATTCTTGAAACAGTCAAATAAAAAGTGAAATGTGTAGGTATAGTGCAAAGGCATCAAATGTAATGCAATGTGGATTTCATTTTGAATTACAATACTACAGGGAAAAACACGGAAATATGTGGTGAGACTAAATGTCCCCCTTCATGAGAGGACTGTGGGTAATATGTTGGACGGGTCCCAGCGGGGGGTCGAACAGCTACATCAGTCAGTGAGGTGGAGGGAAACAAGTGAAACGGCGATGCATTACACTGACATTTTTTAATAGAATTAATTTATAACAAATGGAACTTGTGTCAGCAAAGAACTGATTTTCATACAGACTTCTTTCGCCACCAATGTAACCTAAGTAAGAAAATAAAAAGCACTCCTTTCATTCAGAAAAAAAAGAAACAGTTTACGCTTACAACTAATCAGAGGTAATTGTATGATCTTTTTAACAAGCCATTTTTTTTACAATTTCATTATTTAATTTTCAGTCTATGCATCCAGACGAGAGATAGATAGATAGAGAGAGCAGAGAACACAACGTTTATTTCTGTTAATGACACTCCAAGCTTGAATGGCAACGCCACAAGAACAGATGGTGGGGGACAGATTCTTTCTGAAGTCATCTGCTGGAGTAACATGGCATCAGAACGGATGCTCTTTTTCGCCACAAACCTTTTTTTTTTTGTCTTTTCAAGAGTTGATACCATTTTTGTGTTATTTACATACACACAAAGTGAACGTTTAAGGAGATTTCTTTTATAGATGGGTTCAAGTAATATATTATTGGGTTTAGAATCAATAGGGCAGTGCATAGTACAAAGATAGAGAAAGTGCAAATCTTCCTACCAGGCCACGGCGGCCGCAATGTCTCACCCTGCATATGGAAAAGCAATAACAAAAGAAAAACTGAGATGAGGAAATAAACATCCAAGACTTGAACATAATGTAACATTAGCCACCATGAAGTTAAATAATAGCACTTTTATATCTGAAAATGACGACAAAAGTAATCAATTGAAAGAATAAACACACAGCAGCTTGAGTTCAGGGAAAGAAAGCTCCTGGAATGCACATCTACAAAGCTGGAGGAGAAATGAAATATGCTGCTTAACAGAAATACAGAAACATAACCAAACTGAACCCCCGTCTCACACAGATATCGTGTTGCAGATTGTGTTTCTCTTAGGTGACACAAGTGGATTCAAAACCCTGCGGTGATGAGACAGTGCTTTAGGTTTTTTTTTCTAAACCAATCCATTGAAGTTGTAATATTTAGAAATTGGAAAATTGCTCTTACATGTGACCATGGTGACACTCTGTGAAGAGCTAATTGACATATGTCGGGCCTTTTTATTTCAGAGGACAGTATTCTGCTGTATCATCCCTGTCTCTGTCTGAAAATCTTAAATATTCTTGAATCAGTTTTCTGCAGAGCTCACTGATCTATAAACTGTTGTATTCAGATTCCCTCAGCCACAATAAGGCCACTGAAAATGAAAGAATATGAGCTTTCAAATGTTCTTATTTGCATATATAATCTCATCGTGTGACAAATGAATACTACAGGTAAATAAACGTTACAGTTACATTGATACTAGATGCCTTGATTACTCAAAGGATACATTAATAGGTTAAATGAAACATTATAAAAACAGGCATAAATATAAGGCACTCTAAATGCAAAATGAAAATAAATGTCATTACAATTGAATGTTTTAAAGAACCACAAGAAAGTGACGTCTTTGTACTTTGCCCTATTGTGTGGAGCTGTGATTGCTGCTGGATGAGAAAATGCACCAGTGATGCTTTACGGACATTCCCACTCCTCAGTTGCGGGGGAACAACAATGCCAAGAGTGAAGGACATATCCACATGAACCCTATCTAATAACACAGATATTTATTGCACGAGAAAAGATGCACTGAATCAGAATACAATTGTGTCCTGCTGATGTGCATTCCAGTGAAAAACCTCTTTTCATTTCCCCATCGCACAAATCTCTCAATCTGGAAACTTTCATAGACAATCCATATTTTATATACTTTTACTCATAAATTATGTACTTTATCAATATATTTAGAATGTTATATTTAGGCTTTAATATATATTTCACATATATTTGACAATATGTACCGTATATCTATATTCATATAATTTATCAAATTTATCAGGTTCTCTATTATCATCCGTCTTACATGGAAGAACTAAGATAATCGGTAGCAGCAGCTTCATACTTTGCTCATCCCTGTTGATTCCACAAAGCCCCAGTTTATCTTTAGGGAGGAATTAAGTTACCATGTTTGTGATCATGGACACAGAAATAAAACAAAAAACTCTTGATCAAACTTACATTTTGGTAGTGAGAATTCTGTTCTGTGCACCGAGTGCAACAAAATAAGGGAAAAATCGAAGGAAACAAAATGAGATTCTCTGCAAAATAGCACATATGTCAGAACAGTTCTACAGCTTTAAAAAAAATTAACATTTACGTATTATCACTTTTCTTTTCCAAGCGATACATTTGTGTAAAAAAAGTAAATTCACACAGTTCAAAAAAAGCACATCAGCTGTATAATAAAGTACTAAAAAACTAAATCAATAATTTTATTTATTTCATAGATCATTTGAGCTTTACCTTCTCCCAAACATTTAGATGATCGACATTGTGACAGGAAAAGGGTTATTTATTCATTATTACTTTAATTCTGTCCTGCTGTTGTGGAGCGAGCGTTGTCTTCTTTTACGATGGGTTGTGTACTTGATTGTGAAACAGGTTTTTTTTTTTCTTTACAATGTGCATCGAGTTCCCCTCCACCCCCCCCGCAATTCTGTGTTCCTCCAATGCCTCTCGTAATGGTTCATAATCACTGATGCATTTCTGACGATGTCATTATTGTTCATTTACTTTTTTGTTGTGTTGGTTTCATTCAGTTTTATGAGCCCCGAAAATGAATCCTTGAAGCAAAAGAGAAGGTAATTCCATACAATGCTTCAACAGTCAGGATTCCCTCGCTCTGTACCAAGGCGAGGTTTTATCGGGTTTGGGAAATACTTGGTCCTCCGGGTATCATCTTTTTCATTTTTTGACAAGTCATGTCACACATCCAACACTTAATGAGTTGTTAGCAAGGAGTTAAGGAGTACTTTCTCAAGCAGGAATTTATGGCTCAGAAGAGAGGCTCACTGGGTTTTCTTTCCAAAGGGCCCTCTGCTTTTTTCTTCCAGCACTGGGTCTCTTACGTTGCATAGTGATCAAAACTTCCCAGGTACTCCAAGCCAGCTCTGTAGCAGAACTGGTATTGATCCTGGAAACAAAGAAGAGAAGACTTAAGCTCACACTCTTTCGGGATCTTAGGATACTCAAACTTCTGGATACTCAATCTTCTGTAAAAGTGAATTGGGATTTTAAAATGGATATTGTTATAACCGAGATACCTGAGCCACAATACATTAATTCGCTACTTTTTGCATTGAGATAAAACATATTAAGGATAATGATTTTCAGTGGAAACCAGACAAGACTTCTCTAGACTTGTTCAGTTACAAAATGCATGATGTTCTTTAACAGAAGCTTGCTTAAGTGAATCTGTTTGGATCAAGAACATAGTTGAGTCTCCAGTCCTCAGCACAATTTGTTTGGCTGGTTTCTATGGAAACGGAAATACAACACCTCACCTCTGTCTGCACCATAGCTGGTCTCTGTGTCCGTAACATTTTCACCGTCTGAAAGATGTCTACTACGCCCTCGTATCTCATTCGTTCCAAGACGATGCTAAGGGTGATGAAAACTCCAGTTCTACCAACACCCGCGCTGTGAGAAAGGGCAAGAAGTCGTATCATACAACACTAAGTATTTCTGAATATTAAATTAGCAACTCCAAAGACATTTGCATTCAGTTGCAGTTTGATGGGTTTTACTGGGTGATCACTTACCTACAGTGGACCGAGATAGGCCCATCTTGGCCAAACTGCTCTTTTGTTTTATGTACTTGGCCAATGAAGTCAATGAAACCCTCTCCTGATTTTGGCACTCCTTGTTCTGGCCAGTCCGTGAACTGAAACTGCCTTACTGTCCGCGACTGTCCATCCTAGAAACAGATGTGGTGGAAAAATTAAAATAAGAGTCGACACAACGATAAAAAGTGAAACGATGACGCCAATCTGAGTTGTAAAGTAGACAATCCATAGAAGTTAATACTATACCATCTCCATAAAAATAATCTACACTTTTGTGGGTTTTACAATGCAAGACAGCTTTCTTGAAAAATCCTGCCAAGTTTAAACCTTCAGAGAAAATGTTATTAAAGATGCCTGTCATTTTACCTGAATGTATTAAACATGAACACTGAAGATGCTAATTCCTTTGATGTGATACCCTCGACAGGGTGCTTGGAGAATCGACTTTGAGGGTGTGCATCACTTAAGTGATATTGTATCCCCTTGATAAGAGAGCAATCCCATTGACGAGTCAGTGTAACATGCACTACAAAGGAGGGCGCGTGTGCCATTTATCGGTGTAAGCCTTTGATGGAATTAAAACTCTGCCAGCTCGCTGCTGCCGGCACCACATTTGTTTTTAAACTCCGACATGTGTCATAATTCCAACATTTATATATTTATGCTTATGTTGCACTTAAGGCCATAGTTTGGTATAAACAAATAGTTGATGCAATGCCAAACATTTCAGCTAATTACTGCTGCAATGTTAAATCCAGTGTTCTTTCTCTGGAAATAGTTATTTGATTAATAATTGCAAAAATGTGTACGTCAGTTGTATGCTAAATATTCCACTTATTTTTGTGACCCAATGTTGAAGTGCAGGTCAAAGTTAAGTGGTTTGAAAAACAATATACTAGACCAAACTGTGGGAATTCCATTATACAAATATTGGAACAAGACACACCCTGACCATTTTTGGTTTACTTGCTGAGTTTAGCTCAATTCCTGGTTTTCTATGGGATTATGATTATGTTTTATGATCACATAGACACTGAACGATTGAGCTTAATATTGCTGTTTGACATAATTCCAGACTACAAATCTTTGGGAAAGTACAAACAACACTGAAATTCCCCCAAACTGCTCTCTTTGGTGAGGCCCTCGTCATATTTCGAAAACATCAAACTGTGAACATTAACTGGAGTTACAGCTACATTCCAACATGTCACATGTTAACCTTTAAACTCTGTTGCTGAAACAGTGTGTACTTACCCTGGCATCAGTCACTTTGAACTCTCTCAGGATGTACTGGGGCATGTTATACTCGGCCATGGGGTCCACCACAAAGTACTGGTATCTGGCCGACCTCTCTGCTGGCCAGTACTGGTGGCATTTTTCCTTTAGAAATTGAAAAATAGAATACCACAATGAGCCACAACATCGTATTCATACACTGGCTTCATTGTGTTCATTCCCAGAATTGTTTCATTCAATTCATACTGAATCTTGTGTTTCTGTTCTCATGGCTGAATCTATCTTTGGTATTTTTGGCGGTGCACGAATGAAGAGATTGACGTGCCAAAAGAAAAAGGGTAAAACAGAAGTGTATGCATACCCGGCCCATTTCTCTAAGCTTGGTGAGCATAACTACAATAGTAGAGTTGTGTTCCCAGAGCGATCTCCAGAAGTCCTCCGTGGTCTCTGCCAGTGGTCCCTGTGTGGCTATATAGGCTTTCTGTTGCCTGTGGAAGTGCATCAATCAAATGATGGAAAGTGGTAAGAAAGAGACAAAGTTGTGATGAAAATGTATTATTGTATACATTTGCTGACTAGTTGATTGCATAGATGTATTTGCTTAAGTCCATAAAATGTATATTCTTGCAATCTCATGTAATGGATGTCAGAGTATGTTAGAACTTACCTGTACCCATCAATGAAACTGGCATTGATGTAGTCAGAGCCCTCCACTCCTCTGATGGGCTGAAGACACACTCGTGTGGACTCGTATGGCATTATGTTAACAAGGCGGTTCTTGAACTTGTTGCAGGGGAGATTGGCACTGATGAATCGTGATGTATGGGCTTTAGTGTTAGCTAAACGCTGCAGCAAGACAGACAAAAAAAGAGATATTTTTGAGCACTGACATTCTGGTTTTTCTCAATTTCCCTAAAGACTGAATGTTTGACATTTAAAGTGGGATTATAAAAATCTGAGTGTTATGACATTAATTTTGATTGTTTCCTACTCACTTGAGAGCCAAAATACTGCACATAGTGGGTGATGAAATCTACACTATAATGGCTCATTTTCTAAGGTTACATTCCATTTCAAGTGCTAACACTGCCTGCCTTTGCTGAGAAGAAATACCATGTTATGATTAAAAAGGAAATGGATACCCAAGTGAGTCTGGAGAGGACAAAAGCAGTGTAAAATAACCTGTTTATAGTATTTTAAAGGGATCAGCATCCATCACATAGCAAGAAATAATGTGTGTGACAAGCAATGCCATGCAACAACACACACTGCTAAAGACTTGATTTGGATGGTTGAGCCTGTCATTGTAAAGCCAGAGAGTATTGCGTAAGTCCCTGGGGAAGTGTTCTGTGGTGGGGGAAACCTGAGTTTGGCGTTTTCATATAAACCAAACACCCAACGAAGGGGAGCTAGGGGAAGAGGGGAACGTTGGTTACACAAGCAAGTGAATTTACTGGAATAAAGAGGAAACCACAGGCCCCTTGCTGTCTAGCGAAATGGGACTAGAAACAGTTTGGGAGTACTGAGAATGGCCACTCGCTGTCAAAGGGGCCCACATGGGCGCCAATGTGATTCCTGCAAACTCTTGCTCCACGCCAATATGAATCCTGCAAACTCTTGCTCCACATGGCAAGTTGTTGGTCAGTTGTGATGTAGAAATCTAAACCTCAAAAGCTGCTCATTTGTATTAATTCCAGACTCAGACAAGTTCCCCCATTTCTGTAAAGATATTTTTACCTTGAACTCTAGTTCCATGCCGGTGACATTCTCTCCGCCCTCTATCTGCGTCAGTTTCTGGATGTAGGCGTATAGGTTTCTGGCGGGCACTTCGGTGGTGCCGCAGTTGACGGCCTCTTGGAGTGCGTCGTGTATGAAGACGTACTGGTCCTCCGTCTGCACCATGTAGTTACGCTGGGCACGCATGACCGTTACATGCCCGTAGATGTCCACTGTCTTCTCGTGCTTGATTCGTTCCATCATGGCATCAATCACGATGAAGCACCCTGTGCGTCCAACCCCAGCACTGTTTTCAAATAAAAGATAAAGAAGAAACAATTACTTTGGGTTGTATTCTCTGTTGTAGCTGTACAAGAAAAACGTAGGTTAATTGTTAAACACGAAAATGTTATGGAAATATTGTCCATATCTGACATGTTTGAGCTTCTCTATTGTCCAACAGTGGAAGTGTCAAACATGTAGAAGGGATTTAAGAACCCCCTTTCTTCCCTGATAAGGCCAAAAGGTAAACTCTCTGCGGCAAGTTTGCCACCGTAGGATGGCACATTTGGCTTGGAGTGTAATTAAATCTGAAGTGGCACTGTGCGGAGAAGAGGACTTGGCAGTCAAAACCTCCATCGGCCTTTGCTGGCTTTGCAATCTAGTCTCTCCCCTCCGGACCCCACCTGTGCACTCCAATCCATCAGGACTAATCACTTATGCAACGGCAACATTTAACCTTTATCTCATGGCTTCGGAAGAGCCACTACAACACATGCACACGGAAATGTGGGTACACAGACCCTATTTTGAAAGTATGATTTTGTTGAGGGCTTCGTTAATGTGCCGCGCAACTTCTGAGAAGTGCAGCTGACATCAATTAATGCCATTAGATTGGCCCCATACGGCCAAATAACGTAAGAGCTTTAGCAGAGGCACTGAAAGGCATGTCTCTTCATTAGGATTCACATCGGAACATGTTTACATCAGTGTGTAAAAGCACTCTGGCAAAGAGGGAACATATGTTACTGTTTCTCTCTTCCCTCTTGTTGCACACCAGTTTGAAACATACAGATGTAGCCTTGGTCTGCAGAATGCTGACCATTTTAAAATGCTCACCCCTACATGATGCATGTTTTAATATCGCTGGCTTCAGCAAATAGATTGTCTTCTGATGACAGCTCATGTACCGTGAGACGACAGGGTGGTGTTAAATCTTGTTCGTTAACTCGCCTTCCACCCCCCCTGCAGAGCACAGCATTGACAAGACAGTACCTTGCACTTGGCACTCCAAAGTAAATAGGTTATTCAATCCATTAAGCCAACATGCCTATGAGGCGTGAGCCATGCTCCCCTGCCTCCTCCTTCTGATGGAGCATTTGTTTTCCATTTGCTCTGAGGAACGGGGGAAAAGGTTGTGATGGAAAACTCGAGAGGGAGTAAAGTTAGACCCTGGGGGCCAAGTCTGCTTAATGTGCCATGCTGCTCTGGTACTGTGCTGCGAATGGAATAAAGACACGTACGGGAGTCATTGGCTTTAACAAATGATCTGATGATCACTTTCAAAATGGCTGACATTGGCTGAATGAGACTGAACTTTTATTCTTATTGTTACAAAACTCTTCACAGCTCTAGGGTGGTTACAAAATGTGCTTGACAGCCAGAGAATGCATCAGGCTGCAAACAAATGTAAAAGTATCTCAGGGATATTTGAGGAATGAATCACTTCCAGGTCTGAGAACACCTCAGCCCTGTGTCGGAGGATGCAAAAACTAGAAGAGATTTTTCCCTTTACCCCAGCTGCTTCCAATCTGAAAACATTTTATAGTGCAGAGCTGAATGTGGGAGAGTGATGACCTGCGAGAGGTTAAGTGACAGAGTGACAGCGATGAGCCAGAGAGAGCGAGGCAGAGGAGGATGAGGAACGGGGGAGGGAGGTGTGGAGAGATGCTGACAGTTATCTTGAAGTTGTATAGTTTGTTTTCTAAGCAGCAGGAATATATATTAAAACCAGTTTTTTCCATGGGTTTAAGCACAGGAAATGCTTGGAACATAAGCAATATTCCTTTTATCGACAAGTGGCGGTTTGTGTGTGGGGTGAGAACTCATCGCTGCATTTGGCAGTTGAAGTGGAGCTGGCGGTCTGACTGCACTAATGACCTGACACCGCCTTTCAGCCAGTCAGGACCAGCTGCTTTGGACGTCCATTCACATTAAGTGTCAGACTAATATGCTTTCCAGGAGTTTAGGGAACAGGGGATGGAAAAAAGAGAGTGAAGTTTAAAATGCAGCTGCAATGAGTCCCGAGAAGATAAAGCAAGAGCAGCAGTGAAAGTAATTACATATGTATTGTTAGCAAATCTTGTGCCGTCAGCTAACCTGTCACCATGTCCCTGCTCTGCCTATTGAACGCACACACATTCACTCAAACTCACCAGGGTCAAGTCATTGCTGTTAAATGGTGTCGATAATCATTTTAGACCTTAAATACTTCTCAAAATGTGGCAATTTGTCGTTCATTTCCAGCTGGGAGATATGGAATTTAGCGAGTCAAACAGGCTTTTCTGATTCTTGTCTATTGTGACATTCCAACAATGGTACTGTTCCATCTATGTCATTGTTCATAAAAAACAATGACATAGAGTTCAAAGGAAAGGGGAAGTGGAAAATATGGCGTAGCTGTACGATTAATGTTCACTTCACAACTGTGGGCTATTGTATCAAAAGTTTCCTCTCCGAGTCACTGGGAGAGGCCAGTGCTCTCCATGACATTTCATTTGACCTCTAATGTCACATCACAACGACCTCATAAACCCTTTAGCTACAACAGCAAAACAGTCCTGACCTGCGGGTTAGTGAAGCAGCAGGAAACACGCTTTAATGTTCCTTCATAACACACACTGTGAGTTCACCTTGTGAGAAGTACAGCGGAAACACATTTTGCTCCTGTGGTGGAGACGTACACTAAATTAATATTTACTGCACAATGTTAAACAAGTGAAACACAACATAATCTGATTTCTATTTATATGAACATCTCTTTCTGAGTCTGTGGGAGATTGTCTGGCTTTTAGATTGTGTCACTGAAGCAAATTACTAAATACATGAATATTATTGTCAATATTTTGACAACTGTTTGACAAACAGTCAATAACACATGTTCAATTGTAGAAATATCTGTAAAGATGGTTGTTGGTTATATCTGAGGATCTTTGTGTCCATGTTAGTCAGGAGATAACGACAATTACGATACATGAACATGTTCCTAATTAGTGATTTTCAGAAAATGGAAACAGTGTGCAGTTTATTTTAATGAGTTCTTCTAACTTTAACTTCATCCGCCACCAGTCAACAAACAAATCCAGAGCCCTTTATGGTGTTTGCATGAGGCCCCTCAGCACGTTGTTTTTTGTGCACCGACTAATTAATCAACTGCTTAAGAGACTGTACAGCGCTGTTAATTATAGGCAACAAACGTCTTTTTTCTTGAAGCTTTTATTTGGACATTTCTGCATGTGCATAAACAGCTACAGCTTCAACATTTATCTAAAGTATATCTCTGCTTATCCACAAAACACTCCCGATATTATTTTGCAAGTATGTGGAGATAAACGCTGGCGTTATTTAAAATGGTGGCCTAACATAAAGTGAGGGAATGCCTCTGAAAGGATTTGAAGCTTGTATCTGATGTGAAGCCAGTGGAATTAAAAACTTCCATCTGCAGGGTGACATTAATTCCTGCATTCTGCTTCATTGTGAATGAGTCAGGATTTTCAATTTGAAGCGAATCTGCAACTAGCTCTAATTAACTTCAGCATGTGTTAACTCTAATTCTTCAGTAATCCCTCTTCCCTTTTTTGTCACTTTCTGACACAAGTTTGTATCTATTACACTCTTTTTTCCCCCCATCAGTCACTTGTTTTCTTTGTGCAGAGCCTCTGATGACTTCCTGAGTTGAGAGGAGACTTTTTCTATATCCCCTTGCCATTCTGTGTGGAGTCTTATGAAGCTGAGTGAAGTGAAGTTGGCGTGAAAGTTATTTGTTTCGGACCCCAGGGATAAGCTGAGGTCTTGTGGGCTGCTGATGTGCGACATATTAGTGGTTATAGCAAGGAACACGACAGGTCTGCGTGTGTTTGTGTGTCAAGGAGTGGGCGGAGATGTTTGCTGAGGGCAATGACACCAGTACTGTGTGTGCCATGATGTTGAAAACACCTTCAGATTTAAAGTGGCTTCTGCGAAAGCTAGTAGGATGATTTGTTTGGGCTTACACTGAGCCATAGTTTCCTCCCTACATAATATTCTACTTTTAGCCTCTCTGGTTCATGTTGATTTCTTAATAGAAAATAAAGCTCATACTTACCAATAATCCATTTTTTGTGTCATGTATTCTTATATTCATAACAGAAAATTGAGAGAACACAATTCATGCTTTGAGATGTTTAACAAAACCTTATTTCTTACCTGCAGTGCACCACCATGGGCCCAGCGTCTGGAGGATTGCACGCCTTCACCCGCCTCAAGAAGGCCAGGAACGGAGTCGGGTGTTCGGGCACACCGTGGTCCGGCCAGGCCGTGAACTGGAACTGTCTGACCTCCCTCTTCTCACTCGAGCCGTTCTGAATTATAGACGAGGAGAAAGGTTAGTGACCTTTGCAGCACACATCAAGCACTTTAAAGATGAGAAAAATCCAAACACTTCTCACTTTAAAAAGTGCAAATGTCCTGACGCAGTACGTGGCCAGCTCTACCGTGTCCAGCAGTGAAACCTGGATGAGTCCGTATGTTTCTGTTGCTCTTGTCGGCCAGTACTGGTCACATTTAACCTGCAGGGGAGCGAAACATCACATCAGACACTGTTTGCATAGGAAGATATGGACAATTTCTCCCTTTATAATTACATAGGTCTTTAAGCATTTCTGTTATTATCAAAACAAATACAAATATTTTCCCTCTTCCACCCTGCACAGTTATACGTCAGTACAAACAATGGCAACATAAATGTCCCTCATTCCTGCTGACTCTGTTAGCTTTCATAATCAATTAAATGGCCTGAGATATTTGCACAGAGCCCATGAAGCTATTAATTGTCCTGACATAATTACAAAGGTAACCACAGCTTCCAATCATATCACCCTCTCAGCTTTATCGCTGTTGGAGTGCACCGCTTTGTTTCACAGTTAACGGCCAATAAAAAACTGTTCCATTATAGCGTTACTGCTTAGCTGACAAAGAGCAGCTCTATTGGTGTTTGGGAGGAAATAACTGGATTTCTATTCACTTGTTTTTCTTCATAATGTCCTCTATAACTGATGTCGTTTTAGCCATATGTTCAACATGAATCCTGTTGAAAACTGAGGAGTCGGCAGCTATTACTCAATATATCACAAAAGCATCAGTGAAACAGACACCTGACAGTATTTAGCACATTTAACCAAAGTATCATGCCATTTTACAGCACCTACACTATTTAAAATCAGCAAAGGAAGCTTATTTATTTTATAGATTCTACAGGTATTGAGTGCAAACTGCTCCGTGTGTTTAGTCAGCACCTCTGTTAACACTGTGATGCTCTAAGAAAAGACTCAAGTGTGAAGGTCAGTATTTTATGGAGTCTGTGCAAGCTTTCATGGGCTCTGTCAAATACTGTGAAAAGAGAAAAAGGCTTCGGACCATGGCAACCTTAAAGGGTTTCTGAGTGCACACAGCTGGACATGTAGCTTTTCACTGTTTGAATCCTTTTATTACTGAGTGTAATCCAGTGCCTTTAGCAGGGCTAGGCTAAAGAAGGGAGCCATGCCACTTCTCAGTCTGGACTCGACAACAACAGGAAGTGTTGTGAAGAAAATATGGATGATATTGTTCAGTAAGAGGATAGATAATTAATACAAATGCTTTTATAACTTGGTTGTAGTTGTGTGTCAGTTATCCTTGTTAGTTTTTATCACATGTAGTCCATGTCATCCAGATTTTTTTACCGCAACCAGCCGATCTATTGCACTCAGTTGGCATTAAGCGTGGGGGTGAAGTGTTATCAGGTGATAACATTGCTGCTGTAGTTCTCATATTAAGAAAACAGACCATTATATTTTGTCTCTTTAATTGTCAATGCAGATACTTTTATACATTAATTATTTTTCCGTCTCGTGTTGTCTATGGATAAACAAAAAAGATTGTTGACTACATTCATAATTTGCTTAATGCATTTTAACACATATTCCCATACATTTTGGGTTCAACCCTGTCATTTTATTGTAATACTTCTTGGATAGATAGAGCAGTATGCCTGTATTTTAGTATTTTGTACCACTTACCCTGGACCTTTCCTCCAGTTTGGTCATCATAACAATGATGGCGCTCCTCTGCTCCCAGATCATCCTCCAGAATTCACCAAATGTTTCCGGCAGAGCTCCTTGTGTGGCGATGTAGGCGTTCTGCTTCCTGTAGCCATCAATGTAGTTGGCGTTGATATAGTCACTTCCAGGGATTCCTAAAAAAAAGATTGAATGGTGGGAGTTAGACTCAAAGAGTAACAAATAATAACAAACAATGTTTAACTTGTTACACAGTGCAAAAGACAAAACATGCAACAAAATAAATGTCATTGTTGCATTCCAAAGTCTATTATCTGTGTTTCCTTAAAATAAAGTAAGTAAAGCCAAGTCTTCTGATAGTAATACATGAAAAAAATCATAAAACTGCAACTGACTTACAGATACAGCTGGGTCTGTAAAAGTCTCACACCTCAAAAAGAGAAAAACAAACTAAAAAAAAAAGCAAAACAATCGCCCCCCCCCCCCCCCCCCCCCCCCCCCCTCTCCTCCTTCCCTCTGCTGCTTATATTAAATGAAAGGCGCAGCAGCCTTTTCCAATCCGGGCGCAGAGACGGAGCTGACAGCTAGTCAATGCTTCAGGACTGGCAGTTTAGGGGCTCCGTGCACACATGGCCGACCGAGATAAGTCTCATCTGCATGGGCGCCACGTATCAGAGAACCCCCTCACGCCCCCCCCCCCCCCTCTCCCCAAGACTCCCTTTACTCTCAGGTAACTTATTCAACAGAAAAAAAGGAAAGAAAATGGAATATGGACACATTCAAAGACCAGCACACATCATTTTTTCCACATGTCCCCCGCCCTCTCTTTTGCTGTTGAAGTTGTACCCGGCTGTACATTTCCGTGATGGACAAGGGATAAATGCAATTAAGCCTAGTGCGTTTTCAAATTGAAAAGAAAAAGCAAAGAGAGACATTACTGTGGTTTAATGAGAATGAGGCAAGTTGTTTGCAAATGGATTTTGCCTTTGTGCTTTCCGTCACTCAGGATTTGTATAAATTCGACCATTTTCTCTGTCAATATGCTCATTGCAAAATAAACACAGCGCTGTGCAGTACTCCCCTTATGAATAGAACATTCATTTTAAAGTAAAAACAGAAACATTTTAGAGATTCCTAGTAGTGGTATACTATTCATGTTCAGATATTTTTAGGATTACAAAATGTTCTAACTACGGAATAGATTTATACATTTGTCACTTTAGATTTAGCTCCCAAGCTAAATATAGATCAATCGAAAAACAAATGGAGCTCCTGCACAACTTAATTGTCCCAAAGCAAGCAAAGAATGTATTGAATTTGAGAGGATTATGCTCATAAAAACTGATAAAAATACTAATTTAAAGTAGTTACTGAACAATTATAACCGATGAAAGGTAGATAAAGTTTTAAAGATTAACTTTAGGAACCAGTTAAATCCGGCTCAGTCTGTTTAGTATGGTCAGTTGCCTCGTCACTCATTAAAATTCATGTCACAGCAGTTTAAGTCCACAAATGTGCTCAGATTCTTCCGATCCATACTCTCATCAATAAATCCTGAAAGCCATATTCAAATTATGATGTCAAATCCCAAATCCCTTTTTATTCAAAGAACTCAATCAGAGTAAACAATGGACACATCGCTTGCCAAGAGGCTTTAAGCTTGAGAAGGAAAAGAGGAATTCCCTGATGTCCGCCTGGCTGAGAACTACTTCCTGCAGCACAAAGACTCCATGTGGCTGTGCAGATGTGTTTATACGCAGACTAATGGACTTCCATCCACACTCGGGCTGTGTTGTTTCTGAGAGGCTGAGAAAGGCCTCTCTGACTCTTATCTATCTGTTTTTGTCACAATAGCCTTTTACTTCTTTGTTTACTTCCCTTTTCCTCCACGGGCGCTGCTCAATGGAAACGGTTAATTAATAGCCATGTGTGTATGTGCAATTGTGTTTAATCCAACAAATGATGCAGCAGCCAGCACTTTACTGGCCATTTCAGAACGGCCTTTCATTGCTTAGAAGCTGCAGTGTACACTGCAACACTTTTTAAATGTGCCAAACACTTAGTGCACTGCTTATAGTCAGCTCTGTGATGGGCTTAAGAGAAACTGTCCAACACTAATAAACTTTATTTAATAGCACTGTTCTTAACAATAGTACAAAGTGGTTTATAAAACAAAATAGCAAAGGCAAAAAAGGCCGACTCCTGTCCATAAACTGTTGCTAGAGAGGCCAACTGTCGCTCTAATATAAACTCAGCACTTTGGAAAACTTGTGCATTGTTTTGTTTTTTTGAAGATTTTTTTTTAGGCTTTATTATAAAGCACTACATGAAGTGGGGGAAAGGAGAAGACATGCAGCAAAGTGTTGCGTGTTGGATCATTGATGTCACTTTCGACCAGGTACCAATTGCATTTGTATGTACAGTAAGATAAACGTGTATTGCATATTATATGAGGCACTATAAGGAATTGATGCACAGTTAGATAAATAGATACTGGTAAAACTTGCATCTCTTACTTTAACTGATTATTTAATGTGGATACATTGTTCTTCAGCAGTTAAATACTAAAAGTACCTGTTGCTATAGCCATCTCTTTTTTTAAGAAGCACCCAAACATTATAGAAAATATGGAGTCTAGCCATTTAGGAATATCATTTAAAATACAGTATGTTGTGAAATATAGAGTTGTGCTTGCTGGCTGTAGGGTCGATACAGCAGTGTGTGTGTGTGTGTTGGCGTACCATCGATAGCAGCGAGCAGCACTCTGGAGTGATCGTAGGCGATCACGTTGGCATATCTGTTCTTTGGCTTGTTGACCTCCAGGTTAGAGTGCTCCCAGGTGAACTGCTGCCCTGGGTCGATGGACTGTGAAGAAAAACACATCATTACAATGGTTATTATATAGTATGAACATTAAATAATAGGTCATTGATAATGAACTCAATTCTATAAGATGTTTGTGTTAGATCAATCAGAAAGCTTACTGAGCCTTTCCCAGCAGAGTAATTGAAAATATAAAAAAAACAAGTTATAAAGTTTACATCTAGGTTAAAAGCCTCTCATGTCTTCCTACGGTTACCAAGGCTCCATAAGTGAACGCTCTGATGGCATCGGTTGTGATGTCTTTTTTTCCATGTCTCTACACTGATGAGACATTTGGCTGAAAATGATCATTTCGTGTTAACGTCATGCGTAACATTGATTTTTAGTGCCGTCATTAGACCTTCTTATGTGTGTAAAACCGTGATGAAGAAAGTTTATGCATCTTCTCTGGCTTTCAGCATAAAATCTGTTTACCCTCAAATAATGTTTAAGACGGGCTATTTTACTTTTGTATTTAAGTGAAGAGGACTGACACACACAGCTTTAACAAGAGCATATCATGGACATGCAGAGTCTGAATGTAGAATTGTATTCCTGTAAAAAATGAAAAGGAGTTGACAGATTTTGTATGCAAAGGTTCAATTAAAAGCAGCAGTGTGCCTTTTGTGCATGTAAATCTGACTTTAAAAAGTTGTACTTTTCAGAACTATATACTTATCAGCGACATCAATAAAGGCTATATATAAATGATTAGATTTCCCCAAAAATAATGTGAATTGGTCACAGAGGAAAAGCTTTCTTCCGTCGGCTCTCCTCATTTGATCAGGACTTTATGGCACATAGTAGAACATCACACTGGAGACTAGTTCACCAGAATCTGCTTTCCAAACCCTCTTTCAGCTGTGTAAGGTAGAGATTAATAATGCTCCCTCATCACCGATAAATTAGCTCTATAAAATTTAATATCACAAAGGGAACATATAAAGACATGAAAGATGGCATTACATTTCACATTAGAGGCAAAATATTGTGCTTGTGCTTTTAACGACTACAGACTGCTTTTACGAGTTAATCTCTTCACTAAAAGTAGAGACACAAAGTGCAATATGAAACATTGCAGCTAGCAGACTCATTATTACACTGACCTTGTTTATCATCTAAATAGATGTGGATATGATCCTACTTTATTACTTCTTTAGGGTCATTTATGGGTGCAATAAATGCATAACCATTAGCTTAATTATTCATTTGTAATGATGGCAAACTTTATAATACTGTTATTACCATGGAGGCATTGTGCAGTTTTTAAGCCCATACAATCTCAATATGAAAACAATAATATATTAGAGCAAGGAGTTCCTTATCTGCATAAAGCACTTAAAGCAGCAATATGTGGACTGGCTTAGCCTTATATTTGATCAAAATATGTTGAAACAGAGGGCTGCAACATTGCTTATAATAAAAATCTTGATTTCATTGTGCTGGCAAAATTGCTTTCCATTGCTCCGGAGTAAGCACTATGAAATTGAAAGTCAATGTACTTAAGCTGCAGTAATGATCGGGCAGCTTGGCAGACGCCCATACGGTGACCTCATACAGTTTGAGAGAAATGGTGACCATTCATATCTCAGAATATGCCCCTGTAAGGACTCTTTGCTCGCAGTGTTTCACGCTCCCTGAGTTCATCTACCATGCAAAGCCATTATGAAGGAAACACTCTGTGTCTGACTGCAGCTCTCTGGCTTTTGAGGGTGCTTACATTTGAAGGACTTTAACATTTAATCACGGGATACATAAATCACCTTTGTCCCATGATTCATTTTTAGACTTAAACGTTAGTGAAAATATAACTAACTAGCTGGATGTGAAAGAATAACTAAAGTGTAACCTAGTGTCGACACATTTCAATTATCTGTTAATTGTATAGACCAAAAAGTAATCTGAGTCTGAATTACTTTTAGCATTTACTCGATTTTTAAGAATAAAATAGATGTTCACTAACACAATTGCCTTACTAATGGTGGTTATTATAAATTGGTACCGATATTCTTTTGTGTAGTTTTGCTTCACTGAATGTTTGTAGTCTGAATTGAGAGTTGAGTTTTAATATAACATTCTAATATTGACAGTAATTTGAGTTCATGTGAGTACCTGCTCATGTATAATACTTTAATTATGCTGTATTGTCTTCATGTAACCATCGGCGCTACAACACTTATCACAACTGCTAAATCCACATTGAGTATCTTTTATTTCTCCTTACCTCGTACTCCTGTGAGAACTTGAGGTTGTCATTGGCTTTCAGGCGCTCCTGATGATCGGCCAGCTCCATGATTGGGATTTGAGGATGGTTTGCCATACCTGTCGAACAGATGGAATGAAGTTTAATCAAATGTCTTATTAGAGGGCATCGCTTAAGCATTAGATAAGCAGCATGTGTGTTTAACAGGGGGATGGAAGAGTGGATCTTGTTAGGCTAGTTTGTTCACTCAAAGCAGTGGCCATGCTCGTAAAGAGGATATGGACACAAAGCCAATGAGAAGTCATCTAGCACTGGGTCTCTCCCTATTGAGAGAGAAAACTGTTATTCACACAGAAAGCTGCATGGAGAGTTAGCATGACGCTAAGACACAAACAAACATCCCAAAAAGAAAGAAAGAAGGAAAACATTCAAAATGTTGGGCCATATGTTGATGTCTGCTTTGAGTGATGACATTTGTTCAGGCTGTCATTTCAAACGCCGCCTCCTGTGATGACGTAGCATAAAACACCAGATGGATTAGATGGGGATGGGAATACAAAGCTAGGCAGAAAAGAAGGGAGTTAAAGCTAAAAAAACAAAACATGTAAAATGCATAATCGAGAACAACTAACTTGACAAATGGAGGTTACTGGGGTGACTGGACGCACCTGAACCTGCGGAGGAAACGGCGGCTTTTAAATACATAGCAGATGTCGTTAGCAATGTGATGACTAGTTTCTTCACAGAAATTGGGATGTGACGGGAAGTAGTTACATGAGTATGTGTTTCCTAAATGGCACATTCATTAGTTACATAGAAGTCATGATGCTAGAAACTTGGCTATGCCACCATGCATTCTTCATGGAAATGAGAAAAGTGTTCGACCTACAGAAATCAAATTTGAGCAACTATAGAATAATATTTTATATTCATTTTAACCTGAGGATGCTGACATTGTGTTACACTACTTAACTGCATATTCTGCAGTTATGATCACTTGACTTTGTAGCCTTTTGTAGCCGCGATGTGTGATAAGCATATTTAAGAACTTATATTTCAGGAAACAATCACAAGTGTATAATCTGAACACTCCTGATGTTCACTGAGACATTTTTTACATGCTGTCGCAATACAGCCCGCGGCCGAACATCTGCAACTCGAGAACTCGGGTGCCATTTCCACACACCAGTTGCTCGACAGTCTCTCTCTCTTCGATGAGGTGATGTTTCATTTTGGTTGCTGGCACACAAGTGGGCATTAGCTAATGGAAGCTGTACCTCGGTTTCCCACCCACTCTCACGTCTCTCTGAAAGACGGCCAAGGGTGTTTCTATTGCAGCCCTACTCAAAATCCATTTCCACCACTGGGGGACAATGAAAGCACCATTTCCAACACTCCGTCGCTCAAACATCAAGCATCCTTAAGATAAAAATGTCCATTGAGAGGTAAAGAGGTGGAGGAAAAGGTAGGAAAGTACTGGTCTAATGTAGAAGGGCTTCAAGCCTTGAGAGAAAGCTGTCACGTGGTTGAGCAGCGAGAGAGCCAAGATACCAGCTCTCAGAAAGGCTGCTGGGGGAAAGATGATGGCTTGAGAGTGAAATAGTGGGAGTATGGCTGAGATTACTCTGAGCCAAAAGGAAAAATACCCCTCTGCCAGGATGAAACAGCCAGTAATGGTCCTAACATCATTGAAGAGCTTTCATAAATATGCAAAATCTATTTTTTCTCAGAAATGAGCCTGCAGGGATAATTCATCCTCTTTCATACGACCTGACTGAAAAATATGGCTTTGATAGAACAACATTATTGGCAGTCGCTGAACACCTGTTCCCAGAGCAGTCGCTGCCAGAGGAACTCAAGCGGCAGTTAAGTGTGTCTCTCCGAGATGCATACCTCCTTTTAGGTGATAAATGGACTGACTCCCATCGTTTCCCCAGGCGAGGAAAAGGTCACATGACTGAGGCAAAGCATGACCGCTGACCACCTCTCACCTCAGGACTAAAGGTCATAGCGAGTAAACACTGGTGTTTACAGCGTGCCTCCGATTTTCAGTACTTCATCGTTCATTGGCTCGCATACAAATACAGCGCCATGACACACTTTGTATTTCTCTCACCTTCCACGGTGCTGCGCCCTGTCTCCATCAGCAGGACACCATCCCAGCAGCACTCTGAGTAAGCATGACAAGCCCTGATGACCTGGATAACCCAGGTGCAGAGGAAGATGACAGGTGCCATGAAACTGTCAAGCTTGCATTTCTGCCTCTTCATTTTCCACTGAGAAGTGTCCCCGGGGAGGAGACTGTCAATTTTGACCCTCCGTGCCTACTCTAAGCACCTGTCCACTGTCTACCTGCAAACTGTTCACTTGTGTCGTGACAAACTCGCTGTACTTGCAAATGAAGAAACCATATTTGATATGCAGCTAATAATGAGGATACATTATTCTCTTAAAGTTGTCAACCATTCTGGATAAAAGAGTGATCTTTGAAATCAAAAACTAAAATAAGATTCATTGTCTCACTTAATGCATCCATGGCTTTTCCCTGGCCTTTGCTGATTGGCTGTATTGGCGCAGTCCAAGACACTTGTCTTGGCTTTTTGTTTCCCATTTTTGTATCCAGGGCTGTGTATGAACACTTGATATGTTCTTTTAGCGCACACAGAACGGACCTTGAGGAAGTATGGGCTGAATTTGACTAAATTGATTGAATTCACATCTGCACCTTTTTAAGCATGTCATTTGTAGTATTTGCATCCTTTTCCCCATCACACATTTGGTTGTAAATTCACAGTAAATAAGACAAATGTCACTTCCATTATTAGGAATACTTACCAGGCGTTTGGAAGTTGAGGCGCCGCAGCTCAACGGGGTCAGTGGGATGATGCAGGGGCATTTCCTTGCTGTTGGGGAGACTGCCTTTCCTAGCTTCAGATTCTGCTCTTTTTCTGCAGAACAAACACCACATTGTTTTTGTTTTTTTTGGTTGCTGTAAAACCTCAATGCTTGCCTTGTGTTTGAATAAATACCGGAGGCAAATATGTAATTAAAGAGGTGACAGGACTGCATTCTTACTTTACACTAGAGCCACAGGGGTGGACTCAATAACATTATCACTTCACAGTATAATGAACTCCAGTACAATAGCCTCTAACCGGTAAATGCCACCCTTAGTGAAGCCTAATGGTAACTCTTCAATGATAGTGTCAGGTCAGGTGTCATTTTAAAGCTGTAATTAGGGGTCTGTGTGGACAGTATTATATTGTATCCATGTCCTGTTATTGTGTGCAAGACACAGGGACTACTAGACAAATGTATAATTGACTACAGGGCTATTAAATTAGATTGTATTATGTTGTGAAGTATTCTTGTTATTTGTTACACTCCGTTTTATCTTTATTTTATTTTATTTGTTCAATGCAAATATTATATTTGTAGAGTCTATTTATAATACATTACAAGTGCATATCATTGTCACCGCTGAAACAAGCTACTGAATGTTAGTGTATACAAAGTGAGAAATGAGAACACATAATTGGTCACTGGCATTTTCTGCTTTAATATAAATACTTTGGTGTTGCTTATAGTATGAAGCATTTTTTTGTGTTGATTTCAATTAAGCACATGGCATAATTTCACCATTGACATCAACTCTAGTTCTATGTGTTTATTATCCACAGTGGAGGGATAAAGGAGTTTTAAGGAGTTAGTCTTCCTCTGCTGCTCTCATTCTTACCTGTCTGGTTTGCTGCTCCATCGGTCAGCAAGGAAAGAAATATCGACACAACATTAGGCGGTAAGACCTTTTTAGATTTTCTATAAAGACAACGGTTTCTGTAGAATACGTGATTTTGAGAGAAAACCAATCATATCTCAACCTATCTTTGCATGCAAGATTAGTGATGCTTCACTTTGGAGATGATGCTCCATTATGCAGACTTGGGGCTTTTTGTTTCAAATACTAGTTACCCAGGTGCATTCAGGATGTGTACATTGTGTCTCTGCTGTTTCAAGCAGTTTCAGCTGATTGCTTCTTGTTCAAGCAGAAACAGTCATCTCTTGACTCTTAATTGCTGTGGCTGTCTTTTGCTGCACATAGGCCTACCACTGTTACATGTATATAAATAAAGTTAAGTATATTCAACATGTTTTTATTTAGCATGAACAAGTCTTTTATAACAAATCTATTGGTACATTAGCAGATTTATAACTGCAGTTATTCCCATGTCCTCTCGCCGAGCTCAACAGGGTTGTTGTTCCTTGTTTTTAAAAGAGGCGCATTGTGTCACATTCAAATTGATCTTGGCAAGAGCAATGTCTCCTCTTTTTGCAATAAATGGTGGCCTGGTAATCAATGTGTAATCAATGTGTTTCACAAATGTAAAACTCTGAAGCCCCCCTGCACACAGTCTTTATTCTCCTTCAATTCGCCTTATCCAAACGTGAACTTAATATGAATGGAGTCCAAGGACAATAAGGTGTAAGAGAATAAAGCTTTGCGTATAAACCTCTTACATTTAACTACTATTTATGTATTTTCCACTGTTCCTGCTGACTCTTCACTTACTAATCTTACCTTCACAAAATTACTTCTCTAGGACTACTGTGAAATTCTGCTTAGGACTGGACATTTGATTGAATGCACACTGCAGAAAATGTGCCTTATGCAAAAGGTGAAAAGAGACAAGATAGTGAAGGACGGAGAGAAGGTGTATGTGTGTGTGTGTAAGAGATATATGCATGTGTGTATCCTGGCAAAGCAGGAGGGCATCATAAGGTCAGAGTCGGGATCCAAGCTAGTCTCCCTCGTGGAATGGGTAGTAGTAAGGGGGGGGGTATGCTAGCTGGGATGATGCCCCAGGGCTCCTCTGAAGCCACACATACACAATGACGTGCAGCAGATAGTCAAAGCCCAGGCCCCCACCTCCTACGCTTGACTGATGAGCGGTGACAGTACGAGGCCTTGCTACCACTAGGGGGTTTACAAAAAAAATAGCTCCTTTGATTCAGTGTGAACTCGCACTACCGCAAGTGCTTTCCACAGTTTTAGTGTGTGTGCGTGTGTTTTTGTAGGGGGTAGAGTCTGATTTATTTACAGTTGACGCACATGTCTGTTTGAAGTATTGTGGGATTCTGCATTTGATGGCTTAATAGTTTGGGAAACTATGTGTTTGGATTTAGATTATGTGTGTGTGCTGTTTAGAGTGAGGGTCAAGGATAGTCTCAGGACAAATATGCCTTAGTGTCTGTTTTATGATGTGCTTATGAAAATGTTTGCATAGTAGTTGTGCATGTTATATATTAAATTACCATATATTAATATTGAGTGGCTAAACATGGTTTTTAGGTTCACATATATTAGTTATGTGTATTGTATGTACTATTTATGTGATGTGTAAAGGGAGTTGTCCCATCTGAGGTTCATTCCTGTGCAATTGCGTCAATTGGTGTGAACATATATATATTTTTAAATAACTCTAAATGCAGATTATCATTAATATCCTCACCTTTTGTAGAGGAGGATTGCAATGACGATGCATATGATGAAGACCACAGCTAGCACAGGGCCCACCACCCAGATAAGGCCCTCCTCCTCGTCGATGATGGGCTGGGGGTCGGTGTCCGCAGACACAACCGGGTCAGAGTACGGACTCGTGGCGTACATAATCTGAAACGGGGAGAAGGAATTGTCAATATAAAAATAACAGCTGCTGATTTGACAAAGTCGACCCCTTCCTTCTTACTTTTTGGATAATCTTGAGATTAAGATATATTTAGATCCATATATTTTCTTGAAACTCAAGATATTCAAAGCACCACCGCAAGTCTTCAATTAATTCCCCCTAACTACAGATCATATCTAACAAGACTCTGACAAAGACGGCATGACCAACAATACAAATTAAAAACCAATTCAAAGTTTTGCCTTGCAATTTCTGCTAAGCTGCAGTTTGACCAATCAAAATGATCTTTAATGTCTCTCCTATACAGAAGCCTTGATTGAACTATTTCACATTCTACTAGCAGATTAAAAAAAAAGGGTCTTGTGGGAAGGAAATATATGCTTCAGTGGGCAAATTAGAGATTTCCCTCCGTTGGCCATTATCGTTTTGCTCTACCTGAACTCGGGGTGAGCGGAGAGAGTGCGAGGCAGCACTATGGACCCTGCAGCTCATCAAATCCATTATATCACGCCCGCGGCTGCCTAATCATGCAGCTTTCAGGTCTTCAGTGAAGACAGACGGACACATGCACACACACACTAGCTGTAGCAATGGAGATAAGCTGGACCGCACGTAGGACACAATTAAAGAGGAGTCCTGTTATCGAGGTACTCTCGCGATCAGCTAAGGTCATAAGGGGTTTCTCTCCCCTTAGCAGCAAGGGTCAGCTTCTGGGGCCAGCTGCAGATTTAAGTTTTCAAGTTGAAGCCTCACAAGTGCTCGAGTCACATCCGACCAGAATATTTAACCCTTGTGTGTTTTAACATGCAGAGTTTGGTGCAAAAATACCCTGAGATCACCAAGTCTGAAGCTAACCTCAAGTAGTGCGTATATAACAATAATAGATGATAGAAGTGTGAGAGAGCAGACTTACATTTTCAGACATCTCCAAAACAGCAAGCACAAAGAAGATGTACTCCTGTCCGTTCTGCAGCTGTTTGTTCTCGAAGCCCCTGTAGGTCTTTGCGTCTCCGAGTGTGAACTCGCTGGGCAGGTCTTTGAAGTACGCCGCGATGTAGGCTTTGGGTTCTGCCTGCCTGCGGAGGCGAAGGCCTCTGCTCGTTTGGTTTATCTCCTTCAGCAGCTACAGGGAGGAGGCAGACGCTTGATAACACATCCCGGCACACATGACAAAACATCCACACACACCAAAATCTGTCAATCTAGATTTCCGTCTGATTGCCAAGTTGAAACACTGATTGCAAAATACGGAACATAACAGAGAAGATCAATGACTTCTTTTATCAGTTTTCTGACTACAAAACACTGCAAGAATAAATGATTGTGTGAATTTCCAGCATATAAAACATTTGGGGATTATCCAACAGATTCAAACAGTAAAAAAGAGACGGAATTCATTTTTTGCTGCATTTGATTAACATTATTTCTTCATCTTTTCATAAATATGAATACAAAATATGCAAAGCGAGGATAAATGACATTATGCATCAACAAATGGTTTCAAACCACATTATGACAAGTTTGGAAGAAAACATTTCTTCAAAATTAAGACATACTCGTTATTGGCAAGAATTAAAGGAAGAAAAAAATAATAATTTATCAATGCTACTGCCAGTTTGAGAAGGGAAAAATAACATAGCAAACCAGTGTTTTTTTTTTTGTCTCGAGCAATCATAGTCTTTATAGTGTTCTTTTTATAAATATAAAAAAATATAGATTCCTTTTTTTTTACTAGATCCAAAAACACGTATTTTACTCCAACAACCAATAATAGTAATAATCATAATGATAATGATAATAGGCAGATAGAAACGCAGTCTGCCCTTCATATGAGTCTGTTCCATCTGACTTTAAACTTGCAGTACGGAGCGCGGATCATAATTATGCTAATCATATCGGGCTAGTTGTGTGAGCGTCTGATTTCATATCTCGGAGTTGTGTGCACTCAGTGTGTGTGTGTGTGTGTTTGTGTGTGTGCCTGCCTGTCATTCACATCAGAGTGTGTGCGCTCCTGTGTGTGTTCTGTTTTGGCTGCGGGGCTGTTGGTGCTGCCCGATAATGTCTTCAATCATCTCGCCTGTCAACACGGCTAAATCTAGCTGCCCTTGGGAAAAGTTGGGAAAAGGTGAGTGCCAATATTGACAAACAAATAAATTCTGACAGAGGGCGACTTTTGGGCGATCGGTCAAGGCTGCAGACACGGGCCTGTAGGCACGAGCTGCAGAGCCAATGCAGGATGAGGCATGGCATGCGTTCTCTCTTTTAGCTCTGTAGACATGTGATGTATTGTGATGTTTGTACAATAGAAATACATATTTTAAAACTCAGCTTCAAAATAAGTTTTGCTAGAGGATTTATCAAATACAAATGCATACTGCCAGCTTTTATGTAACCTGAGTTTTTTTTTTAGAAGCTTCCATTTCTTCACTTTTCTCGGACAGACTGCAATGTATTCTTCACCGAATGTATAGAAAACATCAATGATTATGACACTGCATTTAAAGAAATACCTACGATGTAATCATAGTTTATATAGTGAGCAAGCATCATATTGATTTCCCATTGAATCTTACCTGTGATGCACAGAATCTCCTGAATTATTTAAACGGGCTAAATATAATATTGGTCGGGTGTTTTTGTGCATACGAAGTAGCCTAGCTCTGCCTGGCATGAGGAGAGACATGAAGGCCTGATGCCGCTCTTCAGGTAATTACCACAGACACAAAGAGGAGGAGGAGGAGGAGGGGGAGGCGGAGGTGGGGTATGGATGGGGGTTGAGTTTGCAGTGCACTTGATGGCTACTTCATGTTCTCATTTCCATATGAACAGTGCTCTCTGCAGCTATTTGCGTCAATCAGGGAGACTCATCTCCTGTTCCTCCTGCACTCTGAACTTATTCTTTCCAGTTTTGAGAAAATAAATGTGAGGTATTACACAGTAATGTAGAAACTATTTAGAAGCTGTGTACAAAAACTGGATCGAAGGAAATTACTGGAATATTATATATTGTATTTGTGTTCCCTAGTACCCGAGTCATTATAACCAGATCATGCTTTGAACCTACCTCCTCCAAATTCATCTCATCAGGATTGTCCCAGGGTTTGAAAAACTTGCCAGTCCGTTGCTTCTTCAGAGGCACCACCACTATGTAATATCCCCTGGAAATGCAAAGTACAGTATATAATAATCTAGACGTGCTTAAAGATCACTGCCACATTTCAAAAGACATCGTTCACAAGTGGTATTTGCAAGTCAATGGTGACTGTTTCCTGGACAAACAAAACCCAGTATGGTTGAGAAAACAAATGCAGTTTTGCCCAGAGGATAGCTTTCTTTTCATAAACTCAATGATAATTTCCATACATTTGCAAATGAAGGAGTTATTTATCAGTGGATTTGGGCCACTTTGTTATGTTGCCTATTTATTTCGATGCATGTTCGGGAACGATTCAGAATAAGAGGGATTTTTATCCCTTCATCTGGGTGGCAGTAGTGATAACGGCCATTTTTCTGGGCTTCCTGGTTGGGCTCTGCAGTAGCTAGCGTTGGCCAGGACGGCAGTGTGGCTGGCTAATGGGAGAGTAATTAGCTTAAGCTCTGGCATTAGAAACACTGGGCCAAGTGCTTCCAGCTAAATAAAAAAACCCAAGATGGGTTTGAAGCATCGGTCTACAATCGGATGCTCCTTGGCCTTCTGACAACCCTGGGCTTTGTTGAACGGCTATAAGAGACTTTATAGGGCTTAGAGGAGCGCGCCTCAATGAGTCGGCCTGCTTTAGTGTGTAATGACTGAGGTGAAGTGGATATTACACTGGAATGTAGGGATGAATATAAATGACCCTGTTTTGGAGGAATAACCCCTGACAAGGTCAGCTATCAAGTTATCATCTTTATTTTTAATCGAAATGTGTCAGTGATAATAATCAGTGATATGGATTCTACGGCACCAATGTGATTTCACATATCCAACAAAAGAGCCATTTTTATACATTCAAATCATATTACACTTGATGCAAGTTGCCAATTACAAGGGAAAGTCCCAGAAACTGGATAGTCAGAAACAAATTAGAGAAAGCACTCCAGGGCATTGCAGTTTTAAATTTGCTTTGGTTTGAAACCCTCTTAAGTTCGATCAACTCTCCTCACCTGATTTTCTCAGAAGTCTGCACAGATGGTAGCTCCACAGTCACCATCCCGTCTGAGTTGGTCTTTCCGATCAGGAAGGGTTTGGTGCGGAGGATGTCGGGGGCCGTCATGGTGGACACTCGGTGCTGCAGACCTCCTGCACTGTTTCCACGATTGGTCAGGAGGAAGGAGTACTGCGTCTCAGGTTGAAGGCCCGTGATTAGCTTCTGCGTTAGCTTCCCATCCACCTCCACACTCTGCCCGTTGTCGTAAAGGATCTGAATGCAAAAGGATCTTGTTTGTGGATGTAACTGAAGTGTTTTCCGTGGCATAGTAACGTGTAGAGCATGTAAAAACATATATTATTGGTATATTTTTCGGTGCAGTGCTCACGGTGAAAGGCTGAGCGGGGTTGTAGGTCTCTGGGATTTCCCAGGTGAGCAGCACTGATGTCTTCATGGCAGCTCTCACATGAAAGTTTTTTGCAAACACTGCTAAAAGAAAGGGGGAGCAGGTGATTTAGACACATTACATCCTTTCCCTTTTTTCTATCTACACTGAGGGTCCCACAACCAGTGCTTACCTGAGACTGTCTCCGTCAAAACCAAAAGCAGCATTACCTGAACTCACTGAATTCTTACCTTCTTACTAACACCAACTCTTAAATAATGACTGAGCTTTGCGTGACTGATGAGACATAGAGAGACAAATACTTACTCCATGTGAGTTTAAAAAGAAATAATAATTTAGGGAGACTATGGTACGACAATATATTAAGTCCTGTGGTAGACTTCCACCATTTGAGGCTTTACTGCCAGCTTCTCAGAGGAAGCTGCTGTGGTTGGGCAGAGAAAAGTTGGTTTTAAAAGGGAAAAAGGGTTCAGGTACTGGTCCTACCTTGATCCAAAGGCTGTGTCCTGAATTGGACACTGGGGCTATAGGAACCAGAGCCCTTGCTGGTGAAGGCACACATTTTAATATCATAAGTGGTATCAGGCTTAAGGCTATCCAGGATGACCGTTGATTCCGGCGCAGTAATGAAGAGTTCGGAGGGGCTGCGTGGGCTGTTGATGTCTTTGTACTGCAGAGCGTATTTCACTATTTGGCCATTTCGCTCTGGCAGCAAAACGGGTTTCCAGATGACCTGGATGGTGGAGGTTGTAGCGCCCTCTGCGGTGATACTCTGAGGGTAGCCACTCGGCATAGCCTCGTTTGTGGTGACTTCTTTCACTGTCTCCTCCCCGAAGCCCACCTTGTTACGCGCAGAGAGGCGGAAAGTGTACGAGGCTCCCTTATGGATCTCTTTAGTAGTGTAGTGGTTCTCCCGCTCTGGGAACTCGATGACCGTCAGCGGATCCACGTCTTTGCGGCCAAAGCGGAGGCGGTAGCCTTGCAGGGGGCCGTGGGTGACGGCTGGGGGATGCCACTGCAGGAGAGCTGTGCCCATGTTGGTCGTACTGACCATTAGCCGAGGTTTATCAGGAACTGAAAACAGCAATGGGACAACTTGTTAACAATATGGAGAACCATGTATACATCTTATTATATTTATATATATATACTTTTCTATGAAAACCACATCTAAAGTGACAGTTTTAACAGTAATACAACTTTATAAACAAGAAGTGTCTTATGGATTCTCTGGATCAGTTATAATACATAAGGAATGGGAATATTTATAGATTTTATTTTACATATCAGGATAATATAGTATGGATACAGACAACAATGCTACATTTCTATTATTGTAATAATTGTGATTATCCTCACATGAGTGACTTCAAAAAGCTGCTATCGTGTATCGTGTAGATACATGAATTTAGTATTTTTAATGTGATAGAAAGTTAGCCAAATTTGTATAGTATTCATTATCAGTCGAGGTGTTTGTAAGTACAAAACAGTCCTTTTTCTTTACGGTACATGTATACCTCTCTATCAAAGGAGGCGAGTAAAAGAGCTGACCTGTTTTATTTTCTGTCTTTCTCTCAGAACCTCTACCTTTTTCATTATGTAAAAATGCCTTCAGCATTTCCATGTCACACCACGGTGTAACAGTTAATGCACTAAAGCAGACAGCAATTAGCTGCATTCACACTTTAAACAAACTGTCAAAAATAATGTTTGCCTCTCACTTTTTCCTCATTAAACTGCAGTTTCACAGCTTACAGAGTAGAATTGCAGTTTCATGTAGTAAAATAGATTTGCAGTCACTGTCACAATACCTGCGCCAGTGGTGGTGATCAGTTTGGGCTTGCTGCGTGCACCATCGCCTTTAGTGGTGTATGCTCCCACAGTAACTGAGTATGTGGTCTCAGCCTGCAGGTCTGTGATGATCATTTCCTGTAAATATGCAGGATTTTAGTTGCAAGAAACTCACAAGCAAGCAGAGCGATAACAGTGGGATGTGGTGTCAGCATCACAAAAGACAAAACAGACACATTCTCTCAGCAGAAACATAACACTGCGGCATGCTTGGGAGGAATAGGATATATTTGATAAAGACTATGTTTGTCTTGAGTAATATAATTTAAATCTTTAAGGTTAATATTAGTCAATGATAACACCTTCAGTTGTTTCAACATCTTATAAAGTTGAACAAGCTTGAAACATTTAAATCCTAATGCAGAGACACCACATGCCATTCATGCAGGGGAAAGCAAGATTAGGATTATGTTTAACTACTCACATGTTCGGTTGAATCATCATATTCCCACTGATTATGATATAAGAATATAGAGAGAAAAGAGACAAGAATAAAGCCATGTACAGACACTAATCACTGGTGAGAAAATATACACACACAGTTCTTCTGCAAGCACCACATAAAGGTATCTGTTGATAAATATAAATATGTGCCAAATAGAATTGCAATCAGTGACAAAATAGTCACTTTTAACTGAGTTCAATCATAATTCTGAAAGATTAATAGTTAGCTTATTTCTACTCCTAATAAAATATTTCGCTGTAGTGCTTGTAAAGGTGAGAGAGTGAGAAAATGATTTTGTGCGTGTGAGAGAGGCAGTGTTGTACCTGTGCATCATCAATCAGGATGTCCTTGATGACTGGCTGTCCTGTGGGTTCCCCATTAACCATCCTGACATAGTGCACCTGGTACCCTCGGATCTGACCGTGCTGCTTGGTGGGCATTGGTGAGCGCCAGATCACTTTAATTGATGAGGAGTTGACAGCCTCCACCTCAACTTTACGAGGTGGCCCACTAGGAACTGGAGGAACATCATGGGATAGAAGAAAAAAGGTCAAAATTATAGAGACCCCTCCACCCTCTTTTTTAAAATCTTGCCCAAAAGCTGTAGCGCAAAATGCTGCAGTGATTAAAAAAAAAATCACAAAAGTGCAGCAAACTGCGACAAGCACTGCATGACATCAATATTTCAACAATGGTAAGGGGAAAAAACAACAGCAAAAACAGGTCTGACATCTGACCTAATCTGGAAACATTAAAAATGGGTAGAGTGGGTTTTGGAAAACATGGAATAAAAATGTGTTTTGCCAAAATAGAAAAGTGGAGCCAAAGGCGGCTTCAAGTGTTTCAAAGGCTTGAAGCACAACAAGAATTTTGGCTATGAGGAAAAAAATGAATAAAAAAATGATTCTATCACATGAGGGGACAAAAATATAAAAATGGCCTTTAAAAAAATTCTTCCACCCTTTGGTCTTCCCACTGTCCAAAAAAAAGCCAAAAAATATGCTGCCTTTCAAAAACACTGCAGAGTTTATTTCAAAAATGACAGTTGGGACTGGAAGTTGGAGGCCTGCAGTTGAAAATGCCATACCATGTGTTGAAATTGAGCAGCGTTGGGGGAAAAAGCCACACAAAAAAAAGGTGCTTTCGCAAAGTCACAGTTTGTCTAGGTGAAAAAAGGGCAGAGTCCAACAAGGGGCAAAAGGTTTGAAGTGTCACTTTGATTAGAAGCAGGCAGAGGGAAAAGAAGAAGCAGGAGTTGTTGGTAGGTTGTTAGTATGTGACGGGGGAGGTTAACGCTGCAGCTATGTTATGGAACACATACCATCCTCCTCTGTGCGCACGAGCTGTGGCACGCTCTCCGGTCCCGCCCCGACGTCCGTGTGAGCTGTGACCGTCACTCGGTACTGAGTCCATTTCTCCAGGTTCCCCAAAAGGTACTGAGAGCTCTCCGCAGGGATGTCGGAGATTTCATGTACGGTGGTCTCCTCCCTTTCAGTAGCAGCGTACTGGATGGTGTATTGCGTTATGATCCCGTTTTGTAATTCCGTTGGGGGGGGCCGCCAACTTACCAGGATGCTGGTGGAGCTGGAGCTAAAGCACTTGACTTCCTGCGGCGGGCCAGATGGTTCTGGTTTTGGGTTTTGGTGTAGGTGAAGGGTTTGTGTTTGTTCAGGCCATTCATTTGTTTAGTTTTAAAGGAGTTTCAGTTTTTGGTTTGGGTGATGATGGTAGAAGTGACCGAACAAAGGAAAAAGGGAAAATAAAATGACACAAAATGAGGAAAAACCACAAGGACTTATGAGGGCAAACAAAACTTATTTTAAATCTATGAAACATCACAAATAAAGACAAAATGAAAGGAAACAATCAACACAAAAGTGTACACGCTGATTATGGATGGAAGGTGTTGATTGGAAAAAAACAACAGCTTTAACATTATGTTACCTACCTTTGTTGTCAGAAAAATTATTATAAAAAAGTTAAACAAATTATATTTTAATATTCTCTTAATTATATCCTATACATCTAACATATTTGTGGTAATCTAAGATAAACCTTTCCGAAATCAATATAGTGATATCTAAGACAAATTTGGCAAGCAGTTACCATCAATCCAAAAACATAAAGGTTGATGCTTTAACTATTTAAAATAGAAACATGTTGTATTTGTCACCAACCTTTCCGAAGCCTGTTGGTTTGTGGTAAAAGCCTGATTGTACAACAGAGAACTTCCCAAGGAGACACGACTGATTTATTAGATTCTGATAACATTGGCATGCACTTTTTCATTGACCTCTTCAAAGTTTGAGCTTTCATACCCACCTGATCCTGACCTTGTCTTTTACAGACCTCAGATTTATTTGAAATGTGCAAAGTCAAACGCTTCTTTGTTTTGCTCTGATGATTCAAGGGGAATTCTCGAGTTAAACCACACTGGATTTAATTTGATATAGTAACATAATCCAATTTCTCTCTTTCAAACTGTTTCATAAATCGGAGGTCTTTTGAATGGAAATGTCCCTAACTACAGAGACAATACTTGCTTTGAGCTTTCTATGATATCGTTACCCCACAACCCTTTTGATTTGAATTTGAATTGAGTTTAAACGTCAATGTTGAAAATGGGAAAATCCCAAGTGGTTCTTGGCAGTGTAGCTACATAGAAAGATCAAAATCCTCTACTCTCTTGGCTGACATGCAATGTCAAGAGACAAGGCTTCCTCAAATGCCCTTTTACTTATGAGAAACTGCTGGGCATTCATATAAATAATTCAAGGCTTTATCATTTATTTCAGTCAGGACTTTTTTGCACAACAAAGGTGGAGAGGGGAGATTTGTGTGACCTTGTCTCCTGACTTCACAGGAAAGCCTGTCCATGCAATCTTTACAAAGTGAGTCCTGCATGGTCAGGTCACACTTATTCACTCTTTTTAAATGTTTACATCTTTTCAAATGCATCAAGCCTCTGAAGGAAACATTGGATTTGCTTTATCTGTGCTCAGGAGCTTCCTGACACTCTTGTCACTTGTGGATTTTGCAGAGGCACTTGTTAATTTGAAAATGCATTTGAAAATGTGTTCCTTCCCAAAGAGTTTAAACTGTGTGAGATAAGGAGGAAGACCTACGTGTCTGTGGAGTCTCTGCAGAGATCTCATTGGTGTACGCTCCTACTCCATGTTTACTACGAGCTGCCAGCCGGAAAGTATAAGTAGTGAAGGGCTTCAAGTCCTTCAGCAGGTACGTTGTTGTCGGCTCGAAGCTGATACGTTTCTGTGGACAAAGAATCGTCACTTTTTTCAGGCAGTTTTTTAAGATGATGAAATGCTGCTTTCTGATAATGAAGTCACAATAAATATTTAAGATTAATACATGTTAATTTCATAAAACAAACAACGCATCATTGCAAACAATCAACATACCACTCGGCATTTAGTTACTCTGAGATTCAGAGTATTTTGTTTGTCATCACATACTTTAAATCCAATAATAGTTACCTCATCTTTGTCGTCTCTCTTCCTGTACATCAGCTCATATCCTGTGATCTGATTTTCCTGTCCGGTCTGTGCTGGAGCGATCCACGAGAGTAAAATACTTGTTTCTGATTTTGCTTCTCCTCTGAAGTCTGTGGGCTGGGCGGGAACTGCAGCGGGAAAGAGAAGACATGAATATATCACCCTCTACATCCTGAAGTATTCATGATCAGTACAGACATACTGGCACACATGCCACTTTGTATTGAGAGGCACATTGTAATACAATATAATAAAGTAGACAGCACAAAGTTGAATGTCTTTTTCTTAACTAATTGTAAACCACTAATGAAGGTATGTGACTTTAGAGTAATGGGGCTTACATTATGCAGTCCAAATATTTATTAAGGTATGAATTGGTTGAATTTTACATTCTCACCTCCCGTCTTGGCGATGATCTGTATGTCATTGGAGAGAGGTCCATCACCCACGGAGGTGTAGGCTAGCACCCTTATGTAGTAGGTCTTGTTGGGGATGAGCCCCTGGATGGTGGCAAAGTTAGCCTCCCGAATGATCTGCTTCTCCCACAGGTTGACGTGCTGGGTGGAGTCCAAGGTGTAGTAGACCCTGTAGCCCATGATCTGCCCATTGGGCGCCTCCGGTTCTTCCCAGTGTATGACGGCAGTGGTGGTGCTCAACATGTGACCTCTGACTTGCCTCGGGGCCGTGCTGGGGGCCTGCTCCGCTGTTTTGGCCTCGATGCTCTCGCTGGGGGGCCCGCGTCCGATGTTGTTCACCGCCACCACCCGAAACTCATAGTCGGAGTACGGGCTAAGCCCCCCCACGCTATAGCGGGTGGTGGCTACGCCGTCGATCTCCTTGTACGTGTCCTCCAAGTACTTGGACTTGTGCTGGATGATGTAGAAGGACACCGGTTCAGGATTCCCCGAGTCCCACGTCAACGTGATGCTGGTGGCTGTGCGCTCCGTCACCACGGGGACGCCAGGAGCCTTTGGTAATGCTGTGATGATAATAACACCATTAAAACATGCATATGATAAGAAAAACATTATTTCTTTAGTACTATCGGTCAAAAGGGCTTTTTTTTTAATGCATTCATTTTCCATACACTGATGATTTACCATACTTTATTTCTGGAGTCTTAAGAGACTCATGCTGTGAGCTTTCTACTAATATCACTTTTGTAGTTAATATTTGTAAAGTTGCATATGAAGTAGTGTGAGATTGCGTCCCCCCTGTTCAGCAGCTCAGTGTCCTGCTGTCGTTAATCTCAGGTCTCCCAGTGTTTATCACTTTAATAATTTAACAGCTCAATTTATTGCTTTAATTCCCCGCTCTGTGGCACATAGCAGAAGATATCAGGGCAATATATTGTCTTTATATGCCATCTGAAGTATGCTTCTGGGGGAGCTTGCTGTCAGACTGTTATATTGTGACTAATATCTCGATGTAATGTTGAGGAAAAACAAAGCTGAGTGTGTATGTGAGTCTGTCCCTGGTGTGCACGTGAACACCGCGACACCAATCTGGGATATGTTTGTGGTGCGCTGCTGTGTAGATATGATTACACTCAGATAAGTACCCCATACCCCCCCCCTCTTTTACCTCTTGCTAACAGAAATGGTGAGCTTGTAGCTGTGCAGCTCTCCAGCTGAGAGATAAGCACTTCACTATATTCTCAATCTGCCATCTAATGCAGGCAGGCCAGGCCGGGCTTGTCTAAGGCTTTAAGGAATCTCCTCAGATGACTTATCGTGGCGGCGAGATGTAAATAACTTTCTGCAAAGCACTGCGAGTAGTCCCTGCATGGATATTTACTCCTAACTTAAAGTCGCTGCACATTGGTATATATTTATGACTTCATGCAGAATTTGGAGCATTTTGAGGAAGCTATTATTTTTAGTGAAGGGGGAATAAATCCTTTCCTGTTAGAATCAAGATTTGAATCTTTTCAGAGTTTAAATAAATTCAAAAATTCCAAAAATGTATTTTTAAAACCTCTTTTTAGCTAAAAGCAACTGCATATGTTGAAACGTTTGTGCAAGCTTTCCAAGGTATTCAAAAACAGGCATCATATGTTTTCTTTTTGTAAAACTTGCTTTTCTTTTTTATGCTTTTGTGTGGTTGCATATTTGCAATCAGTTGACTTTTTAAATGTAAAAATCTAAATATTTTGCACACTTTCCTCTGCTTTCATGCCATCATTTGCCACACCGAGTTCATTAGGGGAGGCAATTAGCAACACTATGTACTTAATCCAGAATCAATATTGAATTGAATAGTGACCTCAAGAATCAAAATTGAATGGTGAAGTACCAATAGATTCAAACCTGTATTAATTAAGTCCAGCTCTAGCCTTGGTGTATCTTTTGTAGGAGCTTACTGATGAAATTTCAGACGTTTATTATGAAGAAGCCTCTTTACCTTTCACCGTTATCTGTGCCACAGCCTCGATCACCCCCAGCGTGGACATGGCCACACAGGTGTAGTTGGCCGACTGTCGCACGTCTGTGAGCTCCAACACGTTGCGTCCGATGGGCATGTCGTCCTCAGGCGTGAGGTCTTCTGCTCCCAGCATCCACTTGACGTACGGCATGGGCGAGCCCACTGCCACGCACGTGATGTTGACGCTGCCGCCCGGCATGATCTCATTGTCTACGGGTGGGATGGAGAATCGTGGTGGCACCCGGCGTACTGAAAAACATTAAACACGGCGTAAAAACACAGCAGGGAATGCATTATAAAGCCTGATCAGACTGATTGTTTAACATTTATATATTATATAATATGATTAAAGTAATGTTAAAGTTGGAATTGTTGCAAAAATAAAATCTTATGTTGGATGAATGTTTAGAAATCACATTTGATCAAAGATTTTCAATGGCGAATGGGTTAACATCAACACAAGCATCATGCACAAAACACTGTATCACTGGTACATATATAGAGAAAGTGCTGAGAGACCAGAGCACTTCACAGTTGTATACAACAAAATAAAAGGACGTTCTGTTTCCAGCTGATGTGAGATAATGTGTCACATCCTCACATCACACGATGACATGTATGACACCTCAAAATGGGAATTATGTTACTGTCCCATTCAGGCTCATTTCAAGTAGAAACCAGGGCTGTCAAATGTTATGCATTCACACCTTGCAAACACAATAACCTTTAATAATTTTCCCTGCCTGGATATTACTTTTGAAAGTGTCTTTAGACCTGTGAACTCCGACAGACAGCTCAGAGGAAGAAAGTGAAGTTATGCATACTTTCTTTATGCTGCTGAATTCAATGAGAAGTCTTTAACGTGTAACAAGAAGAGCAATTATGCTAACGCTTAAAGCATTAACACTGCACTTCGTTCTGTGGTTGTACAAATCAGTCTGAGCCTTTGAATCATTGCATCGAAAAGATTAACTGTTTTTAATTCAAATAATTTGAACAGGACTGCAGGCCTCAATTCAGTTTAAGATTAATAGAAAAAAATAGGTTATTCAAAGAGAAGGATGTGAAATATAACTTTACCTCTACCTCAGAACAAGTAAAAGATCGAGGCAAGCCACATGTTTTATTTGGAGGAGAGGATGCTTTTACATTAAATATCAATGATAAAAGCTTTTCAACTACTTATGTACAGTTTATAAAGTAATCATTGTGCAGCACTTTAAAAAAAAGTTTTGCTGACACAATAACTTCAAATCTAATAAAGTATGATCATTAAAAGTATGTTTTCCTACAGCTCTCTTGATTTTAATCTGGATTTAAGTGGCCCATATCACTTGACAGCTCTAGCAGATACACATTCGCCCCGAAAATATTCTCCAAAGTAAAACTTGAAAGAAAAGGTAACACTCTTAAGGTTAACTCAAATGTTTAACATTCATAATTCACATGGACGGCTTCAAGGCCTTTTGGAGGGGAGCAGTAATCCGTCATGCATACAAGAACAATACGTGACTCTGTTAGGCGGAGGGAGTCAGGGAGAGGAGAGGGCTGCTGGGGTAAAATCAGAAGTAACGGGGTCAGGAGGAAGACGTGGAGCACACTGTGTAATGGAAGGTTAGTCTGGGGCTGCTGCAGGTTATAAATGTGGAAAGTGCACGTTCAAGGTCCAGGGAGAACTAAGAAACACTTAGAGAGTGGGGCAACATCTTAACACGGGATAGTACATTTGTGATTGCTCCTTCAGTTTTACCCAAACATATTTAAGAACATATGGCGTTTGATATCTACAGCATAAGGGAAACAAACAGAAATACCAGGTATTGATATTAAACATTAAGTGAGGACTGAAATAAAGTCAGTGTTACTGCTTGTGGTATTCAACAAAGATGACATTTTTCACCTTGAAAGTAGTAAGTCCCTTTAAAGTTCTGATTACTTATGTATTACCTGTTAATAAACCCTGCTGTGTAAACTCCCTCTATACTCTTTCCTGCGACTCTAAACTATTATTTTGTGCAGGTTTTTTCCACAGCAACACAGGCACACACTTCCTGCTTCTAATTCACAAAGACCATTATGTTAGCAGACTGCAGCCCTCCAGAGAGGAAATCCAGGGGAACTGCTTGCATTATTAAATACAACGTTTCTCTCACTCAATATTTAATTAATATCCAATTGGATCACGCTCCCCACAGACATAATATTATCCTGCTCATTTGAATATCATTACATTTGTCAAGTCTCGTGGATAACGCACTAAATACTTTATTCTTTCAAGACCTTCTGTGCAGAAACATTATCTTCAGAGGGAGAGTGTTATCTCTGAGGGCAAAGTTGTATTCTTTACCGCTTGGCGCTTGAGGATTGATTTTGCTTTAATATATATATCTTTGTTTTACCTCTAACTTCAATAGAAGAGAGCACCACAGGGAGAATGTGAGTGTAGTGATGCTTAAATGGCTCTCTGGAGAGATAGATCATGCTCATATGGAGCAACTTTGCATCTATGTAGAGCTGCTGCTATTCGTTCCAGGAGCCTATAATCAAGGACATTGTTCATGCTGGTGTTGTAAATAAAATGCGCTTTATCAGTGTTGTTTGTCTTCAGAACCAAGCAGGAACACTGACAGGGTGAAGCTTTAGTCGAGAGGGATGACTAGCAGTAGGTAATAAGAGGTGAACATGCTCTGACAGATGCAAATATTGTTCCCCCCCACCCACCCACCACAAAGAATCAAACATGCACCATCTGTAGGACAGTCAAGCACCGGGGGCATTTTCAATGGAAACATGTATATTGAATGACAAAGATAAAAACTAATATCAATTAAAGTACAATTATTTGGAAAAAATATATATTTTTGTGACAAATGAACTGTTTTGTGTTGTGTTCAAAAAGTCAAAACACACCAACCTTCTCGTAGCTCTGAGGGATGAAGGAAATGTGATGCAGAACAAAATAAAATAAGGAAAGGAGAAGAACAAGGGAAACACAGAGAGTAAAAAGGCCTGTTTTAGGTTTTTAAATGCAACTTTAACAAGTCGAAGGACCTCCTGTCTCCAGTGTGCAGGGAGCACCTTGTATCACACTGGCACCCAAATGACAAGGTGACATATAGGATAAGAAATAATGTTTATTTTTAATACAATATTTCATGTGATTACACTTTAATAGTAATTACAATCAATGCATTTTGCTCGTTTATATATTGTGAATACTGTAACTAAGGAACAGGGTGGTCATTGATTTCAAATGCCAACCATAAGACAGATGACTATAGATTCCACATTAAGAAATTAATTATAAATCTATCTGCTTCCTCATATGTTTTAATTGATACATTACTTTCACATAACTGGAAGAGTTACAGTGGAATTTGCATGTGAATTATTGACTGCTGCATGCAAGTAAAAGTGAGAAGCAGTAACAACAGCTGCATAAAAAGTTGTGGCTTCTAAAGAGTGAAAGACTACAGCCTGACAAATGTGTTACTTAAAGCGTTCTTTTGAAATGTTGCCAAAAAAGAAATGTTATCAAGCCGCGTTTCCATCACTGGTTTGGGCAAAGTTGTCGGTAAATGGCTACACTTTACAGTACAAAGTACAAAGAAGTAGATCCACTACCCATCTATGAGAGACATGGAGAAACTCTTCATGGATTTGTTTTAAAGCAAAACAAACGTATTGAGCTTAAAAACGTTTTACTCAATTGAGGATGTTTAATTTATGTTTAACCATTCCCGTACAGTTTTCTGGTGTGATAATTAAAAATACCCAGACAAATACATTTATGGAAACACAAATAACGTGTAGCAATAAAAGACTAGGATCATTAATTACCATTTACATTACAACCATTTATTTTAAACTGGTATCGATTATATAATAATTGTTAAATGTCATTGTCAGTAAAACTAGTGAGATTGAATGTGTCCTTCTAATGTTGATCAATAGAGAGGGAAAGGCCAGAGAGGATGTGTTCACTGCTGGGGAAGAGTCAGTCCGGTTTGAAAGGCGATTAGTGGATACACTCAGCAGGCAGTCTATTCGTTGGTGTTAGACTCAGGATTATCAACAGGAAGGAGCAGAAACACACACCAGAGCAGATTTCATAGGTTCAAATCAGTGCAGGTAAGTTGAGTGCAAAAAAAAATTATAATTAGAAGAGAACCAAAGCATCAGAGACAAAGCATACTTACAGCGGCCTCACAGGAAGTGGCCCTGCAGACTTTATTGGCTGATTTAAAGGTTCCTCGTGAATTTTAAAGAGAAAGTTATCATAATATTTGACAGAAGCATGCCTGTGTTTCCCACGCGTGTCTCCTACCTCTGACATATAGATTAGCGGGGGCAGAGTAGCGGGTGCCGTCGTTGTTGGTCGCCACACACTCATACTTCCCCTGGTCCGACTCCTCGCTCTGCTCTATCTGGAGGGCTCCTGGTTGGGAATAGCAAATGGGGTGGTGGGGTTTGTTTGGTTAAAATAACATTTTTCACATCAAGTTCACAAACAAAAATGTAAGAAGTTGTTTGACCTCAAAGGGGGCAACATCAGCCCCCTTCATCTAGCCTCAGTAGTCGGACAGACTGAGGAAAGTTGTTCAATATCCTATAAAATGCTATCTGTTACTATACATCTATATATTTTAAAGTTTATCCCCCATCAATATCACAGCCTGATCCACTGGATGAGGTAAAATGTCGGCTGTTTTTATCCTACTAAAGCTGAACATGGTATTCATGCAAGACATTGCAATACATATATATTTATTGTAACTAAAGTAAAAACAACGGAAAATCAAACATTGTGAACCAAATCCAAAAGAGAAGAAACTAAAAGCAGCTAAGTTATCTTCCATCTATAATACTGTTACCTTGTTGATGACTTCTTTAGAGAAAAAGCCTGATAACATATAAAGCTATAGGGTCTAAAAAGACACTCATCATAATGCCAATGTAAGAAAAAAAGTCATAATTTCATTTGAAGAATAGGGGCAAGCCCTTCAATATACAACATGTCACTGGACTGGTCAATATGGGGATGAGTGATACTGCTTCAGGGAAACATGGATCAAACGAAAAAAGGTTTACAGTATAAGAAAGCAGCATAACAAGGGAGGACAATTGAAAGAAAGAAATTTAGGTATGAATTTTAGCATATTCAATCACAAATCGAGTGCAACTTTCTCCTAACTAAATAATTTGGGACTTAATCTAGGTGAAGTGTCTTTCAAAAAATGCAGCCCATACAAAAAATTGAAAAATGCTGCTCATATATGTGGAAAAATGTTAATTGAAGTATTATAAGTCAAAAGCAACATATAACCCTCTGTAACAAAAGTTTGGACATGCAAATCTTGGCAAGAAATGTATGTCGGCACAACTTACAACCTTCTGACAACCCTTAGCTGAAAAATAAAATGCAATTGTATTAGAAGACAAAATTCAAAATATCGACCTGAGCGGACAAGAAAGTAACCAACCACTGCTACAAAAGACACCCATAAAAATCCACTAATGGGATCAGCAGTGTGGTGTCACATGACCCAGGGAAAAATGGTTTTATGCATCAACAACTCCTCAGCTTCATCTCACAAGGCAAAAATGAGGCAATCAGGTCCTCGCCAGACTCTACTGTTTGCCTTCCCCAAACCCTGAAGAAAAAAAGTCAAAAAGTAAAATATTCTCCAAACCCAAGAAAAGTAAAAAAAATAGGTGAAAGAGAAAAAAAAGCACCGTAGAAACTTTATCAAAAAAGTGGTTGTTTGGGCTTTTTTGTAGAGGTACAGGAGAGGAAAGCAAATAGAAGAAATGGAAAAAAATAGTTTGCAAAGATAGAAAGATTTCTTTGGGAGAAAAAAGCAGAGGAGAGGCAATGTTGTCTTCAGCATGCCTGCGTGATTCCACAGCATCTGTGCATATGTTTTAGTGCTGAACAAGAACAGCTAAGGGGGAAAAATGCTTGGTTGTTTTAGTTGGACAAAAAGAGGGACAAATGGTTCGCTATGGCCAAAAAGAAAACAAAAATGAACGGAAAAAATATAGTTTTAAAAAATAATTGTCATTGGATATGCTTATTTGAGCCAAGGCAAGCATATCACAACTGAGCTGCACAGGCTCTTGAAAACCAGAATACAAAGGAGTAAATAAAGCATAGACAAACAAAAATGGAATACAAATTTAGTGAACAGAACAGGACAAATAATAGGAAGGTCCGTATGAACGTAATGGGATTTGGTCTCGGTAAACAGGACAGAAATGGAGGTGATTCAAGTGAATGGATGGGTTGACAGCAAGAATGAATTTGTATTATTTTCATTCTGTGAACGTCAGTTCAGCACTCTTACCTCTTATTGGTGTACCACCTGGGTGGATAATATGAATGCAAATAAGATTAGAAAGAAGAAGCATTAGTACGAGTAGATAGAGGCTGGGGGCTTTGGAAGAAGAATCAAATTAGATTTAACAGGGTACGTAAGTAAAGGTACGAGAGAAAGGAGAGAGAGAGAGAGAGAATAAGTATTGTTCTGTACAGGATTCATCATAGAAAATCATGGGTCAGAGAGAAGTACATTGGTGTACCACGGGGAGGTGCCATTTTGGAAGTGGCAATAGCTTCTGAAGACCGTCTACTGAGGGGAAAGACTTTGAGGACTTTGTGTGTGAGATCAGAGTAGACATTTGTAAACAACCTTTGCTTCACCTGAGCTAAACTGAGCTGGTCACCTCCCTAAAAGTCTCTTAGTGTGCTGGTGTTAGAGATAAGTGAGTGAGTGGGGGGTCAGTGAGTGAGTAACACACATGTGAGTTAAGTTCATTACTCGGGTCAGTGTATGACAATGCTAAGCTAACGTTTGGTGTTATTATCTGCAGGTAAAGGTGGTGCTACAGCTGGTGGTGGGACAGTGAGGGAATAGTGTATGTGTCTCTAGTATTAGCCCTGACTCTAAACTATCCGTTAGTAAAATGCATGCCATGCATTTTAATATTTGTTGGAAACATGAAATTAGTGGGGGGTGATGTGTGCTTTAGAGCTAAGCACTTACCAAAGGATTCTGTAGATTTAAAAATATAGAGAGAAGAAAGACAGCATAAGAATATGATTATATTCTTTAAGTGAGTTTAGTTAACAGAGGTTTCGTTAATGCTTTATCAACTCTACGTGAATCATTAGAAATACGGGTTAGTTCTACACAGTTCTGTTGAAAACAAGTCAGCAAGGTTAACAGGTTAAACATAGGACAGCTGTGAAATCTGAAGACACACGGTCAAACATATACAACTGAAAATGTACAAGTAGTTTTTATAATGTGTCACCTTGAACTGGCACATAAAGCTGCAGCTGTGATTTTAGTATTTATTTGAAAAAAAAGAAATCTCCTTTATTGAGATATTGAAATCAAACTGGGAATTTTCAAGCAAATGGGTTTATTTGGGTCATGTCACAGGCAAATAAAAACATTTAAGCAGGGGTTGTAAATCCAAAGAATCAGGGGAAAGCCTTGTGAAGTTGTACACACTACTGTGGCTGATTAGTGTCCAGTTATAGACAAAAGATTGTATGCAAATGAAATATTTATTTAGAGGACGTTTAATGATCCCTCTATCTCAACAAATCCACAAGGACGATGATTAATTTGCTTTTCTGCATGTTTTCCCATTTTAAAATCAAGTGCACTCCTTGGCAGGTTCTGAATGAAACCAGATGTTGAATATTAATCCTTTTTCCTTTTTTTTTTTTTATAAAAGGCATAGGAAATTAAGAAGGTTGGATCCAATAACAATTCTGCACCAATGCAGTTGAAGGAAATCACCACAAAACAGCAAAAATAATTCTTAGTAAAGAGTCACAGCAGTGAGCAATGAGGCAGAGGTCGGGGCAGAAGCCAGCACACACAGAGGGATAATCCTACAGCCATGACAACACTGGAAGACAAAGGGAGACACACTACAGACACACACACCGGGCACACAGATACAGGACAGGAAGTAGTAGAAACAATGCCATTACCTACAAAATTAAAAGGCAAATGACAGGTTAAATCGTGGGAGGAAGAAGAGGATGATACAGGGGGAGCAGATCAGATAGAGGACACGAGAAGAAGAAGGCTTCCTGTTTTGAGTCAGTTTTCAGCAGTGGCAAGCCTACCTGATCTGAGTTGTTTAATGCGCCCGTTGTTGGTGGTGGTGTTGACGGGGAGGAAGTCTTTGAACCAGGAAATGTCGGGGTCGGGGTTGCCACTGGCGGCACAGAGCATGGTGGCAGTGCGTGTTCGCTCCACCACCTTCAACTGGGGGCCCATGTCTATGGTGGGGAACCCCGGGGGCAGCTGGTCCTCTGGGGACACAAGAGAGACATTACAGATGAGTTCAGGTTCAGAAAGTCTTTAACAGCAACAGCATGAGTATTTGTATTTATCATATGTAGAGGGGAGTGTGTAGTGATAGAGTAAGAGGAGCAAAACACATGTTTAATTTTTGGATTCAGATTAGTTATTGTTTGTGGTCGACCCGACAATATCATCCCAAGATCAATACGGAGGTAATAAATAAATAAATAAATCATCATTTTCATTTTCTCTCCTTTACAAGCAATAATTATCTCTAACGCACATGACATTTAACTATTGACAAGGACACAAAATGACGAAATATGGTAAAATTGAACATGGAGAGTTGTGAGAAGATATATGTCTGTAATCGGGAACATTTTGTTCCCAAAAAACAGTAGTAACCACATCTACAATGGCTGTAGATGTGTTCAGGGGAGGTGGGGCCTTGCAGTTCTTTGATGATGGCAGGTGGCTCAGCTTGTTGAATGAGCTGTCTTGTTCCTGCCTGTGTCTCCTCTTACTGACAACAGGAAGGAGAGCGGGCTTCATTCAGATGTGAGAGAAGATAACTCTGCTCCCCGCTCAAAACATGTTCTTTTAGTGACAGAAAATCAGAGCCGGAGCAGCTCCGGCTGAAGCTCGCAGAGAGGGTGCAGTGTGGAATTTTTAGCTTAGTGTAAATCTGCTAAACAAGTCTTGCTTATGCTGAATGCCAAGGAGGTTTATGTACACCTTTAAGTTCCCCTTCCCCTGCTGTGATATGGCTAATTAGACTCTTCCGCCGCTCTCGTAAACGGCACCTTTTTGGAAAACACTTTCTTCATTAAACTTTCATGAGGAGACATCAGTCTGGAAACAGCTTTGAGATGCCACAGCCTGCAAACAGCCAAACGACAATCATGGCCGCCTTCCAACAATGCTTTTGGGTATCTGGCATGAGAAACCACTTCGATGGATAAATCTTCTCAGAAATAGACTGTTTTACAAACGAGTGACTTCAGACTGAACCGCAAAACTTTCCCATGCAACTCTGTGTCCCTGCATGAACTGACATTATGTTTAGAATGATGGATTTTGTTGCATGTTTTAATGAATCCCCAGCCTATATAATGCATACTTTAAAAAATGGTCATTTTCTTGGCAGTTGATGCACTGTAAGTTATATTGGACATCTTGGCCCATGCATCATTATTTGGTTTATCACTCACAGTCCTTGACATGCTGTGCAATATATATTATATAAGCCATCTTTATCCCTTTGGGTATCCATTAAGGTAATGAGAGCTGCCCTGGCGTCACTCTTGTTAAAAGTTTGTAGCTGACTTGCACCGTGTTTGCTTGTTGTTGCACACTACTAATGTGCAGCTTATTAAAACAATAACCGCTCACCTCAGTCTCACAGTGGCCATATGTACTTAATATCATAGTTAAAGCAGAAGAGTTTAGCTGGATGACAGACCCATTAAAACATACAGAAATTCCCCAAATGACCTTTTTCTTGTAAACTTGTTCAAATTGCTTTACAGCCATTAACTTTGATTGCATGGTTATGGATGGTGTTTTCTATTAATTTTTGGCTTTAATGTGATAAGCTTCAACAACTCAATTAGCTCTATTTGTAAATTAAAATGTTTCAGACGCAGTAGGTTTAGTATTTTGATCAGTTGAGCATTGTAACAAAGTATATTTACTCAAGTAATATACTTAAGTACTGTTTGGACATACTTGCACTTTACTTGAGTATTTCCATGTTGTGCTAAATGTACTTCTACACTACTACATTGATTTAAACCCCATAGTCAGTAGCTACATTTTACATTTAAAAACAAATGATATAATGCTATACTTTAAAACTAATCTACCCAGTATTTAAAGAAATATTGGTGATAAAAGCTGAATAATAATATTCTATAGTAACGTTATACTTGGGTAGTGCAAAACTGAGTACTATTAGTTTTCTTACTTTAAGTACATTTACCCAATAGTACTTCTGTAATTTTAGCAAAGTAACATATCCCATTCTGGACTATTACTTGTAATTATGTATTTTAAGACTAAAGTATTCCTACTTTTATTTGAGTACTTCTTCCACCACTGACTGTGATCATCGTTCATATTAATATTAATTAATTAGTATTTTGTTCATTTACAATCAAAACATACAATTAAAAAGTGCTCAAACAGTCACACCAACCATATTTAACTTTTCATTACACATTCATTACATTTTCTAGGAAGAAGAGCTAAAGTAACAGAAAGCCTATAAACGTGTATTTTCTTAAAACATACACCTATCACTGAAAGAGGGAATGGTCTAATCTGAAAAACTGCACATTCAAAGGTGTTCATCCAAATGGAGAAAGACGGGGAGGAGGGGGAAAGGGATTAATTTTACAAGCTAGCTGCTGTCCAAGCTCCCTTCAGCCTGTTCAAGGTCGCACAGACAATTAGCCGATTCTACAGCGAGTCAAAAGTATACCTGATCAAACACAATAGCCAGCAGCAAGCCTTGGAGCATGGATGCGTGTACTGTTGAATATAGTAATTGGATGTGACAATTCATGCGAAATAAAAAGCAATTTCTGTGAAATTGCAATGTATTCTATAAAAAAAGTGCTCAAGAGATCATAATTTTGCTGTTCTTTAAGAAGTCACAATCATTATTCAGCTCTCAGGAGAAAAGAAGAGGGCGAGGAACAACATTTATTCAATATGAAAATGCTTTAGCCAATGTCAACATTATAGTTTTGCAGTCCCCTGTACGATATTGGGACAATACAACAATAGTATGTCTGTTTAATGTCTAAAGCGTGGCTCTCTGATATTGTGAAAACACAGTAACATAAGGCCAGGCCAAGGGCACTTTCACCAGACCCATCTCCCCGTCCTGTAGTGTTACACGATGCTCGCCCGTAACTCCAGTGCAGGCAGCTGATATGACTCCAGGCAGTGCATTTAAAATTAATGATCTGTTACAAAGGTTTCTGGCCTTCTGAATGCATTCCTGCTCAGTCCGGAATTGTATTTTACAGCTGCTTTGTGCACTTGTGCTCGACGAGAATGGCCACAAAGTCATGACATCAACTGGGAGGTTTCTGAATGTTTCCTGCTTAGGAACTTTGACGTCATCAAGCTCCAGTTCTCAGCAATACCCTCGTTTACTTTACATAGAGAATTACCATTGTGATAATAAATAAAGCAAAGGAACACTGGCTGGTGCTGTGATTTAAAAACTCACAGCTGCTGCAGATTTTTCCTTACAAGGCAAAAAGACCAAACTAAAATAAGATCAATCTCGATGTAATTCAAGTTCGGCTTGTTTGTTGTATACTTTTAGAGAAGTCTGTTTATTGGCAATGTGCTTAAAGTAAAGACTGAAATAGTTATTCAACCAGAGGCCAAAGGAATTGTAGTTGTTCCCATGTGCTTTGTTTGCAGTTCCACTTAAGAGTACAGACGTTGGTTTTCCACCTAAATTATAATAAATTCTCCTGAGCAGCTACTCCATTGCCCCGTCAGGAACCCTGAGTTGAACAAGTTTGATTTGCTTGTAGCACATTTGTTTTTAAACGTGTGTTCTGGGGCTAATATACTTTATGCTGTATGACTTGAACGTACAGCCCTGAGCTACCCTGTACAATAAATGAAAGTCAAAGCTGAAAGGTGAAAAAAAACATTAAAAAAAGATTTTCCCCGCCTTCTTATTCCACCTCGCTGAGAGCTGCAATCTCAAGGACAGCCTAAGACAAGGGCAGGTTCTGCTTTACAGACCCATACTGTATATTCAACAATGGATCTACACACTAAAGGAGATGGAAGGCAGAGAAATGCTGAAGTCACCTTCTAAAGAAGTGCTGAGCACTGGTGCTTGATATAAAAAGACTCCCAATGACAATTTGCACACATTAGCCACTGCCAGGCTATCAGGCCATATGAAGTGCGCTGCCAAATATGAGAGCAGTATAAAAGGGACATTGGCTTAAAAAGTACCTCAGTGAGCAGATTTCTGCTGAAGACACGAGGCCACTGGACATAAACTCAAGCCATTAGCAGATTATATATATATTGATCACTCACACAAAATATGAGCACAAGAGAAATTACATTTCCCTCGTATGAGAACAGTTCCTGCAGCATCTGTCGTCATACTGCACCAATAAACACACACAATCACAGCGTCTGTTCAGAGTAAACTTCTCACCTGCTGTGTGTAATGGATTGAGTGACAAACTCAAGTAACATCCTCCTTGTTCTGGCTCTAATTAAATCTACCTAATTGAGTTTAAACAGATAAAGGTAGCATTCAAATGTGATCTGTTACTGTTTGCTCAGATTATGCAACAGCGAGGCTCTGTGTGTACGTGCAGTCTGAGGAGATGTTTACCAGCTATTACAGGACTAATGCAGTTACATCTATGGAGGGGAATTTTAATAAAACTATACAACCAGACGGTAAAGCTGAGGCCACTATGTCTGCTTCAGCTGTGGGACATTACAAAATAAGTTTTCAGTCTCTTGCAAAGTGTATACCGTGGTGGCACTCTTTTTCTTTGCTGAATGATAGACTGTCCACAGAAAAGAGGCTTTTAAGAAGCAATAACTCAGTGAGCTTGTGTTGCCAGATATCTGTACTCTGCTAATATTGCATGTGCTCAAGCTCTCAGGTTAAGTGGAGTGCGTTAGACATTTTAACAGCAGGCTATGATGTCAAACTGCAATGCAACATTCATCATGGTGTTGTAAAACAAAAACCATAACATGTAAAGAAAACTTAGTGCAAATCTGATCCTAAAGTCTAAGTAATTGAGATGTGTTTTATGTCGCTGAAATCACATTTGGCTCAAACATGACAGAATAACTCAAAATAAATTTGAGAAGAAAATAAGCCTCAGTTGCACCGGGTTTTCCAAGTGAAGCCATACAAAATAAAACCTCTCCGGTCACATTCGGCTTTAGTTCTGTGGTTTCCTCACTAGGATTGGATTTGACCTTTTCTTCCCGAGTGGAACAAGGCTTTTCACCCTTTGGTTGAGGTTATTCTTCAGGGGAAATCCCTTCAGGACATAATAAGATATATTTGTTGGACGTTTTTGAGTGGATACAATCTGCTCATAGAGGCTGTCACAGGTCACTTGCTGTGGCAACATGTTGCAGATAGGTGTGTGTCAAGATGTATTGTTGTCGTGGCATCGCTCCTTTCCAAAGATGTGTGGGAATTTGGGACAGATGTGTCTTCAAGTATGACACTTTACAACGTTTTACACTGCTTTTTCCTCTGCCCTGAAGATTATCCTTGCACAGTTTACGAATCAATCTCGCTAACCGTCCCAGATAAGATTCCAGCCAGAACAAAAAAGACGACATTACCCACTGAGTGTGACAGCTCTGCTTATTTTTCCAAGCAGCCTGAGCCAAAGCCATTTCTCCCAATACACCATAGCATATAATTTAAAGTTGAAGGACATCGATTAATGCTCTTTCCATGCTCAAAAATCCAGAAGAAGTGAGAAAGAAGATGGGATAATTTAGCAGGGTGAGAGCTTCTCATCGTGTTAATCACAAGGACACCATTTTAATTGACTTGTTTCATGGCCTGCTTATGCATCAGCTGACCTAGATTCAATTAGGTCTTGGTGTTTCATGTACCAGCAAAAGGTAATTCATAAAAACAATATTTCCATGCAAACAAATAAAGGTTAAGGTGGAGTAACATCACAGAACATACAATCTTGACACATAAATAAATTATATTTGACCAAAAGTCATAGCAGACATGGAGTCTTTGTGGCTTTTTTTTTTAAATGAGGTTGTTGATTCGGAACCTATAACAACAATTTTGTCCAATTGAATTGTTTAAAGTTCTCTAAGAACGTTTTGCAGACCTGGTTTATGCGTACGTTCAGAAGCGACCTGAATCCTCTTCAACAAAATGTTCTGTTCGGCTCCCGTTCAACTGACGTATTCAATTATTTGTTGTCTTTGGCATGGGAGAGGGAACTGTTAATTGTGCTTTTGTTTTCACACAAACAAAATTACTCAACCAAACGTAAGAGCTCTTGATTAACAAAGGCAGACAGCTATTCCATTTTGTGCCAATAATATGACGGCATCTGTTTTCCTCCTCTAATGTTTCACCACTTTCACCCACATGCTGCTGATTTCCCTGCTCTACTTACAGGGTACAGATCGTACTTATACAATCCAGCACCTAATGATTGACAGGTTGTACATCCAAGTCCAACCTTGGCTTTATCAGTGACCTGCAGCTTGGTTAAACTCTCCCCAAGTTAGACTCAGACAGAGTTGTTTTTCTCAACAAACTATCCATCATTCTGGCCAAAAACTTTTACAGAGGTTAAACTTGTCCCAAACATTTTCTATCATATGACCAGGGCATGATAATACTTTATTTGATAGTTTTCATAATATTGATGTAATTTACTTGTTGTAGTACAAATTGTATATTCTTTAATCTTTACACAGTTTGCTGCATTACGTAAACCTAGATTATTCTATTTTATTCTATGTTACAAGTACTTAGTTTACTTCTTTCTGCATTTAACTTGCAGCTTTGTTTTAATGTCTATCTTGGATGTTGCACTGTTGGGGGAGCCTGGGAATTAAGAGTGTCTCTGCCAATAACTATGCTGTATTGTACCTATGATAACAAAACCTTTGAATCTTTGAAAATAGACCTGGATTAAATGCACTGAGTAGCTTTTTTATTAAATGTACTGCCCACATGCCTGGATATTGTTGCAGGATATTGTGTGTCTTACCGCTGCCTTGAGAATACCTGGAACAGTTAATTAAAATGTAAAGGGTATCTTTGAGGTGTAAAGCATGGTTCATATTATTTAGATGGAAATAAGCATTTAGAGTATAAAGCATCATTGTTTAGCAAGAATAATAAATGACATATTGAGGTGTCTGAATTCCCCCAACATGCCCTCAGAGAATCTTAAGTCTGTATTTATTTGGTGGATACATCCCGGTGCTGTTGGCTCACAGTCTGAATAAGATTAGGTTTTTTCCCTGGAGCTTCCTTTGAGCCACACTTCCCAAACACACCTGCTGGCACCTGCACTGGCTGGATATTGCGTAAGTAATCCAATAATGGAAAACAAAATGCTCAGCACTCTCTTCTAATATCATGTGGTCGGGGTAATTCTGATATTCATCTTCCAGAGTTGTTTAAGGGTTCACAGGCGAGTGAACTCTGAGTCAACCTTCAAATTATTTTAAAACATGGCGTCTGGACTGCTGTGGTTTTCATTAATGTGCAGACTGGAAAATACCTAATATAATTATTACCCTGAGGCCATAGCTCTTCAAGTCCCAAAGACTTAGATGAACTGATATGAGAAAATGTTAAGTTGCAGAGCATGACTGCTTTTAGTTTACTTTTACAAATGTGCCTGTTTTGCAGGTCTCGCAGGTCAAATATTTTCAGTTCATTTATCGTATATAAATGTGTTTTTTAATCTTCATACTTACTGTACATTTATGAAGTTGCTATATAAGATGATTCTGTCTGTTGTCCTTTACGTTTTCATGTGTTTAATTTGTGTTTTAAGGCCCCTCTGAAAAGTCAGCAGTTGTTTAACAATCTTTATCATAATTGGCAGGGTGATTTAAAATGAAGAAAATAATAAGACAGCAGTTGCCAGTTTAGCTGTTAAATGCAAATGTCTACTTTGTTCTTTACCCACTTAGGGATTCCAGAAAGCTAGAACTTTACTGATATATGTTTGCAATTGTCCCCCATTGTACTATATTTTGTTCGGTGAAAACATTTAGTTTTCGTCGCAACAGGAATCAGCAGTAAGTGTAGCTGTGCTAAGGAAAATATGCTTTACTTAATTATTAGATTATTCAGGTGCAGAGCAACACTAATGCATATTACTGTGAATGTGCCACAGTTGGCCCAAACAGCTAATTCCAATTTACTTTAATAGTTTCAAGAGGCACAGGCGCACTATAGCACAAAGTGGCATAAAGCCTCACTAAAGACCGGTCCCTCTAAAAGGCAGTTCATTAATTTGCCTAACAAATGCAGCCTCTTTGAAAAAACCACTAAGGGCGAGCAACGAGGAACCATAGTATCCACAACATTTTATTTCACCATTGTTGACTAAAGGAGGAAAATCGGAAAGTATTATGAGATATATTTAGTGTATTCCTTCTGCTGTGATGATGAGCGTTGGAGCGAAATACAGGAGGAGGAAGGTGAAGCTCTGCTAACCCGAGGTTACCGGCTCTCTGTCTCAGTGAAAAATAGCATCGTCTCCCCCTTTGCCCCGCACTGATTGTTTCCTCCATAAATCCCCTTTGAGATTGTATAATTAATTGAACGCTGCTTATTTGTCATTAAAAAGCCCTAGCCTAATGCCTGAGATTATGAGGAAACTATTGTAGAGTCAATCTATTAATCATCAGGCCGTTTCTCCCCCAGAAGATCCTTCACACATGAACAATTCAGCCGTTCCTCTCTCTGAATGACATTGGGGAACTAATAGTGAAACTTTAAGTCAACATACTGATGTCATAGTAAATTATTACTTTAAAGTAATCAATCATTTGTTCCCATAGATAATACAATGTATATAATACAAATATATACCTGTAATATATGTGTTTCTTTGTGGAATGCTTTTTCAGAGAATGTTTTGCTTTGTTAAAGAGGACATCTTATGCTAAGTGTTAGGTTCATATTTGTAATGTGTGCCTCTACTGCCGGTGTTAGAAGCATATAGAAGCGTAAGTGTTACATAGTGAGGCACCTATGTTCCAGAAGTAAACAAAGGAGTCCAATGGAGGCATTTCAAGCAGGGGGGGGGGTAACCTATGTAACACACTACGGGAAATGGAATACACCCCAAAGCATGATAGGGCCTCTTTAATTAAAGTGGCAAGCACACATTAATAAAAGACAATCAAATAAGGAGGGCCCATGTAGTATCCATTAAACTGTTATTTTACCATTGTTTGCTGAATAAGGTTTAATATTTGATATGTATTCCTGTACAAACATATGCATCCAGTTCCATTGAGAGCAGTTGTTGGGACTTTTGGGTGAAATTAAGGTAGAATGACAAACCATATCCAGGCCATAAAAAGTTACTTTGAAATGCCTCCCTTCCCTACTATATACTCTTTTTTTACAGCAGTCTCAGCTGGGGCATATTGGCTGATTCGAGCTGGGGGGCACGCTGCAGAGATGTACGCTCTTCTGGCACACCGCCCCAACTCTCCCCCGGCCCCGTGTCATTCATAAACATGACGGATTAGCTGTGATATTCCTCCATTTACAACATAAGCAGAGGGAGTTTGAGGGAAGAGAATGAAAGCTGAGTGTTAGTGGCGGATGCCCCTCAGGGGTGGTGCTAAAAAGGATGGGTAAAGAGTGAGAGATGAAGCAGGAAGGGCGGAGAGGGGGACTAACTCTACAGGCCTGGCTGGGCATGCAGGAAGCCAGGCACAAAGCTCCATTTACGCTCAGATGACCCCCCCCCCCCTCACACACACACACACACACACACACACACACACACACACACACACACACACACACACACACACACACACACACACACACACACACACACACACACACACACACACACACACACACACACACACACACACACACACACACACACACACACACACTCTTCTTGCTTTACACGTCAGCTCAGCCTGCTCTAAGTTAGGATCACCTAGGGGGAAGGTGGATTTGGAGAGAGAGATTTTAAGACCTTATTTTCTACCTACATCATGTCTCTCTCCCACACTGTTGTGTGTTAGTCACTGACTTCCCTCTGAGACTTTAAAAGAAGCTTGATGTTAGAGTCTCTCCCTCAATCTGTCTTTGTCTGTCTCCCGCCTTCTCTGCCTTCTGTCCCCCCTCCCATCCCCTCTTCAGGATCTCACTTTGCATATTCCATTTGCTGGTTGTTACCTTGAGCAATGATTCAATTTACTTCAGGAAACAGCACCCCATTTATTCAGAGTTGGGGAAAGAAAGGAAAATAAACTTCTGCTCCTGTCAGCTTATCTGCATCAGCATTTTTTCTGTTAATATTAGTAATACTCAAAGGAGGAGGGGGGGGACTATTTGACAATGCTTTGAGCTGTTTGCCAACAAAAATGGATGTTACTTACTTACTCTCAACTCTTCTTTTTTTATTGCTTTTTCTTATGAGTACATCACCCCTCATCTGATCCTCCTGAGTGCATTAAACATTCTCGCATAAAGAGGACGTGGCAGGGAATATACAAACATGCAAACACAACCTTCTCAGAGACCCCCCCCCCCCTGTCAATTTGAAGCATATTCAGCGAGACATCTGCTCTACTCTAATGTTTCACTATGTTGTATATTCACCCTCTTACCGCCCACTTGGGATTACTGTATGATACAGCATGTGTCAAAGTTTAATAATGTTTATGTTTGTGCATTAACATGTATTGTGAAATTAAACAGTGCGTTAATGTAATACATTACTTTCATTCAAGTACTGTACTTAGGTATGATGTTGTGGTACTAGTACTTCATATTTAAATTGTATGCTACTTTATACTTTATTTTTGAGGGCACAACATGTTGGAAACCAATATGGTACGTTTAACTGCACTACATTTATCTGACAGCTTTAGTTACTTTACATATTCATATTGTAAGCAAATACAACATATAAATCCACTAATAAATAAACTATAACATATGATATGTTCAAATATCCAGCAACAGCATTATATACAGTAATTCCAATTAGTTCCATCTTTATCAGCTGTGATGATTCGATAATCATAATTCAGTAATTTCATATGATTCTGAAATGGGCCATTACACATGGAGAAGACTTGACATTTTTGTGTGTACATTTTGATGCCAATACTTTGTAAGATTTGGAATTCAAAGCTTTTACTAGTATCAGAGTACATTTACAATTTAGTACTGGCTCTTATACTCAAGTAAAAAGTGTGAGTACTTCTTCCTACACTGCTATTAAAGGTGATTTATTTATTTTGTTTTTCAGGGAGGCTGATAATGGCCAGAAGCTTGAGTCAACGGGGGTCTAGAGCGGATCAGCAACCAGGTGAGTCCCCCGATCTGGGCATAAGGCAAAACTGTGAGACACTGCGTCGCTTCATTAACCTTCATGTACCGTACACTCAGAAACAGGCGGGGCAGTTTGATCAAACGGCTGTTTCTAATACTTTGGCTGCGATTTGTCGCTTGTGCATCTACAGAAATCTGTTGTTGAAGCAGTCTGTGCATTTGGAAGTGTGTATTACGCTACTAGCAATATGCTTTCCCACAATCCTCTGAGTTGTAATCACTTTTAGCATGACACTGCCGGATTTCTCTGTGGGTCATGGCCTGGAAATCTTGAATTTGAATATGGTATCAACGAACCGTGGCAAGTACTCTGGGAGACTCGCCGTATAAATGTCTGCAGAAACCAACTTTTATACAAGTTTCTCTGAGAAACCTTGCAGCAGCCATTTCAATCATTGATACAGCTAAAAGCTTGCTACAGGAGAGTATAGAGATTATTCATGCTTGCTGACATCCTGCAGAGAAGGACCTCTCAAAGAGCTCTAATGGAGGACTGGGTTATATCAGACCTCTCAAACGTATCCCTGAACAGGACTGTGGGAACAATGGGTGTCTCAGCAGGAAGTGGGTGGCACTTTCTCATCATGGAAATTATTATATCAATACCACATGTTGTGAGAAACTTGTGATGTAAGTTTATGTCTGCCTTTCCTTTCATTCAGCTATAAAACGTCTGCTGTACTGAATGTAATAACGTACAGGCTACTAATTACACACAAAAATCAACATCACCACGTTCTCCTCAGTCCGACGTTGTTTGCTTGTAATTAACGAGCAGCCTCGCAAAGCTTGAAAAAGTTTCTGGAGATCATTAGAAGCATTAAGGATGACCCTGCAGTGCCCAATTAATCTGGCAGAAAATGACTTTTGAGTGCAGCTAAGATCAAAGCTGCTAACATTAACACCCCCCACTACCTGGCTCACATTTACTCACTCCTGTTTATGACCTTGTGTCAAGTCCTGCCAATAGAATATTTGTTATTTTTCTGCCATATTACGTGAGAACTAAATAAAGTTTATCAAGCTAAGAGGTTATGAATAACACCTTTGATGTTATGATCGAGCATGTAAGCAAACTAAAATTAATATGTAATGCACAAATACCACCTTGCACAACATTAGGTTGTTATGTTTGGCAAATAAACATTAGGATCTAACATTTATTTATGATATTTACTCATTTGCTGCGTGTGTAGACAGATGTGAGAAACAATTTGCATTTTTATATCACTCATCATCTGATTATGCTGTGTAAGGTCACTGTGGAGAACATGTGAGGCCAGTGAGGGAAACTGAAAACAAACAAACACAAAAAAACACATTCCTCATTTGTCTGAATCAATAATTAATAATTCAGCAGACTGTGTTACTTGCATTGAAACAAATAAGCAGAGTTATCTATCATGTTCAGTGTGCAGCTCCAGCAGATGTTTTCTCACACACGATGCAGACTGTAAAGTCCAACATCAATCTTGTTGGCAGCGCTTGGGCCTTAAATCATCTTGCATACCATACAGATACCGATTGGCTCCCGAGATTAACCACGCAGTAATGTATACGAGGGTGTAGGGATGTTTTTTTCTCTCTTAGAAGAGATCAATTTGTGCAAGGACAGTCAGCTCCATCTTTTTAATTACAATAACGAATAACTTGTGATCACGTGCTCAATTTTTGACGTATGAAAGATTGTGGTTGAGAGTAGCATCAAGTCACTATTTGCCAAATCCTAAGCAATAACTCTACCTGTGGATAATGAATTAAACAACTAATGAATATGAAGACAATTGATGGTCGGTAGAGTTTGTTGCAGAGCTGAGAAAGGAAAGCATGTTGGTTTCTCAGAAAAGGTGCTGCAAATAACAATAAATGATTGGAATTCACTTTAATACACTTACAAACTAAATGTCCTACAGACTATTAGAGTAATAATCAACTCCTAGTGGACCAACCAGAGCTAAAATGCTTGTCCAATAAGTCAAGAATATGTTTTATAGGTAAGAAAATAGTTAAACTCCAACAGGGAATCATCAAGTTTTACAGCGCCATATTTGGAGGAAACATTTATTTTCCTATCAGAATGGAGTTCCATTTGGATTGGCCATCTATAGAGCTGAAACCAGTAAATCAGAGAGTTGCGTGTCAGCTGTTGGCCTTCTGCAGTAACTTTAACAATGGACGCCTGCTTCATCCCCAGCATCCTTTGCTCCAACAGTCCGAGACAGCTGACACAGCATTTATCTTGCTGAGCAATTTAAGCATGCAGATCAGCTTTTGTTCATCCCTCACTCTTCACTTATTAGATTGAAAGCATTACACATACAGAATATGGTGCATGGATTAAAAAGCAATGGTTAGGAACGAGCACTAAGGTACATTTATAATTATCAGTCTTGTATGGGGTTGTATCTGCAGCAGGTTTACACTGAACAGCATCGTATGAATCGAAGAGGCTAGGAATATAAATCTAGCGGCTTTTGGTGTCTTTTAGCAAGGGTTGGAGGCTTTTTTCTCCTGACAATGACAAAGAGCCGAGTGCATGCATTGTCTATGAATAATCACTGATCACGGAGCAGCCTTTTCATCGTATGTGGAGAGATCTGTCTCAGCTACACGCCTCTGACCGAGCCATTGCACCATTCCTTACAAATGGAAATGATGCATTCTGTTTTTCCGTCACAGGAGAGCGGCTTCCCATTTTCCGCTCCCACTGTCAAGTTGTGCACAGCTGCATAAGTTTGCACGCTTGTGTGTGGGGCACAGGAAATGGCTGTTGACAGCATAATGGGAGTGTGAGGATGCAATATAAATCCTTAATCATGCCTGAATCATGAACTGGAGCACTCACATCCACACATCATTCTGCTGGAACTACTGCGAGCAGAGAGTCTCACCCCAGGAAGGTGTTATAGCTACATTTTTCAGGTATTTTCTTTCCAGTTTAAAAGTGTGCAAAAGAAATCAACCGGCACTAATGGAAGATATTCTTATCAGAGGCTCTCCATGGTGCAATATCATATTCATAAATGACATCAAATTCCATTTTCACTAAAATAACATTCCAGTCGTGATGCCCAAAATGTGCCGTTTCTTCATTTCTCAACCTTTTCCTGTCATTTTCGATTTTTACGAGCAAATCAAGACGAAATTAATTCAAAGACACGAGTCACATATGATTCGGGCCATCTCGTAGTTAATCAAACCAGAGGGCGGAGAAAAAAAAGTGCAGGAAGGAAACCCTCAGCTCATGCAGATTTGACTTGGAACATCATTACGTTTCAGGGTTCGCTTTTCATGCAAATCTCTTCCCTAAGCTTGGAAGTTCATTACTAATGGCACTTCCCATCAAGTTAGAGACACATCCGAATGCTAATATCCCCCCCAGTACTTTGGATTTGTCACCTCGAGTTCCCTCTCCTCGTAGCATGGCAATTACAACAATGTGCTTTTCCTTCGTGGAATTAGGCATCCCCCCCGTGGCGAGCTTTCCACAGCAGATGCTTGCAGTCGTTTGCACAGACCATTGGAGCCCAAATGAACTAAACAAACAGACACTTTATATGTATTAGGCCTTGTGTAGTAGCAGTTTGTTTGCTTATTTATTTATATATATGTCTGTACAATCCTGCATCACTCACTTGTGCAAAAGTGTAGTACTATTAAAATAACCAAAGGAGAAGATAAATATTTTTGCTGTTCATGGAGTGGACTTAAAAAATGTGCAGTTTCATTTTTCAAGCTGCAGTTTAGGTCATGTGGAATGATGAGTAGGAAAAGCAGCAGGATGTTTTTGCTGTACAGTAGGAGTAGTTTTGGAAGGAAGGAGCTTTTTGGTCTTCTGAATAATTTATAATGCTTTATTCAGGTAACCTCAAGGTAACCGTACAATAACAATGCAGCGTACTCCCTGCTTCCTGAAAGTCATCCTTACTTTGGGTCTATAAATAAAGGGGGAACTTGATCTGGATGTATTGTAGTTGTCTATGACTTGAAATGTTGAACTGTAAACTAATATAATATAGTTTGCTTGAGTTCATTTCATTATAATAAGGCTCTTTTATCCTTGGCCAGCGTTGTGACAATATTATCTATTCGGTTGTATAAGTTATTCATCTTGCTTTCTTTCATGTTGTGATTGCTATCACTGCTCATAGTAATTATATTAAGTCATTTTTTGCTTTTTAAAGGCATGGCTATCAGTGTCATACCCACCAGACTTCAGACATCTGTGTATTTACATAACTTGAAATGTCAATGCACAAACTGGGTATAGACAAATCTCTTTGTGTCATAGCAAGTGGTGACACAGTAAACATATATTACATAGAAATATTGTAGGTTATTACCTAATTATTCACAATTCCTACATGTAGGGTTTATATATATCCTCCAGAGGCGATGTGAGGACAGGGAGCTCACTCTTTTTAGTTGCACTGGAGCCAGAAAACAAAAAGCTTTTCCCTGTCTTTCCATTTTATTTTATTTTGTCTGAGATAGGTCTCTATTCACCTTCAATACATTGATGAGAAAGGAGAGTGAGCAGAAGAGCAAAATGGAAAATGGTAATAAACATGCTAATGCTTGGCCGCGGTTCCAGGAAGAAGCACTTCTATACCTCCAATATGTGTGTGTGCTTGTGTGATAGAGCCTGAGCAGGAGTGAATGTGAAGAGAAAATGTGCACAATATTGCATGTGAGACACACACACACACACACACACACACACACACACACACACACACACACACACACACACACTCTGTGCTCAGAGTAAACAGCAGAGAGCTGCATGTGAACGTGCCACCTTTCTCTTTCAATCTGCCTCTGGAGACATTGCAAAGGGCCCTTTGTTGGTTCATTGATGAGATAAGAAGCAGGGGGAGGGGAGGGGGGGGGGGGGGGGTTCAGAGACTCGCACAGCCATTTTTTTTTTCTATAGGGTGGAAGCTCCCCTCAATAGAAACTCATTTGCCATCTTGTGTAATTGTGGCACATAATGGTGCACACCTCATTCATGCCGCCCAAGGCTTTTCTCTAAAGCCATTTTCTCTTTTCACAGCCAAACAAGTGGTGTTTCAGAGAGATATTACTCAGCCTTTTAAGCTCAGGGCCTCCACATATTTGCCGTTGAATGGAATGTTGTGTGTAATCAAGATAACATTTTGCTCAGTGCTTATTATAAAAGAGGCGCTGTCAACCAACTTGATATTTGTCACCTGACTTTTATTCCCTTTGCTCTCTGGGAATAAACAGAGGAGCTGACCTTTTCTGCCTGGCTGTTACACTTGTTTGTGTAGTGCCACCGGTCACTGAAAGGCACTGGCATCCAAGCAACTGGCATCTAGTATACCACTTTACACAATATTATGCTTGTTAATCGCATGAGAATACACTGCATGGCCTAAAGAATATCAAAGCTGAAGTGCAGAGATGAAAAATGACTGATTTGAAAATTATTGCTGAGCTTTTCCATTAAACCACCCCGGGCTAGGAATGGATTGCTATTTGCATAATTTAACTGGCATCTTAATTATTGTGTCAAGAATCTGTATGCAAATGACTTAAGTCACTTAGAAACGGGAACTTACTTGGCTAAATGGCTAATGGACTAAATCTTATCAAGTTAGGATACACAACGTGAGCGTAACCACAGTCTCTAATTGGGTTGGACTGTGCAGTGCGACACAAAGAAACAAAGAAGAGAGGACAAGACAAATATCAAACAAGTACATGCAAACTTACCTGTGTTATCTGGGAGAAAAGGGGAATGTTAGTGGTGTGTGTAGTCTTTTTCGGGTGTCTGAGGAGGACCTACCACGTAAAACAGTGAGTCTGGTGGTAGCGCTCGTCTCTCCAACACTGTTGGAGGCGACGCATTCGTATATGGCTTCATCTCGGGGCGTGCGTAAAGGCTGAATTCTTAGCACTGAACCAGAACCATCGTCGAACTCTATCACCTGCAGGTGCGAGAGAGACGATGTGTTACAGGAGATTTTTTTGGCTCACAATGAGCGGTGGACCTTCCGCAGAGAGAAAGAGACACAAGACTGTCGAGGACATTTGGCTAACAACACTGATGAGGACTGACACGATGTGCTTCCTATGACAGAAACAAAAACTGCTGCCTAACTTATATGAAACCTCCTAAATATGTGCTAATTTGTAAATATCATGGATGTGTACATGTGCAAAAATTTGCGTATTTGATTTATATAATACTCTTTAGCCTTTTGGTTGTTTCTTCAGTTATGTGTTCAGACATGCTGTTTTTTTGTGATTTTTTCTTAAACTTTTAACCACCTAGGAATTTGTGCATTAACTTTTATAATAGATGCGGCTGACTAACTTTAAGAATGGGAATTTTAACTTTTTTTTCAGTCCAAACTGTTGCTCTTATTTCCGGTTTCAGAGTGATATTAAAATCTGAACGTGTCCCACTCTTAAAGTTATCATTATATCCCTGGCAAATGCATCACATTGGATTGTGTCGATGGGACAGAAACAAGCACAAACAGTTAAAGGTGGCTTGATAAACGGTTACGGACAGTTGTACCATGAGGTGAGATAGGGCTGCTCGATTATGGCAATAATTAATATTAACATTCTATTCTATCTATTCTATTAACACCACAGTTATTCAAATGGATATCTTATTGACTAAGGAGACTTTTACATACTTAAATCTGGTGCACTTTGACAGGAAAACTAAGAGGCTAGATCTCTCCGTATTGCTTGTATCTATATTAACGGTGATGACATGGCAAACAAGTCACACCCACAATTCATTTTTAACAAGACAAAGTCTGTGTTACAAGACGGGTCTTTGCCGACACAAATGCAGAAGTGCACCACCATAAAATAAAGGGGTGTGTTGGACCTATAACAGAAGATGGAACTAGAACATCATTTTGAAATTGTTTGCGGCACAATAGTCTTTTTATCTGCAACATTAACTTAACATTTTGCCAAAATCATAATTCACAATTTAATCGCCCAGCCCTAAGGTGAAATAGTGGTACAAAAGACAGGACCGACTGTTTTGGACGAACGACACATAAAATGTTTACAAACAGGTGTTTGTTGTAGCTTATTCAGCTATTTTTGCATGCTACATGTATACTCACTGATTTAGAAAGCCCTGTGTCATGACTCAATTTTTCTTTTTAAGCATATAGGTTGATTTCAATACAGATAGGCCTAATACCTCCATTTCTCTCACACACACACACACACACACACACACACACACACACACACACACACACACACACCCACACACACACACACACACACACACACGCACAGAGGCCTACCAACATTTCTACAGTCCACCAAATAACTGCATGTTTTATTCAACAATACATTTCAACATTTGATTGGCCAAGCTATAGCGGTGTTTGCGTTCAAGCTGGCAGCAAGTGATGGTAAAGAACATCCTCCTTTCTTATTTAAAACAGCAGAATTAGAAAGGAAGTTGTGAGACTTTCAAAAGGAAATGGGTTTTTGTTAGAAGATGAGGTGGTAGTCATGAAATGGCGGCAGCCGGCAAGCACTGTGAGGCAATGAGAGAATGAAACAAGCGTGTTAGCATTCAGCTCTACGTGCTATGGAGACGCTATGAACTCTGATAAGATTAGATTTCTGTGGGCATGAGACGCAAAGAAGATGCGGGAAGAGGTCTCAAAGCTCTGTTAAGCCATTGCTGCTGTGCAGAAGCAAGCAAATAATGGCATCTACAGCAGAGGGGGAACAAAAGTGACACCATGATAGTCCCGAGGACTGACACAGAAATTAATAGAAATCTTATCAGTGCTCTGCGATGATGTGTTATTGCTCATGGGTATTGAGCCCAAGTGCAGATTAAAGCTGACCAGAAATCAAAGCTTCAGCCAAAATGGGTAGGGTAGGACATGCATTAAGATAAGGATGCCACAAAGCAAAAGGACATCTCGAAGTGAAAGCGCTACTTTCACTTTACATAAAGCTGGCAAATGTGGCGTGATGCTAATGTAGGTATCTGGGTCACACCACAAGTTGTTTTTTTCTGTCCAATTGCTCTTTTCTTGTCTTTCATTTAATTACAAATATGTCCCCAGATATTTTGTGTACTTGCTAATTAAAAGTCATGCATGTTTAAACGCCTGGCCAGCATGGTAATTAGATGCTGCTAATGCGTGGTGGCAAGTCGGGGCGAAAGCAAGCTTTGCGCTATGGATAATGTGCGAGCACAGCCAGAAGCAGTGCTGAAGCATTCTCATTTGTCGAGCATTTTACATCAGAACAATCGACCTAATACCTCAAATCTCTGGTTGCTGACTTTCTTCCCCTTCTTGTTCCACACAATCTTCGGCCGTGGATCTCCGGACGCTTGGCAGATGAAGGATGCCACGCCTCCTTGCACGCCTGTTTGGTCATTGGGGGTTCTTAAAAACTTTGGTGGTGCTGCAGAGACAGAAACAGAAAAACATAATAGTGAGTGAGCATGCTAGCATTTCAGACAGAGCCATTTATCTCTCTTATCAAGACATAAAGTAACAAAGTTTCAGGTTTCAGCATGTGGCGGTGAAGAGGATTGTCTTTGGAGGTCAGTCACAGAGATTGTACGGACTTTATTTTAGAAACAGACGATCAGGGGTTTAGATCAGCAGGTATAGGACCGAGTGCATTTTATTTCCACTCTGGGAGTATTTCTATGTAACTCAGAAATCTCCTCTCCAGGATAACTGAGACTTTAGGGGAATTCTTGGATAAAAGGGCACATTTTTTTAAGTGCTGAAATCAATCAGTTAAAGATTTACATTTGTAATAACGTGTGACATAATTTTGCACATTTCACCCTCTGTGATGGTAAACAATATGATATTGGTCATCATGGGGTTATAAGCTGTTCAGATATAAATGATTTTGTTCAGCACACTAAGAAAGCTTTAAAATATATATTTAGCTGTTATTTTTCATATGTAATTATGTGTTTGAATTCATATTGCTTTGTTATAATTTGTATGAAAAGATGATTGTCCGTGGACTGTGTCATCCACACGTCATTTCTTTTAACATCATACATGCTCTTTCATTGGACATAAATCACGTGGCCGGCCAGGGTTTCGTATAACAAAGCCTTTTCTTTTTCCAAACTGTTGCAGAGGAACAGAAGCTCGTGTACTGGTTCAGTAGCACACAACACTGATCTGTAGAAACCCATCACTCGGAACGAGGGTTGGGCCACACACAAAGGAGACACGCACCTGATAAGTTGATTGTAACGCTCTGATCGGTAATGTGCATGTTCTGTTCGCCTAATTGGTCCCTCAATTCAGCACAACAAGTCAAGTGTAAAGGCAATGAGGATAAAAATGCTAAATGCAGGGGAGTTGAGGTGAAAGAATAGCAGCGTGGAACAGTGTTGGCTTTGTGTGAACACGGACGTTCCCATCTACTCTGGAGGTTTCACAACAATGTACAATTCAGTTAGTTCTGATCTGATTTGTGAGCCCTGAAGAGAGCTGCAACTCTTGATTTTAAGAATGATTGTGTGTCGACTTTGTCAACTATTCACAATTTGGAATTAAGTTCTGTTTCGTCTTTTTTCCCCTCCATGCGAATCAGTTTCTGGTCATGAAGTAGCAACCAATTAAAAATACATGAAAGTGATTAGTAATCAAAGGAACCCGTCTCTCCCTGATGATATTTTGAGATTTACATTCCAGCTTTATGATTACGATCAAGGCTCATTTCAATAGAAAATTCATAGTGCTAAGTCAGACCCCCCTCGTATTCCCCTCTGCGGCTCGAGTGGCAGCTTCGGTGGGAGGTGTGGCTCCATCTGTCCCCCCGCGGAGCAACTGTTTGCCTTTTATCAATCACTTGAGCAGGCCATTAGTGGCCACACAGCTGCAGTAATACCAACCATCTGAATAACCTCATCTGTGAGTGTGAAAATGTGTGATTGTGCTTGTTCGCTGCCGGTGTGCAGACTGATTTCCCCTCCCAGCAGAGAGGGGCACATTAACCTGCAGGATTCATGGAGAGGTGACATAAGTGTGTGGTCAATGTGTGGTCAGCGATCAAAAGGGGTGAACAGATAAACAGGCAAGCAGCTTGGCTTCCACCGGGCAAATGAATCTGGGAAACCACCTGATTGCTTCATGCTATGCACACACACATTATCAAACACACACACACACCTCTCAGAGACTCCCTCTCATTCAGCGGCTGACAGATCCGACAGGTGGGACGCAGAGTTGACACCGTGTAATTTGTACATGGCAAAAAGCACCATTATACCTGCGTCTGCACCTTATCTCATTGACTTTGCCGGGGTGTGGCGCACGCTGGCGCCCAGCCAAGAGGGTGCTGATGGGTAATTGATATGCTATTGGGGCTGTTTTCGCTCCGGGGCCATTCATTATGGCTCGCTGCGTCTCCCTACGCCGGCTGTGATAGACTGCGAGGACATGTACGGGAGATCAGCCCTGGAGGTGAGGGGGGGGGGGGAAGTCATCGCACAATGGGGAGTGATTGAGGCGTGACATGGAGGTAATGGTGTTTTCACAGACATGGCTGCTGATAGTACCATACCCCCATTTTAGGTGTGCCGCTGACAAACATCCATTTTGGTAGACTCATGTATGGCTCCAGGTAGACAGAAGCTGATTGAAACCTGTGTTTTCTCAGAATAATGCCGCAACTACAACCTTGACAGCGATCAAAAGCGATATGCTCTATGAACAAATGCTGTGCACAACCACGCACTGTGAAGAAACCTCTGATTTTTTAATGGTCTTGTTGGAAAATCACCGCAGCCATTACAACACAAAAGCTTCTGTAATAAGATAGGGGAAAGATTTATCTGCAATCATGTTACTCTAATACAAAATAATTTAATTAGTACAGTGTTTCGCCTTTTAAATTGTCTCTTTTGAAAGAAGCTGCTCTTACTGCTGCTGCCTCTCCTTTGAGAGGTAACCATGAATTGATACCAGGGTTAGCTACCCGTTAATCCAGCACTAAGCCGTCCTAAACAAATTAGATGGGTAAAGCATGTCTCAAAGGTCAGTGACATGGCCCCGTTACCCTGAAGTCAGTATGTAATCTTTTGCACATTTGCTGCATAGCATCAACTATGATGCTATACTTTTCATCGAGCAACACCTTGCTGATAATTTGGTGGCTGCCTGCACTGTTTTTAAGAACAAACATGTCCCGAGGGCTGAGTGGGTGCACTGGTGTATATATAGAAGTATATACATGTTCAGTATTATCTTAATGGAAAAACATACATTTATATTGGAAGCCTTAAATAATGTAAGCAGCACATACATAGAACATTAAATGTTATTCATGTAACTATTACTTAATCCTGTCCCTTTGTATTATATTTCACCCCTTTTGAGTCTGATCATTGAGTGATGCTTGAACACTGGGGCACCTCTTTTCCAAAGTTCAAGCTGAAGATTTGTCTCTTGAATATCACAAAAATATGTTCAACAACAACTCTAGGATCAAACTCTTTAATATGCAAAGGTTTACCAGAACAGTTTACTTGCAGAATAATTTCTGATTTCCAGATGTTAAGACATGCAAATATAAATGGCCTTCTTAATTAAAAGTATATTTTTAAAGAGGCTAAATTCTGGTGAACTTAAAGTACCTGTTGCAGGGACAAACTATAAGATTAAGTCGACTGTGGAAGTGAGACTAATGATTTCATATCTTTCTATCGTCATGCTGAACTAAGAGGATATTTGGGTTCAAAGAGTCTATCGGATCTGCATTCATTACAAGTTTGTTTGATATTGGCTTAGCTCACATCAGCCAAACATTGCATTAAACGACTGTTCTGAAACAGATCAGAGATTCATTCATAATGGCAAAAACATTTCAAGTCATCAGAGCTCCACTATAGACTAAAGTTTGATCTGCCAAGCCATTAAAAAGCATGAATCAAAGAGTGGAGAAGAGAACATTAATAAACCCACTTTCAGTTTGAACCTCTATTCGGCATAGACAGCGGTCTAAGGCGGCTCGGTTTTCACAATTATACTGACTGACATATTCAATTTCATTTGCATGAAAAGGGCCATTTCCTCTCTGAATCTTTAACTTGCAGGGTGAGGTGGAGTTGTGGAGGGCGATAATTAATCCCTACACATTGGGTGGAAGTCTGCAAATACCCTGCTCCATTTTGGACAAACTGTATGAAGAAAGGAGTGTGTAAAGATGCCATTAACCTCATTCGACATCTTTAAGCCACAGCATTTCTCTTCTGTGATATTGATGAATTGTCACTATGGTAGCAAGTGAGACAAACTGGACTCAAAGGGGAGGCTAGCGTTGAAAGAGGGTAAGCAAATAGTATATGCACTTTATGTAATCCTTTAAGTATTCTGGAAGTCCATCGCAGCAATATCATTATCAGAGTATTTCAATAAAGAAGGGTGTGTTTGCTGGGGGTTGTGAATGCAGTTGTTTATAAAGCAACGCCCTCTCTATGGATTAATTAACTGTCTATACAGTGTTGAGAAACATCTGACCCGGTGCCAAACAGAAAACAGACAAACAAAAAGAGAGTGGAGATAAACCACACATACTAATCAATGGAACAAACACCAGCATAAACCATTTTCTTGGAGCAGCACACAGCTTTCTATCTGCAGCATTATGATAAAAAAATGTCTCTTTTGTAATGCTGAGGAAACAAACTCCACATTGTATGTGCTCACAAAGCAGAAAGACAGAAAAGGAATTGGAGCTTAATTAGAACTGTTGGCTGATTTGCATAGCATGCTCATTGGTAATCTGGCCTTAAATGGAAACTGAAATTCTTATTGCAATTAGTGATTACTTGAAAGAGGATATGGCCTCCGAATGATTGTTAATTACTGGATCAAGAATAGTACATTAATTCACTGCAGAGGTTTTAACGCGGTGCAATGATGGGGACCCGCTCTTCCATCAATATTGTGCTGCTTGTCACACATAATGAAGTTCATAATACAAGTCTTCTCCTGCACTGCCCCCCCCCCCCCCCCCCCCCCCCCCCCCCTCATTCCCAACTGCTTAAATGTGCTCTCTAAGCAAAATTCATAACAGTCATTATGTAAAACTAATTCAATAGAACAAACCAGAATGCAGCTTAATGACACATTAATATTGAGGCAGCACGTGGATACTGGGGCTCCAGGTCTTTTCTGAGAGAGGGTCACGCTCTCTTGTTTGGCTCATAAGCCTCGGAGAGTCTCATGTGAATAAATAACTGCGTATCATCACATATCAACACAACACGGAAACTACAGCATGCATAATCATACACAACATATTCCCATGCCAAATATTCAGCCCACTGACTAAGGTTGCAGGACCCTTACTCCACTGGGACTTTTTTAACCCAGTAAGTGTCTGTTGCTCGCTGCTGTGAGAGGCTTCTGGCTACAGCTCTGCAAGAGTCAGGGCACTTAGTGCACAGACAACAGCAACAGCTTCAAAAGGAATAGCTAATGCTCGTGTCCCACATTCAATGCTCTGACAGACTCTCTGTCAAGACAGGAGCGGGGGGGGGGGGGGGGGGGGATCTCCAGAGGTGCACAACTTATTCTACACCGACACTCTCATGGGTCGCTGGATGGGGCGAACACTGCAAGTGGGCATTAATAAATTGGAGGATGTGGGACAATGGAGTATTCTGGAAGGTTCCATTAAATAAATATAAAGGGTTATTTATGGAACAGTGCCAAGCTTGTGAGTGTGTGTTTCATGGGATAAGATGGAAAGTGAAAGGCTTTTTTATTCAATTATCAGTCTAGATTCATAAAGGGAAAATCCTTCTACATGACTACTCCATCAGTGGTCTCTTCTGTGGAATATAACAATGTTTGCAGAGGAAAACCTACCCCCTCTACCTGTGTGTGTGTCTCTACCACACACACAAATACGCTACAGCCGTCTCCCATGGGACACATTAGCGAGGTAGATGAATCCAGTTTGTCACTTAATAAAAGGGCCCCTCAAACAGATGGCTTTGTTCAAACAGCCCCCAACGCTTTAAAGCGGGGACTGAATCGCTGCTGTGGCAAATCAGACACATGAAAGCCCGCCTCCCTTTGCGGTGCAAACCAAACAGAAGGAAACATATAAATATTGAATTGCGACACTGTTGGCGCGACACCATCCGCGAGAGAGAGAAGGGGGGGCGGAGTGGAAAACACTCGACCCTCCTGTAGGAAATTCTGAACATCTGGACTGAGGTTGTCAAACGAAAATGCTAAAAAAAATACAGAGGCTTTTCAATATGACATGTCCCCTCACTCATTACTGGTTAATTTGGCTGGGAATGCACACATCTCTTTTGTGTGTGACCATTAGAGGAAGAAACAGTCGAGCAAAATGTATGCAATTTGGATTTGTTTGTCTTGTTGTTTGTTTTTCCTCCAACGTCTGGGAAAAAGAGAGAACATAGATAAGTAATTCTAATTGTGCAGGCTCACTCTGTTTGGTAGTCAGGGCAGTCTATTTGCAAAAAGTTAATTATCTGATAGGATAGGCAGTGGCAGCCACTAACACAGAAAGCCATTCGTTCATTCTGTTATCCACCAGGCAATGGAAAGATTCATTAAATGGCAGCGCTGCAGCAAAATGGCCAATAGTTATCATGCTGGGACTGCACTGACTTGAAAAGATGTAAAAAATTGCAAAAGTGATACAATTATTTGGCCGTGTCAGTTACTGCCAATGTAATCACATGTGTAGATAATAGAGCATATGATGCTGATGCTCCCACCACACATGTAATGTAACTCCTATGTGAGATACATTGGATAATATCAGCATGACAGCATGTGCAGATGATAATCTACAAAGCAGCTGGCTAACATGAAGCAGGAATCAGAAGATACGGATGGGAAAAGTGGAATGGAAATCAAAAGAGCAACATATTTGACTGGCTGTATTCGGGAGATAATAACACTATGCCTGGGCCTGTCCTATTTCTTTACAGCATAAACTTCACATAATTGTCTCTGCCCTCAACCACGGAGCGGAAAAGCTTGCCTCATATTTGTCTCTGTAGGAGCAGAGATGGATTATGAAGAAAATCATTCCAGGGATTCAACATTGTATATTTAAACAGACTGTAATTTTATGGATAAGTTGTGCCAAGCCATTTCCGATGGATGCCAGTTGTCAGGCCATAAGAAGTGACACATTTCCCGCACTGTGTTTTCTCAAGCGCTTACAGGCAAACTAGCTCATGCTCCAGAAATCCTGCTGGATGACAACTGGCTTCCTCTCAGCAGCTCACATTTCCTGCAATAAGGTTACTGCTTAAATGAGCTTTCTGGAAACAAATAAGAAATTGGCGTCCTAATTCAAATGTGTCCAAGTCTGCCCTGCGTCTAACCATCAACATGATTGAACCAAAATAAAATGTTGCTAGTAATGCTAACAGGTTGCAAGCAATATCTAAATGAACACAGATGTTCCCATCCAAAGTCTAAAATAAGGAAATGTTCCTGCAACAGCACAATGAGAATCGTGATCTTTACCTTCAATGACTTGCAGGCCTTCCTATATGTCCAATTAGTACATACAACTTTATTTATCCCAAAGAAAATAACTATATTGCTGAGTTGTTGTTTTTTTCAAATGAAACCCAAACTCATCCTTTGAGGTGTTAATATGCTGGACACGTGGTTTTAATTATTAGCAAGACCTGCATTTATGTTTGGTGCTAAATTTGTTTTACCACGTTGTAAGGTTCAGGGGCTATTTCACAAATCTTGGAAATGGAAAATATGCAATATTGAACTACAAATACAATTACATGTTTGTGAAATCTGCATCATGTAAACACCAAATATGCAGGGGAAGCACCACAAACATTCACTCAAAGACCAAAGCTACGTTGTGTAGCAGTGAAGGAAGAGTATTGTACATAAAGGAGAGGAAGATATTTAGTTCTGTGCTTACAGCTTGAATTGTCAACTTATTGGCTCCATGGTTAATTTGATGAAGTCAAAGTGTAATAAAAGCCACAGCTTTTAAAAATGAAAACTATTTTTGAGGTCCAAATATTGCCTTAAAGCTTATGCAACTCAAATGTCAAAATGTCAAATAATTATCCAAATTAATACCATTTAAATGATTACTCTTAATGTTACTCTTTTGATTACATTTTTAATTAGTATGTTTACATCAATATGTGACACTGCGGGATCGGGTGAAAGATAGCTGTGTATTAGTGGCTTGTTTTTGTCAGCTACACATTATTAGTATGTCTCCAACCAAACCACATGGAGTAGATCTAACTCGAGGTCTTTGAATTCTTAATTGCGAACCCCTGAAGAAAAGGCTTCAGCTCGTGTGGTTGTGTGTGTGTGTGTCTTTGAAGAGCTACAGATGGGAAACAAATGAGGGCGGGGGTGTCAGGGTCAGACTAGCGGATGGGTGTTTTCCCTCGGAAGCAAACAGAGCAATGTCACCCCAGGAGTAAAAACAACAACCCTCAGGGGACATAATTAAAAATAATCCGGTGAAATGAAGAGCTTCAGATCACTTTTTGAAAGACTCCTTCTTGATGTGTGTGGATGATTCATCAGGAGGTGTGTAGACGTGTGTGCATGTGTGTCAGTGTGTTGGAGTTACAACACACTCTGCTTTTTAGCCAAAGTTTTAAGGTGCATTCATAATCATTACCATTGAGTTTTTATTTTCATATGTGTTGATTTTATTTTTATTTGTCATGTCTTAGCTCCCAGCTTGACAAGTTCTATAGGAGTACGGTCTCAGTATATTTGTCCAAATTAACTTATTTAGAAATATATAAAGCCATGCTTTTGTATGATTTTAAGCCAAGATACAATCAATTCAATCTTGAAGATGGTTGTGTCATCTCAGATGTGAGGAAATAAATGAAAAGCACATCTTTGGAAATCTTTCAAAGCGTATAAAAAAAATGTGAGTTAATGATATTTTTCCAAATGTATATCTATTAGTGAATTTAAATAAGTGGGTGTCATAGTTTCTAAGAGGCTGATTGAAAATAGTGGAAGCTGGAGATGTGATGTTTGGACTGATGGAGTTTCTTCTACGTCCTTTTCACACTTTGCCAAACTGACTCACTTGACAGAGAGGGTACACAAAGTGAGTGCAAATGTTTGCCAGCAGTGATGGGCTCCAGCCAACTGGATGAGTGAATGGGTTTTCTGTGCAATAACTGTATATACATAGATGTACTGTATAGACAATACAGTATATCATACATAGGCTCATTTCCCAGTAAAAGGCCTATGTATTGTGAATGCCCTTTTACAAGCATGCATGGTTAAAAATGTGCGAAGGTAATGACGTCAGAGCATTGTGCTCGGGCTGAGCCACGGACAGCCCCGGCTCAATTCAACCCGTGCCCTTTTCACTGAATTATTATAAAAAAGCACAACTGTGAGAAGTGGCTGTGGCTGTTTTAATGTGGAGTAGTGAAACTCTGAGGAAGATCAAGAGAGGAAAAGGCCAATACTATTGTCACAAAATGCCACAAGGTACTTCAGTCCTCAGTTAGTAATGGCTCCATCCATTCTCTCACATAGATTAAAGGTTAAATAGTCAGCTGGCAGTCGGCATGATGGTTAACTTCATCAATATTCGGGGAAATCTAGCACACTTAAAGCAAACGCAAAGAGACTGATTTTCACTGGAAGAAGGTCAAACTGATGGGGAGGAAGCTTGTTACAGTGTGACAATGTGGAATTAGGTTCCACAAACAGTTATATAAACACTTAACAATATACTGTATTAATATTTCCAAAAAGCATGGACACTGCCTGTTCTGCTCTTATGCTCTTTTTTCCCTGACCCTTTTGTATTTGTTATCTTAGACAGGTCCTTTCCCCGTAATGATTATTGATTTAAAACCTACATTTGTGTGGTGCACTGATACATATAATACGTTTATGTTTATGGCAGGGTTCCCTTTAGTGTTTTTGGCACAGATATTTCCCTCTGCAGCATGTAAGGCGACTCCGATGTCATAAATCATTCCACAGGTGCAGGGCTATTGTCAGAACTCATATGTCCCTTTGCCTTTTCAACCCGGGAGGAAAGGGAGCCAAACACGTCCCTAAAAAACAATTTCCCTTCCCCTTCTTCTTCTCCCTGCACTGAATTTGTCAGTCCAGATTAATTAGATTCCATGTTGTGGTCATCTTCGTTTTTTTCCTCCTTCCATGCCTCTTTTCTTTTTCTTTGTCTTGCCTACAGTCCTTACCGCCATCCCGGCTCCATTTATCACATTGCCATCTCTACTCTGCCTTCCCCCTTCTTGCTGGGAAGCCATTAGAGCATCTCTGCATCGCCGCGGCCAGATTGCATTCCCGTCCCCGCTCGCGACATTTATCATCTTTTGTCCTAACTTTTTATCTGACCCTGCACTGTGTGAAGCCCTATCTGCAATACCCACTGTAATGAAACACTGGGAGGTGAGGCTCAAGTAAATAACCTAATTAAACCCAGCAAACAGGGACAAAGGAGGGAAAAGCACAAAAGGCCTTTGTGAGAGTGCCAGAGGAGGAACACTCACAGATGGCAGTGAGGAAGTCAGAGCAGTGATGTGGCGCCATGCCCATACCACCTTCTCTCCTCAGTATTTATAGTGTTTGTCCCGAGATGTCCGTGATTTGGACCAATAGTATGACAGTTTATCTTTATCTTGACAAAGCACTTATTACAAATCAAAATATGATGAATGTAAGAAAATAAATGCTTCTGTAGGACAAGGAAATATCTCAGTGATAAGCCCCAAAGTATTGAATAATGACTACTAAGAAGAAATCTATCCTCCCTTTCCAATTCTTAGGCAAAAGTCGAGTGAATTGGTCTCATTAGGGACAAAATGAAGAATGCCAAGCGTCATAGTTATCGGCGCACTGCTGCAAACAGTATCGAGTCAATACAGCAAAATGTCAGGAGGGCATTAGTGGGCAATTATTAATCCATATCAAGCTGGGATGGACAATTTAATTATTACCGAATCGATATTTCCAGATCTGGTACAGATGTAGAGCAGTGACCGGGCAGAGAGATCTGATAAGGGCAATGGGGGAACAGCTAAGTGCTTCTTTCTGCTTCTTCCAGTCACGGACACACACTTTACTGCAACTGGGTTAGTGGAAGTATACAAACAACTAGGTATGTAAAAGAAAAACATGATAAGATTCTTAAAAAGAAAAAAGCATCAGATAATAAATCCTAAAAATCTGCTATTGATTGAACGCTTGGCAGTTTGCAGATCATAACATTATAAAGATAAAACTGTTACTATGTTGACCAAGGATTGTGTTTCTTTCAGTATGGAGCTACTAAAATAGTGTATTTCACTAGCAAAGCTCAAAATGCAAGGTGCACTAGTGACAACACAATAGGTGCTCATCATTTGTCTAGCTATTATTATCAATTTACTGATAATATTGCTTACTTTCTGGTGGTACTCCCACTGTTCTGGATGCAAACTGAATAATCACTCTCATTGTATCTTAAGAAACTATCTCACATAATGTCAGTCATCCTTTGTGTGAGCGATGAAACAGAATGAGCGTTGTGTAACAGGCACTTGTGCGTTTCAAAGACGCCACACAATGAGCGCTGGCGAAGCCAAAGTAGCTGTCTCCCTGCAGATAGCAGTCATCTTCAGATAACAATACCCTCTCATGGTCTGTTTTGCTTTTTGTTTGCCATTATTGTGAATCCCATCTCATCCCTGAATCGCTTTAGTCACTATGCAACCAATTGATTACTGCTAAGTTGCCTGGACTGGGGTTATTTTCACAGTTTATTGCCTCACTGCATGCTGCAATGGATTATGATTTTAACATAAGATTGTATTTTTAGCTGACTTTTTCTTATAAACCTGCATTATTCTTTCATTTTCACTTGAATGTGTTCAATATAAAGCTTCAGTTTTCATTATAATAATACCAAAATGTTTGCACACCATTTAAAACTCACTTACTTCATGTGGCCTTGCGATGACGACTCAACGCTTTAATGGAAGTTGGTTGAAGTTTAATTTAAGACTAACACTTTTTTTAGAAAAAAGAAAGATCAAAATTGTGACATAGAATCCCAAATACAATATGTTTAATCTTTTTTAGCTTGACTTTCATCCACACATTTCCGATCTTTTCAAAAACGGTTGTGATAATTTCATGGCATGTCAGGAACCTTATCATATCTGCAGGATTAAAGTTGTAGGCGGCAGGATTACTTTTTGGAAATTATCTCTGAGCTTTGCAAAAGAAGAACAGTTGTGACTAAGCAGTGAAGAAACATGAAATACATCCCAGTATCTCATATTAACTTTGCCTTTCCTTCAATCCTGTCACCTCATCTGGTTTGAACATCTTTGAAAGTCAATCCATCCATTCTTTTATTTAATCTCCATCTAAGCTCTTTCTCCGTGTTTCACTTAAACATATCCTCAGATTCCAGATCTGTGGCAGTTCCCATTAGATTTATTTTATCTGTATTTAATTAATTTCACTTTTTAGCTGTCTTATCAAGTACTGTTACGGTCTTCTCTTGCTGCTTGTATATTGTACATATCGTACATCACTGAAGCAGCCCTTGGTTATTTTTAGCATAGGTCACAGTGGATTTTCGAGACCATCTGATCAGTGGTGCTCTTTGGCAGTAATGGAGAATGAAAGCATATTATTACAGATATGCCATATTGTCCATCTCTTGGATCCATTAGGTGTCCAGTGTGTGTTTGTGTGTGTGTGTGTGTGGAGAAAACAACACTATTTTTATACGAAATGTGTTTGGATACCCCATATGTTTTAGTTTTTCCATTATTTTAATACATGGCCATTTATATGTTGCTTGAGAATGATATTATTTGAATGCAGAATGAAAGCTAATGTGCCTTCATCTCATCCAGTCCTGTTTAACCAGGCTTTCAGTTTCACTTTGCTACCTGTGGACTGACTAATGTCTCCTGGGCGTCCCCATTCTCTTCAATTGGAGTTGGCATATTTTGGCCAAATACACAAATAAGGTTGTCTCTGTGGGACTTAATAGCAAAAACACAGTTTCCATAGACACTCTACTTGAATAATCACAACGGGGGGAAAAGAACAGCCAATTAAATTGCTCTCTGTAATAAGAGGCACCAGCTCAAGCAGTGTGAAATTGCTACGGCTGTAGGAAACATACAGTAGCAAGAGGAACATAATCCCTGATCATGTGTTGTTTTTCTTCTTGGGAAAATCTGACTTTGAAGGTGTACTTAAAGAAATCCATGTTTAAATCCTGACATCATCGCGTCTGCTGCACAGCCTTTTCCCCTTTTCTCTCCAACCCCACACATACTGAGGGAAGCAGATGAGTGGATTAAGGGATGACTCCGTAAGGATTGAGTGAGATCAAATTTAAGAGATTTGTGATTAAATATGTCAGACGGAGTGTTTGCATTAAGATTGGGACAAAGTTAAATATCACCACTCTTGATCCTAGTGTCCATCTCTGTTGTATCAATTATCTACACTTAATCTGAACTATCCTTCATCATGGCTAAAGTGATTGTGGTAATTCATTAGTTGATGGGAGAATGATGAATGTCATGAAATGCTGCACCAGGGGAGTTTTAAAGCTTCAGGGAAACACATTGTTCATGGTTGTTATGATGGATGCTGTATAAATGCCTCATAAATGTCCAGAGACCCTTTAGTAATTGTGTGTGTGTGTGTGTGTGCGAGAATGCATATGCTACAGTGTGGAGGGGGAAGCTTGGCTCAGTTTCAGCTGAGAAAGCCTATGGGTCTGTTTGTGGCCTCAGAGTGTTTTTGCCTCTCAATGGAAGCTTTCACTCTCATTTGCCATAACTAATAAACTCCACTCAAGCTGTGTGTCACAATAAATCTCAGCGACTCCGACGGCATGACTCACTTGCTGTTGCAGAGAGAGGGACAAGTTTGTGAATATATACGCACAAGAGTGAGTTAATGAGTGAGCAAACAAACAAATAGGGGGGCGGGGTGACAGAAAATAGTGACGGATGTAGTGTGTGCGAGTGTATAAGGTGAGAAAAGACTTTGAGCACTCACTCCATCACTCCCCTCAATGTAAATCAACTGTGACAAGAGGAGCTTAGGGCATAAAGATTCCCAATCGGCGTCAAGCGTTGCAGTGCTGTAGGTAAGGAGGTGGGGATGTAAGTTCTCTGTCTGGGACTGAGGGATCGCCCCGAGGCGCTGCATGGAGATGAATGGTTTAGACCATTAACCCCACTGCAGAATCCCAACACACCCCACAGGCACACAAATGCGCTGTGCCCAGATCAGTCCAATGTGTCGCACTCTGAAGACCCCCTGGAGTGAGACCAAAGCTGCAGCCCAGGGCCAGGTGTTTACCAACACAGGCGCACATCTCTCTCTCACACACACGCACACGCACACACACACACACACACACACACACACAAACTGCATGAGTTCTGGAGAATTCAAAAAGGTGATTTAACTGAACTTGTATTTACTACAAATGTGCACAAAAACCACTTCCCCTCCAAACACATATTCAACGAGGGAATATTTTTTGCCTTAAAGGTGGGGTAGGTAATTTTGGAGAAACCAGCTCGAGTGCGCTAGAATTTGAAAATACACAACCGGAACAAATCTGCCACTTCCTTACAGAGCCCCTCCTCCAACACACACGAACGCGCACATGACCAATGAGGGCACGAGATAAGTTTGTGCACAGATGGAAGGCTGACAGGCAGGTAGGCCATCCAGTTATTTTAGCCGGGCCGGCTAAAATGATTGGTCGTGCTTTTTACAGTACGACGGCTTCCACAGATGAAATCTTTTTATGTATTTATTGTCAAAGCATTTAATGTATTCATTGCTATCGGGATGTTAAGAGCATTCCATGGAATATAACAAAAAGTGTTTCTGAAATAAAAAAAATAAATAAAAAAAAGGAAATGTCTGGAGAAATAGACCATACAGTACTTGCTCGGTTAAAATGGAGCTGAAATCTTATTAACACCTTGTTTTGAGCATTTTTATTTATTCATGTTATGCCAAAGGAGTAACTTTGAGTGCTTATTTTTTTATTAAATATTTGAAACATTGATTCTTGCAGCCTCATGGACCCTTTGGCAACCAATAGTTATACGTGTATCCGTTTGACTTAAGGATGAACAGACTGGGTATTTGATTAATATGTTGATAATGTGACCTGCCCAATATATCTTTTAAAACCACAAAGGGGAAAATTGTAGTAACTGGCCTGCTTATGCAGAATGGATTAACAAGTCATGATGGTATGGCAGACAAGATCATGCTTTGGCCAAATCTGCATTAACTGACCATTTATTTCAGCAAACCAGGTACTGATAATGCAAATATGGCAATGCTCGCCACTTGATACCATAATGAAAATGTTGATCTTGAACATTATGGACGTGATCCATAAACATGTGAGTTGTATATTTCCTACTTTCATCATCTTAGTACAATTTCCCGCTCTGAGATTACCACACGTGCGGATGATATGTACTCCATCTTCTCATTGTTCTGCACACTGCGGTAAAACATCATCTGTGCAGGCAACGCTGACGTATTTCAGACTTGACTGGTCCAGTTATCCCATTACTGCAGCTACAGCATCAATCTATTAATTCCACTGTCACTGGGGCAATGTCACGAAACACCTGCATTGTTATACAGTTCACTGGCATAGAGTATGAAGGGTGATCAGATTTAGTACGTATGCCAGCAAGACCAGAATCATGCCAACTGTAAGCCCAGCAGATGCAAAACAGCTGGCATTGTGCTCAGCTCACCGGCTGATCCCGGCTTCAAAGGCAAGCTACAAGATACTCTTTGTGTGAGAGTGTGTATGTGAGAGACGTATAGAGAGCCAGTCTGGTGCACTGCGTTAACGTGGTCCTCTTTTGTTGTTTTGGCACCTTAATGGCTCAAAGGACAGATAGAGAGGCACCCGGCTGAGTGAAATCCATGCTATTTCACACTATGATAAAAGGTGGTATTCAAATATATGGATTTAGAGAAAGGGAATCTGGGAGTTTGTTGATTACAACTCAAACGGATTTACAATTTGGATTATGGAGCTTTTGTTCTGTCAATATTCCCACTCTGAGACATGAATGGTACAGCATGTTTAAATTGCCCCACCATTTTAAAGTCAATGTGTCTTGGAGACATAAGTGCACTTAAAGGCAACGTTAGTGGCTGCAGGCTAGCCTTTAATTACCCCTCTATATTGTATGTAAGTATCTGCGTTTCTTAAGAGTGGGAGGGTCAGGACTGGGCTGAAATTGCTCGTCTTTTGTGTGGTTCTGTGGTCTAAGTGCAAGGAAAAATGACTGCAATCCAAAGATGAGGCGAAAGGCACCAAATAATACACTTGTGCATAGCTGCCTTAGAAATCAGCATTCATGGAGTTAATAATGGCCCTGATAAAACCTTTAGACATAATTGCACAGTGTTGACAAGGAGCTGGTACAGGCTCCAAAGAAAATGGTAATGACTTCTTACTCATTTAGTTCAACCTGTGAGCGAGAAGCATCTTGCATGGCACTGATAACATTGTTTTTATCTCAGATTCCCAGTGTTGTCATAAGGTCTTCATCCAAACAACCAAATGGTAATTACCTGCTGGCAATCTCAGCGAAGGTGTTTTCACGACTTGGATCTGAAGTGTGAGCATGATGCGCTCTATCCTCTTGGAGATGTTGATGCTGTTTTTAAAGGCGTTCTGTGCTAAGGCGCGTTTTGAAATGAACGAGTGGAGCCAACAATGAGATTTCCACTTGAGCAGTGTCCGGCAGGATGATGAACGAGGGGGGTAGTCTCTGGGAATTAAAGTGATTTAACGTTGGATAGAAAATCTCTACTAGTTTAGTTTTCCCTTTGGTTATATGTCATTTTATGTGGAAAAACAAACATGTAGGATTGCATGTGTCTTTATTTGTGTGTTTAATTTGGTGTGCCAGGCAATGTGTGTGGAATATGTAGGCTGCAGCTCTTAAGAGTACATACGTCAGTTTGTGCTTGAATTAGTGTGTGTGTGTGAGCGTGGTGTGTATGTGGGACATGAGTGTAAAAGGGAACGGAATAGTCTCCATTTAAATCAAATTAGCATGCAGGCAAATTAAGCAGAGGGATTTAATTTGAGCTGTTGTAAAAATGTTAATTTCAGTACAGCCCGGAAGCTCATATGCAAATACAACACTATATTACAATAATTCATATTAGGCCAGGCATGCATAAAACACACATATTACAGGCTGATGTCATCTGGGGAATAGAGTATCATTAGCTCTCGGACTTGCTACAAGGTGATCCTGTTTAGGGGTGTGTGTGTGTGCATATGCATGTAATTGGGACTTTGTATCTATGTGTGTATCTTGTTGTTTTTGTGTGTTAGCTTAGATATACTTATCCAATCTGACTAGCATCTCCCTGATAAACACGCTGCACTACAAATCATCGTTATGATCATCTGCATTCCACCCACAAAATACTACATCTAAATGTAACCGGGGCAGATGCTGTTGGATTGTTACTGCAGCAGCACTGCTAAACAAACGACTCCTCACAGAGCAGGAGATGCTCTACGATCATAAATGTGTAGCTTTATAGTGAACATATGGGGAACTGATTCCTCTCACAGAAACAGAAAGATAATTGAATTCCTGTGTGAAATATGAGAACAACTTATCTGATGTTCACGTTAAAATGTGAGTAATTTTGCATCCGTGTGAACCCATCTTGCTTTTCTCCCTCTGAAATGGGTCAAAAGAAGGTCTGCATCAATAGACAATTTTCTGTTTTACGTCCCATGTGGTTCACCTTTGATTGCTAGCTCAAAAGGATTTGTACATGCGTTTGATGCCTGCATGCTTCTGCTGTACACACCCATAAGTGAGAGAGATGTGGCCTGGGTGTTAACATCTTAATGTTTAGAGAGGCTGGAGGGGCCTGTCGATACTAATTTGACGTGTTAAAGAGAGGCACGCTGGGACTCACCATGCCATCCAACAGAAAGGAGAGGAATCAATTAAAACACTATTAGGCCCATGTGTGACAGGGTCCGACATGGCATGGGGCAGAACGTGTGTGTGGGTGGAAGCCAGATTTCCCCTTTTAGCATTTTTAGATTATAAAAGTATTATTTGATAAGAAGAAAAAAAAATCCTTCGACAGTCAGCAGTTTTGAATCCTGCAGTTCAGCTGTACTGTAGCATAGGTCGTTGCATTATACACTATAGAGTTCATTTTAGGCTACTGTCATTGTTATTTTTTCCTCTTCTTCCCTGCCCAGGTGCAGATGTCAATGCTCCCCCTCTCCTCCTCTGATGCTTCCTTTTTGCGTCACTGTTAGCAGATGACACAGAGGAATTGTGTGTTGCCTCCCTGCTCTTCCTCTCTCGCGCGCTATGTCCCCTTGGCTCACCAGGGACAATTATGCCCTTCTTTCAAGCTATTGCCAAGCCCAATTTGCCACACAAATTAATTGGTCCGCATTTGAAGAGCGGGGGGGGGGGGACAGGGTGAAGGAGAAAACGAGAGGGAGCAGCAGAGAGAGAAGGCCAAAGACAAAACAATGACGAGAGAAAACAAACCATCAGAGCGACACAGAAACAACCCTCGAAGATCATTTCTGAATCCATCATGATCTCAACAGGAAATATTTGCAGGATTTGCTAGTGTTCTGGGGCTGAATGGCATTCTTCTCAAAAGGGGGCTGCAGTGTCCACTGGGTAGGACTGGCTCAGAGGAACGGGCCATCTGTTGAGCAGGCCGACTCAGCCATTTTCTGCTCTCTCATGTCTCATATCCTCCAGCATGTCGAAGGACAGCTCACACCCAAACGGATTAAAAGCACCAACAGAGGGCAGCTTTCCCTTTAGAGTACAGCCTGTGTTTGGTGCTGGGGGAGAAATCTGAAGCAGACTAAACTCAGCAAAGCTTTTTGGTTCTCAGCACACACCAGAGTGTCTGGGCTGGGTTTGCATGTGCAGAGGCACAGTGGAGGAAATAAAGGAGCAGCTCAGTCGCTGGAAGGGGCTGTTGCACTGCTTCCAAACAGCAAGGGGGAGAAGGTGGGGAGCAGACAAAGGCGCAGGCGGAAACACATTAGAGAGAAAAAGCCCAAAAAAGAAATGAGGAGACAATTGGCAAGAGAGTGATTAGGAAGAAAAACAATAGAAGGGAGCTGGGCAGGGGAGGAACAGACATGTGCAGGAGGGGGGAGGAAATATAAATCCCCAGGATAATGTGCTCTCTTACCTCGGATACAGACAGGGTACACACCTCACCCCCGTGACCCCCCCTGGCTCCCACACACACCCTCCGTCATTAACACAGCCACTCGTGAAAAGTTTGTTTTGGCTTTGAGATGATGACCCAGCACAGCTGTCTGAAGCAACAGCTGCCCACAGACACACTGCTAAAGGAATGACATTAATGGGGAGGGAGTTGGGTGGGTGGTGAGCACGGAGGCGTCAAGATTTGGAGGCTGCTGACGACACTTGTGCAGGTTTTTGTAACATGTGTGCTCGAGTGATATGTCTGGACACACGAGTGGAAGTTTTTGGCAATCGTGCTTTATCTCATTAAATGCCGTTATCTAAATTCACACTGCTCTGTAGAAGATGGGACTTTCTGAAAAGATTACTACTAAAGAGCCCCCTCAATGGTAACGTTTATCGACTGTTAACGCCATATTAGGAAGGTCTCGTAATTGAATTGTGTCAATAAATCCTGGGGCTGCACATAAAAAGGGGAATAAACGGAGAAAACATTTCTCCGCTTGCCTCGCACCCGCTGTGAGACATATGTGGCGGGAGCCAGGGAAGAAAAATAAAACACATTTGAGCAGATTGCAAGGAACATTTCTCAAGCAAAAAGTTGTGAATCCATCCCATCAATTTTACTTTGCGTAGCTCTGTTGTATATGACCTTGGGTGAATGATTCCTTCAGTCAAAGATATTTGGCTGAACTGAGGGGATTTCAGTGGGTGCGAAGGGAGCAATATAACTTTTATTCATCCCTCTGTGACTCCAGAAGCTAATGATTCATGGATCTTAGTGTAAAAAAAAAAGAACAGGGTGGGAGGGGGGTGCTGTGGTGCAGGAGCAGGGCTCAATGAGGTTTGAAAACTGTTGTCACACATCAATGGGCAGGTGTCTGATGTCAAGTAACTCAATTCCAATGACTTCTCATGATGAGATTCTCTGCTGGGGCCTGAGCATTGCTGGTTCACATCATAGTTTTGCAGCAGAAAATGAATTGTTGTAAAATAGGGACTGTCCAAAAACGTACCTTTTATTCTCACTAAATGCACCGTGGAGACTTCACAAGTTTTCACATTGCATTTGTGTCTCATACTTGTATTTTGGACCATAAATAGCTATAAAGTTGAGACTTGTGAAAATCTTTTGAAGTCAGATTTAAGGTGAGCACAGAGAAAAGTTGTCCTCACGGTTTAGTTTAGTAGACATTGTTCTCCCTTTGTGTCATCTTTGACTGTACTTTCAATTTAATATTGTTCATTAATATATCCAATACAGACAATGTATTTCCCCAAATAATTGTAATCTTCACACTGTCTCCATCATAGTACAGATCGGCATGTTTGTTTCATGAATACGTTTCATGCATTCATTAGGTATTTATATGAGTTGTTTGTGACTGACATGAAGTATTGATGTGTCTGATGAATGAAAGATAAGCCCCTTACCCCCAGCACAGCAGTATACAACACTTGAAGGCCGTGAAAGCCGAGGGTTCACTTACTTTGAGCGTCGGCGAGGTGCAGGAGCAGACCCAGGGCCAGCAGCAGTGGCAGCAGCAGCGTGGGTCTGGCTCTGTGCATGGTGGGACAGCTTGGCACCAGCATGCTTTGGCAGCCTCAGTGGAGCTGGCTCACAGAGCCCTGTGAGTCAGTCTGGTCTGATTTCTCAGATGCAGGGTATTCACAGCCTAAGCAAGGCAAGGAGGGATGGGGAGAGGGAGGAAGGGAGGGAGAAGGAGAGAGAAACAGAGTGAATGAAACAAAGCTGTTTGGCTCCACAGGTTTTATCTATCCCTGCACATTTCTGACATACCCCCACACAGCCTCGGCTGGAGCTGACAGAGGAGAGGAAGAGGCTGATGTGCTCACGGGGTATGTTCTGACAGTTCTCTAAATGGAATAGTCACTTCACACAATGCGTGTGCACGTGTGCATGAGAGGCAGAGCGATAGAGGGAGAAACCACGCAGATGAAAGCGTGGACTAATACGATTTTGTCTTCACAGCTTTAGTCGCGAGCACCAATTAAATTCGCTGTATAATAAGAGTACATTTTAAGCCCTCCTCAGATCAGTGTTGATATCTGTTTCACATTAAAGCGCCTCTGTAGCAAGTCGGGAAGCACAGGAAATGTTCATACATTTTCCAAGCTTTTTCATAGTTTTGCAAGACAATTTGACTTCTGAGAAACTACTGAGACTTTCTTTCTTTAAAGTATAACACAAGATAAGACTGCTGTCTTTTAGTTACATTATGATACACACATGCAACAAACCAATTCATCTAATGCTTCTCATGCCACATGTATGTAATCCATAGCTGATGCTTTAATAGCTCTAAATAAGGATACAAAGTGATGGATTAGCTTAGCTTTAGCACACACACACACACATTTTCACTTTAGCACCGATCAAACAACTCATGAAATCTATAAAACAGAGTGGCCAAGTGTGTCCATTCATGCTTCTGCCCTTTATTTAAGGGCCACTATATTGGCTGTGAAAATCAATGTGATACAGTGAGCCAGTATTAGCTGCAGACGCGCTCTATCCCTTGTCATCCATTTGCTTAAGCCACAGCTTGATCCTCAGTGATGGATGCTCTGCGGTAGACTTCGGCTTGTGTCACGGCTCCCAGCTAATCCAAGTGTGTGAGCTTTGATGACATGCTGAACTGCTGGTTAGCATGCTAGCAGGTTTGCATTTGTTCTGCAGGGTACTGTTGTTTTCAGATATTTCAGACTCTTCAAGCTCCGTGAGATCAAAGCCGTTTGATGTCTTGAAGTTTGGGGCACTCTGCTGCTTAAATAACTGTTTCATCAGGAGGCAGCAATATTACTTATTTTGCTAGATATAATAATTTATTGCACTGTTAATCTGCAGATTTGACCACCTCCCAATGAAAAACAAGGAAAACAAGCCCCCCCAAGCACGATCAGCAGGCCCAATTATGACAAAGTAGCTCATTTCCCTGTTACCAATCATCCTCTTTCTCGCCCCTAGCTCTCCCTCTTTCATTTCTGTGGGCTGTAAATGGCAGAAAAGACGGGAAGATAGCGCACCTGTCACACTCGATTTGTGTTGGGGGGAGATAGACACGACTACCTGTCTCCCAGCGCCGTAGGGCTAGCAACAAGCGCAAGAGCGGGGGACGCGTGGGGCGAAGGGAATCAATTTGAAGCAATCTCATCCCCCGCTCACACCACCACCGACACACAAACACAATATACATATACATACACACTAGACAGAAATGTCACATGAGCAGTGTTTGTAGCGACTGTGAATTAGATTAGAATCAATTTGAGTGAAAAACCTGAGCAGGGCGTCAGGGGACAGAGCTGCAGCGTGATCGTCCTCCACTCATTGTTTTACACATCTGACCAACCAAATCTAGCTGAAAGCCTTTGAGTTCATTAATGTGCAAATGTACATAATGACATGACACTAGGCAGCACACAAGAAACTGTACTCAGCAGCCCCCCCCCCCCCTCTTTCTCTGATCACGCCCGACACACACACACGCTGATAGAGGCAAAGAGAACCATCTGTATGTTGTGTAACCACCGGTGTGACAACCGAGAGGCTGCCATTTGAGTAAATACAAGGAGAAGCTAATGTAAGCACAGCTAAAACACCCTGCAAAAACCTTGATTTATACCAAAAATGAAAGCAATTATATCCGGTGTTGATTTGTGGTGTTCATTTTTACAAGAAAATTGCACTGTAGATCCTTCCTAATGCGTGGAGGGGAGAAGCGCCACCTGGCAGACCTGGCACAGAAGCAGCAGTATTGTTATCTCACAATGGATTTACTGTAGTCTAAATGCTGCAGCTTTTTTTGTTGTAAAAGCTTGTGCTCATGCGTGTGTAATTGCATGTATGAGCATGGGTACACATTATCCTTTCCGCTCCCATGTGTCAACATAAATAGGCGTCACCACCTTTGCTCATTTTATCCCCAACATGGCCATTTTACTCTTCAACTCCACGTTCATACATTTGGTGGCATTGATGCTTCCATTGAACATTTATTACAATAGAAGGGAAAAAAACTATCTTGTCTGTCTTCCTGAGCCCCTGGTGGTATTATTGTGTTCCTATTCAGTGGTGCTTCATTCAAAGGATTTTGCTGCTGATAGCAATCATGCATTATTAAACAAAGCCTGACAACATGCACAATGTTAATTAGAAAAGGGGGGAGTGTGTGGCAAGAAAAAGAAAGGGGCTGTTGAGCTGTCTACTCTCTCTCCTTATTCATGATCCTTATCAGAAATGTGAAAGAGAAGGAGGGTTGGATGTTTATACTCTCCATAATGGTTCGTCTCTGTTCTCATTTCAGTGCGTGTTTGGTATTCTGCTCCATTTAGACAAGCAATAATACTGAGGGCGAAAAAAAATAAGAGAATCAGTCATATTTATCATATATTCCAGTAAACTTGTCATGGGAAAGGATGCAGGCAGAATGGTTATGAGCAAGCAACAGCAGGTTCACAACATCAGCTTCATGGTAGTTTGGTCTTTCCATGTTCTCGCACATGCTGTGATATTTTGGCAACCCGAGTACAAAGCAGTGGGGAACAAGTGCTGACACAAGATTGCTACTGATGGCGGCGTATTTAACTAATCCAACATGGGGCTGAGCAGAACAGACCTACCACATTATGCCCGTCCTTCGTGCAAGTTCCCCTTTGGCCGGCTCCGGGGAATGTTTTAAACGGGGTGTTTTTAATTTCAGGCTCATGCACAAGCTGAATTGAACTTGAAGTAAAGAGTGGATTCACAATATGTTATGCTAACAGACCAAAGCAGCCACAAGAATGCCACCAAATCTATTAAGGCCAACTCTCTGTAATTAGCTCAACACATGCAAGGATGAAGCGCGGCAAAACAGCCGAGGATGTGATCCATACTGCACCAGGTCTCATGCCCAGCCAGGCACAGCAAATAGGAATTTGTTTCTTTTTATGAGGCAGGACTTTCTATTTCCCTCAGGACCAGCAGACTTGGAGAATGCAGTAATTACCCCCCCCGCACGCACACTTTGAGACTAAAATGATATGCAGGGCTGTAGCTCTGCAAATATCTCTGTGATCTCTCTTCTTGAAGCACTTTAAAGTGTAAGTTAAGCAGCAGAGAGGAGGAGAAGAGTCAGTACTCCAACAGCGCTCTTTTTTTTACTGTTGACATGGCGCATAATAAACATATTTTCCAAAAATACACCCTGATAAATGCACAATAGTTTACGCTAGCAGAGGAAAGCACAGTAGGAATTTCACAGGATTGATGTCAACATTGATATTTTAGATTACTTAATATTATCTTAATAAAACACAATCAATGAACATCATAGTCAACATGCTGCTGCAATATTGCATCAGAACCAATTTGTTTTGTAGAATTCAATCTTATTGCAAATCAAGACATTCTTTCGACAGTATTTATTTGTCTTTCTTGTTATTGCTTTCAACTTTGCTCCGTACTTTTTCTAATTATATGCAGACTTCATTAATTAACAATATTTCCAACAATTAAATAGTTATTAGATGGATAATAAACAAATAGCTACCAGTGTCATTACACAAATCATCTATCTGATTATCATTCCAAAGTTGTTGAGTTATTCAGCATTTGTTTAGCAAATGCAGGACATAATTGATCATTTACATTCTACTGCTATATTTTAGATTAGGGAAAACATACATAACAATGATGTATGAAAGTCAGGTTTAAAATAAGTTTAATATAAAAGTTAGGTCATATAAAATAGGTACCCACATCGGTACCACTTTACAATAAGACTACCCTTATGAAGGATTCATAAAGGGTTTATAATTAGGTTATTAATTAGGTTGTAAACACTTTATTAATCATTACGAACCATTTATAAACCAGTTCTAACATAGTTTTCATACGTCAACACAGGCTCACTATTTGGCAAGATGACTAAGCCTTATATTGGCACTAGCTTACTTTGTCTTCTTCATCAGCCAACATCCTTGGTATCTGTTGTTCACTGAGTTGATTCTCCCCCCATCCATCTTGATGTTTCTTGGCATCTCTTTATGACCATTTATTTATGAGTTACTAACATTTATAACTGCCAAAAGGGAGCCTTGTAAAGTGTAAAACACATTCCCATTTTTTATGGGTTACTACCATTTCTAATTTTGTTAAGTTATATTAAGCCTTAAAGTTATGCATAAATTAGGGCGTGGTCGCATTGAGTGACAGGTAATTCCAGTGACTGCTGTTGTTAGCTTCCTGTCTCTCTGCTAGCAGCTCCGTGATGCTACAGGGGCTCTGCCTGCTCAACTCATCCGAGGAACATAACTTGAACTCGGCCGTGTTTGTTGTGCTGGTGCCTTGTGGACTATTCTTCATGCTTATATCGGACTATTGTGACTCGCTTTGTGGTTAAAACAGACGGTGCATGAATGCGGTTTTGCGGTAAGTGAAATTTGAGTACTTTATTTATGTGTTGCTTATGTTTTTAGTCAGCTAACGTTAATTAATGTTAAGGCTTGGGTTAGCATGTAAGCAAGTGGTAGCTACATCTGTGCTAACGATGCTAATCGTAGCCTCCAAGTTAAAACGTAATAGAGAAGTGTTAAGCATTAAGTGGGATAATACTGTAGAATAAACGGCTTCTGTTGGAGGTTGGTAAAATAAGGTCATCCTTGTAAGTTAAAGATATATTTTATTATATTTTATAAAGGTCACTTTATGCATTGCTAAGGTTAATTTAAATTCGCTATGATCGATTATGTAGACAAGCTAACGTCAAAGTAGTGTTGAAGAGCGGCGTAGTGTATGTGAAATCAACCTCACAATAAGATGTGTGTATATTACAAATAATAATGTCATATTTCTAGATGATTACTTAGATATTCCAATATGGTTGGTTGAGCTGGAGTTCATTATTGAGCGTACACGTTAACGTCAGTCATATCTGAAGAACGAACCCAAACGTTGTTCTTTTTATTAATTGTATTACCAAATTGGTATCAAATAAATAGTAAGCATTGGTAATACAAATGCTGATAAAGTAAAATATTTTATTTGAGTATTTGTGTCTGGGAGAAGGTACTGTACCCAGTTCCTATGCTCGTCAGTTATAGACTGGGCTTTCTTGTACAAGAGAATACAATTTTTTTAAATCAACCATTACTGTATAATTATCCTTAAATTATGTTATACAATGCACCTAATAAACAAGTATGGCATTTTGAAACATGTTGTGCAACAATTTCTACTGTAATTTGTGTGCATTTTGCACGATCAAGATGCCACCTTGTCCCTCTGATTAGACGGCATGTTAAGTCAGGAAGTAGCATTATTAGTGATGGAGGGCATACAGGAGAGTGCTGAGTAACATGGGGTACAACCACTACACCATAAACCACAGCAGGTGGTTTGCGAACCCCCAGACGGCAGTCGTATCCAACATATAGAAAGAGCTTGGTCGACCGTCAAAGGACATGTCCGTAGACTGAGAGGAAACCGTACAGAGAGTTTGTTGGAGGAACACCTCAAGGTTCTTGAATGGTCATCTTGGCTTGGCTCTGCTCACCCGGATGGACTGCTTGGACGCTTGTTCAAGGATATACACAAAGCCTTTCCAGTCTGAGTACCATTATGTCTTACCAAGTCTTTCATTTATGTCTGAGAAAAGCTTTTATGTTTAAATATGTGTATCAGTCATACTAAATAGTCATTATTTTGAGTCCTGATTTTCTTCATGTGTGAATACAATGTTTTGCTTGGTTCTGTTGCATCTTACTTTGCATTTCATGTGAAAAAGGTGTATTACAGTAGGTAAGCGTGAATGTTATAACTCATTCATAAATGGACATGTGTATTAAACTTAAAAACAACGCACCCTTTCAGTAGTTATAAATGTTAGTGACTCATCAATAGATGGTAATGTATTTCACACTTTACAATAAGGCTCCCTGTTACCAATTATAAATGGTAGTAACTCATTAATAAATGGTGATATGTGTCACACTTTACAATAAGGCTCCCTTTTGGCAGTTATAAATGTAACTCATTCATAGATGGTCATAAGAGATGCCAAGAAACATCAAGATGAATGGGGGGAGAATCAACTCGGTGAACAACAGATACCAAGGATGCTGGCTGATGAAGAAGATGAAGTAAGCTAGGTAGCCAATATAAGGCTTTGCAGTACAGATAAATGTGGGCTCACTATTTGGCAAGCAACCGGTCACAGTTGCCCTATTTATCTCATGTCTTATAAAAGCTTATTAATGATTTATAAAGCGTTCACAACCTAATTAATAAATTAATTACAAACTATTCGTAAACCCTTTATAAGGGAAGTCTTATTGTAAAGTGGTACCTACACATCTCCCTCCTCGTGAGTGAATAATTAGGTGACCGGGCTTTTGTTTTGTCTCTTTCTGAGAAATCAAAGTTGTCGTGGCATCAAAGTTGGCAAGTGAGCAGGGATAAGGAGAATACACTTCATTGATCATAATTTGGGAAATTGTTTAAATTAAGGCTTCAAGATCAAAGGGCATAATAGGGCACCCGCATCCAATTTGGAAACAGTTAAAAATGGCCGTCTGTGACAGCGCCCCCCTCCACTCACAGTGCCCAAAGGGTTTTTCTTTTAACTATCATATGACAAGAATTATAAAATAAGCTTATCAAAGGCACAGCTTCCCACCCTCACACATCTACTGCCTTTGCAATCCCCACTTCCTCATCAAGAGGGGTTAAGTTTGGGTGAAGTCACAATGTGTTTCACATTTTATCTTTTATTTTTATTTCTTTAACACCAAATCTCTTATGTGAACTTTTTTCTTCTTTTTTTCTTCTGTGCATTTTTACTGTTTTCATCTCCTGCTACTTTTCTTCCGCCCGCGATGCTGTGATTTAAGAGCGAGTGACAAGGCCGTTTCTCACACATCGCTCCCGATCAGCCGGCATGTGTAATAACAGCCCTCAAGCTAAGCTAAGCTATGCCCTCAAGTGCAGCCTCCACATGAAAGACCCTGACAAGCTCACATCAGAGGAGTTTATTTGCTTTACTTATTTATTTTCTTTCCCCCCCTCCCTTTTTGCCTCTCCTGACCTCCCTCAAACAAGCCTCCCACGGTCATAAACCATCCTCTGGGTGGTGCCGCCTGAGAAACTAAGTCAGGGTTTACAGTTCTGCCTGCAAGACAGCCTCATGTTTGACAAGCAAATGCAGCCAATGCTGTAACTGATGGTTGTATCTATACTGTATCTGTTTTCTTATCAGCCATCACAAAACACACAGCAGGAAGCTAATTGCATCTGATGACATTTGTCTTTTATATAATTGCTTTAAAAGCACCTGCTGCGGCTGGAGGACATGAAGCTATCACAATCCCATCTCAGCTGTGTGTCCACTGCAAATTAGTGCCAGGAGATTTCAAAGCCACCCCCCCCTTTGCTATCTGCACAATGATCCAGACTTTTAAATGTCACCCCCACAAATAGAGTAAAAAAGCATTTATTCACCTCGCTCTTGAACCATTTTATAATATTATTGTGCCTTTTATGTAAGAGTTTCCCGTGTTTTGCAAATGATTGTAGTAGAGGTTAGAGATCTTCATCTAGCTGTAAAAACAAGATTGTACTGGAAAACACAGGTCAAGGAGAGAATGTTGCAATTTGAAAACTGTGACCATGTTTGGGTCCAAAGAGCAAGGTTGTGTCCTCATGAGAATCCAGCCAACCCAAACTGACCTTGATCTCACACATTTGTATCTAAAATCAACTCACAAACACTCCTCCTCCTCCTCCCACTCCTTCTGTGTACTCTTTTTGTTTTCAGCAGCCTTGACTTTTCTTTCTACCTGCTCACCACTTATTTTTTCTCATTTTCTCTCTTCGCCAATCTTCCTCTCTCCTCCCATTCCTCTCCCCACGTTTCCCAGCAGCTGTTGGGTTAGGATGGATGGTCCCCACAGTGCAAGACCCTGACCTGCAGTCTAGTGACTGATTATCTCACTGCCCTGTTGTGCTGCTCCCTGAAAGATTACCAACACACAGAGCACACACACAAGGTTACACAGCTATTGGGTGAGCTTTAAGGACGTGGAGGAAGTGAGAAAACGCAACATATTTCATCTTTGTCTGCATTATCACGTCCTTTGACCTTGATGGCACAGTGAACATACTACCTATTGAACTCTAATGGACGCCACTAATGCCTTTTCAATGTGCAACAGATAAAAGCAGTACCATCCGCCTGTAGGAGCGTGTGTGAGCTGTGTACACTATTCAAATGATTGCCTGCTTGTTGGGCGGCCTTCTCTTGTGTTGGCTTGTCACAGTGTGGGCGGCTACTGTATCACCAGCAGGAGCCACTTTGGGTCATGCTTGACCTTGTGCATCAGCATTTAGTACGAGAAAAATGCTTGTTATCATGTAAACAGGATGAATCTTAAGGAGGAAAAATGGTAGACGCAGCAGCAGCAGCCAACCTGGAATGGATGGGATTAAATGTATGCCGCATGAACAGGGGAGGGCTAAATCATGTTACATATTATGAACCAGGGAAAAAGAAAGAGGAATGAGGGGCGGGTGAAGCAGAGGGGTGGAACTATAATGGATAAGGGGAGCAACGAGGCAAGGAGGCAGAGAGGAAGGGGGAGGAGGGGAGAGAAAGGAAGGAGGCGAGGAAGAAGGGAGGGAGAGCGTGCTGTAGGGAGGGAAGCAAGGGAATGTGCCTCACTGCCAGCTTTTGTCAAGCTCCGTCGGTGCTTGTACGCCAATAGAGGCAGCGAGAGATGAAGGAAAGGAAAGAGGAATGAGAAACAGGCTCTGATGAAGAGGAGATTATAGTTTTGAGGATTGTCCAAAGCCATTGTTTCCAACAGGTACCTGAACCTGGCACCTTTTAAAAGAACAAACTGGTGCTTAGGTCTGCATCCAATCAACAAAATCCCGCCTAAAAACATGCAACTCCTACACATACATGCTCAAAGATGTAAAGTCAGGCAGGCATGTGCACAAATAGCCTCACAGAAGCAGAGAACAGGCACACATAGCCTTTCACCACATGCTCCTGGCACTTTGACATCTACCCCCAACACAGCAACGGTCTGTGGGAGGATGAATAATCTGACTTCCGTGAGGCAGAGAAAATGAGAGAGAGGAAGAAGGGTGAGAGGGAGGTTTTTCCCAGCCAGAGCTCATGTAGTTTTATGGAAAACACAGAGCCCACAAACAGACAAAACAGCATTCCTTTGCAAACGCCGCCATGGCAGGAACATCAGACTTCTGTGGAAAATAACTGAATAATGCAGCGCTGGGAATTGTGTTGCCCCCTAATACATAAGTCAACGACAATATGCTTCCTTATCTTTTTGAAACAATTGAACACCAAGGTACATTGTGCAGCAGTGACATTTTAGTGGCTTTTGTACACAAGCCAAGCCGTTTGGTATGTAAATGCACTACTTAGGCATACATGAAGGATGTAAGGAGCCGCTCGGGGCATACACGTTACACTCATAGGGCAGCAAAATAATTAAAATGCCAAGTGTCTCCCATTATCTAAATGCTAATTTGCGTTGATATACCCCGAGCTAAAATGTAACGCCACATTATGGTGGCTGTACTGCACTAAGGCAACGACGAGTACATTAGGCGATACTGCAGATGTTTCAATAAATGCACACCTCATATGATCGTTTGCATCGATTCAAGTCGAGTTGTCCTGCCTCCTCTGATTTACAGGCAGCTAAAAGGTGAATATGTTGCCCTTTCAATATAATGTATGTATTATTGTATGTTTCCAAATGTGTCTGCAGAGCTGGTCAAACTGATGTTCATTTGGACAATGACAGACATTATTTTTTTCAGTGTATTATGAACACTGGTGCTTTTAAGATTACTCTGATTCAATAAGAAATCCAGCAGCTTATCAAATCGTTTTTGAATGACAATACGTCCGTACCAGAGAGGGCAACGCGACAAAAAAATATTATCACAGTTTTAGCTGAATACACAGATATGAGTGACATTGTGTTGTTTCTGCTTTTCCATCTACATCTTGATAAGGCTCTCAGAGGACATGTAGAGTGTGGATGAACAGCATTTTATAAAGCTGCTTCAATGTTACAGTGGTTCAAGGATTCTTACTAAACTTTACTGAGCTCTTTGATGTGGGAGCTGCTGATTAATAGGTTTGAAAAGCTAAACTTTTGTTTGTTCTTGGATGCCCTTGAAAGGTGTTTTAGCCAAGCTAAGCTATTGTTCTCATGAAAGGCAGTGCAAGCTGCTTGTGCAACTCAGTCGAGGGAGAGCAATGGTTCACCCCGAGGCAAAAGCAACAATTCCCCCTTTGTCGTTTCACTAAGACAAATGCTTGCCATTTCTACGTTAGCAACCAAACAAGAGCATTTCCCCGTCAGTGATAGTATATTGTAGCAGTGGAACAAGACATTTTATTATGCTGCTGGAAACAAATGAATAGGTATTTTTCTCCAGCCCCAGTTTTGAGATTGAAATTCAAATCAAATGCCACCTTCAAACAAATGTCAGTACATGAAAATCAAAACCGTTCTGTCAATGCCTGGCATAAAGCAAAATACACAGTTTGACATTTGGAAGTGATTTTCTCTGCCTCTGTCCTTGTTTCATGTAGAATTAACTTGGAAATCGTCGCAAAAAATGCACATAAACCCACATCACAAGACGTCTTTGCTGCTCCCGCTCTACATCAAATATTCTCTTAGAAACGTTTATACAAGCTCCCCCGTCTCAACCCAGCCCAATCCTCCCACAAACACTCACAAACATGATTAAGACACTGTCAAGCCTGACATCGCCATCTCGCATGCTGTCAGCGGCCCTCACTGGGAGCCGCTGCTGACTGACTGCCTGGATGTGCCTTATCATTAACGGGGCCGCCTGTGCCACCGCGGAGGGGCTTTGATGACAGAAACTAGGGCCCCCGTGCCTGCCCCTCCCACTCCGCCTGCCCAAGTGTCATCTAAATGAGATAGGGCCCAGGAGCTAAGGGATTAGGCACTGCATAATTACCTATTTAAAGACCCTAATTGAGCATTTCATTAAGAGACTGGCACTGAGATTTTGCCAAGGAGGCCACTACAGGGATGGAGACGTGTTTGCCTGTGAATGTGTGTGTGTTTAGGGGGGTTGCATACGCCTGTGTGTGCAGCAGACTGTCACCTTGAATTTGAGGGTTACCTTGTTAGCATGCACGTCTTTTTCCGTTTACATTGCACTTAGTCTGTTTGGCACATGATTGTTGGAGTAAATCCAATATGAGTTCACCTTTAGACAGTGACTGACGGTCATGAGTAAATATAGTGAGTTTCTTCAGTGGAGTACTTTACTCTTTCACATGTCCAAGCCTATTCATTTAAATGAAGTTACATCCTTACATAAGTTGTTGTTTCTAAAACTGTGCAAACTCGTGACAATTACAAGTTCAGCTACTTTGACTTACCCCCAATTAACTGATACTTATGACATTTCACTATTAAATAACAGTTGTTCTTATTCTAATATAACACATATTCTGTGATGTACTATACCTGTAGATCAACAACATGATTTAGCTGACTGGACATGTTTGTTCTGTATTGCTATTTAATTTCCTCATGAATGTTTTTATATTCTGTTATTCTATGTATTTGATTAAAATAAATTGTAAGAAGCAATAGATTAAGGCATTTGTTCTCTTGCTTTAGCGACACAAAACATTGAGATTTGTAAAGTCTTTGTATTCATTTGATGCAAATGCTGCTCCAGTTGTTCCAACTTCTATTTTTGGGTAACATTGACTTGGCCAGTTAAATAAAGCTACGAACTAAAGGAGAACATTCGAGGGAAATAGACTCATGAAGAAAGAAAAACATTAAAAAGCTAAAACATTTCACATCCCTGAGAAATTTGTTGAATCCAATAGATGCGAACATTTGTGTGACACATTACTGTTAAGCCTAACAACAAAAGACAGCCAGTGAGTTAAAGCCGCTGACATTGTCGGTTGTCAAACTTGTGCTTTCATTGAGTTTCACCCGTTGGGTCTCCTGTGCTGCATCAAAAGCACTTTTTTTCAGACACGATACGAGATACAACAGGGAGATGTATCTTTGTATCTGCCTTACAAAAGCTAGGATAATACAAATATTCATTGTGATTTTTACCACTGATGTAGAATTTCTGATCTGGTGAATAATAAACTCTTTTACTTGAAAGGGAACTTTTATTTGTGCAGTCTTTAAGGTCTCCAGAGTTATTGTACCAACAATACCAGCAGTTTAGTGTAGGGAGATTGCTATTCCATTTTCTATCCCAGCATTTAACATTTTTGGGTGGCCACATATTCAACATCATCTCTCGCATATGTCAGTGCTGAGACATTTGTCAAATACTTCTAAACTTAGTTCTCTTATCCACAATCACAATACCATGACTGGGGCTAAAATCAATGTACAGAGGTGTACTCTAGGACCCTGCTCTTTAGCAATACCAGCAATTTCAACAGCGACAATCATTAGAGCAGCATGCTGCACCCGGATTTCTTGATGACCAATTGGACTTTATTTCCATGACGGATCAGGCTGTGACCCTTCTTCGCCCCCCCTCTCTATATCTGGGACCACTAGGGATGTTGGACTGTCGCTGGCAGTTGGCTTGTGCATAATTGACTTGTTTGCTAAATGACTAGCATCTAAAGTGGCAGCGTTAGCTTGGGGCTGTTTGAGTCTTTGGGGCAGACACCAGCTGCTAACTGCTACAGATAAACTGCCCCCCCACCCTCTGGGGAGTAATGTGAGCTCTATTGTGGTGACTGGTGCTGAAGTCTGGCCAAACATGCTCAGGGCTGAGATGACACTGAAACATCATGAGTCAGTCAGCGCTGTGCAGCAACAGACCTATTAGTCTTCTCTGACATGATGGAGGGTAGAAGGGTCCTGCACTTGTGAGGAAATGAACTTGGATCTCATACATGACAGGTGAGAAATCTGTCCCTGAGACTCCAAAGTGACACTGTTAATCCATTGTTGGAATGTTGTAAAGGCATGGAAGCTGAGTATCTAGCCACTAAAGACACCTGTACACTCCTGCAAAGCAACATGGCAGCCTTCCACAGGATGTGACCTACAATACAAGCACTCGCAGCACATTGTTTGCTGCACAGGGCATTAATAGGAACATTTGCTGGGTATTACCAGCAAAACGTAATTAATAAAGAGCTGGAATCTAATATAAAATATTCATACAGTATGGTTATATAACCCCTGTAAAGAAAGTAGTCAAGTAGTTGGAACAGCAAATGTTTGATAATGAAACTAAGGTTGAATATTTGATTGTGACGGCATAATATTTCCTGATAATAACTTCACGCTTTACCAAAATACTCGATTATGTCACTTTTGGCTAATACACTCTTCCCTTTGTGCCTCTAAAATAAACAGGCTTTATGTGTCAAGCAAAGGTGACTCCAAGCCGCATTGATGTACCTGAGAATGACAGGCATACAAACTGTGTAATCCCAATACATCTAGTTATTAGAGCAAATGCATCAACACTATCTGCTGTCAACAGATCTGAAATGTGAGCTTCACGTATAATCTATTCAGGTTTTTATCAGCTGCTGTTGTGATGGAATAATTGTAATCATGGGTAGCTGAGAAGGTTAGTTAGTCTTTAGGATGCCTTGGAAAATCATCGTCTAACTCCCTTACTCTCTTTGTCTCTGTACAATGAACTAGAACAATGAGGCGCGCAATAAGCTTCAGAGTCTGAAACACATTCACTTGGATAAATGGCAGATTGTACACAATAAAGCAAAAGCCATAATCTCCGAGAGAAAACCTCTTTGTGGGAGAAAGCGTGCTGTGTGTACTCCCTTCAATGTCTTCATCACCGGTGTGATTGTTGACTATTGTTTGCTGGTATGCTTCATACTGTGAACGCTTAAGATGGATATTCCTGTGAGTATAAGCTAAGACTGTACCTTGTGAATGATTGTAATTAGCTATGGACTTAGACATTTAATTACTTTAATGTCTGTCGTTATATGCTCTTACTGAATTGTGCAAATCCTTTTTTCCCATCACCAGTGCTACATCTTATTTTAAAGCTATTTCTGTAGAAGTGCACATGACCACACTTTGACCCCTATGTGTTAAACCAAACACCGAAACAGAAACAGAAAATTAATGCAGAAGATATTTCATGCACTTTGTTGCGGCCTTGGTTTGAGATTCTCCAACATGCATGGTTTAGTAAGGGAACTGTAATTATGACATAGGGTAAGAAAGACAATTTGTTTGTTTTCTTGTGCATGCCTAAGCTCTGATATAATATATACTTTAACAGCAGGAATGCTCTTAAGCAGGTCGTTATACTTCACAGTTCCTCTATAGCTCTTCAGCACTGGTGACAGTAAAGCCAATCTAACAGGCAGCGGCCCAATGCAGGCCCTATCAGGCCCTATCAGGCCCCATCCTGGCCTTGCACATTTCTTATCTCCACATCTCTGGTGGGGAGACATCCATCTTGATTTCTGCTGAGTGCCGAAAAGAGGTAGCAGGAGAATGAGAGGGAGAGATGGAGAGGAGGATGGAAGGAAGGTGTCCACCTGATAAGACAACTGGGAATCATAGGAGAGGATCTGGGGGAGCGTGGCCCCAACATGCTCGAAAGAGGAACTTCATCTTTATCTAATTACCACGGGGCCGTTTGGCCGGGGCAGACAGCGTTCATGGCGGCTGCTTGGTATCTCAGTACTCGCATGCCTTTACGAGCACACATTCTCACGCACAATCTTATGCAGATATGATTAACATTCAAATACACTTCCAGTTTTGCACACACACACACACACACACACACACACACACACACACACACACACACACACACACACACACACACACACACACACACACACACACACACACACACACACACACACACACACACACACACACACACACACACACACACACACACACACACACACACACACACACACACACACACACACACACACACACACACACACACACACACACACACACACACACACACACACACACACACACACACACACACACACATACATGAGGCCCAGGGCTGAGTGCCATAACAGCCCAATGAAATATATTCAGATTAGAAAGGTGTCGCATTACTCTCCAGCCGGATGATAAATACGCGGTTAGCACCATCATTAATCTTGTACCCCGCCTTCCGCCTCCAGACGCGGTGATGTAAGGGGAGGGGAGCCGGCACACACTGAATGGAGCGCCGGCCTCAGTTTGGGCTGCAGAGGTGCGGCTGGTGCATGCATGGAGCTGAGGCTTGTACTACTACATCTCACACGCACAGAGGTCAGGGCATTGTGACTCATGGCTTGTAACGTTACTGTGCAGAGAGGCAGATTGAACTGAGGTCCTGCTGTTTCTTTATTTAGGGATTGTTGTAATGCAAAACCTGCACACAGTGTTTCTTTTGTTCTCAAGCTGTCTCTCCCTGTCATTCCCTTCACAGTCACCTCTCCTCTTTCTTTCCAAGCACACTCTGTCTGCTGCCACCCTCCTTTCTTTCATCCCAGGGGTTTTCTGACATATTGCCCTGAACGACATGTCATCGTAAGTGGCCATTGTCTGGCTAATGAGCAGCATGCCTAAAACACTGGAGGACTGAGGAGACAATGATAGACGTACAGACAGAGACAGAAACACATGCTGGGTACAGAGGGTGGATTCACCATCAGAGGCTTTAGCAGCACATGTTTCCCTCTGGGGAGGCTGCAGAGTGACGGTTCAGACAGAGGCAGGTCACCCTCAACACAAACACAGCCTAAGGGAGGGGTCAGAGGTCAATAGCTAAGGAAATTGTGTGTGATGAATTAGGGAAGGTGTGTTTTATATATGAGTGGGGTCATCCTACCCTTCAGTGGTATGTTGTAAGTACAGCCTGTCTCATGCTGAGAGAGAGTTTGATCACGATGCGTCCTGGGAATTGTATTCTGCTCAGAAGTTTATTTATGGAAACATATTCGTAAATCTTTATAATGAGAAACTCAAGAAGCCCTGTTGTTGAGTAGATTCATTATGTAATTATCAGTGTGCCAACAGCTTGGCAAAACGTTCCAACCCCAAACAAAACTAATCTACGTTAAAGTAGTTTAATTTCAGCTTAGCAAAACACTGGCACAGACTTGAATGTTTGTCTTCATCATACATTTTCTACAGAAAACGGAAGCATCCCAATGGAGCCATGTGAAAGGCGTCTCTGAAAAAGTTTTGCGACTTCATGTTTGCAGGATGTTTTGCTGATTCAGAAAGGGGAGTTTATTGAAGAATCACGGCTAATAGCACATACCAAGGGCCATTTTTATAGTGACATTTTACAATTGTTGTTAGAAACTTCTATCCAGAGTCCAGCCTTCTGTTGCAAGAAAAACATCAGAACTCATTTTTGACATCTCAGATTATGGCCTTTTTCTCCCCCTGGTTGCATTCAGTAATCACTAATACAGCAACAGGATGAGTGTTATTCTTTCCAAAAACTTTGAGCTTGACAACAAGTGTACACTGGGACTATTGTGTGCAAAGGCCCAATATAAACTCTAGTGTTTTACTGCAAGATGACTGATTAGCTCTTTAGGGGGCTGTAAAGGATTTGGTGCCCTCGTTTGGGGCTTCATTCAGGAGGCGCTTGTTAAATTAGGGGGATGACAACTGTATTCTGCCCATGCAGCACATACACTGGGGTATAAAATGATACTATAATCAAGCACAAATTCCACACAAAAAAATATTGTCACGCTCATGTGGTTTCATTGTGTTGAGCCAGTTGTGTTACCACTTTTTTATTGAATCTCTGTCGCCCCCAATCACCCTGTGCTCCATAAAATGCTGGGAAGTGGATAGGGGCTACTATAATAGAGGCTCAATGCAGAAATAAACTTGCTTTACTGCTGCAAACAAAGTGATGTGACCTGGAAAGGTTGTATTTTTGCTGGGATAATGACTGTATTTTACAGACAGGTCTCAGTGTGAACTCTAATTACTTGTCTAGGGCCACTGAGCTACATTGGTCTCACTAAGTAATGAAGTCCATATTGGCTCTTTTTATGAAACACATCATGAATGCATGGTGAAAATATCTCGCCTGCATGTTTATGCACTGAATTTGTCAGAAAAAGAACTTGTAGGTATAATTATGTGCATGGAGTGTAAGTGGTTGTGCAACACTTTTATCATGCAATGTTATCTCATGGCATTTTTACCATCTTCCAACAATGGTAGCAGCTATTTCATGACGCGAATCATCAAATAAATGTCCATCTCACTGAATCCAAATCCTTAACCAAATGTCACCAACTCTGCCTCAGTTTGGAGGAGATATGTTTTAAGAAAATGTCCTTTGACTTTCACATTTTATATGATTTCATTATCCACACTCTGCAGAACTGGCTCCCAGTTAACTTAATCACTGTGACATCCATTCCTCATAAATATGCAAATACAACACAGACATCTTGAGTATTTTAAGTGCAAAAGAGACTTTAGGTAAAGACTTGCCCAAGAAGACCCCTTTTCACATCATAAGTCAAGTCTATTGAACACCTCTTGGGTTTCATTTTATTTCAGAAATGGTGAAGTTTCTCAGCCCCCGCTGCAACATGTTTTCCAAAACACAGCATGCTCTCTTGTCTCAGTAAATGTAATCATACAAAATGGGAGCACTCTGTGCTGCTCTCATCACTGCCACTTCTTTTGAGTGGTTTTGTTTCCACTGTGGTTGGAATTGAAGCATATGAGGGTAGGCACAACAAAGAAAGAAAAGCAACCCTGCAATCTTAATGAAAATAATATCGTAAAAATGGCACAATGGTTATATGGCTAGGAATATAATGTTACACTCAGGTCCTTTGTGTCCCTCTACACTGCTGGTCCACTAGTAAACAGTCCTCCACAGACTGAAAGGCGGCATGTGTTTGTGAGATGGTGGGGGAAAATAAAGCCAGGAGAGGGGTATTTGGAGGATTATTAGGGCATTGCAATTCACTGGCTTGTGCTTATGCTACTGTAACTGGTGCAGTGTGCAAAACTTTACAGTTCTGAGCCAAATACAAAACTTTGGTAGTCCATGTGCATCTACTCTCACCCTTGAGGAAGACCGTCTCAATCAATGTTCTGTCAGCTGTCTTGTATCGCCTTTGTGGATGTGCTTGCGTTCCCGCTGATCTACTTAATCTCTGACAGTGGGGCAGAGCTTGTGGACTAACAGCTGGGAAAATCTGTGCCCCCCGCTGCCCTCGCTCCTCCTCCTGCCACCCACTCTTTCTCACTGACAGCCCTACCAGGTCGGCTTCTGACGGCTAATAAAAGAAGCGGCCCTTGACTGTGAACAGCTGGGCTCCTGTGATCTAACTCTGCAAGCGGCATTCTCTCTGTGAGTAGAATAGTAAAACACATAAGAGTATCACAAGAAACGAGGGCGACAAATACAGTGCACAGAGAGGATTTGGATGAATGGGGTAAAAAAGAGCATGATGGGGAGAGAAAAGTGAGAGCGCAGACACACTAACATGCAATGGAAAGCCAGAGGAAGGAGCTCAGTGGCTGTCTTGTCCCTGGCTTTTACTGGCCTAACTAGATAATCAATAGCACAGAGAAAACACTATTTCAGCTGGCTTACTGAGCTCTCTGTACAGGAGGAATACTGAGACTCCAACTCTGCTGTGTTCCCTCTCTACACTGTGTGACAGAAGCATTCCTCTTAATATATTTAGCCGATACACAGGAAGTGATGTATCTCGTTCAGTTGAGTGTGCACCTACGCAGGAAGCTGAGTTGGATGTGAGTGGGAACAGCTGAAGTATGTCATTGATATTAACTGGAGAAAGCTCTTCTGTTTATATAGCAGTGGATAGTAAAGTTTCAAGACTACAGAAATTAGAAGTGTATAAAAAAGCTGTCATCAATCAGATCAAACACAGAGAGCAGAGTGATTACAAGAGTCTGCAAGGATTATTTAAGATATGGCTTTGCTTTGAAACTAAATTATTCTGGCCCTTGGAGACGCATCTTTGGGAGTGAAGCCGTTCGAAGGAATGAGGTCCTCCCCTCTCTGCTGTTGGCATTCCAGTCATGAGAGAGACGTGAGAGACCCGCAACTCTAAAACAGGGACTCCAGACGGAGCATGGTGGGGGCTGTGATGTGAGGGAAGCTCAAAATGTGTTGGACTTAAATAGCTGTGCATCTGACCCGTCATGCCTGACCTGCACGCTCTTATCACACTGCTGCTCCATAGATATATTTTCAAATTTTGTGTGAGTGTCGATGTGTGCAGCGGAGAAGTTGTTGAGTATGAGAGACGACTCCAGATGCTCCCAGCTGGCTGTTGCCCAGTGAGGCTAACACACTGCAGCCTGCCTAATTAGAGCACACACACTCACATACACACATGCACAGCCGACCCCTCCTCACCACTCATGTCCCGCTGTTTCAATGGCTTTATGGTAGGAAGAACATATGCCCCCCTGGTGTTTTATACAGGACACACATGCAGACAGCTAAACAAACAACCAGGGGCTTAATTACCTCATAAGGGAGGCCAGGGGTAGGGGCCACTTATGACTCACAGTAGCATAAATGTAAAAGGATGTGCCATGCAAGCCAAGAAAATGCAACATGCTCTGCTGTAAATGCAACTGATTTGTGGATTTTTATTAAAGTGGTGACTCAGGAGCAAAAACTATTCAGCAAAAATGATGTATGATTGTGTGGGAGTCTGACTGGCGCTTTTAATGTCTCAGCTGCTCTGTGCAAACACACAATCTCCCCAAAGACCCCCCCAGTCTCTCTAAAATAGCAAGGCTAGTGTTGGTTCTCATAGAAAGGAAGGAGGATAATATCATGAGCTTTTAAACTCCTCGTCCCTTAACGTAAATAGAAGCTGATGAGCATATTTTTCCTGTCAGTCATAACCCAGATTGAGTCAGGATGCCATTTGTGTGTCTGGATGAGATTTCCACGCTGACCATTTCTTTATGTTGTCGAGCAGCAGCAGCTCTCCTTCACAACACATCATGTCAGACATGTCCTACCAGCCTGTCAGCGCTGTGTGGCAGCTTGTCTCTTTCAATTTTTTTCTTTTGTCTTGCTGGCAAAAAAACAAAATAAAAATATCATACCATCTCCAGGCAGAAATCAGTTTTGAGTTAATATTTACGTTATCATTTTTATAAATAAAACAAACCTAAACCTGTTATTTCAGGGCGTAGTTGTGAAATGTATATGTATATATATAAATAACATAAATGGATATTTAATCAACACACTGTAAAGCAAAACATATAAGATGAGATATGATAACAGAAAAGACATGGACTGCATCTACTCAATATTGCATGAAGGCAAGAATCCAAATAGAGCAGGGGGGGGGGGTCTTGCCAGTGCTCAAACATCGATTTGCAAGTCATGTTAACCACAAAGCGAGGGCTAAAGGCTAAATGATAGCCTCCAAACAACACACATGGAAGCAGTGCCAAATGAGGACATACTGTAGAAAGGGGGGGAGGGGGGGTAGTAACAGATAAATAGATCCCAAGGTCAGTGTTCAGAGGCCACCTGAAGACGAAGGGAGAGCGATGGCATGGACAGATGTCAGGAGTGATGAGCGTCCGGCCTGACGAGCTCCGGCCAGGCTATCAGTTTCTGCTCGGAGCCTGCGGTCAGGCCAGTGCCAACACAATGCCAACGCCTCTCTGTGACGATCAGTGCCTCCGGAGGTTGTGCAAAATGGCTGCCGTCATGCCAGCACATTATTACGAGTCACTGGCTCTGCATTTCTTTTTTCTCAGAGGAAGTGCCATCTGTGAGTGACAGCGGGGCCTCTGCCATTTATTTTCAACGCAGTAAACAAAGCTGCCGTTTCTGCAGTTTCATGGTGTACATGCTTGCATATTACTACTAGCAAGGCTGTTTGTTGTCACGATAGATATTAGGTGTGGTGTGATGTATATCCTTTCTCCATCTCCATTCATCTAGACAAATCCATGCTCTCTTATACGCATCAATCACGCTGCAGTAGAAAATAAATCCTTATTTTCACATTTGAAAGCAAGGTGGACACAAATCCAATACCCAGGAGAGTGCTTGGTCTTGGTTTAACTATAAGGAGGGGGGGGGGGGGGGGGGCGCATTGGGAAATAAATCAATATCAGGCCATTTACTATCATATTCTGTGGCCATTGATGATCTGTCTGACCATTTATTTTAGAGTCTGAACTGCACAACAAAATCATTTTCCAAAGAACTTTCTCTACATCCAAAACAAATAATGAATAACTGGCGAATCGATACAGTGTGCTTTATTGAGCTCACATGCTTGACTTGAGTCTGGCACCTGGCCCAAATAGTTTTTCGTTTGCCAGATATCCTCTTCTCTCCCTCTTTTGTTCTGTATCGGGCTAGAAGATAACGAAGAGAATGATGTGCATTTCATAGGGAGTGTTTGACATGAACCATGATGAAAAGACGATATATTTTGTGACATATTACAGCTCCATTGAATCACACGTTGCATAACAAACCAAAAATCAACAGACTGAGGCTCAGCAGTGTGACTTTTAAACATCCGGCTCCCTTCATCAGCGCCTCTCAAAGGCTCTTTGGGTTCCTCAATGAAATCAACGTTGGCAGTGCCACATCAGCTGGGTCACACCCCGCTGTTCTACTGAGCGGGCTGAATAAAATCATTGCAGGCAGACTGAGAGCCCGCCAGAGTGGGGTCAACTGCTCTGACCCCCAACTGGAGGCCCGGCCCCATCTTCCTGGACAAACAATACCAAAAAGTGCCTCTGTCAGCAGGATGCTAACAAAATCACTGGAAGAGAGGTTCTGTGAAGAGGCTTTGAATGACAGGGCGAACCAGCATTATGTGCAAGATTTGACAGGGACGCAGACCCGGCTCTTTGAGAGGGTCTGCTTTCAGAGAGAGTTGGTGGCAAGCCAAAGCAGTTAGCATGTCCCGCAGAATAGAGGAAATACACAGTAAAGCATCGTAAGAAATGAGGAATATGATAATAAAAGTCTCCCAGTTGCATGAATAAATTACGGCAATAAGCTTTCATTTCCTGCGTCTGACTCACCAGGTGAATCTAGGACGTTCCAGTCTGGCTAAGCCACTTCCAATCCTCCCTGATCCCCACACTCTCAGGGTCCCTCCTGGGTCACGGCCTTAGTGTCAGACGCCGGTGAACGAGAGGCCATATTGATTACCAATAAACTCATTAAGAACTAAACAAAAAAACTACTTTCCTCACAGACACAACAATTTGTTTATGTCAAAACAAGAGCTTAGCTTTCACAGACGCACTTCACTCTTTGGCTCTTTTAGTGCCAATGTTTTAGTTACCAATGTTTGTATCAACCAACTGTATTTTAACCTGAAGAACACAGTCAGGGAAAAGTTTATTATGAAACAGCTTATTAATGAGGGCAATGCAATGACTATGATTCTGGCTGTTTCCTTGCTTTGGGAGCCTGCCCATTATTTCACAGAATGAGCAGTTGATAACATTGTCATATAACTGCTGCTCTTGTGTTGTGCATCTGCTCTCCCTGATGTCCACTGGCATCTGACCTGATCATATATGCATATTATGTTTAACACAATGTGAAGCTTTCAAGGTTGGCTCATCTGGAACATTAGAATCAATATGCATGCTGCCTATGTTTATAATTATATACATGCATAGGGTCTTTAAAATATGAAGGCTTTTTATTTACTCTTTATGATTGCCAATTTCCTCTCCTAAGAAGGATTCTGAAACGACTCCACCACCACAATTCTGTTTCAGAATTAGCATGATTGTAAATAAAGTTTACATTGCATTTGCGAGCTCAGTCTGCTATTCTTCTTTAATACTTTGCTGTACCACAGATGTATAGACTTGAACTTTTCCGGCATATCCGTGATAAAATGTCAAGCCATTGCCCTTTAGCGCCCACTATGACGACTTCTGCTCTTCAGGCATTGGGAAGGATGTGCCTGAAGATCGAGATACCGACTGAGGACGTAGACAACGACGGTTATCACAGCTCTGCGATTAATAAGATCGCCCGCTGGCCGCTGGCTTGTGTACGGAGGTTTGCTGGTCTGTGTTATCACACTTCGGGACAATTTAAAATGAAACAGCAATGAAAATATGGCAGCGCTGGGACAGGGGTAAAAATAAGAAGAAATGTGATGGGCCGTGGTGTCAGTGTGGTTAATCGAAAATAATGGCCCGCAATTTATAGTCGCCGTCCTGACCAGCGCTGGATGTACTGATGCAGGAGATCGAATTTTAATGTGTACATTCCATCACTTCCCCGATGTTTAGGGCCGCGGCCAAACAGCACATGAATCTATGAGCGGAGGTTATCATAGGGCAGTAATAAACTGGGAAACACTCTGAAAACAGTCTGTTGGGCTGGTGCGTGTGTGCCATGCTAAAGAAACCTTCAACATTGACAGTCATCTGATTTGCACCTGCGGCCGTTGTCATAAATAAACGGAAACGGGGGAGGGAGGGGGTGGAGCTCAGGGGAGATGCAAATGAAGGACACCTGCTGTGTTGTGGAGACCGCAGGGAGCCGGTAGACACATCAGTACTTTTGCTCATTTGACAAGAGTCCATCTAATCTCCCTCGTTCCTCTCACTGTGCTCCCCCGGTGTTTAACACATGAAATGGATCCTGGGAAGAAAAAAAATGTCCAGATGCTGTTCGGTCCCATGGTGCTTAGTTATGCAGCATTGGTTAAAGCTGTCAACTACTACAGGCTTGAAATAATCCAAATAACTTACAAAAAAAAAGAACAGCATGTGTCAAACCCGCTGTATAACTTATCATTACACTGTTTATTTCATGTTATAGAAGGGAAAAAACATGCCTGTTTGTTTTGCAGACACTTTTTATAGTTTTAGTTTGTGCAAATATTTAATTAATTTCCTTTGATCATGCACATTTTGGCAAGTGAGCAACACTGATGCCCCAAGTTAAATGTGTACTGAATGTAATGGTTGTTTCGCAAAAGGTGTTTTTTATACATATTTTACACTTATTATGAAGTAGAGGAGGTTGCTGGCTGTAATTAACATGGCAATGGCATGTGTGTGGATTTGCTAAATGTTCTGTGGGAACCAGTATCATGGGCCATGGTAAAAGTGTGTGATTTTCTCTGGTGTCATATAGAAGTGAACACAGCTTGACTAATAGGGACAGTGACGCGGATGAATGTTATAGAAAAGAGCTTCTGATCAGAAGGTGAAATACAGAAATTAAGCATCAGCTGTGCATCTTGCAGAATTAGCTAAAGTCACTCATTAAGCTCAGACTGCATTGTCGGTTCCTCGGCTCAGAGCACAAACACTAAATAACCTCTTACAGGGCTGAAGAGGTAGAAATCAGCTCCATACAATTTCTCTTTCGCACCGAGTAATTTTCTGCCTTTCACCGGTTACGTCAGAGCTCTTAATGAAGACAGCGCAGCTCACCGCCGCCGAGTTCTGCACAACCAGTCTAAAGATTTTATTTCACTGCTTCCACAGCTTGCTTTATTTCACTATGGCTTAATGAGAGTCGTTTGGAATAATAGGCTTCCATTGAACGGAGGCATCTGCATCCACACAGCTCTAAATGAGTGAGCTAATTTCCAAAGATAATCACCTCTCCTGCTGTGTTTTTATGCAGAGATGCTGTAGATTTTCTCCGGTAAGGTCTGCGGAAGCTGAACGTGTCACTAAAATCTGCCTTTACGTTGTAAAAGGAAGGATGTTTTTATCACAAACATGGCACTTTATCAAATGACATGTCACGATCCAAGAAAATGTGACTATTAAAAATAGATTAGATTATATATTTCATTTCCTAATCAGTCAGTTCATTAGCACTACTTAAATATGGGTACATTTGAAGTTTCTCCTCATATTCTTCAATAAATGTCTAGTTAAACTAAAATAAATATACTATTTAAAGTGAAATGTAAATGTCCTTCATATCTGCTGCTGTTAAAAACATTGGGCTGCTGATGGCAGCCATCATAACCATTAGCTCAGCACATAATCATCCAAACTTTCTCACTGCAGAGAAATCATCAGCTTTACAGGCTGCTCAAATCTGTGCTACAGAGACATTTTGACTAGCCCTTCTGAAGCGCTTCATGCTGCTGTACAGACATACAACGATCTACAAACGCTTTTCGAAGAGCAAACAAGTGAGATTTCTTAGGATGCCTGGGTAATGAAGTCCACTGGGACATTCAGAGACACAATTAAAGGCTGAAGTGAGCTCTCTTTTTCACAGTCTCGCTCTTTCTTCCTCTCCACTCGCTCTTGTCTGGTCCCTGAGTGTGTGTGTGTGAGAGTGTTGTCACTGATGACACAGAAGCTGTGGCGTCATGCAGTCACTGCAGATGGCAAAAAGAAAGGGACAGGAAGGGAGGAATCGCTTACAAACAGCGCAGGCCATTTTGACAGAGAGGAACCCTGACTTGTCAGAACAAATGGGAAAGGTCACAAACTGTGACAATGTAGTAATGTCCCATTCACTGAACTACACTGCTTAGTTAACTTCCCACATCCACTAACTTGCCTTTTAAAAAAAAATGTCATGCCCTTTTATCTCTGTAAAGGCTGCAGAAGAGCCATATGCATTGGAGACAGAGATATTTGTCACTTTATATTTATGCGGAGAGGCTAGAGAGAAGCTGTCAGTAATTTGGCAGCATTTATACTGCCCCCGCAGCTCTGTTGGAGGAGCTGCTGCTAAAATGTATACAATATGAAAGAAATGCAGTAGAGGTTAATTCCCTGGTGCAGTGTGATGCAGGCTGGCAGTCCCCACAGCACTGGGGCTAGCAGCTAGCGCAGGACATCCTCCTCACAGATTTGTGTTTAGCTTATCACAATAGACAGTCGGGAAGGTGTCCAAAAGACGGCAGAGGGTGGGAAAACAGGGAGGAGGGGGGCACAAGAAGAAAGGGATTGCATTGTAATGTGCTTGCATGGAACCTTTCTATAGACTGTGACACAAAGAGCCTCTTACTGTTAAACAGACACACTCTTCTTGGTCTGTCACTGGAAAGGCATAAGGGAAATCCACTTTCATTATAAAAAGCTTGAGGTGTGACGGCCAACAGTTAAATTTGTCTAGACCCGAGGCAAACCATCAAATACGGACGAGTCTTAAAGAGATAAGCCATTTCACAGTCAATCTAAATCTCATCGTCAGGAGATTTGTGTGAGGATTTTTCTCAAGAGAGTTATTTAAACCGTTCACTTTTGCATCCAAGTTACTTTGTAGATATCGTCTTTTGGCAAAGAAGAATGTGTCTATTTTCAAACCGCCTTTGTGTCTATATTTTGACTCTTCATAACTCTTCATTTATCCTCATAAACTCCTGCTAATCATGTTAGTGTGGGTGTTTGTTTGCATTCCTTTCTACTATATCCCCTCAACTTATTCCATTGCCTGTTTTGAAATCCTTGCAGCACTGTACACATGCCAAAGATGTAGTCGTCACATCTTAAACCAAACCTCTCATTAGCCTTTGCTACCCAGGGACCTAATCTTACATCATGTAACCCAAGTAGCATGTTGTGTTCACCTTTCATAGAAAAGCATTACAAAGCCATTTAAATTCCCACGTACAAACTCTCCCTTTCACACACACGGGGCACAATAGTGTCCCGTTACAGCGACACTGAAACTCTCCAGGAATGTTTTTTTAGGATACATTGACAGGAGAACACATGCAAGGACAAGGTAGAGCTGGGTGGAGGATTAAGAGAGGCAGCTTGGGTTATACTAGCCCTTCACCTGACTTTATTTAAAGAGCATGAGGAATGTATGTGGGAAATCTTAATTTTCAAGGAAATTCCAGTTTACTTCCCCCTGTAGGGTTTGGAGATTTCATGGATCTCCAAAGTGTGCAAAATGTCTCTCTAGGTGTGAGGTGTGACTTTAAAAAGGCTTCTCAGTGAATGGATAGGCATGCTGTGCCTGTAGCGCACTTCTAGTTCTCTTGCAGTAACTCTCTCACTTCATGACTTCAGGTCCCCTTTTGTGTCACCTTGCCTATTTCAGGCCTGTGCAAATATCAACATTAAATTCTCATGATCTGTCTGTGTTACATGCAGAGTCATAAATAATATGGTGACTTCATGGGGTTTGGTATGTGTAGCTTATTTTTGCCCTCTATAACTCTCAAGCTATTTGTGCTATCTTGAGCCATTCTGCAGGAACTTCATTTAAGAGTAACTTAAGTCTGCTAAACAGCTTTGGCTAAATCTCCCTTTCTATGTTTAACTGTTGCCATCTCATCTACCAATAGATTTACATATTCTCAAATCCAAACATAGCTTATTGCCAAATGCCTTATTGGTCATAAAGCGTTATTATTTGCTGATTATGTTATTGGTACCGGGTCAGTATGCTTCTTCTTCAATGTCAATAAGTGCATGTTTTTACCCTAGCAACTCTTAATACCTAAGGCAATTTATACACTGCTATTATTCTATAAATACATAGGCGGTGTCATGTGTGCCATAGTTTCCTAGCCTGCCTAAATATAAACAAGGCCCGTCTGCGCAGTGTTATCTGTAACGCCTGATGCAACTCCCCGAAACCCCTATGAAATAGATCCTGAAATATACATGAAAGGAGAACGGAAAAAATACACCCGTTCTTCTGTGATGGCTTTTTGGAGGAGCATTCATCTGTCATCCTTAAAATATTACCATGAGGAGAGAAATTAAGGCAAGAAGGCAGGAAGGAATAATGCTTGAGCATTTAACAGCAGATGCTAGCACCATTGAGGCACATCTGTACGAGCAACAAATGACTTAAAAGTTTCCTTCAGGTCTTGGTAAGTTTGAAACGGACAGGACAAGGAAACATCGCAGCTCGCATTAGACTCTAATACTGGCTCATTTTTTCCCACACAGAGCTGTGTATTCCCCCCGGGCTGCCATTTGCTTGGCAAAACGCATGCATGAAATTCTTTAGACCAGCCTCCCCACGAGAGCCTAAATAATAGATCACCAACACAGCATCCAGCCCGCGCTATAACTTCAGCCCCAACTGTCTGGCCTCATTAGCGAGGGAAGTGTAAAAGATAGCCAGCTGCTAGCCCAGGTGACGGCGCTCAGCTCTGGCCTTTGGCAGCACTGGCCCCCCCTAAAGAGAATATACGGCGTCTCGCTCCCTGCAATTCATCTTGTAATCCGCCTTAAAGCTGCTAAGCGACCGTTGATGAGAAACGAATGGAGACCATTGGCAGGAGAGATGGAGTCACAAGTACAAGAGAGGGAGAAACTCAGTGAAATGTGTTGGATTCATCTGAGAGGAAAGGTCCGGGCCGTCTGGTCAGAACCAGAGGTGACCTAAGCCATTTTCATTCACTGATTGTCCCCTTTTCTCCCTCCTTCTGCCCCTCCCTCCATTTCTTTTCACTCTCTCTATCTCTCTCACCCTCTCTCTACATGTTCGCTTCCAAATGGCACTCATTATACCGGACATGAAAAGTCATTTTAGTTCCGCCTGGCCTCTTCAAAGCAGCTAGCTATAATTGCAGATTGAGTAGAGGGAGAATGCCGGGGTTACACAGACTTTAAACATCGACTCCTAACCTTGCAGAGATGAAGGGGTTTAAATCTGAAATAAACAAAGACAGGGAGGAATAATATAGAACCAATATTTAATTTAAAAAAATGGGGTGCTAATCAGTTATTAATTCTTTGCCTTTTTCTGTACAATGTTTCTCACTCTGCGTGTAAGATATGCATACATGTTTAAATGTCTCCCTGTTGGCAGGTTCTGGATCCCATTACAGCACATGTCACTTCAAGAATTATGGCACGAATTGTGGAAACACTTCCAAATTATGAAAAATCCATCCACTATTAAATGCATTCCTCATTCGTGAAATTGCTATGTGGCAATGTCACTGCACCTTTTAATGGAATTTACTCCTCTCGCCGATTCCAGTGGTAGTCTCTCTGCAAAATGCAAATGGGAAAATCTAAATCACAATTGTTCTTAAGCCTAATTTAAAATATAAGTGAGTTATAATTGTATGTGTATCTCTTGGATATATATATATATATATATATATATATATATATATACTGTATATCTTTATGCAGCAGTGAACACTTTGATTTGTCTATTCTCAGGATTAGTTGTGGAAAGTCTCTCTCATCCCTGTGTGAGTCTGCTCATGTTTGGCACGTTTTTCTGTGTTACAAAGCTCTGAAACAGTTTACAGTCCTATATCCGTGGTCGTATATATACGTTGCTCTTTCTCAGTTTACGAGCTAGCCACCAGCCTTGCGCTGCACTCCCCTCCCTTGCACTTATCTCTTGCACCCTTCTATTTGGCACAGCAGGTAGCGTAATTGTTCTTGGAAAGAGCATATCAACTAAAGGCTCCATTTTTGACTTCTTGTCGCAGAGACCTTTTATCATAACACCCCATTTTTGCCCGGCGGAGTGCTTCTGAACAAAAAGTGTTTCAGCTAAGTCATTCCCTTTGGATGGAGGGTGGGGGTGAGTGAATGGATGGAGAAAATAGACTGGGAAATATGTAGTCTGTAAGAGACCCTCCCCGCCGTCCACTGCCTCGCCCCCACAAACCCATGAAACGAAACCCCTACCCGCTCTCTTGTGAGCAGAAACAAATTCGGAAACTGTCATACTTTAATTGAAATTCCATCACTTGTGTAGCTGCTATTGTGTAATAATTTGATAAAGCTGTTTGACATGAATGCACAGGGCCGGCCGCCACTTCTATTTCTTCCTCAAGCTTTTATTTCCTCTTTATTTTACTCCGGCGGTTATTCAAATGAACCTCAGCGGATTCTGTTCTCAGCCTTTCCAAAAAAAAATTAAGATAAGAGAAAATTAGACAATGGGAAAGGCATTAAAGGAAATAATGTTTTTGGTTGCAACACAATCAGAATTAATTATTTAAAAATATCCCCAAGCTGCGTTTTTATAACCCATCACTTTTATTCCTGCAATATTGGAGTTTTCTTTCAATCCCTCCTTAATTTTCTTCCAATTAGCTCTAATTCTCTCCAAGTGCGAATAGTGACAGGCCGTTAGAAGCTGGATAGGGGGATGATCCAAAATGGAGGTCAAGGGCATAATTCCAATCCCCTGCCAAGTGCCACTGACCCCGATCCAAATCCATGGCAGCGAATTCCCTCCCCCTCCACGTCTTCACAACTGGCTACAGGCGTTTGGCATCCATCATATCTGCTGAAACCCAATCTGCAAGTAATGGACAGCTGCGGCAGAAAAACAGTCCTCCCTGTTTCTGTCACAGTGGTACCCCCCCCCCGAACGCAGAGCCTGAATAGCTTGTCCCAACGTCAAATCTAACAGTGTTACATGCACGTAAATATCACTGAGGGAGACACATTAAGTTGTGAAATGAAGTTGAAACGATGGGGACATTTTAAGAGGAAGACATAATAATATGTGAAAGGATAGAGGAAAACAAGTAATACCGATAGTAAACAGGAGAGAACGAGCTCCGCCATAGCCCTGCACTCCCTCCTCTGCCAAATAATATTTACGCCGCAGCTTTCTGCCCTGACAGGGTGATGGACAGCAGAGGTGATGTTACCTTGGCGTGAAAATAGGCTTCTTATTATTCCAACCCAGTGGCAACTTGAATATCAATAAAAAAACTGCTAGCGTTCCCCTATGTGTAAAAGCAATGCCCCGTAGCGGTGGTTTTTATCAAGCAACCCACCCTTGACGCTAGTTATGCAGTACTAGAGGTTACGGGAGGAAATGCTTGCCAAGTAAATAAGTGAGTGAAGCGATTGAATGGAGGGAAAAACACAGCGGGACTGCGGCCAAAGTGAACCAAGGGTAAAGTCATGATCACTTCATTATGCTGGAGTGCAGCTCAGTGTTGTGCGAAATCAAACTGCTTTCTCATTTGTCACAATGCATCAAGCCGGCCTCTGTGAAGTGGGTGTGTAGTCGGCTGCAGGCCCCTGACGCACAGGCGCACACATCGGGATTTGAACATGAGGAAATGGAACTGAAATGCATGTACACACATGTACAGAGAACATACCAAAACTGCTGTGGCACATACAGCTCTCTAACCTCCTGACTTTTTTCCTCCAGCATGACCTCTACTGGTCAAACACAGCCTGCCCGTCAGTGGGTAGCTGTTAAGGGCTGTTACTGGCACAAAATAAGCCTGAATACACCCACTGGATTACAGAGGGCAGGCGGTGAGGGGGGTGATTGCTCACAGACCTATTGGCACTCTAGCTCCTCCAGCTCCAACACCACGGCGCCTGATAATTGTGGCCTCTATGTTTACGCGTCCATTTTTGTAATGTAAGTGTTGATTTCTCATTCCACACTTGTAATAGGGGCTCTGGCCTTGGGATTCCTGAAGTAGTGCTAAAAAATGCGCGTAAACACACACTCACACACTTTTTCTGGATTGAAAGAAAAAGGAGGCAATGAGTCAGAGCTGTGCTTAGACAATGGGACTCAGAGGTGTTTGTAAGAGGGCTTTGCACCGTGAAAGGACTAAAAATAAAGGTTTAAATCTCCCTCAAAGAATCTTGTAACTTTAAATGTACTGCTCTCAATCAGGTGATATCTATTTAACATGCACATTTAGGATTGCTTGTAATAACACTTGTGACACAGGTGAGTGTACATACAATAAGTACAAAGGACATCTGAAAGACATTGTTGACTTTTCTCTAACATAAATTCTTGAAAATGCCCTGTTGTCCCTTCCGGACTCTGTCAGAAATGTGGGATATGATTTCAGAATGTGCTTCAGGCGCAAAGAGCTGCAGGAAAGAGAAGATCGCAAAAATTGCCCAACTCCCTTATAGGCACTTTCTGACCCCTTCCATCATTTTTCAATTTAATAGCTCGCATGCCATGAACTGTGTGTATCCTCCTCTCTCTCTCTCACACACAAACAAACAAACAAACAAACAAACAAACAAACAGGAGAAAGCCTTTCTGAATTTACTTTTCATTCCCTTTAGACCATAATACAGAATTCCCAATTTTTATACAAAAAGCTAATGTTTGTTTTGAACAATTTACAAATGCAGTGATGATGAGGCTTTTAGAGAAGATGGCTGCTTTTCCACGACTGAGACATTTTCCTCCCTTCAGCGACTTTGGGTAGCAGCACTATGGGCGAGCACCACCTTAATGCATATCCATTTAGTCTCTTCTTTTGAGTGCTCATGTCGCAACAGCACAATTGGAAATCGAACGTGGGGTGACAGCGTTAATTGTGCTGTGTCAAAATTGGACTGTTTGAGCGGGGAACTGTAAAACATGCAGGACAGTGGAGGCGCTCTCCCAGAGTGCTTACTGGCTATTAACTGGGAATTGCTTGAGCAAACACACACTAATTTGCATCCTTACACACGCAATCACACATGCTACCCCACCTTCAATCACTGTCTCTTCATTTGGCTTACACAGCAATACATTACAATGCATATGATCAAGCATGTTGCCTTCTAAAATGTGTTTTTTTAATCAATTTCAACAATCTGATGGATACAAAACCAGTTAATTTGGGATCTTTGGAAACCATTCCAGCTTTTTTATGTGAAACTAGTTTTCTCCATGCACCCTCTGCTGCATTGCCCTCCCTGTGCAGAAGGGAGTGGGGCCCCTAGTGGCCCAGCAGAGCACTGAGCAGCACAGGTGGTGTGCACAGCTCCACTGGAAATAAAGGTTCACTTTCACCTGATTGACAGAATATGTTGCGTGACTGGCTAACCCTCCGCCTGCCTCGCTGATATGCTGCTTCTGCTGCTGTTGCCTGTGAGTTCTTTAAAAAGCAAAGTCAACTTTAAACCCCGCGCAAATAAAACGTGTTCTAAAAATAAGGCAGACAAGAGGAGAGATCTCTGGAGAGTTACAGGAATGCACTTTGAAAAATATTCACTATGTCCTCGCTGAAAAGGCTTCCACTAAATGAACTGTATCTAAATGACAGCGAGCTTAAAATAACACGTTTGGTATTTCTGATAACATGAAGGGGGACAAATCAGCTGCAGTCTTCTCAAAGCGCAATATAAAAAATATAAAGCATGAATTATAGGCTTTGTGTTACAGTCTTTATTATAAATCAAGCGTATGTTGACATGAGTTGCCTCTCTTCGCCTTAACACAAACACAAATATGCCACCTGCATATTTGGCGATGTAGTTTATGTGGAACATAGATGTAAAAAAACACTTAACGGTGGTATTTTTGGGAATTCGTGGCGTTTAAAATGTGGCTCGGAAAGCACTTCTGTATCCGTTCAAGGTTGCGCGCATTCATAATAATAATAATACAGCAATTAATGATACATGAATAACACCAAGCAGCATTTGTTTATATGCGTTATGAGAATAAAGACATTCCACATATGTATAACTGGTCTCAGCTCTGTGTGTGAAGCAACTTCCTGAGGCTCACACCTGAAATCACTGCGGCAGCTCCAAACTCACACACTGGCTCTCACACACTCTTACCTTCTCACCATGGTGCGCGCTCTCAAACTGTCCGCTGTCTGCTATGCACGAAGACAGGTCGAGAGCTTTTACATCCAGAAATGACAGTCCAGAGGAAAGAAAATAACGTGGAGGAAAGAAATCCGTCCTCGGGTTCTTCTTCTTCTGTTGTCCTGTGTGTTCGCTCTTCTCTCTTCTTTCCTCGAGTTGTCCGTCAGCGACGCGTTTAGCGATCTTGGGGGCGATATGACGGAAACACGCACGTGGAGCGCGCGAGTGATATATTCTTTGAGTTGTGCTCGTTAGATCTTCATTGTATAGAACGTGGCCAGACTGAGGCTGTTTGAAGAGTGCGGAGTGGCTGGGACGCACAGCCCCTCTCTCTCTCTCTCTCTCTCTCTCTCTCTCTCTCTCGCTCTCTCTCTCTCCCCTCTTTCTCTCCCCTCTTTCTCTCCCCTCTCTGTGTCACTCCTTCTCTCACTCTGTCTGTCTGTCTGCTTCTCTGTCTCTCTGTCTGTGTGTCTGTCTCTCTGTCTGTCTGTGCCGAGACCCGAGCACGGACTGAAACCCCAGGCAGAGAAAAACGGGAGAAGGAGAGAGAGAGAGGTGGGGGGGGTGAGTAGGAAGGGTGACGTCACTCAGAGGTCCCACTTTCCCAACTTTCCCCCCCAAAGTCCACTGCAGGAATGTACACATAGGAATATTTTAGAGCAAAAAGCAATATGTTTGGAATCTGTCTGCAGAATAATTTCCAGGTGGTGAACCATGAGAACATGTTTGACCACAAATACCAAAATGTAAAAATATTCATATTCCATTTATAAAATGGAGTAAAATGAAAACAATTGAAATCTGCTTAACATACAGACAAACGGCCAACTTTCATTGTTAGGGTAATTTATTGCAATATAATTTATTTAATGTATTAACCTGCTAGCAGCCTCTACTGTACCTGTTTGTATACTGTTTTATTGATTGGCTATCTATATTAAATTAGATAGACTTTGTTGATACTAAATTGGGAAATGGTTTGGTCACATGAGCTAAAAATATGATCAAAGAAAGAAAAACAAAGAGAAAAAAACAACATAAATACGTATATGCACATCATCACTAGAAAGATATATTATATATAAAAACCTAGTTTTAATACTGGCTGGTTTACTGTATAAAAAGTACACAGTATTTGACCTGTTTGTTAGCTTTTTAGTATGTTAATCTTAAAAGGATCTTTTAACTGAATCTGCCAAATAGATTTAGTAGTATAAAGGGCTTTTTTTTCTTTCTCTGTAATGTATAATATGAATATTAATTACAATGTAATTAAAACACTTGCTGAAGAGTCTCTTAGATACTTCAGTTAATGTACTGAGTTACTCAGTTAGGTGAGAGATGATGCATGGTCTGGCTACCGTCAGTGCAAACTCCATAAAAAAAGCCATCATGTACAATAAGGTCACTACAAACTCATCACTAAGAGCCTCAGTCACACTGTGGGTCCCTGAAGGGATATAATATTGATTTTGATGTCAGACTGGGCTCGAAAGTGCGTGCATGCCTGTCATCTACCAGTTTGTTTATTTATTTTTTATCAAAGGCATTAATCAGTATGTGGAAAAGCTGACTTCACACACTGCATCGTGCACTCCAAGGTCAGAGCAGTAACACCTTCTAATCCACCATCACACATTTCATGTAATCATTCCAAGGCGTGATTCATTCCCATCCTCGTTACTGAATAGACATAATGATGCACAATAATGCATAAAGGGAGAATGTTGCCCTCCGATTGTAGGACCACAGAAAAATAACTGGCCCCGGGAGACAGGTGACAATGACCAATTGTGTTTTGAGAAAAGTTGCTTTTGTGGCAGGGACCTAAACCTCCTGATGAACAGCCTCGCCCTGCAGACACCAACAGAACCACTGAGAGACAGACTACTGCAGTCAGCAGATCACTGTTCCTACCTGCACTCACACACGTCATGTATCTGATTGAGTAACTGTGATGCTGATTTAGACCTGCAAATTATTCCCAGCTCCATTTTCTGAGGGGCAACATTTGATACAGCCGCCGCATGCAGATTTATGTGCCAAAGGAAAAGTGTTGGTTTTGTGACAGTGAATAATAGAGCAACTTGATGAAAATGACTGTTATGTGAACCTGCTGGCAGCAGGAAAAGCATTGTGGGAGGGAGAATAGTTGTGTGCAGAGGCATAATGTTCAAATCATAAATGTCTGATTATGTGCCTTTCACCAAAGCAGTAATTTTGAATGTATTTATCACGACTGCAGTTTGCATGGTTGTTTCTGTTGTGAAGAAGATATCTAACATTGATAATCCTCTGCTCTCTTTATTAAAATGATGTTGGTTATTTGACTTAAGCTGATGCATGACTGTAGGGGGCTTCTTATTCTTCTCTTGACTGTATTCATGATCTTTGAATATAATGGGATGACACTAGTTTTTAGATTTACTATCTGCATCTAACCTTGTGCTTTCACATTCTTGGCTGCAGCTCTAGCAGTAGTACAGCAGCACTTGGTGATGAATGGTGTGAGGGGAGGGTCTATCAAGAGTCTGACTTTCTGGCCTCTCATGGCTGAACTTTGTCGCGCAATAGGACTCGGGGGTCCATAAAACGGCCGTCCTTCAATAAGATGGACGAAATCTGTGATGTAACATTACCACACAAGTTTCCCTGTTAGTACTTGTGACATAAGGAGGTCCTCCTAACTTGCATGGCAAATGTTTCCTTTGTTGCAGAACAAAGACATCACATAATGTGCGCCGACAGTGTTTGATATCCTGCCTCGGGCGTGTTTACATCCATATGTGTGCAGGGTCAGGCAGAGTGTAGCACTGATTGACATTTACTATGTAAATTCAATGCAAATGCAGCTAAGCATACTAAAGGTTATATAGTATCAATATGCATTTGCGTTGAATGAATAATGTAAGCAAATCTTTTGATGTATGTGTTTCTCTGTGTACCTGCCCACACAGTAAATCTGTGGAGAGTATCCTGTTTTTTCAAAACTCATTAGCATTGTATATTCTCATTTATCTGGAAAATTCTGTTCAATAATCTCTCTTGTTTTGCTTTTTGAATACAGAACAATAGTGGTGGGTTGCCCCACAGGCTGCCAAAGAATAATATAAATGCCAAATTGAAAAATGGGTTTGGTCAGTGCTAGTATTAGCTGCTAAATATCTCTCTCACTGTGGATATTTAAAAATGTGCATTGATTATCATGAAAATAGTCAGAATTAAATTAACACATGTTGGCAACAATACTGGAAACATCGCCATTTAATGGTTAACAAATATTATGATTGTTGATAATCCTCTCAATTTCCTTCTAGCGGCACCAGCAATTTTGTACTTTTCTTGTGAAATGTGCCAAAATCTACAAAATACCTGCAAAACTATTACTCTACCCTCCATTTATATTTTGTTTAGTGCTTATGAGCAAGGGCTAGTATGTTAAATTAGGATAAGAAACATTGTAAACATTATACATGCTAATAATATTCAACATGTTAGCATTGTCACTGTGAGCATATTGTGCAAACATTAGCATTTGGCATGGCTGTAGACTCTTAGTGTTATTTAACAAATACCATGCATTGCTTTATTGCAAGCGTATTGCTTTGTGTCATAGTGAAACATTTGGTATATACTTTGCACTTCAAATGTCTCTCAGCTATTCCCTAAGTGATGGCCATTTGCGCTACGGTATAAAAGCAAATCAATGCAAAGATTTGGTATGATTTCATTCGACAAGGTGCAGTATTTATCTCAGTGGGGATAAAACTGCATCTTAAAGTCATTCTTTTTTCTTGTGTATCAGCTTTAATGTGTCTGTTTCAGACACAAAGGTAGAAAATCAATCACATATTTCTTTAAGTTGCGAGAAAAGTGTTTTTCTTTTTAGTCTCTAACAAAGGAGGTTTTCAGTGATGCTTGTCATGAATTTTCACGGATGGAGCTCAGACTGGATTGTGTTGCTCAATAGGCTGAGGTCAGCTCCATTGTAACTCAATCCAATAACTGCCATATAATTTTAACCCTTTAGATATGGGAAGGCTGGCAGCTTCTTACAAGGATTTATTTTCTCCACGGACATCATTTCTATTCTGGATAAGTCGCTTGTACTTCTGATCATGCAGCCTATTTATAATTCTGCTTACAAAACTGTGCATTTCACATTAACTGTAAGACGGACAGACGTGAAAATACAATATCGTTCACTGTCAGTCTCCCTATAGTCGAGCTACAGGCCTTTCACCCCTGACAAGTCGCTGGCAAATTACAAATGACTGTCAGTCAAGTCATTACTCTCGATGCTGCCACGCAAAGACAACACGGTGTGTAATACAGCGGAGAAGAGACACAACTTGTCTGAATCAGAAACATGACTGTGGTTTCCAGCTCCTCACGCCCCATAGTTGATACATGTATAGCCCCCACCTCCCCTGCAACCCTGATCAAGTAAACCAGTCATCGTAAAATTAATTTCCCCATCAAGCGAGACTCACGCGGTTTGGGATAACAATCTATCTTAAGCGGATACATGTAATCCAATGTGTTGAGATTGACTTGTTTATGGCCGCTGCCCAAGCAGTCAAGAGAGGGATAGAAGGGTTTGGGGGTGGGGGGGGCTAAAAGTGACAAATGCCAAGGTGATATTATACACATCTCCAAGGCACGAAAAATGTAAACCAACCCCCGACTGTAGTCCTTGGCCGGGACATCTAATACTCGTCTCCTTCTCAGAATCTGTCAGACATGATGGATGGCTGAGCATTGATAGCCATAATTGTGTACAGGAGAGGAAAGAAGTGGTTAATTTATTGGTGCCATGTCAGACAGCTATATCCAGAGCCTCACACAATCAGTGATAACATCTATATAATTCACTTGGTGACCTGCGTAACTTGGAAACAATGACAGACGCAAATCCCCGGGGGAACTCTCTTAAAGGCCTCCTGAAGCAACATTATTAAATTAACCCTATTTATGTCTCCAAATTATCCCAGTCAGCCGGACCTAATGCTGTGTTGCATTTCAAATTAAATTAATAATCACAACCTTAACAAATGTTTGTCACAACCAAGCAGTACCTATAAGCCTCATTCCTTTATAAATACAGTATATATAAAGTATCTCTCTGTCATTTTAATAATTCATAAGCAACTGACAAAAGATAGAATTTTGGGAAATCATATTTTGTTATTATTTATTGACAGTTTCACACTATCTGTTTCGTCACTACTTGTGGGTGATCAGATTTAATTGACAGTGCAGAAAACATTAACCACAGATGTCATCGCACTTTGATTTAAATGTTGCTAACTTTAATATATGCACGGAAATACAGTATTAAGCAGCTCTGTTCCAAATGTCAGAAAGTGTTGTGTGCATGAAAAAGCTAATAGAGAAAACAGGTTTCAGACCTCAGCTCTTCTCCTGCCAACAAGTTTTAAGTTAGTTATTAACTATATTTGGAGCAGCTGACTGCAGCCTGGTGTCACAGTACAGACAGGGCAGAGTGCATCTAGTCTTAAACTGTGGCGAAGCTGACGACATGTTTAGTCTACTGGGACTGAGCTGTCTGCATGCTTATGTCATATGTTTTTATCAGATGTGCCTTTCAATTGGAGCTGCATTAATATTAGGGACAGCATATTTAAATGCCCTTAAATGCATTTAAAACGCAGCTCTGCTTTGACTTCCAAGTTGTGCTACATGTTGATATAAAATCTATAAATAATACTTGGTTCTTCTTCTCCTGAAATCAGTACATATTAGTTGTGCACGCTTCTAGTGTGCAATGCAGCCACAGCATTCAGGAAAGTTTCTTCCCAGCTGCCCAAAAGTAAAGCCAAAACATCTGGAGGATCGCCCCCTGCTGGTTGGCTGTTAGTTGAGGGAGCCCTTGATTTAAAATGCAAGGGAGTTTCAATCAGCAGAGCGTTTTAAACATCAATATCTCAATCAATTATATTCATTTAATTGTGGGAAGACCAAATCATTATGATTAATATTTGATCAGTTGCAGAGAAGCCAAGATGGTAACAGTAAAGGCCACAGTAGTGAGAGCACAGCAAAATATGTATATAATGTTGTACGTATATTGGTGTTTCGAGTGCAACAATGCATAATACATCTGCAGCAGAGAGGGTCACATCATATTGTCAATTAAAACACAGCAGCTGCACTCCTAAAGAGGGCAACTTGAACTCCTATATGACCTGAACGCCGTTACGAGAGGCGCCCGCTTACTCATCTGTTCTGGAACTGCTGAGTCATGAGTAGTCAATATCACCTTATTATGATGTCAAGCAAAATAAGGCTCGCGATGAGGCTTGTGGATTGGACCCCCGGTTTGATTTAGTTTAGTGTTGGCATCGGGTGCAATGAGCTGAAAAGCAATTAGGTCCATTAAGAGATCAACTGGGATGGTGTGCAGCAGCGCAGAGGCAAAGAGACGGAGGCAGTAAGGGAGGGGGGGGCTCTCACAGATTGAGTCAACTCCTGCCTGGAGGAGCCCCCTCTGTGGAGCCCCGCTCAGGACACCTGCCCAATGTGTGTGTGTAGTGAGATTTTGCTAAGTGTGTAGGGGGGCTTTGTTTGATGTTATAAGCATCAATGAGATCATGACATTAAGATGGAAAACCAGGAGAGGTGGCCACAGAGACCATTCCCCAAAGTGATTCCGACCCATGCATCAGCACTTCACTGATTCAAAGATACAAAGGCTTTATTTGTCATATGCACAATACCAACAGCATACATTTGGCAATGAACAATTTGAGTCTCAGTCCCCTCCAACAATGAAAATATACTTAACATCAAAGTAAAATACATAGTGCAAAAGACAAAATGGTGCTAGTAAACAGCAGGAATAAGAGAAAAAATGGGTACACAAATAGTAGATACAATTAAGTGGGATGGGGGGGCTCCCTTTAAAAGGGGGAGGACATATATATGCCGACCAATTATAAGTAGCACTTGCACACTTTATTTGATGTGGGAAACATCCATCACCATGGATACTGATGGATGCATTAGCCGCTCTGCTTTTGAGATATATTGTTTCCTTGCAAATGCAAAACATCCCGAAACAATGAGCATGTGTTGCTCAATCTACATATACCATTAGCTATAGCACTGGGACGTGTAGTAGATCAATTTGTAGACTTAAACAACATCAATTTAAGTTATCAACTAATCGTTTAATTCAGTCAGTAAGCTAAACTGCTGTTTCCAGAGTTATATCTTTGTTAATTAGATATATGTGGGTTTTGAAGCAATTCTCAGTTACTTTGCCTTATGTTATACACTCTATTGACTTTATTGCTAAAACAAAAATCAGATGATTTGATGATAAACAATTGTTTAGGTGTGTTTTCTTCTTTTCTAATTGAACTTCTTTACATATTTAGTGGACTTTGGATCTGAATCCCTGTTGCAGTGACATTCAGAGTGCTGATGCGACAGTGACTCACCGTTAGGGAAACGCAGTTATGGATCCCATTCTCACTTTTCTCCTCTCCTCCCTTTCTCTGTAATTGCTCTGACTTGCCTGAATTCACATGGCTGTGTCTGAACAAAAACATGCACTCCAGCTTTTTCTGTGTGTTGATCTTTTCCCGTCTCCCTGCGCTCCCCTTCATTGTCCTTTCATTTATTTAAACACTGCCTCCTCTAAAAGCCTTTTCTCTTCTCCTGCCATCACCGTACGCCTGTAGCTCATTCTCTTCTCCTCTCGACATCCTCTCTTTCTGCTCTCTACCTCTCTGACTTTCCTTCCATAAACTCATAGTGACACACACCTCATCTCAGTCCATGTCTCTTTCTGCCACTCCTCTCCCTCCATCCCTCCCTTTCTGTGTGTTTCCAAAAATCCTCTCACCATAACCGATGGATCACGTCCATTGTTTGCACTCCTTCCTCCATTTTACACTTCAGTGTTCATGAAAAGGAGCTTTTTTCAAAGCTATCTGTCACCCCCATCCACCCCCAAAATATACTCCCTCTCTCTCTCCGGCCTGTGATCCCCCGCTGACATTTTCACAAGCACACCTTCATCAATTTCACACCTCCTATGCCAGTGAGGAAGGTATAAGGAGGAGGAGGTGAATTGATGGGCGAGTGCTGACAAAGCTAGCGTGGATTCGAAGTCAAGGAATGACTTGGAAGTTTTTCAAGTGAAGGACAGATAGGACATGGAGGGTCCTCAATAAATGTGTGAAAGTCCAGCGTGAGCCAAACAAGTGTTACAATTAAAGTTGTCTTACACGATATTTTCGACAATGTGCGGTACATGCATCTCTTACTGTTTGCTGCCCCCTGTAGTCTGCATTCCTCTCATTTATCCCTCAGAAGATGAGTCATGCAACTTATGCTATAAATTCAATAATGCAATAAAAGGTGTGATGGAAAAAGCCATCCAGAAGGTAAACATCCTCTGAGCTCGCTTCCTCCCTTTAGTCTTGGGAAATTAGGCCGTTCTATCATCAGCCAACTGCTGCCTTTATGAGCTGCTACAGTAATTGGCGGTAGCGGCGAGATCTCAGCTGAGGCAAAGGTAGCACATTCACCTCCACAGAGCCCGCAGCGAAATGCTTCAATGGAATAACAGAGGAGATGGAGGAGGAGGAGGCGAGCGGAGCAAGGTGCCTCATTCAGTGGCTCAGGGGTTTATGGGATTGCTCCCAGCTGTCACTCTGTGCAGCGAATCCACAGCACTGTAATATCTTAATTGTTTCAAATTAAATGCTCGTAAAATGGCAAAGGAAATGAGTTTTTCTCTATGGCTAATCCAAAGCAGCCCCTTGACTTACATCTGGGCCCGCTTTAAGTGTGAGGCGGTTCAAAAGGTGGAATGACTCCCACATGAGATGGCTATGGATAGGCTGGAATTAGTCTTTATAGGTTGTGAACTACAAACCTTTTACTGTACATATGTGAGTCACATGTCTCCGAGCGTCTCTGTTCTTCTGCCCCCCTGCCTTTTATTATTTTCCCTTACATGTGTGCATAGAAGTTCCTGTCCTGCATGTTTCTGTGGAGGAAGTGTGCACGCAGAGGCTTATCATAATAAATAGTCTAAATATCCAGTGGGGATTCACACATTTAGTCTCCCCCTCTCCCTGCGGCTCAGCTGAGACTCGGCTTGTTCCACAGCACACATTCAAATCAGTCAACCAGCTAAAGTGTCCTGAATGACATTAGCCTTGCTGTCAAACACACACACAAACACATGCAGTATATAGGCATGCATGCACACAAACAATGCAAACACACACACATGTAAAGCTCTTCTCAGTCACCAAGAATAATCAGTGAATATGCTGCTGTGCACTCATAGCGTGTACAATACATGTAATTTACTCACTAAACATATGCATTCTGTGAACGCAGTATGATGTGCTGCTCGTGGCTTTGCTGAGCTCAATCTCCAGTCTGAATGGATCAAAATTTCCCATTAGCCCCCGTTAACTTGACATCTTCCCTTCCATTCTTGCACAAATACCAGCTCCAAATGAAGCTCCTAACGGGCAAATCCAGCAGACAATTATATGCCATTACATCCGCAAAGTGGTTTTGTGGTGGGGGCTGTAGGTGGTGGTGATGGCAGGGGCAGCGGAGGAGATTATCATAAAATGAAACTCCAGCAGAGAAGGCCTGACACCTCTCCACTAGGAACCATAGACTGATTGAAAAAAGAATCATTATTGCCTCACAATGCAGGGAGTAGCTTTTATGCTACAGATGGTGATACAAGAGAGCAGAGCTAAAAGTTAAAGTGACAAGTGAATGAAAAGTTTCGGCACTGTGCCATCAATACTGCCATCTGCAGTTAGTAACATCCAGAGGAAAGTCTCTACACAGAGATACAGTATGAACTAGTTTCACAATGAGACTGATTGTAGTAAAAATAACATTTGAATAATCATAGATTATCTTAAAGCATTTTCAAAAAGAAAACCTTACTAAATCACGAAAAATATTTAATTGAAACTATAAAATTAGAATATAAATTGGCATTTAAATAAAGAAATTGACATTTTCTGTGTCAACATTTTGACTCCCCATAGTTGTGTTTTTTTAGACATTAATCAGTATTATATTATATTCATAATTGATTAAATGATTGGGGGGGTAATGTGAAAGCTACTGCTCATCATGATAGCTGCACAATACCTGTCAGCACTCAGTGATAGATACAGTCTGACAGTAGCTGCTGGGAAAAAAAGTTGGCAAGCTCAAGGAAAAACTAAAACAATCTAAAAGGAGAGTTGTTTTAACTTGCATTCAACATTTGACTCCAAGTGAAGGCTAGTGTGGTTTCTTTGTTGCTGGTTGCTAAATGGGAAACGGATGCAAATGCATTCAGGATTACGACTTGTCAGCCTGGTCTGCTGCCCCAAACAAATCGACTTTTGTTGCAGCTTTAAGTGACACAACCTGATCTTGGTATTGTTTCTTTCATATGTTAGTTCAAACTAAATAACGAGCTCACTATGTTTTTGCATACATTTGCGTACATAAATGTCCTCTTCTTCCCGTATGTTTCCTCCCCTGCTTGCTTGTTTTACTGCAGTGTTTTTAGCTCTCCTCTAATCTCTTCTGCTGCTCCTTTCATTTGCATCTCCTCGCCCTCTTTTCTCATTTTCTCTCATGCCCCTTCTCTCTGCTCTCCCGTCATGTCTTTCTCCCTCCTCTTCTTTTCTTACACTTCACACCTTCTTTTTCTCTCGTCTGCTCCCTTGTGCTGTTGTGATACTCTCCGTGTCTCTCCCTTTACCGCTGTTATTACCTTTTCTGTCCTTACTGTCTGAGTATCTTGTTACCACGGCAAATGATCCTGACCCAATCCCTTTTTTCTTATCCTTACATCTCCTCTGTGTCACTTTGACTTCTGTCTTTGCACAACTTAACTGCGTTTATGTCTCTACATTTCCCTTTCCCCTCCTTTAACCTATTCTCCATTAGTTTCTCCCTTATACTAGAATATGCCCCCTCTCATCCTCTCTCCCTCTCTCCATGTTTGTGGCCTTTCACTCTGTGCACATCTAATGGCTGGGGTGTAATCCACTGGCTAATCTGCTGACAGCCTGTGTGACAAGGCATTAGCTTTGTGTCACTGCCTACCATGCTGCTTCTCAGTGTGTTTGTGTGTGTGTGTGTGTGTGTGTGTTAGACAGAGAGAGAGCAAGAAAATAGAGTGTGTGTGTGTGTTACTGTGTCTGCATGCAAACACAATATGTTTGTAAAACTTTGTGTATATTCTGTGAGTAATGGCCTCTGTGTGTGTGTTGCTCCGTGTCAACTGGAAGCCCGAGCGTAAAATTGACACTGAAGCTCCTCAGTTTTGCATGACCTTTCACCTTTCCATTTTTTCCACTATTTATGTCCATTGCTGCACTTTTTTTCCTTCTCTGCGGGTGATGGCAGTTATAATAAGATGCCGGGTCAGAGTGGAGGCAGACAGGCCGGAGCTGTCAGGGAGCATCGCTGCTGTCAGCTGTCACACATGTCAAATATTCTCAGGACTGAGACTGGATAGCAGTATTTGTAGTAATACCTATAGTTGCATTTTCTTGAGCATAATTTTGTATTTAATTCCATTTTGCACCAAAGGCTGCTGCTCATCTTCCTAATAGTTTTTTAATTATTGATTCATTTTGATATGTTTTGATTATTTGATCAATTGTTCAGTCGATGCAATGATATGGGATCTACAGGGATAACCAAGAGGAAAAGGGAAAAGCACCATATGTTTGCATAATGCTGCACACCTTTCTCATCTGAGCTGCCAGTAAATACTCTGTTGGGCTTTATGGAAAACGTTTTTATTTATTTGTTATGACGTAGTTGGGACATCATTCTATTTTCTTATGCAGATTTGTTTTTAATTACATGGCACCAAAGAATGCTGGTTATATTCTTGATTGTCAGTGTTTGTTGATAAATGCCTTGATATTGTGGATTATTTGATTCATTGTCCAGCATGAATACTTCATAAACCCCTCTCCCTCATGTGAGCTGCTGGCTCCACTTCACCAGCGGACCTCACCTCACACTTCTCTCTTTCTCTTCTGTCCCTTTCTCCCTGGTCTCCTCCCCTGTCTCCACCTGAGTGATCCTGTTATCACAGCTGACCCTTCGCTAGATCTGTCAACAGCCAAAGAGATTACACCGGGGGCGGGGGTGGGGGGGGGGGGAGATTGCCTGGTCCTATGATGCTGATAAACTGACCGAGGCTTTGGGGATTCAACAGGGTCCCGTCGGGAATTGGGTAGGGTAAGGTGTGTGTGGGGGGTGTGCTATAGTCAACTTTAAGTCTACTTCTAATCACTGAGCCTTTCAGAGGGGATAAGGGATGGAGAATGGGAGCTGGGTGTGTGTGGAATTAGCCCTGATGGAGCTGGATAAGGGTGTCAGGCTTTGATTTGATCACACAGCTTTTGAAAGCTTTGAGTAGCATGTAGGATCAAATCTAAACCGCACATGCTACAGGCTATAAAGCTTAGAAAAATACAATGATAATAAGAAGATAATACTTTAGTAGTCCCTTTTTTCATTCGGCTTTCTGTCAGCTTCTTATGGATTCATTGCCTATCCCAACTCTTCTCAAGTCAACAGGCACGCATCATGCGATGCGTAAGCTGCTTTTCATAGCCGCTCATAATTTATATTATATTAGCCTTATTGGCACGGTGCTGCCGATGCCTTCTGAACGGAACATTTTCCAGCTAATGAATCATAATCCCAAGGGAACTGTGATTCATTTTAATTCAGGGTAATTTCGAGGTATTCCTTGATACATGGCTCCATGTTCCCCTCTTTTTGACTGTTGCCGCATGGGAGATACTCCTGCCATTCAAGTGAGAACACAGCACAATTATCATTGATTCATGCTCCATAAAAGCAGAGCAGAGTGAGACAGACTCTTATGAAATGCGGCTTGCCAAAGTACTGTCAGAGACGGAGGTTTGATGGCTCACTCGTCCGTGGCCTCCGCATCATGTTGTCTTCACCAGCTGTTGTTTGACAGAAAAGGATTCTTCCCGCATTGTGCAGAGACACAGCTATCAACTTAAGAGGCTTGACAGCTACACACTATGGGGCCGTTTGTCTACTGTATATATTAGGTATTACTGCTGGAGCATCTGCGAATGGTATAACACAAAACAGCAACATATTGTAAAGAAAGCACATCTATTGAAGCAGAATTGAGCCCTGGTGGCTTATTTCTCTATAAAACAGCGCAGAATGTCTTTTGCATTTCAGATGTATGTTGTAAAAGCTGTTGTGCTGCTATATGTATGTCTGTAAAATACACCATGAACATTTTCTTCAGCGTTTAATGGTGGGTTTATGTCATAAAATTCCGATTAAGATGTAACCAAAACCTAGAAAAGTGCACAGACTGATACAGTCCTTGGTAGCAGAGAAAGAAACAGCCTTTTATTGATCCGCCATAATTACAGGAGTCAATAAAATGTATGGCTTTCAGGCTTTCCAGAAGCCACTTATATGGCATACTGAGTTGAGCAATCACTTCTAATGGCAAGCGATCAAATGATTTACTGGTCCGCCAAAAAAAAATAGCACAGGACCAACATGGAGAGGATACAATGAAATCTGCAGCCAAACACAACTGAGCAGATGATGTTTTATGTGAAATTATTTAGCAATTTATGAAATAAAACAATACCTAATATATTGTTTGGCTTCCCAAAAGTCAAGGTGGTGATGTAAATATCACAATAAATATCATTTATAATTTTTCTTGTACTTCATGTACTTTGAGTATCCAGTCTACTTTTACTTTGCCAACTAATGATGCAACATCCTTATCATCATCACTGCTAATCAGTTTAGATACAATTTGTCGAATGCATTCAAAACCACAGTTTGCCTGCATTTTGAGGTAAGATACGAAGCATGCTGCTGGGCTTGTTGATGCTGATTGTGAGAGCGGGGCAGAGCTCCCAACACTTAGTAGATCATCGTAATTAAAACATAAATTGGAGGTATTGAGCTGCATGCAGTCACCAGCGCGGGCTCCAGGGAACCATTGATTCATGCATGCACTTGGAAACAATTGCTCTGATTTGCACCGAGTAAAATATAGAAGCCGTGTAAATAAAATCAATAGCACACAAACTGCCTAGGCTTTTCAAATAGTAGACTGTGAATTATAATCTGGCAAAGAGGCATGAGCGAGCATGAGCACATGGGAGGAATGCAAGCTTTACAGTGAATGCAGGATGAGATACAGGGCATTTAAGATCTGTCTGAGGAGAAATCTCTGAAGAATACTGGATTATTTGATGAGTATCGATTTATTTGAGATGATTGAAAGACAAGGAAAGACAACGCGGTGGTTGCACACATTTATGTCTGATCAGCCCTCTTTTTGCTCTCACTTGTCACAAATATGTGGAGACGCAATGAAAAGGGTAATAGTTTTTGGAGACCCCGTGTATTTTGGAGTAACCCCATGAAAACAATAATTGTTATGCCATTTCTTCACTAAATATTGAACATGAAATGTCCTTGTTGCCGTTGATTGTTCCACAACAGACCAAATATTTTTCTGCTGGCATGAGCAGAGCAAGGCTTTATCATAGTCAGCCATATTTGTTAGTTTGAAAGCATTCCTAATTTGCCCCGAAAATGATTCGTACTTACAAGAGTCAAGAACAAGAAAGCTTTGTGCAACGAGTGGACTTTGATGTGACGTCTGAATAAGGTCTGTCTGCGTATGAGAGGATAAAGGTCTATTTTATATACACACAACCCTGATGCAATCTTTATTACATGCCATTAAGGGTTATACTGAACAATAACACATGTTCTGATAAACATGACCTACATGCAGCATTATAAACACTGATGTGATGCTATGATTAACACACCCACTGCAGTACCATTAAGAAAATGGCATACCTAGCTTGTGATAAAGTATTTTATAGGAGGTTTGTATTGCTTTTCGAAACTAGTCCCTCCATCTTGAATCTAGAAATGTTGTGTCAGGAGGTTCCCTGAGGAATCAAGCAGAGCTTTACAAATATGGCTATTTTCTGATTTGCTTCAAATTCAAGGTTCATTTATAAACCCACGGCAGTTTTTTTTTTCTTTCTTTGTAAAGCTAATAAAGCGTGATGAAAGAACATGAGCATGAGTGTTGCTATGTGCAGAGGTGCGATGTGCTATGGCTGAAGGAATATTCCCTAAAATGGCTCTGGGCACACACCTGAACCCCCTGCTCCACTTTTTCTGAAATCACATCTTCAAATGAGTTGCGGATTAAAAGCAACAAGGCTGCACTAACTACACAAACCTGAGTGAGAGGTGTGCTAGAAACTTTGATAGAAATATGAGCGATATACTGAACATTGAGTTATTAAATCTCGATGTAAACCTTTAGTTCTGGGATTTTTTCTTAGACTAATCCCACAGGAGGCAATGTCCTTCACTACCTCCATCATCATAGTTGAGAAAAGAGAGATGTCAGGAGTAAATAAAAAAATAAAGATTAAAAAGTGAGTAAAGCAGCATTACAGTATGTGTCCACAAAATGACTTTGTCAATTGAATCTTGAAGAAAATCTATGTCTGCGCGGATAACCATTGTTTCTGGTGTATTACAAACACATTTATTATCAAAGTTTAAGGAACTCTACATATCTAGTAGGTTAGATGTCAAACAATCAGCATTGAGTTACTTTAACTTGTGCCTATTCACTAGACCTAATCAATATGCTTTTATAGTTTTGATTCATTTTTGATTTGTAAAGGTTGAATTTACGATGTTAGACAGGCATTTAAAATGGACACATAGTTTCAATGTAATTGCACGGGGACGTCATTTTCCAAGAGGCATCGTTGGATACAAAAAACCCATTACTTTAGTTGCTGTTTTTATTTGTCTAACTTCAATTTACGTTATCCAGGCCTTTTAAAACTGACACTGTAATCCAGGAGGAACGGTAGTTGCATGGGAATGTCATTTTGCAGGAGACAGGCTGGAGGACAGGGACAGGAGCAGTTGCAGATGAGCGCAGGCATGAAGACAGCGATGGCGGGGGAAAAGGCTACAGAGGAAGAGTGGGCTGGATGTGTAAAATTGGAAAGGGAAACAACAGAGGGAGGGGAGAGGCAGTTGAGATGAGATAGCAAGGGACGAGTGGCAGCAGAATGAGAGAGGGTGGAGAGGGGAAATGGGAGAAAAGCAAATGGAAGGTGCTGGAGGAAGAGATTTTCCTCTTAACCGTATACTGTATCCTCAAAGCGGCTTTCATCCGCCTTTACATCAACAGCCTTGGTTGAGAAACCCCTCCGCAAACTCCACACACACAGACAAACACTCATCATGCCAAGAAAGCTTTGACAGTAATCACCAGTCTACCTTTTTGCATCATACAAAACCCTTTTTCGTGCGTTCTGTTGATACAGGGAACTGCTTAAAAAGGAATACAGAAAGCCTAAAAAAGGTTTCCTCTAATTACAGCCAAAATGAGCTTCCCTTAAAGCCTTTCAGCATGAGAGACAAAGATAAAACATAGTGATTTGTTTTGCTTTTGTTCTGCAGGAAATCAAAGAGGCACTCACACAGGTATTTCAGTAGAGACAGGAAATACGGCGCCAACGTACTTCCTGTTGAAATATCTTGCATAACGTAGTATATAAGGTCAAATGAAATTGTACTTAATACATTAAGAATGCGTAACGCCTTAGCAAAAACACACACTTACACACTCGCAGCCTGAATGAATGCTCGAAGCAGAGAAGAGACAAAGGAATTAAAGTGAGGCCGACTAACAGAGTATGACATGTCCAAGGCCTATCACTAATTATGCCCCCACTGCTGCAAACTGTTCCTCACTGTGATCCTCTGAAACAGGAGACTGCAGCAATTACTGCGCAAACCACCCCATAAGTGAAGTGTGTGTTAGTTATAAGAAGAGTGTTTGGTGAAATCTCTTTATTAATGAATACACCCTACTTTAAATAAGGTATATAAGCACTGTTTAGGTTATGACTAATGGCTTTAAAACGACTTGAACATTTTAAAATGTAAGTTAAGACTGATGGTCTTAATCATTTTAACTTTTTATTTTTGAAATTGCGTACCTCTTGCTGCCGCTCTGCTCTGTCTCAAGGTCTGATTCACACACATTTTTTTGCTCATGATATAACATCAAGTCTAGTTACCCTGTTTTGTGTCTGATTGCAATTATCCACGTGGCAAAGTATGAATGCATCAATTAAGCAGAAAATGGCAGAGAGAAACAGAAACATTTTGGGAGTGAGCGGCTGGTGCTAAAGGATTAAGTTCAGAGGCATTTCTCAAAAGTTCAGGGCAGGTATTGAAACGTGACAGAGAGAATTAAATGTGCCAATATGTCACCTTCACTCAATCCTGAGGATTTCCTCAGCTCAGAGCCTGACCCCAAACATTGATGAACTTGCATGAGATGCCAAGTATCTGGCTTAAACATCATAACATCATAACATCATAACTTTATTTCATTTTTATAACTATTATTATTTTTGTATTGCTCTTGCTCTTATTGTTATTATGTTATGTTATTATGTTGCATTGTTGGAGAAGCCTGTGACATAAGATTTTCAACTGCATAATTACTCTGTAGCTATGTCAGATTGACAATAAAGAACCTTGAACCTTGAACCTTGAACCTTAAACTAGCATCATAGAGCAGCAAACTGAGTTTCAATGGATGTTTCCTTTTGCACTTTTTTTCTTGCGACAACAGGGCATGTTTGGTTTTTTCTTTGAGGGAAATTCAATTTTTGAAGCTGTTGTTGGCCTCTGGAAAAATGTAATCATAAGAAATGACTCCAGAAAAGCTGCAGATAGAGCCATAAGAAATGAATGCAACTGATTATTTAATGTTGTTTTTATAGGCAATAATTTAAGCTTTGTTAGTTCCAGGTTTAATATGTGCAATAAGTTCATTTCAATAAGTTTTGCAATAAACATTGAACCAGTCCGGCCCTCGACTAGTACCGATTTTTTTATTTTGGCCCACTGTGTATTTGAGTTTGACACTCCTGAGAGAGTCCACCCCTAAATGAGCAGGAACTGCAGTGATATTTTCAATAACATGCTATGATGGAAAGTAATACACAGGAATAGGTGATTGATTTCTCTCTGATAGGAATTTTCCAAGTTAGTTCATAACATTAACTGCAGAAGAAAATAAGGAAAGGATCACATTTGACTGATTATCTGGAGCAGCCCGCAGGTAATCAGCTAAAGGAAATGGACTTTATTTAAATATATACTAAGCCAGAAGCAATTATTTAAAAATCACTTTATAAACTGAGGTGGTTTTCAGACTTAATGTCTGCAGTTTATTCTGGACTGAGCACTGGCTTGCAGTTAAACTCATCAGTAAAGCACTAAACGTCTAAAAATAGTTGTATTCACTTGTGGAGTGTGTGAGTGATAATCTGTGCAGCAACACTGCTGTGTGATCTAAGCTTGTTAGATGAATGAATTTCTAATTTTAGTTTCATCTGTGCCAAAAAGTTACTTTTTTAGCTTTCACACTCTCAACGTCACTGGGTAAAATTATCTAGGTGGTTTTATTAAATAGATAAACAGTTACTTTGATTGATATATTTTCCCAAGTTATGCTCTTTTAATTCTAATCCTCAGCTCCAAAAGGCTCTTTGTGATCAAGTCACAGGATGTGGAAAACATCTCAGTCCTTTGGGATTACATTTGCTACCTAAAACTGTAATACATCCTTCACCTATTAACCAGGCCCTAAAATATAATTTGGGTTAAAATTCAGATGATAAATAAAGATAATATGTGGCACTCATTTTAAATGCACAGTAGCTCCAATTTATGAATAACAGGGGTCTATTTTATCTCAAACTATCAAAAATATATGTTTCACAAACATACAGTCATACATACAGTACAATAGAAACACAATCCATACACACTGAAAGCCACATATAGCTATACTGCTTTTCAGTGACCCACATGCCCACTTAGCTTTGTGGCACTCCTCTTTTCTTCCCACAATGCACTGTTGCATGGGTAACAGAGATGATGGGTGAGGCTGAGATGTCGCGGCATGCCATTTATCTCTGTCAGACATGGTTGAACACCAGTTCTTATTGGCTGGGCAGGATTCGTGATTGCTAAAGCGGCACCCCGCTCTCTGAGACGATGCTAATTAAACAGAGGGGAGAAAAGAGCAAGGGGCCTTCACTCTCTCCCCTCTGAGGCGCCATGTTGCTGCAGCCAGCGCTAACACGCACTCCTGAGAGCGAGCAGAAATGGAAAGCCAGCTTAAAGTGCCATGACCCATCTTTGTTGTGGACCATACAATGATTCCTACCTCAGATGTGATTTAAAAAAAAAAAGAAAGCTTACCTTTCAGCACTCAAGCAACCTTCCCAACAGTTCAAGAGCTGCAAGAGAAAAACACAAAAACACATTTTAGATTACAGTTTATTCCCCGTCATAAGAGCTGTTATCATAAGGACTTGATGTGAGAGAGTGCAGGAAAACAGGTTTTGTTGTTGGGAAAACATCACAACAGGGCGGTGAACTGCTGCCCTGAGCACACATTCAGCACTGACATCGCTTTTTATATTGCAAAGGGCAAACATTTATTACCCAATGATTACATTTGGCAGGCATACGTGTCTGACACTTAAGCCCTTGTAATTTTCCAAGCAGTTACAAAACCTCTTCTTCTTTTCTGCTATTCAATCACAGCATGAATGTGCTCTATCTAACTGGGACTTCACCACGGCACAAAATGAGTTGTGAGAACAAAAGGGACATGGGATTTAGGGGGAGTGCTGTGCTGAGCAGCTTTTTAGTTTAGGACTAATTAAAATGTGGGCGGCACTCAAAAGGTCAGAGATTGACCCCAAAAAGAAGAAAAGAAAAATGGTTCACGTCACTGCTGATTGTGTGCATACGGCGCTACTCAAGGTCCTGTAGATTAATACAAGTTCACTTTCAAAAGGGGAATCAAGAGAGATGGGAGGGAATTAGGCGTGTGACAGATAAACAGCATATCTCCGTGCTCTGCTCCTGCCCCTTCTCTCCAGCTGGGAGATAAAACTCCGGCTTGGCAATGGTTGCCAGCGCAATTGATTCTGGCAGAGGAATATGACTGCAGAGCACGAGGGCTAAGTATCTGAATAGCTGCTGTCAAAATGCTGAAGGGGAATTTATTCCTAGTTTATATGCAAGCTATATCATGGAGTTACTGAGACTAAATGGCTGCAGTTTGATGTACTGTACAGTGTGCTGTCATTTCCCCGGCGTATAATCACACAGCTTATGGTGCTGTGCTGGATTCACTGAATGCCATGGAAGCAAATCCTTCACATTTCAAAATATTAAATAGGTTTTTGAACCATTGTTGTAACTACCATGAACTTAATATTATTCTACATGTCAGCTTGTTATGTGTGGAAACTGACTTTTTGCAAACTTGATGACTGATGTTGATGATTATGGATGACAAAATATTAGAAAACATGCTTTAGAAAAGAATCTCTTGTTTAAATAGTCATCCATTACTATTATGTTTTCATCAATATTACTTGGATGGAGGCTTCTAATAAGCCCAGTGGGTTTTCCGCCTCTTCCTGCACTCTTTATTATTTGTGATCTATGTGTATGTTACATAGAGCAAACAGTCTTAAAGAACATCCATTAGAGGAATATATTGCAAGCATCATTTAAGAATAAAAGAGAGCAACATAAAGAGTAAGGAAACAGGGAATAAGTAGCCCCATTGTGTCTGCTCCGAGGAAGGTGTCTTGACCGCGGGGGAATACAGGAAGTGATTAATAGGTACACTCTAGCAATCAGCAGGTAATAAGAGAGCCACCTGTCAGAGGTCCAGCTCCCTCTGGAGATGTATGGCTAATAATTGGCCGTGAATGTAGCCAGTCTGCTGCTATCAGAAGCTCACAGGGAAGGAAACCAATCTGTTTGTTTTATTCTGAAAGTCTGGGAGAGCAGCAAATACATTCCAACTGAGAATAGCTCCAGACAATAATATCCTCTCCCTAAAATAGACAGACAGTCAGTGCCCAAGACTGTGTTCACTCTACACATCTGAAAATGTGAGTATGGCAGGCATTACTGTGCTGTGACACTACACTTAACATTACTAATTGGATAGTTTATTAAAACAGTTTGCAGCTCAGTGTACACTCAGCACATCTTCAGCTTAAACTCTCCGCAGAGTCTCATAGATTTAACAAGCTGAGTGTATTCAGCTGCAGTTTGACAACACCTTGACACGTTATTATGCCTTTAAATATCCCTAAAATAATGAAGCTAGCTTGTGTAGCAACTGGGGAAATAGACGTGATGACCTTCTTAAAACACCATCTGTTGCACCGTACAACCACAGCAAGGCGAGATTATCCATTGAGGCTGAAAGCGTCACTTTCTATGACACCCAGAGTGTGTAAATGGCTACGCGGTAAATGGCAAAACACAGTAGCTCCACTTCACTTAATTTGAAATGCTATTGTGTGTTCACAATGATTTCATTCTGAAGCCATGTCTTTCTATTGTAATTATTGAATAATGATTTGATGGGCTTCTTTAAAACACCATGGAGAGCTCTGGCGATGTTTGACATTTCCATTTGTATCTGTGATATTATCCCTCTGTATGCAAACACGGTGTGAGGATGAAACATGATGAACAGTGATGATCTAAATAACACTTCGATGATGTGCCTTGGCGCTCCATTTACTCTAACACTAATGCCCCCACCTCCCCCTATGCTCACCACTCTGTCAATGCCTCACTTTATGTTTCTTTCAGGATTTCAGACATTTCTTTCTCTGTACACCTCAGTGTCAGGGTCACTGTCCTCCCAGCTCTTCTCCCCTCCCCCCCGCCCGTCCATCCCCAACCTTTTTTTTGTCCCTCTTTCGAAATTCTCTGTCCATTGCCCCCCTGACAGCCACCTATCAACCTGGGTGCAATTTAAAAAGCCCTTCAACAGCTGCCATTCCACAGGGCTGGCTATCAGTCCAGCTGCCAGAGCCCAGACAGTGACTCTGCAGCGGCTCTGAACGTCAGCGCAGTTCCCCCCCCCAATCCCAAATAAACTGAAGGTGAAAGACTCTATTTCTCACGGAATGGTTCATCTGAAGACAGGGTGATTGAGGTGGAGCTTGGAGGCAGCGTTGCTACTTCCTTCCTGACGTGTTACAGCCAACATCTGGCATGCAGTGTTTGGGTTCGGACACAACGAGTTTAACTTCATGTAAGCTGATGAGCATGATTTATTATCAAAAGCATCAAAGACTTATGTTCATGTATACAAATGCAACAGCATCATTTTGACGATTACATTTTAAATTCCAGGCTTCTCCTACAGTGCAACATAATAAATACTTAAGGCATAAAAAAGAATATAAATAGTGCAAGAAGAAATATAAATGAGAAAGTGAAAGGGACAATATGATGCAAGTAAAATGCAGAAATTAGATAGAGTGAGATAAGATATAAAATACATCATGTTGCCTGAAATAAAACCATGTGTTGTAATATTAAATCAATTACAAATATGCAACTTTAATTGGAGCATTTTGTTGAATTATATTAAGAAACATTATGATGCTTTGGAGAGAAAGAGGTACTGTAAGGGAGGAATATTTCTGCAGAGATGTATCACTTGCTCTGTTTCTGAGCTGCAGAAGCTTGTGTGCCTCCTGCATGCAAACACTGCATACATTGCTTGTCTAAATGTGCATGTTGCCTGAAACAATCAGGTGAAATCGGCTCAGGCTGGAGGCTGGGCAGCCTGCTGCTGTGCACTTCTCTCCACCATATGTCTTTGTCAGAAATATTTGCGTGCACAGTATGAGGGATGAAATCAATCCAAGTGCTATTTTCCCAGTTGCTCCTTCTTGAAAGCTGCAAAATTGTACTGATAGTTGCCAGATCAGCTCACATTGTCAAACGTAACAACTGGCCACCAGTGACATCCACAGACAGACCATCTGCTCTCCAGCGGCTCATCGTCGTTTAGGGAAGGAATGGAATGGCTGAAGCCTTTCTCCTGTCTCAATTAGCAACTGGGAGAGATGGATGCTCTGTGTTATGGACCATTCAAAGATGTGTGCTATGTGCCCGTTGGGAGATGTGTTAAGGTGGTCTAAAGGCTCCTGTGGAAGAGAAAACTACAGTAGACTGAGCAGATGTATATGCAAGCCTTCATTTTCCATAGTAGCTCCCACTCAGCTATCTATACTGCCTGAAGATAACATCACCAGTCGGGTTGTGTCAAGCCAATAGATAACATCCAATATGCTCTAATACTAAACTTTGTAAACTTGGTGTTGCAGTCACTGTTAAAAAACGTCATTTATTTATATTTATGCAAATAAGTCTTCCAAATAGCAGCTGCTGCAGATGCTGAGGTCTGTTTAGCAAAAGGCCATTTCAGCTGAATGTGTATGTGCTGCTGAAGAAGTGAAGCTATTTCCAACTGCTGCTCCTGGAGCGGCTGCATCATTGTGTTGGGGACTCTTGCTGTCCGCCAAAGCTTTTAGTTCATTGTGTAGCAGCATCACTTTTGCCCACAGCCACAAGACAACATGAACAAAAGCTGCAGTTGGCTGGGTCACACTGCGATGTACCTCAGGGATGTACGTGTGTTTTGCATGGGCTGGGGAAGCTAACTGTTGGGCCATTAGCATGAGAGAGAGCTGCAGCTTCAGAGCTGAAAAATGGCCTTGAGCGTGCTGGCATTATGAGGAAGCATCTTCCTGTTCCATTCAGCAGAGAAAGTTAATGGACTTGAAGTGGGTTGTTTAGAGTTAAATTGAATCTGCTGCCAATGGAAAGGCTTTGATGTAGCAAAGATTAAGCAATTGTTGTAATTTCTCTGCAAACCCGGAGTACCATCAGCCTCAGAGTGCAAGCCTTTTAAAATGTTCTGCGTCCATCATTAGCTTCTACACTCTGTCGATAACAACACGTGAAATACACTTGTAAATATCCAATGAAAAGCATGATTTTGTCAAATTAAAGATCAAAACAGTTCCATTCACTAAAAGGCTATTTGTGTTTGCAGCATGTAGGGCATGCTCCCACTTTTGTCTTGAAAACATAATAAGGTCACATATATTTTTTCAGAATCTCTGTCCACATTTCTCTCTGAAGCTCTAACGGCGTCTCTTTAGCTAACAAGTGTAAGATAAGTCATGGATCTCTGGTGGGATATATCAGTTAATGGTAGCAGTGTCCTTCCCATACCCTTCTGTAATAGCCAAGCATCATTAGTGAGGGGGTTAAGAGAGGGCTCAGCCATCCATATGTTTCAATAATTACCTTGCACTTCTGTCAAAGCACATACTGCACTTACACACAGCGCTACAGACATAATAAATGATGAGGGGAAAAAGTGGATCTCTTTTCCAGTCTCTTTTCTGTGTTGCTTTCCTGTGAGAACATGGACTGCAGCTGAAGGTTTAAATGTTCAGCTTTGATCACAGGAAGAGGCTGCGGGTCATGTCTGCACTGTGAGTGACACTGCCATCCTAACGCCCCCAAATCACAGCCCCCAATCTATTTTCTGCCTGGCATAGCACTGCATATATTCTGTTGGATTACTCGTATCATATGCCCATACTGTTTTGTTCTCAGGCCAAAACAACACAGGAAGTGTGATCCGATCACGGTGGACCATATGAAATTAAATTCATGGTTTTCTGATCCTGTGATGTGGTGAATACATTTACAGTAGAGTTATGTTAAAGGTCTCAGCGGTACATTTTTACATCTGTATTATATCATTGTTATTCTTAACATATGTCTTCATAGTTATTATAGTAGACAAGTACGACCTCCACTGAAGATAAATGGATGCACTTTGAGTCACTGTTTATTAAGGCTCACTTATCTTCTTACAGTACACATGGTATTGAAAGATAAACCATCTGAGGTGATAGGAAAAGCAAATGAAACTAACCTTTGCCTCATGTCGCTTGGCACATAGGTTTTAATATACCATTAATGTGATCTTACTGAGATAAATGATTTCCCGTCTCTATCTTGTGAAATATATATATATATGTTTCAAAAAGTGCATGGGCTATAGCCGAAAACAAATGAATGATAATAAGAGTAAAAATGTAATTTGTGGGGAAATGTCCTTAATATCTGAGTTCATGATGTTTTGCATATAAATGTTGTTGAGAGAGACAACAGCTAATAAAGTCAAGAGAGTGATTCAACAAATCAGAAATAAAGAGGCTAAATAATTTTTATGTACAACTATAGGAGGAAATCACCACCATATTTTCTGCATTTGAACAGGAAATTAGATATTATTAGTTATTATTTGTATGTGTTTATTAATAGGGGACAGCAATAGAAGCTGTAGATACAACATTAGCATATAATCCACTAATGGAGAACATAGCAGGGATACGCTATCTGTTATGTTGCTGAATGATCCCCTTTGTTTCTCACTCTCTCTGCATGCTGGTGGGCAGTTAGTGTACAGTCAGTTAATCTCAACTCTATTTGCTGAAAACAGCTGCCTGCTCATTATGAGAGCAGTTAGCCAAAACCTAAAAGCTTAGTGTTTTAAAACCACAACAAAGAAGCTTAAAAAACACTAAAATGCTTTGAAAAGCTGAGAGGAACAGCAGAGTGTGTTCATCCCTTTATAAACTGCTGTACATAGTATTTGATCCATTTTATTGATAGGGGGATTTTTAAATACTCATGGTGCAGAATGCATTATTTGACAACCTACAAACATTAGCAGTCTTGTCTAAAATGTTGTATCCTACTCATGGACGAGTTAAAGTGAATTCCTGGAATGTCATGTAACAGGCGATACCGTGGCTGCTCTACGGAGTGAATATGACATTGACTTTTGCACCATTACATTTTCTAATCTTACTCTGAAATAAGCTTTACATTCCAGTAATGCTGACAATTCTGGACCTTTAGACAAAGACCTCTGGAGCATAAAAAGGGAAAATGGCAAATGCATCGCTTCACAAACTCAGTATTGTGCTCATTGTCCACGCAGCAGCAGGTGGAGTGTTTGCAGCCTTAGCTGTCCTTGGACACTGCAGGAACATGTGTAATAAAATGAACTGCATTAGCTTAATGGTCATTCAATAATGTTAATTTATGGGAGTTTCCTGCTGCACTGATTAATGCTGATTGATGCATTTACTCTCCTTGTGTTGATGACCATTAAGGCAATGTATTCATGGTTTTTGAAAGTAGCTTCAGTCAAATATAGGCAGAAAAGTTGAATTGGTTTGTTTCTTTTGTACAGCACTTGTTAAGGCAGCCGCGAAAAGACATCAGTTATGTTATATCTTAAAGTGTGCAGACTTAAATATGTGTTATAATGTTATCCAATTAATCATGTGGCCTGGATTTGTTGTTAAACGTGGTACAATTCTAGTTTACCCTGAAACACATCCTATCAATTTCTTCCTCACCAAATCAAATAGGTGTCTAAAGAGTTTAGCAACATTATTGTTAAGCACTTACAGCAATATGCCTTACATTTACCACAGTGCAAGGAAATAATACTCTTCTCATCATGAAACAAATGTTATCATCATCCTCCAAATGAGATAGCTTTGAGATGGAAATATGTACTGAAGGCGAAATGCATGCAGTACATATGTTTGCTCATGTCCTTGTGTCAGTATCTGCCTTTACTCTAAATGCAACACACAACTTGTTTCTTGATGCATTCATTCGATCCCCATCCTATCTTCACTCCCATGAAGGAAAATCTCCTCGCAGCACACCTCAAAAGAAGTTGCTTAGCCATTCGGATCCAGAATCTCTCCAGGCAAATCAGCAATTAGAGCCTAAGCTGCCTTGTCAAATCAATTAGAGTTGTAGTATGTGTTACAGGTGTCACCTCTCTGAACAAACCAGGAAGAGTGGTTTGAATCTGCGAGGCAGGAGAAAATAATCTGCAGCACTTTTACAGAATGTCTATGAAATCTTCCTCTCTCTTGTGAGGTGTGGCTTCATACTGCCGCTTTGACTTGCTGTACAACTTTTCAAAAGTTTTGAAAGATGGAAGTTAGGATGAAAAGCTACTAAAATGACTTGAATACGTGAATATTGTCATAATGTTTATCTCTATGATAGTAGTACGCCGTCTAATGCACGTCCTTTTTTACACCAAACTACAGATACTGGCTAATTGAAATGTTGCATCATACATATGTTGCATTGTTTACTTGCAGGAAGCTATAAGGTTAGTTCAAGTTAAGATATAATATTACGTTTTTATGGAAAACTCGTTATCTGGATTCATTTTTGTGGCCAGCTGATATATAAAATCTTAAATATTCCCGCTCCTTTCACATCTGTTTGGGTTTTACTAACAACTCCTGAAGGAAATATTTGTCTCTAAAGCTTTTAAATGCTTCATTCTGTTCACTAAATAAGTGCTTACTTGGTCTGTTTTGGGATTTATTGCTGGGGCGGTAGTGTACAGAATATTTATCAGATATTATTTTGCATTAGGAGAGCAGAGTGATACAGAAAAAAGTGAATTTGTGGGCTATAAAATCAAAACAACTAGCTAAAAAATGCTATGAACATTTAATAGCAAAGCACTTGAACCCCCACCATTCTCACTACATACAGCCATTTTATCCTGTGTCAATATATTGACATATTGAATGCAGCTTTAAAGACACTACTGCCTAAAGGTCGTGCCATAGGATATGATTTTCCTCTGTAAGTGCTCAGTTCTGAACGTCTCAGAATGAGGCATTTATTCCCTGATGAAAGTCGCTTCTTCAACTCTCACTATGATAATTAATGAGATCGACATTTTCAATGATCTGTTTCCTGCCTTTACTTGGCTGTTGGAGTGCGCTGCAATAGAACAGCTGTTAGCTTCAACGGGGTAGGGAGACGGGTGATGGAAAACAAAGAGGGCAGCATCTGCCTCTCTGAAAGATGGCATGCTATTTTTCATCAATATCTTTGTAAAGCATAGAGCAGATTTCCACCAGGTGGGTCTAATAGAGTCAGCACGGCAGTATGTAGCAGTATTGGTTAAGTTATGCAAACAAACATGCAGCTTGTTTAATGTTACATCCTGGAAGTGAACAGTTGGTAGCCTCTGGAAGTAAAAGGCCTTGTTATCCTCAGAAACATAACCCTATAGGTGAAGCTGTGTGTAACGTCTCTCTACAGGAGGTGTGGCAGATGTTGACTTATTTCTCAATGCAGTATACAAGCAACTTTTTTCTCACATGTTGTCAAATATGGCCATGTACAATAGCCTCTCAGAGTTGTTTAATGTCCAGTGGAGCTTTTTCAGTGACAAAATGGGTCATGTAGAGGCAGACTGCCGTTTTTACTTCCACCAAGGTCAGTAGGTCTCTGTTGGCTTACGGCCTATTCTGCTGGGAGCTGCAATTAAACTGTGACACCATGTATCATCCCAGGTTAGTCACCAGCTTCAGTTGCCCACTTGTACTATTCATTACCCCAGTTGCACCACGTAGAGTATTTGGAAGGCCACAGTAGGCCCACAGGGGAATCATTAGTTCACGAGTAAATATGAGCAATGGATGCAGATTCACCTTGCCTGCATGGATTCACAGCAAATGACAAACAAGGGTCATAAAGCACAGCAGCTGCAAATTCCTTTGGTTACTGTAGTTGTGATCCTGCATGATAATTAGGAAAAGCCATTGCAGATACAAAGGATTTTAAAGGTCCCCTATTATACTGTTTTTCATTCAAAATATGATTGTTCTCAGTTATATACAAAACATGTCTCTGAAGTATTTGGCTCGAAATACCAAACAGATCGTGCATTGCAGCATCCCATAAACCCCTCTGTTTCAGCCCTGTTTCAAAAGCGCTGATTCTGTGTCTGTTACTTTAGATGAAAATAAGGAGCCACGCCCCTCTGAGAGATATTTGATTAAAAACAACACAATGGTGCTCTAGGAGGAGATTCAGGTGATAAGGTGTGTGTGTGGGGGGGGGGGGGGGGGGGGGGGGGTTATTGGTTGGTTATTGACTAATGGTTACATAAGCCAAGAAAACATTATGACATCACAAAGTGGCCAAAATCTGATCAGCTGATTTTCAGACAGGTTTTTATATAAATGGATCAGGACAAAAAGAGAGCAAATATTTTTTCCTGAAACTTTGCACTCTTTGCACAGAGGGGACACATAATGTATAAAAGACACGATGACAAAGTGGATTTTGCATAATAGGTGACCTTTAAATAAAAACCAAACATAGGCGACTACTGTATGTGCTGTTTGCTAAAAATAAATGTAGATATAATTAGAAACACATTTTTGCATGACTATTTTGCTTACTGCGTCTCGATACTCCTCGATGTGCTCCCACAGAATCTTGGCCTCGTTTTGATTTGGTTTTGCATTTGTATAGTTTTTCTGAAAGACTGCAAGCTGTGGTGAAACAGTTTCACGCTGAGAGCAGTGGAGCGTGTGTAGTTCAGTGAATGCTGTTGTACATTCTCACTTTTGCACATCAGAGGAGATGCAACAGCTCATTCTTTCTCACTGGGACAGAGCGAGTCAAAGATGCAAATGTGGGCATTCGCGGATGAAACCCCTGACCTCAGTATGCAAGTCTGAAATTATAGAACAGCCAGCCCCTTCCTTTCTCTTAAAAGAACGTCAAATATGCATTGGCTCGTTTATTTTTTTTTACTTCTTTCCTTTTTTACAGGAAAAACTCACCCTGGGCTGATTTCTTTTTTTATCGTCTTCCTTGTAAGAGCCAAAAAGAATTGATTAGACACATCGCACAGAGTGACGGATTGAGTCTAAATTTCCATGCTGGCATTTCAGTCAAGATCATATCTGGTACGCTGTAGTCATGAGATTTTACTGTCGGGTCAAACCGCAGTAGTTACTCGGAGCAGAAAATGAACAACAGTGAGTGTATCATTGGTATACAGGTGTGCACACGAAGTACAGAGCCATTTTAAATCACAGCAGACAGCTGAGGTTCCAGGCGGCATGTTTGAGCATTTGAGGAAAATGTGAAAAATGTATAGCCGGAACATTTTGTGTGACAAGCAATGCAATGACACACTTCTCTGTGTGCCTCCATGTCAGTGTGTGCTGTTTGTCTGTGAGAAAAATTACTAGTGGAATCACTTTGTGAATAATAGAGCTTCATATTTTCTGAGCCTTGCAGGAGGTGAAGTACATACAGTAGAATCCAAACAGCCAATATACACAAGTGATTTGATTTGCTCCTATATATGAAGTTACCTGAATATCAACACTGTGGGGGCAACTCTGCAGGAGATCTGCTCTGCACAAATCTTATTTGGCTGTAAATAGCAAAGAGAGGGAAAGCGCTCCGTCAGCGCCCTTATGCATTTGAAAACCGTTGATAGTGTTAAGGAGCCGATGTGTCACACAGCTGGGCTCGTGTTGTGTTGGATGCTTCTGGGGTAAGAAAAGAAATACGAACTGGGCTGACTTTGTGTTGTAAGGCCACCCATGTGGAACGTGCTGAAAAATAATTAGCACAATAACGTGGTGAAAAAGGAAATGCAACTTGAGGAAATCAACTGTTAAGGAACATCTGAGGCCGCAACAAGCTGTGCCTCAGCATATGCTCCTCCGGTGTTTTCAACATTGCACAATCTTCAGTCCCTGCAGGAGAAAAAGCCTCTATTTATAGATGAATGCTTTCTCAAGACGGATTGTGGAATCACTTTTCTTAGCAAATTTTCCAGGTAGTACTGTAAAGTTTCAAATAAAAGAAGATTAACTTCACGACACATGTATATGTCTTTTTGTAAAAGATCAAAAAGAAAAGCAGTGGTTTTGTCTGTAAAATCAGTTACTGTTATCAAGTTAATTAAAAGCTGGAAACTTCCTGCAGACAAATCACACTAATTGGAAACACAACCACAAGTCTTTGGTTTTTGAATACCCTCCGTCAGGGGAAAGAAAACTTTAGATGTCTGTTTTACACATAAACCAGTCTCTAAATTCCACTTACTGAACAGTTTCCAGAACATCTGATCAGGGAAAATCCAGCTGCACCATGCTGCTTCTTATTCTAGACTCAGATTTTATATGAGTCACATACTCTATATGAAGTGTCTTGGTTATCTTGCGTTAACATCACAAAATGCACCAGTCAAGCTGAATCCTGCAGATAAAATGGCCGTGTCTTGGCCATGTATGAAGTATTGTTCAGCGTACAGGACTGCACTGTCATAGCCGGGGTATTCTCTAATCTATCACACTTATGAGGTGCATACAGCAGTATTTTGAGACAGTATGTTGGCCACCACCTCATATAATCAGGACTCCATAACAGCGCTTGTAATTATCTGCACCTATACAGTCCTCCCACTCAGTCTATTCTGCTGGGCTTACTGCAGCAGCTCGTCTGAATTGAGGGTATTTATACATGAAATGAAGGTGTAATTAAAATCGGTCTGGTGCTAAAGGGGCTGAAGGTGATTATGCTCATTTGCATAGTACACTGATTTCTTTTTCTAATGCTGCCTTCCCAATTATGACCCGTTCTAACACATTCTCGACATCCATCCCTTTTAATATTTCAAACAAAACCCGAACTTGGGGATGATTAGGAAAAGTGTTTATGTGCGATAACATTTTCCATCTTAATGTATCTCCAGGGTGCGGCATAAGGATTGACATGCCACCAATGTTAGTTAGTGAAACAGACTGAATCTCAGTTTACAGCTTTGATTTTGAGGCTTCTACAGTAGCTTATGCTTGTTTCTTCTTATTACCACCATCACAGGGTTGGAGATAATATGAGTAAATATTAGCACTGAAACAAGATTCTGCTGAGCATCTGATGAGGAACCATCGGAACTGGACCTCGGAAAATAAACATTAGTATTCAGCTCATTTTTCACAGGCACAACATTATCTAATTTGCTCCATTGGGCTTGTTTTCAAGCGAATGGGGGTTCTATTATATGGGCTGTAGACCAAGGAGAAACTCATTACTTCTCACATTATCACCGCAAATGCGAGGAGGGAAAAAAATGATCGCTGGCTTCAACGTGGTCGCAGGCTAAAGCTCGTCCAGGTTGTAAATGGAACGCCTCTCGGCTGATTCGCCATCACGTCCTAAGCCATTGCTGATATTCGGTGAAGGGATGTCATGACTGCTCCAGCTGTCACAGGCACAGCTGTTCACTTTCCCCTTGAGTGAGCAAAGCTCCCTTCGCCCTGCAGCGTGATGGCGTGTGTGCGTGTGTGTGTGTGTATGGGCGAGTGTGTCCAAGCGCAAGCATGCAGGGGGACTGACAAGGTGCACTAGCAACGCAGCGCATGCCAAGACACAGGGATATAAACAACTCTATGCAAGTAAACTGGGAGAAATAGTTCTGTCGTGGTGTTTTTATGAAGTGATGGACACATGTTGATGGCGAGCTCTGTTTTGCACCTTTCCAAGTGAACCTGAGGAAAAAAGTGCTGCTGATGTATGCGACATGATTGATGCTCCCCCCCTTTGGCCGGGGCGAGCATTTACTCTATCACAACGCTCTTCACACCATGACTGTGTACCTCTTGACGTCGAGGTGTCCGAAGTGCTAAAAGGGCCATATTGATTGCATATTGAAACAGTCAGTTATGATGAATGGACACTCGCTAAATCAAATTTGGAGATTAATCGGCTAGCGGCGGTGTCATTAGGGCTTTGTGATGGCTGAATTAATATGGTGATTAAATGAGAGGTTGCTACTATGTCACCATGTCAGATCTGACAAGCTGACCCCGGATCAGCTGCAATGGAGTAAAAGACACTTCATCATCTTCCTCCTATAGCGTGTCTTTGACCTTTGGCATTTACATTTGTCATCGGGGCTTTTCCCTTACAGTTAAAATAGCCCATCGTTTACATGAATAGAAACATCTGCTACCAGCTCTGCTATTTTTGATTTGTTTGATTTAGTTGGGAAAAGGAATCCTTGTATAAGCTTAGTATAAAAGACAGCCATTGTCCAACACAGCAGAATGTGAAAATACTGTGAACTGCTTTCTGCATCTATATTGGTAGAGCTAATAAAAGTATTCTTAGCTGGCAGGAAAATGCAAATGCTGACAAAATCAATGCACCCCGCTGCCAAATCCACAGCAACTAGCGAGCAGATTTGGCTCATTTCGCAAAGAGGCAACACACACACACACACACACACACACACACACACACACACACACACACACACACACACACACACACACACACACACACACACACACACACACACTCACAGAGACAAATCTGTGATACACCGTGTCCCTATGACCCTCATGCTCCATATGGTCAAGATGAGGGCAGAGAAAATAAGCACACAGCTCTGTGGGTGACTGCAGCTCTGCAGCCAGCAGAGCCCCGAGGTGTCGGAGCAACACAGAAATGGCTGGTACAAGCCTCTTTTCCAAACCAATGCTCCTGTCCTGCTTCATATACTGTACTGTAGCATATGAACATGGTTAAAACAAAAACATGGGCCTCTTTTTCTTCTTTTGCGCCTCACAACAGTTCTACTTCAACTGAACCAGATCTGCCCCTTTGTAAAGCTGCAAACTAAACATACATAAATCATGGATGTGCACAGTGTGTGTTTATAAGCACAAATTCACACAGGGCTCCATATTACATGTAACATGAAGAGGAAGATAACAAATATGTAAATGGCAATTGAAAAGAATGAATACATTGAAAATATTTTGCAAATAGTCTTTAAATATGTACATGTAGGGCGACAAATGCACACTTAAAGACATACCCAAAATACATATTCCACCCACGTACCATCTACTCAGCAATTGGGGTAACCGAAAATAGCTTTTTTTAAGCTGCCAACTCAATATGATATTGGTAAATATAATTTCAAATGTGATCAGATGTGTGCACAGATTTGAATTAGTCTGACTCTGAACCCAACAACAATGTTTCTTTAGGGTAAGATTGTCCTGGTAGCCAGTATTATGTCTTAGGCAAAACTATATTACAGAATATGTTCCACTGCCTTTTTTTATTGACTAAGACAAGGCAAAGGTGACACATGGAGATTTTTTCTGACCATATCAACATGTTGTTGACACAAAAAGGAGTGACTAAGATAGTTTGAAAAGTAAAAAACGTTTCCAACATCTCAATGAAGTGAACAAATACAATTTAGCTAGATTTGAATGATTTCAATGCAGAATATAATCTGATGCAGATGATTTTGATAGACTTAACATAATATGGTTGGTTAAAGGTACGATAACACTACATCATGTATAATTTTCATCAACTAAAGCAGGATGAGTTTGAATAAATATGGGAAATTATGAGGACATTTAAAAACTAAAGCACACAGTGGAAGCTCTTCATGTGATCAGGCATGTTTTTGAGAAAGGACATACAGTTAAAGTCATGCACAAAGCCACAGCAATTTATTTTACTTCTCTCGAGCACTCCTGCCAGAAAGAAGAATAGCATGACAAATTGCATGTGTGCCACGTTAATAAAGTTTCTGCACCACATGGAATTCAAACACTCTCTCGGCTTACTTAAGGTGCACCAGAGCAAAGATTGCATGTAAATTCAAACTGAGACTCTAATTAAACCATTGCCACCACATCAGAGGGGAGAATGGCTTCCTCTTTGCTTGTGGGTAACTAAAAAGTTGACCAGATAAATAAATATCCATTTAGAATCCGTCAACTCAGAGCAGACAGATGATATACCTGCCAGTGTTCACCTCGCTTTCCTTTTCCAGGGGGGTGATTATGGGTTAATGGTGTTGAGGGGGGGTCGGTAGAGCTGAAAGCACTCTGTCTCCATTATCAATGGGGGAAAAATATGTGCCAATCCCTCTTTTTCGTGAAAATGCACGCAGCCGGTAGCGAAAGCTTTTATGTCATTTATGCCAATGACAGTGCCCCAGAAACATTTCCCAGTGTCACTGTGCAGGTTTTTCAGTGGAGACCACACAGTGCACTTATCACAAACTACTTTAGCAGATGGGGGGAGCCTGGCCCGACAAAAAGATCATCACTCACAAAACAGGAGCACCGGATGACCTCTAGATGGTAAATTGATGTTATTGTGGCGCAATATTCATCGAGTGTGATAGGCCATTCAAATGTGGCCGTATCTTCCAAATGGTTTCATAATTTGAGTGGACAGGTCCACCATTGAGTAGCGCACCAGCAGAGTTATGCATTTGACCAGGAATAAAGCTGAAATCAATTTCCCCTGGTCTCTCTGTGGGGCCTTTCTGAGCGTCCCCGTGTTTGTGCCTGAGGGAGTACTTACTCCACTTCTGCTGACCTCTTTGTCCTTTTCCCTATGAGCATATTGCTCCCATTGAAATGATAACTGCTTTTCAATCTGTGGTCAAAACAACTGGGCACACTTTTCAAACCCCAATGGTTTTCAAAGCACTTAACCATCGCTACCGGAGCAAATCATTTTAGGCAGTTATCAATATGCGTCTGGGTAAAGTGATTGTCAGGAATCAACAAATATACTGCCGACGGACTGTTTCTTGTGACCTCTTCTATGGATGGCCAACCATGCATGCTCTTTTAAAAAGTTGATGCAACTATAAAGCACGCTACATACAGTTGCACTTATCATTTTGCCATATATTTGCATGTGAATATTAGTTTCTCTTTGTTGTAAGGCTCCATCTGTCCACTGAAGATCTTCCAAGTTCTTCTGTTTGCAAAGTTGAGCTTAGTATGTAACATAGAAGGAACAAATGGAAACAAATACAATAATTTCCAAACTTTGTGTCATATGCGATTGTAATTCAATTACTGTACCACCAAGGAGGCCTGGAATCTGTTGCAGAATGGCTCGTTCCGACTCACTGCTTTGGGTAATGGTGTTTTCTTTGCTCGGGAAATGAAATATAATATCATTAAATAGAGATATGCAGAATGGAGTGTCGACAGATCCATCTTGGGTGCCTGCTCAATCTGTTTGTGGGTGCTGAGTGGCTCCCCAATGACAGATCCAGCTTATCATTGAAACATCCCGCTCGTGGAAAAATGGGAATTTGGCTCATTCCACATTTTAGAGATTTATGGTTGTCAATATGGCGAGGTAGGAACAGAAGACAGGCAATTAGAGGAAGATCCTGAAGAACGCTGAGCAGTCTATTACTAAGGATTTGTTGAAAGGATGGGAGGTGTTTCTAGAAGCCACAGATTCACGAGTAGCTTCACGACTAACACCTCTGCACGGATAAAATCATCCTTGCACACGGCCATCATTGGAAACCATTGACAAGAGACAGTTCAGGTTTTCAGTGTTTGTACTCGCCCCAAAGTTAGTATTTGCCGTCGTTACCACTGCTTTTAGTTGCAGATAGCGGTTAAGAGGGGCTGCGGAGGGGGAACATGAAGAGGAGAGGCAATAAAGAAAAGCTTTGATGTTGTCATGCATGATTGTGCGGAGGCATCCTCAGGCTGGTGTCGAGTGTGTTGATTTAGTGAGTGCTGCAGAAATGAGAATACAGATGGCTATTTGGGGCTGGGCTCTGAGAATTAGAACCTCTACGACACACTTTATCTTCAGTGACACTTCAAATACTTCAGATTTTTTTTGTGGCACGATGCCCGTTTAATTAATTTACTTTGGGGTGGGCTGACTGTCATTAGTAACGGGAGTATAGAAAGACAATATATGGAAATGGAAAGAGGCACAGGAGCAATTGAAGTCTATTTATTTCTTCTAAAACATTTAGTCAAAGGAAGGAGTGATGTCACTGAGAACAAAGCTATGGATGTGATATTTTGGCAGCAGGTCTCCAACATGATGCTGAACCTCAGCCCACTCAATATCGGGGTGTTTTATTCTGAAACACAATACATGGATCATGCAAGCAAGCACTTAGGCAGAGGTGACAGATGTTTTCCTATATTAGACCCAGGAAATAAATAAATAACTGCAACAAATGAGTTGCGTCCACTCCATGTGCTGGACATCTGTGCTGCAGACGGCCCCGATTTGTGGCTCCGGTCCTTTCATTTTAGTATCAAGGAAACATGTTGTTCGTAAATATGGAATATATTGAGCTTTAAAGACAAGTGTGTGAGTTGAATGAACTAAATAATAATATGAGAATATAACAGTGTGACTGGGCAGAACAGTGATTCACTCGACAGTAAGACATTCCTATGGGCCTCCAAAATGTAATATCATATCTGAGACGCTGACATTTTTTAAGGCCATCGGTACAAATAGTATTTGCTGGACATCTGCGTTACACTGGTCCCTGTGTTTAAGTATCGAGGAATTATTGTATTCTCTATTATGGAAAATAGTCAGCTTTTAACTTGTAGCTCTTTCCATATTTTCAACAATGACCTATAAATAAATAATATTATGAGAATGTACAGTAGCACTCAGGACAGGGATTCAGTCTGCACCAAGACATTTCTTTGAGCCTACAAAATGTAATTTAATATCTCAGACACTGATATCTTTCAAGGCCACGATTTAAAATAATATAATTTATGACATTTCAGTATTTCAAGGACCTGCAGTCAATTTGTTTGAAACAGAAATACACAACCTTAACTGAGTTTTAATTTGCAGTCATGGACACATTTAACTTGGAGGATTTATTTTGCATGTAAATACTCTGATGGAAGGAGACCTTTATGGCCTGCCTTCCCTCCATCTTTCTTTTCCTTCTTAATGTGACATCCCAGCAGCAGCCTTTTGTCCATTATACTTGCAAGTCATGCACATTTGCCTAAACACATCTCCGAGGCATAATGTAATCAGTGAAGCCATATTCTTGTCACACAGAGTACTCAATATTTTGGAAAATGGGATTCAGTGCATTCTCATCAAACCCCTGGAATGAAATATGACAATTTTGTATAGCTCTGGTATTTGCTAGAATAATATGCTCGCCAGGTGAATAATCAGTGTCGCTGGAAGTGACACACCAGTGTGCTGAGCTATAAATGAGATGGGAATGGGGCATTGGGAAATTCGTATTATGCCTTAAGGGGGGTGTGCTGCTGTTACTCTCAAATACAGTATAAGGGCTATGCTTATACATATGAATTCAGAGGCAGTTTGGCCCCAGCACTCAGAGGGGCTTTAAATGAATCACAACTGTGATGACATGCATCCACAAACAAAGAAGCCACTGTTTGATGGATGTGATCCTCTAAATACACTCAGTGTGGACATATTTGGCAGAGAGTAGCTGACAGAGAATATTTCTGGAATAAGCCCAAAATACATCCCATACATTTAGAAAACATGTGTCGCTACTTAATGCCAACATTATAATTGTTATTCAGGCCTATATGCTATTAACAATAATAATGGTAATGCCAATGCCTAAAACTGTAATGCTAACATGCTAATATTGAAGAGTTTTCTTTAGGATTCAGTGTAGTCACACAAAATACAACAATTTACGAGGTATTATTAGAGGTTAGATGTGATTTCATTGATCCTCTTTCACAAGCTACAGTACCTGGCAATATTTACATTAAAAAAGCTTGTCCTTTACCAGCTGCAACATTAAAGTTATACCAACAGAAAATATAATACCATACCTTATTGTAAATAACATTGTATACATAATTTGTATGCTTTACTTTGTGTGCTTTCTTATATTAAATTGTAATAGCTGTTATTGCTTTTAAGACTATGACTTACTTACTTTTGCATGACTAAAATATCTGAGTACTTCATCCACCACTGCACTAAAAGGCTTATGGTAATGTCAAACATTTAGAAATAATTTGACCTGATGATACTAATCAGACTGTCAAAAATACTTAAGACAACCCTCAGTCTGATGGAGGAAAATGTTATACATTAATTAACAGATTTCTGAATTTAATTTAACCTAATTTCAAATCATCGCACCTTGAGAGACCCTTTTAAACATGTTTTTCTTCTGTTAATAATGCAAAAAGATGATTAACATATACACATAAACTGGAGACTAATATCTTTGTACAGGTTTTCCCAAAAGAGTGTGACTCGTAAAAACATTAATAATATTATTTCATCATTAAGGCTGTTATCCTTGTTTATCATTCTGCTCACATAAAGGACCTCTCTTCAGTAATTGGAAATTCAACTTCCTACCTAGCAGGGGCGATGTCAAAACATTTACACCTTGCCTTGCAAATCTGATAAAAGCAGATTAATAAAGATCGTAATCTCATCTCCGACTGAAATGCACAGATATCTTCTGACAGTCGGGTGAAGAGGCCGCAACCTTCAGAGTCACTGTTTTGTGATGGAAAGAAACCGGTTGGCCTTTTATGAGAGAAGCACATGACACACGGTTCAATAAGGAGAGAGGAAACCTTCAAGTCTTTGAAACGCCACAAAGGGGAGGCTTAATGGAGGATGGATTATGTCCTCACCACTAACCTTAGTCTAAAACCAGTGGATGATTTCTGATATCTTGAAAAAAAAGGCAGCCCTTTCACACCAAGAGGTCAATGACATCTAGTGAATCCAAAGGAGCGGTTATGCTTTCGGTGGGGTCCATTTCTCAAACTAGATAAAGTGTAGCGTTGGACTAAAAAGAAAAGCCTTGTTTCTCATTTTCCCGCGGTTCCATTCAGCCATGTCGGCCTTATCTTCCATCCGCAGCCAACTGTATAGTCCGACACTGCCTTGATAGGACAAGTATAAGATAAACTTGACAGATCAACTTTTTCGATAGTCACCGAGCCCATAAACAACCGAGGTCTCTAATCTGATAATCCACCAATGAAAGATTAGGTGCGGGGAGTATTATTGTGTTGTCACTCTTGCTTACAGGGTCACATGGGATTTAGCTGCCAGGGTTAGACATCACTCGGCAAATCCTGGGGAGTTGTCACATCTTAGCAGGTGAGGTGTGACGATAAGACGGACCGAGGGATATTAAAGGGACAAAATGCAATGATCACAGGCGGTAATGAGAGAACAGAAACCTGCAGGGGGGCGCAGGGTTGCCTTGTGATTAGAAACTCATCTTCTCACTGAAAGGTCACAGATATGATCCCAAACACGAGTCTGTCAACATCTATTTGTACTGTGAAGCAACCTTTTATGCGTTAGTTACATTTAAATGTGTCTAAAAATGCTGAAAACTGCAGCTAGTTTCAATCCTAAATTATAGAAAGTATCAAAAACTTTAATTGATGCTATAAACGCAGCCCACATTGTCCTCTTCCTGCTACTCGGTACATTTTAAACCTGATATTAAGCACCAGGCAGCTCCTGCATATGCTCGCTGCTATCTCGCAAGGAGAGTTGGAGCAATTCAAACATTCTTCAAACTGCAATTTATTTTCCCCGAGTTGTAATTATGGTCTATTAAAATGCAAATGATGTCAATGGCAGAGCAGCGCTAATCACTCAATGTCTGTTTATGGGCAGTACAGCCACATTAGAGAGACTCACACAGGGAGATGAGCAGAGAGCCTCTATCTGTGAAGGATCCAATAAATTGCACTCCTTTCTCCAGGTTTATACACATTTTACCAAGGCATGCAAAGATAGTCTTCATATTCCAGTTATATAAAGTTTATGATTTCGATGAGCACTCCACCTTCACAGCTAAATAAATAACTGAAATGTATTTGTATGTCTTGAAAAACATTTTACATGATATATCAAGACACCTGTATGTATCCAACATATTATTACAAATACAATAGCCGCGTTCACACCGTACTTTTCGCGTTTAGTTCCGTTAGTACCCCTTATGTTGCGTTCACACCAAAAAGAGCACTTAATCCCGGGAACTTTTACCCCCATTTTTAGTGCCTGCTGAGAGATGGTACTTTCCTGGGGGAAAAAAGTGCCCCAGTTCTGGTTGGCTGGGTGAATTGCAAACCACGCCCTGTAAAACTCTGAAATGTTTTGTAGAGCCGCCATTTTATTATCCTCGCATTAGCATTATTAGCATTAGCATTCGCCCAGCGCACAAACGCAGAGAGACTAACTTATGGCAACACAAAATAAAACATGGGAGCGGTGGAGATGAGGAGGTGTCGGCGTTCTGGCGATTTACTCGGAAGGCTTCAGTAGAAGCTGCTGGGAGTCCCAGCAGCTTCTACTGAAGCCAGTCCCCAACTCCGGGGACTTCCGGCCGGGGACTCCGGGTGGCAGTATACGCCGTGAAGTTGTTTGCGGTGACGTCAGCGGCTCATTTGCGTAATCTTCCCTCAGGGAATTTATTCCGGTGTGAACGCGATCTGTACTTAGTTCCATGGGGGTACTAAGTGCCGGGGCACTAAGTGCCGGCACTAAGTACGGCAAAGTACTTGGTGTGAACGCGGCTAATGTCAGGATATCTTGTGTACTTATTTATTCTTTAACATTACATTTGTCTGAAACGGCAAATTGATTATACAAAAGATTGTGGCTGAATAATCACAGAAAAAAGGTATATCCTGTTAACAGTGGCGGCGCCAGGGTATGGCTGGGGTAGGCTACAGCCATACCAAGAAATGGCTTAGCCCCACCTTAGCCCCACCATGAAAAGTGATGCAAATTCAATTAAATAATAAGCGAAATGCTAAATGTTGAGAACACGGATTGCGAAAATATACGGGTCGTGTCCACAGCACACAAACTGATCCTGCTGTAACAACAAGTGCACCTTACTGATGCAATATGGTTGAGACCATTCGGGCTTATGCTATAAGAGGGGTGCAAGGAATAGTCTAAGTAGTGGGGGAGTTTTATACACTAAAGGTGTGGAAATTCTCAGCGCGGCCGCGGTCAGATCAAAATGCCTCCGAATGCGAAACGTTGGATCTGCGTCATGCCTTATTGATTGAGATCAATCGAAACCGCCATTCAGTATCCCCATTGGATCTTCAACGTGTACTATCATAGGTCACGTTCACAGTGATCCCTTTTTATTTACTACAAGACAAATGTGCCGTTTTATTGCATACAGTTCCATTTTGATTGAGACAGGGAAATAATCTAAACCTCACGCGTGGCGTTTCACTGTCAAGGGGGGCGATATAGCGTGTATGTAATTACATTGCAAATACTGACTTGAGCACCACCACTGGGTTAGCCCTACCATAGATTACCCAACAAAAATGCTCTGGCGCCGCCACTGCCTGTTAAAGAAGATATCCATCAAATATATTTTCTACAAATTATAATATTTCTGGTCAGCCTGCTTCCTTTCACTCAACCTATTCAATAAATAGATCCCATAATTACAATCAGAGCCAGCTTCTGTGCATAAAATAACTTTAGCACAGGATCTGTAGACTATAGGAAATGAACAGATATATGCGTTTTCTTAAATAATATGAATATACACTAATTTACTGCTACGTATTACAACAAAATGGTATGTTTTTTAACATATATATATCTTCACATTCATTGCACAGTATGGATTCATTTGTACAGATTTTCTGCTGAGTGGAGGTCCACGGTTAAACATATGAGGTCATAATTATCTATATGTCAGTGTTTTATTCATGAATGCATAGCCACGGATAAATTACGTTAACGCATATTAAACTACACATGATTTCCTTCTGGGGGTCATCATAAGAGTGAAAGACACACAAGAGCTGCATTTATGGTGTCAAGGAATGTAATGAGCATGATGTATCTCTACATTGTGAGCAACCTATTTCATGTTATTTCCTCTGCCGGGTGCAGTTTCTGCAAACTACTATTTTCCCCTGTAGTTGATGTTTACACATGCGTATTTTCAGCCATCACTTTTGCTATGCATTACATGAACTCTGGTGGGGATTAGAGCTTATCTATAGCACTGTTAACCATATGCCATGACAACAACCTCATGTCCCCCTTATCACAGTTCGCTGCTGACAAGACATGCTGGCATTAATAAGCAACAACCTCTGAACTCGATGAAGGCCAACAATTCAAAACTTCCTCTGAAATGATGTACAAAACATGAACTACATGCAGATAAAATAAAGGGGTTTGTCAGGTGCATGTTCTGAGTATGATGCAATTAGATGCTTTTGTTAGAGGATGCTGAACTCTGTACAGGAATTAGCCCGCTAAAATAACGCTGCATGCGTGAGAGGCTAACAAAATGTCCCCCTGCTCACTTAACAAATTGAGAACAGGCTTGCCACCATAGTGAAGTGCTTTAGTAATCACTGGTGAGAGGATTTGTGAGAATATAAATAGCACTTTCATGAGATCAATACTGTCATCCCTCCTCCGTCGGTCCACATTAAGAGCAGGAGCGGGGTAATAACGGAGGCCTGTTGGACACACTCTGCAGCATGCTGTTTGATCAGGAGGGTGGCGTCCCCCCGAGCACCGTCTCGGGCCCACTGATAAATTCATCTTTCTTACCGTCCCCCTGGGAGCCGGCCAATCACTGAGGGACATTGACTTTTCATTAAGGAGATCAGTGCAGTGGAAATTGAATTTATTTTGGGCTTAAGAAAGTAACAGAGCTGTTTGCGAGTCAGCCAAAGGCAACTGGAAAATGCCAATGCACCGAAAGCTGATGGATGTGTTGGTTGACTAATAACGCTCCACTCGATCCATTAAGAAAAAACAAACAGGTTTTTGGTAGATGAAATAACACGTTAAAGATTCTGCTATTATTATTAGATAGATATCTTCACAGTAGGCTGCTTTATGCTGCGTAGTTACATTGAATATGCATTAAAAAATGATTGTCAAATCCACATAGTAATTTGTCAGCTGCTAAAACCAGAAAACTATGGTAGTACTAATGAAAAATATTAAATCACGTCTCCAAAGTATGTGCTCATAATGTGACCACTTTCTCACTCGTGACACAATTTAAAAAAACAGTGGTGTCATCATTAAACACTCAAATAAAAGAGGCTCAGATAAATACTTTATTGGTTAGTTACATTTTTACAGTCTGTTATTGTATACTTTTATGTAAGGCATTTTACGCGCTAACTTCCTGAAGCTTCAGCAGATTATGAAGGGTCATTCTCCGCCACTCCACCTTCCACCTATGCAAAGCTTTTACTCTTGCTGTAAATTTCATCAAGGTGAACTAAAGTGTTTACCCCATTAATTTATTTCAGCTAAAGCCAGAGGACTGACCCATAAAATGAGCTTAGATAATACTGACCTTAACATGGTCTTCTGCACATGGAGGTAATTGCTAAGCCTCCAGATCAATCAATATTGACTTGCCAGTTTTTTTTTCCTTCCCCACCCACTATTGCTCGAGCTGAATGTGTAAAATTGGCTTTAGATGGATGGAGAACATATCCCTGATAGTTTAACCTTTATCTAGCTAACATGTTCACTTATCTGTACAATTATAGATTTTGCCAGTCAAGCTGTTTCACTGGAAATCTGTTGAGTGGGGAGTACAGCTAAGCTAATTGTGCACTTTAAATTGAACTGTAGAACAATTCAAACTCATGGAAGAATATTATAAATTCAGAAAGTTGTGTCCATGCATGATCATGAATGTAATAGGCAGACTTTATCTTTTATCATAACAGAAATAGCTGATATTAAGCAATAACATTTCAACTATAAATTACTTGGAAAACTAGAAAGCAGGTGCACACACAAACTCACACCTTTACATCACACTTTGTACTCCAAGGCATTTGATTTCTCTTTTATTTGTCAAGGTAGGGCACAGACTTAGCAGGCATTTCCATCTTGACTTGATAAATATCACAATCTTCTTTCCCCTGCCACACTGAAGTAATTTATTTTCTATCTCTCCGAGCTATATTTTCCAGTTAATATTTCTTTCTTTTTTTCATACAACCTGACAAAGGATGCCACAAGGGATGATAAGAAGTCTGAAACCTTTGCACTCTCGCTCCAGATACAGGATTTACCTCGAGAATGCCTAGGAAAAAAACAAGGCATCTAAAATAGAGTGAGGCTTAAAACAACAAATATATTTATTTAGCCATCCAAGCTTTTGTCTTATTCTAACTATTATGCATGTTTAGTTGTGATCTATATTTTATTCAAGTTTGAAGATGACTGTTCTAACCACTGGGTTACAACCTGTGTCCTTTGAAAACAATAAAACAACACATGGTGTCGATGTGTTTCCCTAAGGTGGAACTCATATAGACTATAGTTGCTATTTATAGAGTTTTCAAAACAGCAAATCACGCTTGTGTCACTCAGACCTATTATAATTTCCAGAAGCTAAAAAAGGCACCATGCATATAATACAGATGTGCTCTGTTTTACCTCTAGGATTATTATAACTAGGATTATTCAAAGTATTAACGTTATTGCTATGATCTCAGAGATATCCAAAGCTTTTATTCTTTGCAGCAGAACCAAATTACATGTTATTTGAGTGATGGGTAGCGGTGTCCTTCTGGCTATTCAACTCGCCCTTAATTTTAATTTGATAAGATTTCTTTTTGAGACATTGTTAGGCTAATGTAAATTTGGAGGGAGGACGCAGGCCTACCGCTGGCTTAACTTTGATGAGGTGTTAATATCTAATATCAAAAGCAGATAAAACCCTTATTAGCCCCAGTGGTCTTGCTGGAGTGGGAACTTCTTACACAGAGGAGATGAGATGAAAGCAGATGAAGTAATAAGGCTGATGGGGGCTTTGTTACATGTCCTTAAGCTTTCTGACGGGGTCAACTTAATTTTGTGACTCAAACGCCGAGGGTTTACGCATGCAGACAAGCTGACATTGTTTGAGAGATCTAATTCAGACTCTCATATTTCTTACACTGCAACATCTGGGGGATTACAGTGTCTCCAGCCAGAGGCAGTTTGATAATCGGTTGTCATTTTCCGAGTTGTGCGCCCTTCCCAGCTTTGGCGGTTTCTAAAGGTCTTTGGTTCAATCAAATGTTTGTGAGATTAGTTGGCTACACTCCTCTCAAGAACTATTTCCATGTGGGTTGGGTTTTAATGTTTGCCTTTAGGCTCTCAGGGTAAAATACTCTGAAAATATGCTTGGAGACTGATAAATCTGGACCCTGGAAGTTATTTTGAGAAAATGTAAGCATGGTTTCCTGGCTTTTAATGGTCAGCAACAAATAATACACAGTGTAAACGCAAACCAGATGTAAACTGCAATAGTTTGTCACAAACATCCAAAGGATCTGAACTGAAGCTGTGCAGTAAATTAGAAACCTGTCTACAGTCTATGAGGCTGTATATAGCAGTACGTTGATTCGCAGTTATAATATAACCTTCTCATTACCATTATTTTAATCGTTTATTTAGCAGGGACAATGCACAGTAATGAACACTTAAAACATTCAAATGTGTCAAGCGTAACAGTGCCAGATTTAGCTTTGAGCTAATTTCCATCCGCAGTCCCTCACATAAAACATTTAAGAAGATTACATGTTACAAGCATAGCAAAAACAAAATACATGATATGCAAAAAGTGCAAAAGAGCTTCTGAATATGTTTTAGGTCTTTGTTTTGGATCTGTATTTGTTTCACAATGGAGGATGTTGTTAGTAGTCCAGCCTCTTTACAAATGAACACATCGTAAACTACCTTCCTAGAGCTCTGCCGAAAGCACAAAGTAAGCACAGTGTTCGCAGGCCACCAATCAATGCTTTGGACCAAGAGCAATGAGCTTTTCAGTCTCTGACTGAGAGACAGCATCAATACAATGCGCTCACCCTAAACAAGTCGGAAAACACCTTGAGTTCCAGCACTATGTCCCATCGATTTCTGTTCAGCTCGACGCAGATTCTGCAGCATTTAGACGTTTAATTCTCTTTCAAGCAAAGTCATTACACAGCCGGGCATTTAATTAAGCAATCACAGCGGGGCAATCTGAATGATTCAGAGTTTAAACGAGGGCCAAGTTGGCATTATTGTGCCTTTTACAGCTCCTAATAAAGCTTATTCTAAAATGTAAGATTAATGGAACAATAAAATGACTTGGCATTGCTCCACATCAACAGCACAGAGAAAAGTCAACGTTTTTGTTTCACACTCAATACATCCACATAGTTACACTCTTAATTTAGTGTGTTAAAGGATTTTTTGAGATGGAAGGAACCAGGTATTCACGGCTGACCTGTTTCCTCCATGAAAGGAAGCTCATTGGAGGCACAGGTGTGTGTGAGGATGTTCTCAACTCTCCACGCCTCTGTGAGCAGCAGACACTCTATTATGTCTGGATGTGGCCTCTGTGGGCTGTGTTTGCCTTTCCTTAAATGAACTGAAATGACATTGACATTCAAAAGATGTTCACAGATGGTCAGTCAGCACTGCTTGTTGTGCATTTCATTATGAAAAACTGCAAATACTTCGATACGTTTTAATTTGTGTAAATCATTCCAGTCATCAAGTATTTTCCTAAACTTGTTAATTGCCTCGCCATGCTGTATCAGCACTGCTTATCTAAAAATAATTACCCAGAAAAATAGGAGAACAATATTTTTGCATTTCATGATTCATTCATTAAACAATGCTATCAAAATAAAACTCCTGCAGCTGACAGAAAATAGACAATTAAATTCATGTCCCATTGAAGCAGTGTGGACACACAGGGTGAATTAGTTTGTGCTCTAAAATTACAAATTGCTTAAACATTTAAGTCTGTGGTAGACAGAGATTTAAATGTGTGGTATGTTTGCATTCAATACCAATGCTGTGTGTTTTGTGTGATCCTGTTCTCTGTGTGTGGGTACGTGTGCAGGTGGTGCAGCACCTGCAGCTGCACCTGTTTGTGTCGCAGCATGTTGCTCTCTTAGAGACATTTGTTCCCAGTTATGTTAGTGTGTTTTCTCCAACTGCTCAACAAATTAATCGTTGGCCCGCACATAAATATTTTTACAAAAACTATAAATCATCATTTCTATGCAAATTTTAAAGGAATAGTTCAATACTTTGGCAACCATGCTTGTTTGTTAGTTTGATAGTTGATTGATTAAGACAACTATGTTCATGAATTCATATCAGAATGGTAAATATGTAGCTTCAGTTAGCAGCCTGTTGGTTTAGCATGACGCATTAAGGATGAATTACACAGTCAAAAGGTACAAAAAAAATGTCTATCATCACATCTTAAGCTAACTTATTAACACACAAAAGCCACTGAAACAGTTTTCACCTGGTTATAGTTTTTATGCTAAGCTAACCTGCTGCTGACTGCAGGTTACTGCATTCGGCTTTTGGCTATTAAAAGGACCAACATTCTCTCACACTGTTCTGGCTAATTCTTTTTATTATTCAAGTCTACATTTTCCTCAAACTTGAACTTTGACATTCTAAAGTCTAACCGCAGATGTTAATCAAAGTCAAGACTTAATCCAGGCCTGATAAGATGCTCTATTTAACAGGCTCGTTTTAGCGGGGGGCTTGATCAGGTGGAATGAAGAGGAACTGATTGCTTGTGGTGATTGTGCTGATTACATTTTAAATGTAAAACTTTCCTCCTAGTACACGGTCCTGAGCACTATTGCAGACAATGACATAGCAGGCTGAGTAAATGCCAAGGTGCCTGCAATCTCATAGAGTAGGAGGAAATACTTCAAGTTTTACTTCAGTTCATAGAAAGTTACAAAACTCTGGCTGTGTGGATTTTTGAAATTGAAAATCAAACAAAGATCTACTCATATTAATAGATGTATTTGGTTAAAGATAAAAAATGAGTTATCTACACCAGTTCCAAAAAGCTGAAAATGAGCAGCATCAATCATAAACATGTTTTTCAATTTAATAAACAATCATGCTCTGTAGGACGCACAGTTCAGCTGACTCTCTCTTTTTCTGACTGTGAGCAGAATCCACAATGACCGAGATCCATGTTGCAATTTCCCCCCTAGTCAAAACATTATGGATGCTTGTGCTACAGCTGTCATATAAATGACATTTGAAAATATACGATGAAAGGCATTTGCATGAAATACGGCACAGCGTAAGGCATTAGCATATTTAGAGGGGGGGTCTATGCCCTCTGTTGGAGATGACAGATCATGTCACGAACAAACACACACATGAGCTGCTAACAGCAGTTTAAAAATCAAAAAAAAGGAAATACTAATGTGTGTAGAGCAGGATTCCCCCGTGTTTACAGAAACATAATACAGGTCTAGCAGGCATTCAGTCCAATCACTGTGTGTAAGCTTGGATAACCTTGTGCTAATGCACCATCACAAGAGGACTGAGACTAATCTGCACTGTGAAACCTTTTTCACTCTGACTTACACATCATTTTACCAAATCACATCAACTTTTCAAAACTTTTGCATCCCAGTGGGTTTAATATCACGGCAGGGATATCAATTTCCAATCCGGAAAATCTCTCTTGATCTTTTTTAACATCATTTTGCATCTTTACCAATTTCTCAAAAGATGTGTGTGTTGGTGTGACATTACAGATTTAACTGCTAATGGCAAACTTGACATATTTTGCTGCAGTTTTGCGAAGTTAAATGTGAGCAGAAATAATTAAATGTCAATCTCCTCAGCATGTGGTAACAGAAACATCACATTTGAGCCGGGCAACAAGTGTGTGATGTTCATACTTTGTGCCATTAGTGACTGTGAGTGCTTGTATCTGCTTATGTGCATGTTTCATGTGAGACAATTGCACAATAAAAGTGCACATAAAGCGTATTGGCGCTCAGTATTAAAGGTCCACAGTGTGTGAACTAGTTGACTAAGCAAATATACTGTACACACATAACAGCAGCGGAAAATCTGTTATTAGTTTTAACAAGGGTAATATAAAAAAACATTTCATTTGTTAAATAGGCAACTGTGCATATTTCCGAGGGTTGTTTGCCAATGAAACACTGTACTGCGTCAGTAAAGATGTCGAGGGATGTTAATGTGTTGCAGGTCTGACTTTTGTTGTGTCTATTTACTGTAAGGCATGTGGCAAACAGAGTGCAGGTCCTACAGCACATACTGTATACATCAGTTTACATTGAACATTGAAAGCATTTTCACATTTCTCACACCCATCTTACCTTACCTGTCGTGAACACCTCCATCAATATTCACACGAGTCATAATATCGATTATAAACTTCACGGCTCTAGAGATAAACCACACAGAGAAGAGTGAAATCTTTAGGGAGGCCTACCTTGAGGTCGAAGGTGTGAAAGTCATGGAACATCCTCTCTCCTGAGACCTGTGACAGAATAAGGGAGGGGGGGAAGGACGTCAGTCATGATTAGGCCACAGTGCAATTACAGAGCAGCTCCTCTGACAGTGATTGATCAATGAGGAACTCCCTTAATGAAGACAAGGACTCAGGGGCTCCCAGCAGCAAATTGGTAAAAGTAAGTAGTAGGAAAAGTGTCCCAGATTGCTAAAGCGCTAAGAGGATCATCCCGTCTGCCGCGGCACTTTGTACAGGTGCATGTCTGAAGGAATACAGAAGTCAAACTGAAGTTATACCAAGACTGTCAAAGAGTTTGACTTTTTCCATCATGGACCCATTTTTATATTCCTTAAACTGTGTACAGAAAATGGCAAGAACATCCATTCCCTAACGTTTATTAATCATATTTGAAATGTTAGATTTTTCAATGCATAAAAAGGAGGCAATGGAGGCAAACATAAAACCCTTCACAAATGTAAACTTTGCTAATCGGTCCTGTGAAAGGTTTCCTTAGGAGTTTTTGACCATTAGCAGCACTAAGTAAATTGTTCTTGATAATTCCAAAAATATATTTGATATATCCTGGGATTTATATCTTTTTTTAACCCAATAACAATGATCTGTTCTTTCAATTTTGTGCAAAATACAACCACCTTGTTGAAAAAAGCCTCCATTCAAATTGCTGCGATGTGATTTGCATTATGTTTGCACTGTAAAGCCAGAAATTAGCAATTAGTGGAGCAATCTTTAAAAAAGTGTCCCCCCAGTCTTTCAGTGTGGTGATGTTGTATGCAGTCATTTCAACAAAGATGGGTTTTAGTAATGCTTTTGCTTCTTCTGATAGAGATGGCCTCACTCCCAAATGCTGCAAATAAATCCTCTGTGGCACTGTGGCAACTTTGTAGCACAAAACAGGCTGAACTGAAAGACCACTTAAACATGCCTGCCTCAATTGGACAGCCTCATTGTTAAAACACCAGGGTAACAGGAAATCAGGCCCTCAGGGCAAAAGCTTCATATGGCACTGTGTTGAAATTCCGTTTGATTTTGCCCTGTGATAAACCCTGCAGAAAATCTGTGCTGCCGTGTTTTCTGACCCACCATACGGAGGGACACATTTGCTTTCTGTTCTATTCACACCATGAGCGCGGGTGAAGAGGCGCCAGCCAAAAACAGCCGGCCCTCCGAGGCAAGCATCTGACTCCTCCTTCAACTTCTTTACTTCTGAAAACTCCACACACACACACACACACACACACACTTCCCTACTCACGATGCATGTGCACACATAGATGAAGGCACTGACGTTCAAAGGTTGAATAGAAAAAAAACATTTCTGTAGAGAAAGAAAGTTTTTACAAAAGATTGACTGCATGACTCATCTCACATCAGGACTGAAGGGTGTGTAGACTGGGAACATGTTTCCCTGGAGTCACTAATTCATAATCAGCACACACTTGGCCACATGCTGCGTGTTAATAAGTGCAGGTGCATTTCACAAAATCATTCAGTCCAATACAGTTTGTAGGAAACACTTTTCAAGAGTTCATCAAATCAGTCATCAAATGACCACCGCAGCGCAAAGCCTCACACAGATTGTGAAAATAATCCTGTAAAACAACAAATTGCCCTTTATGTATTTAGCTGATTGATTTAGAAATTGATTGCCAGTTGATGCAAGTTCCGAATACGAATGAGGCGTTGTGATATAAAGTCATTTCTCTGATCTTTCTGGAGGCGCAGGGTGCTGTATTTGAGCGACTCCAGTTCACAGTGCAGCTGTAACTCTGTACTGTACCCGCTGAGACTCGCTCAAACATGATGGCCTTCACCTGCTATCTCTCCTCCTGCCCTGAACATCAAGATTACACAGCTCAAAGTAATGAAAGTGGGAAAGTCAAACACCCGGGAGCGCGCCGTGCCTCAGTGCTATTTCTCCATACCATCTCTCTTTTAAACAAAGTGTGCTCCTCTTTCTCTCAGCGCCTGCCTCCTCTCCCTCCCTGCACACCTTTATTCGTTTTAATAGACTTCTATTCATTTCACCTCACACTGTTTCTCCCGAGAGCTCAGCAGCTGGATCCTCATTTCACTGACTGGTGTTGCTCGTTGGTTCCCATGGAAACCAAGTCCAGTCACCTAATGGTGCCGAGAACAGCTCGCTGCTGTAAGTGTATTAAAAGGGGTTTGATAATAGATTTTGTTAAATGGGCAGTCTCTGTTTATTACTGAGTTGCTAAGCAATAAACATAATTGCGTAATTACAACTAATCAGTATATAGGCACTTTGATATGCTGCGATTCAATGAGGCTGCCATTCAGATCAAGTGGTTGGTGTCGACCTGTGAAATTTGAGCAATATAGAAAAGTGCATAATTCCTTTGCATTAGACTAAACACATGGTTTGTCCTGGACATACTGTACGCCAAAATTAATGGAGATAACTGAGGGCAGTTATTTGTTTTGTAACACTTAGCATCAAGGTCAGATTTAGTATAAATCTAAAGAATAACACAATCTGCTGAAGATAGTTTGCTTTTGTAACTTTTATGCACAGACACACACATTTCTCATTTTCTCTTTTGCTTAGCCACAAAAGTTTCTATACAATAAGCAACCTTCTTGGAATAATAATAAAAAAATGCCGGACATTTTTAGCATTTTTCTGCTTTGTAAGTTCAAGGTGTAGTGATATCAGAGATTTTCAGACAGAATAAATTAAAGTCCTGTGCTTTGACAGTGACACAATAGCCAAATCATATTGTGTTGATCCTCTCCTTTATGAACAAAAATTGCAGTAATTTGCATTTTAAGTATGAGTTCTTATTGCGTTTGTTATCAACCTAATAATGTGGTGTATTTAGCTTTTACAGCTGGGAAATTACCTTTTTTGATTTGACCTTTGTCCTCTTACTTTACTTTACCCTCTCCCTTTGTCTTGCTATCTATCTCCCTATAACTCTAAGTGACGGAGTACGGGGTGAATTTAATGATTTGATGCTAACAGTGAAATGGGTCCTTGGGAGCTTCAACAGCTGAAAAAAAGCAACCATTTGGCCGGCGGAGCTGCTTGCCTCAGCACTTACAGGCACACGTTTAAATGTTCGGCTTTCACCCGGAATGGCCCACAGGAGGGACGCCTGAAGGGGGTTTGTGTGTGTGGGGGGGGGCTTGATGCTGAGGTCCTGGGGAATTGCATAGTCATTCATCACATTAATGAGTCATGTCACTTTATTTACCAAAAAAAGAAAGACTTTTTTTTCCCTTGGATGGTCCGCACTATCATGATGCTGCATTCTGTTAATGTTAGCTGCAGTTAATCGAAAGAGGAACGTAAAAGTTGATCCGCCAAAGGTTGACATTCGGCTGTATTGTGGTGGATGCAGGCATGGCATCAGCTCCAGTTATTAGCAGTTGGGCAAGCTTTAGGCCAGAGGCAGAACATCCATCACACCTGCAGCATTAGTCTGTGGCTGCAGCTGAGCCAGATTCAGGTCATGGTTGGGCCAGGCCATTTTGGAAAACTCTGTAATGTAAACGTCTCGGGGTTTTGTTTGGCTTCTAAACAAAAAACTGCAGCTGTATGAGTTGTTTTGTTGCTATCACAGTGATGTTTTCACTATTCCATTCAGGTAAATTAAACCCTATCATATTTCATTGAACATTTCATAACATGATAGTAGTCACAAGCACCATTCTCTTGCATTCCTAGTGGTGAATGTTATTTACTCAAGGATTGTACTTTAAGCCTGTGTTCAAAGCCTTTGGATCTTTACATCCTTATAAAAGCTCTACATAGCTCATAATGGCAGTTACAAGTAGAAGTTATGGCGTTGAATCCTCTTCCTGCCTGTGACGATATTCAGGGAAACAGATTCATATTCTGTTTAAACACAAAGTCATATCCAACTGTTCTTCAAACTCAGTCCCACCTCCTGCTCATATCAAGTTGATGTACCATAATCACTACTATCCCCCCACACTTTTGCTTCATGATAGCTCTGATACAGACAGGGAGATTTAAATAGAAGTGTGAGGAAACTGTATTTATCTTTGCCTTGGAAATCCAAAACTGCGATATTACCATGTCAGGGGTGAGCAGATTTAAAACACGATTGGCTGATACATTTCAGGACATGGTGAAATAGATGAATCTCAGGTTATTTACCCTTTTTAATTGGAAATGTCTGTCACAGGGCAGCAAGCCGAGTCCTCTCCCAAACCATTATCAGTCTGCCTCGATCATTTGCAGGTATTTTATACAGAGTGATGTGGTGCGTGTCAAAGGCAGCTATTTCATTTATTTCTGTTGGATTTTCATAGGCTTGAAAATACAAACGCTGAGGAGTTAAAATGCTTGCAAAAGGTCAGCTTGTTAATCACATCACTACACGTACTGTTGCACAGATTCACGAAAATGACATAAAGATTAATCGACTTTAAGCTAAACTCTTGAATTTGACAACTCCCGTCGTTTTTTGTTTGATTTATCCGTCACCAGTGGAGCTTCAGATTTGCTTTTGTGCCTGGCTAACCAGCAAAAATCTCTTAACAGGGGTCGGAGCTTTGTTTCCAAAAGACTTAACGAGGTTTCTTTTAGCGAGCCCTTGGGTTTTTACTCATAATTGCTCCCCAGCGTCCTGTCGATAGTTTCTACCTGCTCTGAGCTCTCATTCCTGGTCGTCCTTCCTCACTGCCTGTCTGAGTGACACTGCAGCGTCAGGATGAGCTCTGCTGAAGGATATCTCTGGATCCAAAAGGAGGACACCACTGGGACATTGTGACAGTGGGGAACTACTGGAGCTCAAAACTGTCAGTGCCCAGCGAGTAGTTCATGTACTATTGAGTATTTGTTCAAACAGCCACTAAAATGAGATCCAAATGCATATCCAGGAAAAAGGACAAACATTATACTATTTACAAGAACTATTGACACAACATTCTTGGACTACACTTCATTCTCAACCAACAAACATGTCAAATATCTCATCTCTTATTCATACAGCATCATGAGTCTTGACAGAAGCGACAGTCTGTTAAATACAAATAATAACGCAGCTGCCAAGTTTCTCGAGTCTGCATTGACATAGCAAAAAAGGGAGCTGACAAAACACTGATTTAAGCTCTGGTATTACAACCAATACAGTACTTCTATCCATGCAAACATGGATCTCCTTATGCTGCACATACAGGCCCATTTGCACCATCTGCCAGTGTAGGTGACGAGGGCAAGTCATGTGCCAAGGGGCTATTGGAGGATATGTCCAACTGCCACTATCTCTTCTGCTTTGCTCTCTATGGAATTTGTCTTGCTTAAATACATTTTTCAGTCTCTTTTGAAGGTTCGGCAGTGATGAAAGACAGTGATGTTGCATGCTTACATACAGTCACAGCAGGAGTACCACTTGTGAGCTAACATTTGAGCTGTGTGTTGACAACACAGTGTGTGGGAAAGGTCTGCTCTACTTAGAGTGACTGCATCTTACTGCTAGTTTTTCCAGGAGAAAGTGTTTAGCTACCCTAGAGGTAAGGAGGAAATATCTCATGAAGTTTTCCACATATATGTATTGCCCTTTCAGGATGAATCCTAATGACTCCCTTGTCTTTTTCTCTTAAACCACAAAAAAAAATTGACAATCATATTTGTTGGTAAACAATATTGGTAAACGGCACGTTTTCCAGACGATGAATCCTATTAGTTTTGATTATCCTCTTAAGTTTTCCTCTAGTGTCGCCTTGACATTCAAATTTATTTTGTTATGTCTCAAACGTTGTTAACTAGATTGTCTTGAGCTCTGCTGCACACATTCATGATGCTCATCATCTTCAGATCTAAATTGAATGTCCAATACTTATTTTATGACCAAATACCTGCAGATCCAATGTTGTTTATATCATTAGAATAATTGCGATATAGGCATTTAGCTATGCCTGACTGTTATTGTCAAAGGTGAGAGGAAGATGAACTTGCAGATATACAAACAGACTGTTGTAGACAAACATTGGTGTGCCAGCCTTCTGTGTAAACTGCTGATGAAGCAAGTGATTCCACTTTGATGGTCATTTGAACATAGACATTCTTACACAATGATATCTCAATAGGGTTGAATCTGTCCATTCACATCTCCCGGAGGACTTCCCCCTTCCAGAAACTTCCTAACAAAGTTGGTGAACGTTGGAGCAATGTGTCATGCTTCTGACGGTTTGATTGTTTCTGTGTTTTCACATGCAGAGTAGCCGAGAGAAAAAGAGAGTTTCATGTGTTGCTCAAGGTCCTTGTAGATACTCCCCATCCCACATCTCCCTGCACAATTAATTTTATCTTTGGGGTATTATCAAGAGGGAGCCTGGCAAAGCAGCATGACAGAAAAACGGCCCAGAACCCCGAGGCCCAGGGTGGGAATTAATCTGTTTGACAAGATCTCTCACAAACGATTTGTCTGGCTTTCCTTCAGTTGAATGTTGCCACTACCCTGCGTTTCTGAGGGGCTGAAGAAGAAGCATGTTTCAAACGTAAAGCAGACTGAATCGACTCAGACGTTGCAGTGACGGGGTGTTTTGATGTGTTGAAAACACGCAGCCTTGACAGGTGTGAGGTCAACCTACACTTGCTGCCATATTTATACATTACTATCACGGTCAGCTGACATTACTTTCTCCTCAAAGCAAATTTTAGATCCCAAAGATAGTTAGCCTTGATCTTCTCACGCTTTTGGAACTGTTAAAATCATCCAGACGTTTGATGCATTATCTGGGATGCAGAAAATTAATCAAAGTAATGATTGAATAATTATCTCAAGTGCAATTAATTAAACATGCCAATGAACTCATCTTGAACAGCTGTCCTAGCTTCACCACTTAATCACTTGTGAGAATTACCAAACACAAATGGAGGACGCCGAGTGCATGCAATAATCTCTGCAAAGTGCATTGTTTACAAACAGTAATTAATATCTCACCGTGTATTAGCGGGCTAAGTGACTGCAGTTCACTTCTGTAATTGTACCACAGAGAGTTGGGTTGGCTCCCGCCTCAGACACCTCTTCTCAAGACAGGAGACAGATTATAAAACAAAATCCTCCACACAGATTTACTGTGGTGATTCTGATTCTAGTATTTTGTGGGTACCTTATTGCCCAAAACACATCATCATCTATGATTTAACCTACCGCAAGTCCCGGACACCATTAACCTGATAGTTCATGCTCAACCAAATCCCACATACTGTAAAATTGATTTATTTTATGTTTCTGCCTGAGAATGTGAAATAGTTCCCACTATATTGGTTGGCACAGACCTGCCTAAAAGTGTAAGTGGGCCACGCTAATATGGGACTCTGTGCCTTTCTGCGATGAGTTAATTTCGGTAGCACGTATACGGCTTTCATGGTCTGTAGAGCCTGACAGTCACAGCGGGCTGACGGAAATGCTCTGTGTGCTCCTGACATGTGAGGGATCTATCAGGAGTCAAGATTGACAACGAGACTGGACAAGAACCACAACTTTCTCGATGTCCGTTATGAGTTATGGTTTACAGATTATAATAATACTTCAGATCTGTGTCTTATTTCAGCACAAAGGACTACTGTATTGTGACACACACCCACATTATTATAATACCAGTAATTACATGCACTTATTATAGCTTACATAAAAGGGTGCTATTGTCCCAAGAATATAAAACCATTGAAGGATTCTGAATATGAAAAAAGGGTAATTAGCATATTCATTATGGTTTTAATATCTTTCACAGTACTGTACATTCAGTGAGGACACTACCATCACAGCAGCAGTGAGATACTACAGTAATTAAAATAAGCTTAGTGCACACTGTGTGCCTCACTGCTTCTTTCCCTTCTGAACCTTAAAATGCACATGTATGATGACAACTCAGAAATTGAAGGCAAGGTGAGAGATAATAAAACACAGCGGTAGTGGTCGTTCAGTATGCGGCACAAAGGTTACAGTTTAATTAACATATAGTTGTGTATTCTCTCTGTTTATATAGTGTCCCCGAATTACAAAGGACAACATCACTACACAGCGTGGCGTACAAAATCATCTACATGTAATGGCTAGTATTGAAACACTTAAATCATGGAAGTGCATTCAAATATATTTGTATTAAAAAGTAGAAATGAAAGTTGTTTTCATTCCATCATGACATTTCTTATAATGTTCTTTTGCAAAAGCGTTTCGATTGAAGAATAAACATTTGAGGAGCTCAACACAGAGCCTGGACACTAGACATTAATCTGCATTTCAAGCGACAGTTCCTTGAAATAAATGTCACCAACTTTATCAATTGTATGGAAAAGCAATTATCTCGAATTCTGTTGGAATCAGTGCAAAATAAAATGTGCAATAAAGGGATGCGATTGGGCCTTAATCATGTTTTTGTTGTTGCAGCAAATTGCAAAATCTGTTTACGTCCTTATCTTCTTTGTTGCTTATTTTTCTGTCAGTTTTTGCATTTGTTTATTTATGTCACGCTAGTATAATACTCTAGCAGATTTTGACTGGGCTAAAAATGTAGTTTAAAATACACTTTCATTTAGCTGCTTATCACAAGTAAAACATCCAGTCACTTTGATCCTTTTATTGTTTGTCCAAGCAGAGTGCTTTGTTGCAATCGATTTCCCTCCAGTATAATTGGTGTCATGCCTGGTTTGGCTAAATAAGCCATTACACCAGAATATACTCTGGCAAAGTAAAAGGGCAGTGCTGACACTCTGCTAAAGAATATACTGAGCAATTCAACTGACTAAAACAGGTTACAGGGCATTATGCTGTACAAAGCTTTTAAAGAGGCCATACTATGCTAATTTTTAGGTTCATATTAGTATTGTGTGCCTCTACTGTGACATAGGGGCACAGGGGAGGACTGTGTCCATTTACTTGCACAGAAATCTATACAACAAGCAGGAAATCGAAAAACAACAAAAAGCATGATAGGGACTTTTTAAAACATGTTGTCGTATCAATTGGAAATAATAACACTGAGTATGTCGGTTGTATATTTACGCATTTTCTTGATTGTCATTTTATGTGTGCTTTATATAAAATGTGCACCATGTTATTTGTTCCTATTGATCTTATTGTGTTCCCTGCTCTAGCTTTTGTAGATGAGCATGTACATTTAACGCTCAGATCATGAAAGGCAATACCCTTGGCTGTTACCAATTTATGCAGAATATAATTTCTCGCTTTTTACTTGTATTTTTCTAGTAGACTATTAATTTAATTATGAACAATCACTTCAGCTCTGATCATTCTGTAAAACATGGATTCACTGACAGCTGTCTAGAGGAGCTTCATGTATTTTTGTTAACAGAAAAGTACAAGGTTGAAAGGTTAATATCTGGCAGTGACTACAATCTCTTTGCTATTGTAGCAGTGCCCCCCCCCCCTTCCACAATTGTGCGATTGTGTGAGTGCACATTCACACACACACACACTCATGTACTCTCTCTCCTGCCTTCAGTGTACATGTTGCAGCAGAGCCATCCATCCAAAGCAGCAGAGCATGAAATTAGGTTAAGACGTAAGGCTGTGAATGACACAGGTGCGGATACAAATGAGAACATCCGAATGAAGAAGTACAGATCCAAGACGGCTGATACTGGAGTCGTTATAGGCATTCCGAATTATATTTCAGTGCTTCCTCCTTCATTTTATTTAGCCCTCTTTCCCTGTTGTGTATTACTGGTCAGGACAGTGCATTAGCATACACGCTGGGAAGCTGTGCGTAAGGATATTACAAGCTCTGTCATATTCCAAATCTCATTTCCCGTAGAAAACTTTAAAGGCGCTGAAGCTTGTCTGCCCTCCTTTGCTCCCTTGTATATTCAGAACATTCCCTTTCTTTCTCTTTCCTTTGTTGAACACATTCACATATTCAATTCTACAGTCTTGTTCTTTTTAATAATCTCCCTCCATGTATGGCTGAGATTTAACAAATGTCAAGCACAATGGCAATAATTGTATCTTAATATTAATGCACTAACCGTGTCTCCTTGTCTACTTTAGTAGTGGTATCTTCTAAATCAGAGATTCAATGATGATGTTATTTGCCTTATACACACGGCATATTTTAAATTAACTATATTCCAATTAGGATTGTTTGAGTAAGTTAAGTCAAATGTAGGATTTTTCAATATGCCAATATTAAAAAACGCTATTCAATGAATCACCTGCTTGATGAGCACACGTGACATTTAAAACGTAATTTCAAATGTAATGAATGTTAGGTAAAATGGACAGTATCTCATAATTGGTTGAGTTTTCATACCTCAGAAGAGAGTTCAGAACATTTGAAAGATTAATCATATGAAGTGCCATGATAATTAGGGTCTCATTTGTTTAATATTTTGCTTCAGTGTGGTTGAAAAATATGTGCAGGGATTACAGAAGTATACTGCCATTGTTTTGCACACTGTTTTTTCAATGTCCCATCCATGAGAGGTAGCAGCAAGTAGAGTTGACATAACATAAGAGTGGTGCATTAAGAAAGAAGTCAGGACCAATTTATGATTACATAAATGCAAGTCAATAAAGGTGGGTTTTTGGCGGTGATTTAAAGTGGTAGTAGTATTTTGGAAAGCCTACACTCAAAGAGCATTGATGGCAAACACCCAATAAATCTAGACTTTGATGCAGCCGGCCATCAAACTGTTTATTCTGTTTATACTGGAGAAGTGAAGCTCTTCTCTTGTTGTCCAATCTTTTTTATTTGCACTCATATAATACAAGAAAAAGCATCCAACAAAACTAACAGTAACGTGCTGTTAAACCATCACATGTATCATCATGGTGCTGTAGAAGGGACAAAAGCTTTTGAAAGCAACCATATCCAGAGCTGGTAATGTGAGAGCACAGTATTGACTATTGCTTTTACTATAATAGGTATTGACCTGTGCATCAGCGAGGATCTGCTGATGTCTGCAGTCCTTCAAATCCTACCGAGTTTAGACATGAAAAGTTTCTACTCTAATCACCGTAGGTCTGCATTGATACTAAAGACTGCTGAGCACTTGAAAGGGAATGAAATATGTGCAATGGTGAATGTGATATCAGCTGAATCTGATCGTGATTGATCGGTCCTTCGGGGCCATGTGGGGTGCATGAAACAGAGAGTCAAGAACGAATTTGCCGACTAATGATCCTTTCTGTTTTTGAATTATGTTTAACCTGGGTATTCAAGATAGCATGACAGCAAGAATGAAGGGGTGGCGCTATGAGGGGAATTGAAATGCCAATCAAGGAATACAAAGCCTACAGCAGCAGTTTAACTATTCACACATACACTATATGTTCATATGCAGTATACACAAGGAAATATACTTCTATTCAGAATCTTAAGTAGCAAATTAGCTAATTTAATGTCTAAACATTGCTTGCCCACACACACACACACACACACACACACACATACATATATATATATATATATATATATATATAATACTGGAGCACTTGTGGGATGCCAGAGGGTCAAGTGGTTGTCAATGTTTGCAGTGAAAAGTCCTGACGCTAGCTAATATTTCCTGATGTGTTCTTTGTATTTGCATACTGGGTGCTGCCTCAGCCATCTCCCATTGTCAGAGCGTTCTATTTGAATGTCAACACTGTTATTACAGCAGGTGATGCAACAGCAGGTGTCTCTCAGCCTGCCTGTATGTCTGTCTGTCTGTCCTCCTGTGTCTTCGTGCCTCTCTCAGCCTCTGCTGCTTCCCTCCCCTCCGTTTTGTTTAACACCTATCATTATGTGTCTGCCAAATGGATTTCACTATTTCTCCCTTTGCAGGCCTCTATTTTTCTAAACTGACATTCTCCACACTCACTCTGACTGTAATGGGTGAAATGGAGAAAGCTCTGTGTTGCTGTCTTGCCTCTCTTTTCCTTTTGTTTACAGCCCAAGCCTTGACAGTGTTGCTTGAGAGTAGCTTGGAGAAAATGGACACTTTGACATTTCACACCCTGAAATGTGGCAGTGCATTGTATTAGTAGTAAACACTGTTCATTACTGCCTTGACAGCTGATGACAAAGATGCAGCCCTCCTGCACCTGCCTCTGCACACAAACAGGACTCTCTAACTTACAGATGTTTGGAGCAATCAAAGCTGAGAGGCTTGGTGCTTTTCTATTTTTATTTTCTTCTGTCTCCTTGTTCTTAACCTCAAGCATGTAATCAAGTGCACTTTATTGCTGTCATGTCTGCATATCTGACTTTTATTTTCAGCTTGGGTTGCATCGACGTTGAGGTTTGAATACAGAAAGATAAATATGACGGATTACCTTTTAGAATAATAGAAAAATATTGTTTACAAATTTAGATTGTAACCATAGTTTTGCAATAGGGGAGTTATCTGAATATTAATGATTGAATTAAGTTATTTTCCACATTTGTCACTAACAGTGATGGAAAGTAACCGACTATATAAGTATTGTACCTAAATAGTTTTTGGACATATCTATGCTATACTTAATACTATAATAGTTTCTAATTAATGCTACTTAATTAAATTAAACTTCACTACATTTCATAGGCAAATATGGTACTTTTTTTTTATTACTCCACTATATTAACTTTACAATGGCATTTAATGCTAATATGGTATTCTGTAATGCAGTACTGTACTACTAATCAACAGAGTATTTATTGTACCTTAGTTGAGTCAACATTGACAAGCTACCATACTAAAATGCTCTGCATGTAAAAAAACACAATAGTAAAAAAAATAACATAATATACTAAAAAGATCCATTCTGCATAATGAGTACTTACACTTTTTATTCTTGAAGCATATTTAGCTGATAATAGTACACTGTACTGCATTTTATTTTTTTAAATGGACCATTTTGCATAATGAGTACTTTGAGTACTGCTTTTGTACTTAGAGAACATTATGATCCTGATACTTTTGTACCTACCTTTTTAAAGTAAAAATGTAAATCAGGACTTTCACTTGTAAAGAATGATCTTAAATTCTGCTTTTGTAGGTGTCCCCTTCCCTGTAGTGTGTTATAAGGTTTGCGTGCATGTAAATGGTCTGTAAGTTCCCTCCAGAAGGAGTTTCTCTCCCATCCCCTTCCAAAACTGATCATTAAATATATACTCTATAATACGTCAAAGTTAGCATAATGACGTATAGGTTTCCTGTCAAAAGCATTCTAAATGTCAGGAAGAGTAATTCATGTTAGGCCCACATATGTCAGTGCGGTTTATATTTGAATTGTGTAATGTTTCATAAGCTTGTAAAGTTAAATAGTTAAACTAGCATATTGCATTTCCTATTGTTAGATGTGTTATAAAGATTAAGACTCCAGCTGTAAATATGACAAGTCTGTATAAGACCTCTTCTTATAATATATACTGAATTAAATGTAGCTTCAGGTCAAGTGCTTCTTTACCTCCTTATTCAAATGGAATCCATAATTCATTGCTCCTTCATTAAGGCTTTGTATTTCTGCAGTGTGTTTAGTACTTCGTTTTGAGTCTGCATAGATCTAATGAATCTGAAGAGGTCTGGATTGCTCAGAAACAATCTCTCATTTATGATTTCCAAAGGGAGGAAGGTGATTTCATTTTATTAGACATTTTCTTCTTCCCCTGCACAGAGGTGCACAGCTGTTTGCTATGCTTGCAGGAACACTATCAGCACCAAAACATCAGCATATGATCCCAAATAATGGCAATTATATTGGAGTTTTAGTGATATTGGTTTATTGATTCATTACGTTGTCAATGTGAGATTACATTTAGAGAGTGTAGAAAATATGACCTAATCAGGATTTGTCAGATTGTGAGGATAAGACCCAATGTTGTACTGGACTTATACTTTATGATGCAGCTTACACTTTACTTAAAGATCATTTTAGGATCATTATTTGGTTATCTGGTTGGAGGCTCTCATAAATAGAGTACCCAATAGAAAACAATACGATTTGGGTTATGATGTATCGGCAGCGGTTAAGACCTTGGTTAGATTTTGAATTGAAAAATGATCTAAAAGTAATTTGAAGAATACAAATAGTAGTAAGTAGTAACTAAGATTGCAGAATATACACTACACCAATTGCAGGACAGTATGTGCAGGCTTTATAATAAGCCCTGTTATGTATTAATGGTTTTTATATTGGAAATGTCAAAACAATGTATATAACTCATATTCTAAGTTGCCCCCCTTGGGGGTGCGCCAAAGATCGCAGGGGGTGCGTGTGCCAGGCCTCAGATAAATCGAGGCCAAATATCATATTAAGACTTTTTTTTTTTACATATAATTGTAACGCAATACATGATTGTCGCTAAAAGCCATGTCTCTACATTAAAATAAAATATAAAAAATAATTGATTAATTCATTTAAATACAAATTCAACTTAGTAGCTATTAAAGGCATAAAAAGACAGACATTTATAATTAAAAAAATAAATAAAAAATAAATGTAATCACTTAGAATCTAAGTGATTACACTTTTTTTTAAATATCTGGATAATGCATATTGAGTTAATATCAAATAATAATAGGTCTTCTGAAACATCACATGTAATATTTATTTTCAGGAATAACACCAAAGCTCCTATAGAAGATATCATCACTTTGACACATGATTTAGGAGTGTGAATATATAATAAATACTGTCATTATACTGCACAAATACTGACATCATATATCCTGATATACCATATCCTGTGTCATCAGAAATGCAGTTATTAATGTTAAAAAAAACATCATATTCAAAGAGCATATTCACTTTAAACCAAGACATCTGTGTGATTATCGTGTGGAAAATTAGCCTAGATTATGCATATATCATTTCATCTCAGTTATGAAACTATGCCTATATGTCTGACATATGACTTTCATCAGTGGAGAAATATGGAATTCATTTTGGCACTTTTAATGATATTCACTAATATCTTTCATATCTGCAAAGTTTCCAGTTCAGTGGCTGAATATTCTCATATCCGGTGGGACTGGGAACGTTTCCTTCCCAAAGAGGCAACAGCAAAATTGCATGTCTTTTGAGTATATGCAAAGCATTTCCCATTTTCCTTCAACAGCGCTCTCTCAGAGCAGCCATGGCAAATATCATTAAATGTCCTGCTAACACCCTCTACACACTAACAGACACACACACACACACAAACAAACAGCTCTCCTTCTCTCCCCACACACACAAACACTCTCACACACACACACACACACTGGTTCTCCCCTCTTTTTCTTCCTGGCTATCACTCAGTGGCAGTGTGCAGGGAAAGGGAGTGCATTGATCTGCCAAAGTGAGCAGCCATTTCACAGGGCGAGTGTGTGTGCCGCTCCTGTCCCTGAATGGGAATTGCTCATTTCACCTGGCCGCCTTGCCTTCAGCAGACTGGTGGGGAGCCCCGTCAGAGAGGGGGGTGGTGTGGGGGAGTCAGGGCCCTGGTCAGGGCTTGGCAGGCAGCAGATAAGAGCTCCTCATGCTGCTTCTGCATTCACTCCCTCTCTGTCTTTCACACAGCTTCCTCCACACATGTGAGGCACTAATAATAACGTTGGCGTTGTAGTGAGTCAGCCTTCTTTCCTCAGGCAAGGATAAAAGTAAAACATGGTTTATTGAGTCTGAAATCACTAACTGTGGAATTCCCAGAGCAGGGATTTAGCTCGGCCGGTTTTCACTGCCAGGATGCCATGTGTCCACAAGATCTAATAATGTGTCCGGAGCAGGTGCTGATGGAGCGATACACAAGCAAGGGAACTATTTATGATTTTCACATGTATTTATAGGGAATACAAATATAGGAGATCAGAAGAGATGCAGCTGAATAACTTGGCTCATTTCCATTTCAATATGGACAATGCATTCTTTAGATTAATCCATCAGGTTCTAGTATGCATAGTTGCCAATATTCGCCTTTAAACCAACTCTTTATATTTTAAGCTTGGCTTTTTTGCTATTATGTTTATATTCTAGTAATAAGGAAATGCAATAGTTGCTTATTTGTGTATTTTAATTGGAGGATTTGTTTGGAGTGGATGTACAAAGTGACTGATTTAAGATAAGGAAACAAAATGCCTCTAATACCTTAAGTTATAGTTACATTAACGTCATTAAGTTACTATTTATTTATGTGTACATTGATTGTTAAGTGGCTGCAGTTTGCACAGTTGAGGTTTCTTTCATCAGTTCAAGTTGGAAAGCCAAGGAAGTTGAATGGAAGTTAGGGTTAGGGTCATATTTGAAAAATTCAGTTTGACTTCAGTTTGAACAGATGTATATTGTTGACATTTGAATTTACCAATCCTAATAATAAAGTGCAACTATACGTTTTCATATGATAGCTTCAGGATTTCTATTTTTATGACATCATGCTGTTAGAAATGTTTGCTGCTACCACACTATATCAACTCAATCAGTCTCAAACTGAACTTGCATATAGGTTAGCCCTTCAGCCGTCCAGTATCTCACCCCTCTGCAGTGAACCCCCCCCCCCCCCCCCCCCCTCCCCCTCCCCCTTTCCATCCTTCATGTGTCCGAAACGCATTTCCCCACTTCATCCTTCACATGTTCTCAAATTTATTTCCCTCTATCTCCCTTCCCTGGTCAGCCCATTCCCCCCCATCTCTCTATCTCCCCGCTGCTCTCCTTGCTCAGTGACAGTCTCATCACACTCTATCAATCAGGCTTGTGAGGCCGGGCAGTGCAGCATCCACACTCCTCGTCTGGGCCCCATCAGTGCCAGTCAGTCTGCCACACTCTCTCCGTCACTTTAAAAAGGTTTAGGTTGCCAGATATAGTCAGCCCCCCCCCCCCCTACAATCTCAGGTCAGGAGATGGAGGGATGGAGCTGCAGTCGAGATTTAGCTTAGCGCTTGATTTGATATCACTTGACATATCCTCTGTCCTGTGCTGACACTCAATATATCAAATTAAAACAAAGATGGATATTTGGACACATGGCCAGCTGGAGCCCCTGGGCTTATACATTTGCAAAACATGAAGGCGCCCCTTCAAGTTTAACATTTCAGCAAATGGGAAGTGATGCAAAACAGAGGTCGGAACATTCTTGTCCTACGCTTATCAAATATTCTTTCAGTGTCTTACCTGCCGCAGGCCTCATCCTGTGGGTGACGTCTCAGGAAAGAGAACTGCAGGAAGGAGAAAGATAGAAAAAAACAAGGCAGGGATGAATCAGACCCTCTATTTGGAAGGAATATTGTACATTTATTACAAACAGCAATAATTACTTAATGGAAATAAAACACCAATGAAGTTTACTGTTCAGTATTTCTCCTAAACCTGTTCAATAATTAGATATTTAGTTACAAAACAAGTTAGGACATACAGGATACTGGTTTGGCAAACAATTGAAAGGACAGAGAATAGCATGTGCAGCAGAGAATGAGTTCACCGCAGTTATCGATTGGCTTTGTGAATTATAATGAAAACAAGTGTAATTACATGTTATTTGAAGTAGCACAGCAAATTGGGCTTGTGAGTTATTGTGGAGGCGAAAGAGAGCAGGACAAAGACGCTTGCATTTAATGTGCGGGGAAGATTTTCTTGGGCTAAATGCATTAGCAGATGCTTCTGTGCCCATACAAGCCTGTGGTCTAATACTCTAGTAAATGATTTGCTACTCATGTAACCAACAGGGTGAAATGTGCTTTGGGTGGAAGCAACACAAATGAATTAAGGAGAAACATGTTTTAGCAACAGTGTGTGAGCTTTAATTTGCCTCATTATCTTTTCAAATGTTATTGTAGGGCTTTCGAATGAGATGATGATTATGAATGTCATGATGGCTATAACAGTAGCCTCCAAAAACTTCTAATTTGTGCTAATTTACGCTCAATTTTCTGCGTGAATTTGGTTTGTTAAATGGAAGCAAACTGGATATGTGGTTTCATTAAAAGGTTTTTATGGATATTAGTAGACATTTATTTCGAGTTCTAGGGTCCAAACATGTTAATGGCAAGGATAAATAATTACCCAGGTGAGGTTATGGCCGCTTCCTCACCCCTTCATTAACAGCGTTGTGTTTTTGCTAAGTTCCTTGTTATCTGGTTTCCCTCCATACACCCTGTCCATGCTAATGAATCCACAAATGAAATTGTAGAACAGAGGAATATTAGGACGCCTGCCGTTTTGATGTGGCGAGGAATACTCAATTATGCTGGATTTGGCCCCAGTAATTATTACATTATAGCTAAGATAAGTGTTCAATGGCAACACAAGCTTTGATGGACTCCATTCTGTAACAAAGGCGACGGGTGAGCAAAGACGAAAATGCCAGAACAGAGGAGCGAAGGGTAAAAAATGTTTTAAAAAAAAGCAAGTGAGAAAGTGACAAGAAAGCTATCGCACGGGAGCTCCTGTCTGCAGCAGCCATATTTCATTACACAGCACCAAAGCTTAGGAGGCAATCAAGCATATTTAGCCATCCTCGTCTCACCCACCCCCCCCCCCCAAAGCAATTATTACTCCCCAGTTTTTTACTGTGCTTTGCCATGGGGAAAATGAACCGCAGTACTTATCAGCTCAATGCATACACAAGTGACTGGGGTGGAGGACATGTAGGTGTGTGTGTGAGAAAGCAAGGGCATGCGCGGACGCTTTGTTTATGTTTTGGGGAGGGGGGGCGACGAGCCGACCACTAGTGAGCAATAGGTTACCTTTTTCAATCCCATTAGCTCGCTAACATCAGCACATTTAGGGGCAGCAGGCGGAGCGAAAGGAGATACAGAGATAACCATAAACATGTCACTAAAAATGCATTGTTATTTGCATTCATATTGGAAAGAGCCAAATTGATGCGGGGTCAAACAGCGAAGGTGAGGGTTTATGACCTGTGCATAGCTCTGCTGTCAGCAGCTCTGATCTATGGGGGGGCCAGCCTTGTCGGGCTTTACGCCTGATTATATTATCATGGCTGACGATCAATGCCAGTGAATGATCGCTCATCTCTAGAGGGGAGTGCACTGAATGAAGCACAATGCAAACAGGACATTCTTTAGTAAGAATGAAAATGCATTGGGTTAACCCTGCCAGTGCAACACTTTCAAAATACTTTCTTTTATTCAGTCTCTGTGTTTTTTAAATATTATCTCGCAGTAATAGAGTGAAGTGGCAGAGATGTGTGATGAAAAAACAAACACACTTCACTATTCTGTGGGTTTGGAGCAGCTAATGTGCACTCATTTGGGTGGCACAGCCGCCAAACGCAGAATTAGTCCCATCTGGGACTTGTGTTTCGGTGGAAGTGCTTCTCCATTTGTGAGACTCTTCAGTTCTGGGCATCCTCCCCTAGCCCATAACTCAGCGTGCCTCTATCACTCCCATGTGACTGGCTGTCATAATCATCAGCATTATGCTACCTCAATGGGCCTGATTTACAAGTCTGGACATGGCATCAGCGCTGCGCCAGCGGGTAAATATCAGGCTGCTCCTTCTTCTGCATTACATGTGCAGGACATTTACTAAAAAGTAAATGTGTTTTTCAATCTGAAAAATCTCTCTGATTTCCTTCACATTTTTTAATTAAGAGTTTTAATTAGCATTATGTATAAAAGCAGTACTTTGCTGTATAATTGGGTTGCACGTTAGCATGCATTTATTCACAAACTGTTTGATCAGAGAGAGGGTTGCAGAATGTCTCATACAGCGAAACTGAAAAGAAATGTCTGTAAAATGTTGGTAGTGTTTTTAAATCCGCCACAGCAAATACTCAGTTTTTCCGTCATAATTTACTGGTGGGAATATATAATTATAATAATATATATAGTTCTGAGAAATAAAGTGTCTTTATTAATATAATGAATGAAACATTTTCCCTGTCACCTTCATACCTCAAATAATAATAATAACAACATTATAAAATAATGTGCAACATGCATGGAGCATGAATAGTTTTGAAATTAAAATAAATATTCAGTCTCCAGTAGAACATAGACAGTCTCACCTTGCTTTAGATATTGAAGTGTCTTTCATGCAGTAATGATATGTCTCTGGACTTTGATCATACTTTTTCACCTTGAGGCAACTCCTGGCCCTTCCCTTAACCCTCTCACTCTTCCTATAATATTATATTAGCCCGTATTCATCCACACACTGCGCCTGCTAAGTGATAGGCCACATAAATCAATTTTTATACACACACACAATAACTGTTATATGCGGCTTCCAAACCGCCTGCTGATAGCTGCCATTTCTTATCACTCCGCTTGAATATAGCAGCGTTATGAAGGCACTTTCGCCCGCTGTCTAAATGGAAGAGACTGAGAGAGAGGGAATGCATTTTTGTTCAAATTACTTAAGCTGCCTACAAAGCTCTTTGTAAAGCTGCATGCTTATGAAAACTCACTGAAAAGAGAAAAGGGAATCTTGATGACAGAGAATCACCTTTTATTCCTGGTGGATTTTTCTCATTATGTTGTGCAGACACTGTGACTCCTGGGTTCATACAGTATGCATTTTTTATTTACAATAAACTCATGCTGGTAAATATAATCAGGAAGCCAGTGCAGCTTCAGGATAGGTGCTAATATCCGTGAATAAACATCCAGATTCTTCCTGCGATGCCTCCGTCACAGAGCCCATGAATATGCTCTGTCCCTCCCACTTTCTTTATATATCTGCCTCCCAAGAAATGGTGAGTAATTCTGCCATCTGCGGTATTAATTTGAACCGCCTGATACATAAGCTAATCAGGCATGTTTATTTTTCCTCTTGTTGAGTTGTGGGCTTTAGAATATGCGAGGAAATGTGTATCCTGTAGATAATGAGCTGAGCTGAAATAAGCTCCCATAGCTGTGGAGTGAAATCACTGGAAACACATCTCTGGTGCTCATAAGGCAAGGGAGATGTAGATGTTTTTTTACTCAAAATGGCATCACGTAAATGTGTGTGATGGCAGGGAGGGCCCGTCGTGTGATGTCGTGAGAGTGTTTGATAGACAACAGCTCTGCAGGAGGAACAGGAAGTGAGACTACAGAGCCAAGAGACACTTTCTCTCTCTCACTCTCACTCTCCTGCTCCCAACTGCTCCCAGTGCCAGGGACATGGGCCGCTGCACAGACAGATGGCGAGGAGGTGTGTGTGTGTGTGTGTGTGTGTGTGTGTGTGTGTGTGTGTGTGTGTGTGTGTGTGTGTGTGTGTGTGTGTGTGTGTGTGTGTGTGTGTGTGTGTGTGTGTGTGTGTGTGTGTGTGTGTGTGTGTGTGTGTGTTGTGTGTGTGTGTGTGTGTGTGTGTGTGTGTGTGTGTGTGTGTGTGTGTGTGTGTGTGTGTGTGTGATGCAGTGTACGTGTGTGGTGGGTGGTGACGCCATTCAGCTTTGTGCAAGTATGAGAGATGTAAGGGGATACAATGAAGAAGGGGTAAACACTGCAGGTGGGTGTATGTGTTTAAGTGCGTGTGCGTCAGTGGTGACTTTCTAATGCAGCCATCAATCAAAGTGCTCTTTTTTTGTTTACCCTACATGCAAATAGCTTGTGTACTTCATTAGAGCAGCAGTAAAAGTTCCTGTGTGTGTGTGTGTGTGTGTGTGTGTGTGTGTGTGTGTGTGTGTGTGTGTGTGTGTGTGTGTGTGTGTGTGTGTGTGTGTGTGTGTGTGTGTGTGTGTGTGTGTGTGTGTGTGTGTGTGTGTGTGCGTGTGCGTGTGCGTGCTCTCCTGATGATGAGGCACACCTACTGAAGAGTGGGTGGAGGAGGATGTGGGTGGAAATATTCTGCATTGACAGAGTGCCATCTACTGGATTTTTTTATTCCAATAAATACTATTTATATTTTACTATGTATATTATCAAAAACACTTTTGCATACAAACTACTCTATTTGCATACACCCCCCCCCCCCTTCTGTAATTATGCTACGTGTATGCACATATGTAGACAGAAATAAATGCTCTAAATGTTTCATATTTTTGTTGCAATATATAGGTTTCAGAGTTCAAATGGGTATTTGTACTCTTCATTGGTTACTTCAAGTTAGTTAAATGACCACAACCTGTATTTTGTATTTTGAAAAGTAATTTGAAAATGGTACACTAATTATAGTGAAAATAAACCAGAGTCATTGATAAAAACTAATATTGTATGTAATGTTAAGAGGCTATAGTAAAAAAGGAAATGTAATTCAATGACTTTAATGCTGGGTGGTAAATACTGTAGCCCTGCTTCAGATGGACTCATATGGTGACGCACAGCACCATCTTGTGGTTATATCCCACAGGAGAATTGTTGACATTACACCACTAGTTGACAAAAAATAAACAAAAGTAGAAATGATGTTGAATACATTTACAGGCAGGATATCCATCCACAGTTCAAACACATTGCTCTAAATACGTTTAGCACTAAGGGAGACCTGTATTAACTCATTTACTCCTTCATTCCTTTTGGGAATTGTGATCGGATTAAGTATGCCGAGGTTTCTTAATTGAATGGATCATAACACTTGCTTTTGCCATGTAGACATTTACCATTTGTAATAGCACTATGATATGCAATAAGGAACGATATAATTAATTATATAAGGAACAGCCAGTGCTAAAGTGTTTTCATGTGTTTGTATTTGTGTGTTTAAGATGGAAATGTAATGCATTTAAAAAAACAGAGCATTACCTGCTGAGCAGCCTGTGTGCAGTTAACGGACATGAAATATGCACCAGACTTAAATACCTCTTCCATAATGCCTTAAGATACATTTGTGCATTTCATTAAACACACCGTGGCTCAGCTCTGCTGCTAAATTATTCCTCCTTTGCCGAGGAAATACAATGAATTGTCCACGCTTGCTTTCTTAATATCCAAAGTAGCAGCGCAACGTAAAATAATTATCATTTTTTATTGCAACAATTTGGAGAAGGTTTGGACTAAACCCACACAGTGCAGTGCTGTATTTCAGGAAGTAATTTGAGAGGTTATCATAATTTGTGCATTATCATTAAATCTTGTATTTTTTTTGTCAGTCCTTCATTCTGTTATCCTGTGTGTTTGTGGCTTAGTAAAGATTCACCCTGGGAATGCGCTTGCTGCTATCTGACATAAAACAGATTTGATCCATTTTCCAAAGCATATCTGTCTTTTTCAGACAGGCGCTATTCAAAAGAAATATGTCAGCAGCCTGGGGATTATGCTTTTTTTTTTTTTGCTAATCACCAAAAGACCCAACCTGCCCGCCATTTCTTTAGTTCGACAACGCAGTGCGCCGGGCAAAAGTCCTTTCCAATTTAGATGCTTATTTTTGATCTTCTTTTATTCTCATTGTGTTGCTACAATCACATGCATTAACTCTGCTTCACGCTCCGCTGACTTACATGATTATATTGTGCAAATGAAAAGTGATTTAGCAGAAAAAAAAGCTGAAGATAAACTTACTTTACTACCCTGTTCTACTGATGTTGAGTCAATAGGCCCTTTATTCAGAGTTTAGGAAGTACAAGTACTCTTTTGGGGGATAAACTGCATATCAAAGCATCCTTAAGGCAAACATTCAAGAAAAAACTTGCTCTGAGCTGCATGTGTTCATGGAGAAATGTGGAAAATAATGTACTGTATGATGCACCTTTGGAGGGTAATTTTACCCTGACTCAGGCCTCACAGGCACTTCTTAATCCCATGCAGTGTTTTTTCTGCTATCCGGTTGATGTTTGAGACGGTGAAGTGTAAGCACACCGCATGTGGGATGAGTGTGATGGATTCCTAGTATCGCTGGTAGTTATTTGTGGCGTGCCTATAACCACAATTCCCCAGCCACAGCTTACAGCAGGGTGAAGCTGAGCGAGATATGCTCTGAGGCTGGCAGGAAGCCACTGGACTTGTGTAATAATTCATCGGCCAAAAAGCCCTCCATGTACTCACCGTGCAATATTTATACCCTGCTGAATGTATTTTCTCAGCTACATCATCACACAGGCCCCGGGCGGGGATTTTCTCTTGTGGGAGCGGGCTTTAGTCTTTCACATTTTAGTTAAATCTGGGAAACAATTCTCTGAATTTGTCCCATGACCTCTTTCTGTCTGCTTAGAGTGACGTATTCCACTGCCAAAGACTATTTTTAAAATGTTCATATTTTGTAATGTTTTTAATGCCTAAACCCTTTCCCATGTCTTTATTTACAATCTAGTATATTTAGATGGCAATACAACTAAATTCAATTCAGTCTTAACCATCAGTTTATGGCTTTTTTTTCACATTCTGAAAGCTGAATGACAGTACAGATTCTTCTGTTTTTACTAATGCTCATAACAATTATTGAACTAACATACTTTATAGTAAATATTTACCATTTATCCCTGTATTAGCTTGTCTTATATTACCTTTTACTCTTAATCCAATACAGTCTGAACTGTCAGGAGCGTTTATGGCTGATTTATTCTCACATACTGGAAATATTCAACTAAAATATCAACCTTATGTCATTCAGACAATTACAATTATATTTGTTTTTATACCATTCACAAAATAAAAAGCTACAGCTGCATTTACAATCCAATACTTTGGCGTTAAAAACAGCTGAGGCACCGCTCTGTGGTTTTTCAATGAAAACGGTGTTCCAATTTATTATGAAAGCCGCTTTTCTCATATTAGAAGCTTAAAGTGAAGAGAAAACGGCTTCCTCTTATTCTGCAATTATGCTCTTATTTCTAAAGGATTAACGAGATTACCTCACAACTAAATTAGTAACCACAAATGTTGAGTTAAATATGGAACACCTAGTCTGAATACTGCATCCCTGTGGAGTTTGTGAATTTGAAAGAAAGCTCACCTAGAATTGAGGCTCCAGTGTGGGATCATGCAGGTGCCAACATGCTGCCCGATGCTGTGTCCTCGCCGACTCACCCCCTAAAAGAAACCCCCTTTGCCCCCACCTAGGAAAGGAGAAACAGTCAGTCAGATCATTTTTAGATATCAAATGTTTAAATAAAAACAAGATACAAAGCTTAGAAGAAAAAACAAACCATAAAGACTGACATAAAGCCAAATGAGTTTCTACTATTCGGTCGATACCAGCATGAATAAACTGCTTGCCAGAGAGGCTTATTTCATTATTTGAAAGCAAAAATAAATCAAATGCATTTCTAATACAGGCATGTGATTCTTGGCCTATTTTCAACAATGCCCTCAATAATTGACTGCTGCACAGCACGCACAATGATACTTATGGGAGGAAGCACAAATATGTCAGCTTTGATGTGGTTATTTTTCCTTTTTTCATGTCATTGTGTTGCGTCTTTTAAGCACCTAGCTTGCATGTTTCTTCTTCATACTCTTCTTATATTGCACGGAAAATGACAAAAGGTTGTGGGTGAATAAAAAGAGCACAACTCTAGTGTGTACCACTCACAAAGCTCATCACTTCACTCACTCCATTTTTACAGTACTGTCATTTTGCACATTTGACTGTATATGTGCAAAGTCCATTAATTTCTGTCTTTGTGCTAGCATGTGTTTGCGATGAAAATATGAAATACTGTGGTGCAACCCTGAGGTGAAGTCCTAGCTTAAATAATCATCCAAGGTTAATCTTAAAGACTCCACTTTGATTTTCAGTGGCATCCCCTTAGTGTTATTAGAAAGATATCCGTAGTGTTTTTCAATTCATGAGGCCATATTTGCATATTAACCTCTGAAAAGACGTTTTAAAGACAAGCCTTAAGTCTGACGTGCCTTTGGAAAAGCTTATGTGCATTTGCATAACGTTTGCCTCCTGTGCAGGTGATAAAGCAGTATTAAGCCTGGATTACAGTTTCTGATTTTGTGTGTGTGGTTCTGTGTGTGCCATGCATATTTTCTTCATACTGTGTACCTGAGTATGTGCAAACTGGAATCTGTTTTAGATGTTTGGGCACGCCTCCCTATTGCCGGCAGTGTGTTACGCCTGAGTGCCATGTTACTCATGTGACCTCATGAAAGTACAAGTCCCTTCAAGCGATATAATAAATCATCGCAGCCGGGGCCAGCCCATAACACATGCTTAGATGCACACACACACTCAGGCACACACTACTTTTGCTAGCCATTACACAATTTGTCAACTTTAAGAAGTGTGGAGACACAATCATATCAGGTACCATGACCTTTGGAGGTAGCAGAGTGGACATGCACTCAGTCAGGTCACAGCACAATGGAGGAGCTTTCTTTTAACCCATTGAAGTGTCCTCGAGCATGACACTTAACCCCTAACCTGCTCCCAAGAGAGCGAACACCTGGCAACATATACATCTCAGACAGAAGACGAATGAAACATAAATGCATCCCTGAGGGTTGATTAAAAAATACACAACATCAGGAGCCATAATTCAACACAGCAGTAATGCATTGTGGTTTGTGGCACTTCATCTTTTCCCCAATTATAAATGGCCTTTGCTGTGGGAATACAGCATGTGTTCACTGTTACCAGGTCACTTCTCAGTTATTGTAAGCAGTTTTAGGAAGTAGACTTTGCAAACTTTTCTTTGCCTGCTGGACTCATTGCTCCTCTAAACGAGGTCAGTTTTCTTTATATAACACAACTCCACCTGACAAGTGTAGAGCACTTACCCAGTGTTCTTAGTGAAAAGCACTACAACATCTTCTAAGTATTTATTACGTTTTCTCTCACTAATGCTTTAATGGTTGTTGAGCAGGACGTTCAAATGGCCTCCAACAGACCTGCAATTGTGACAATTCTGCCGCTGTCATTTACAATACTTCAGGCCCAAAGTTAGCTTAACTCACTTGTCTTTACTTAACTGATTTTCTTGCCTTTCCACTGAACCCACATTTGTCGCTGTCATCTTAAATGTCATCACTTTACAACCTGAGCCCACAGCACATTTTCACAAATGTTCACAGTAATTGCGACAAGGGAGAGTGGGGCATCGTGTGTGGCAAAGTCTCTGAGTGAAAAGCATCATATTGTCTACTCTCACCTATTTAACACATTTGGGAATATATTTGATGCTACTTGGGGAAAAAATAAATGCAAGCCCGTGTCCCAAATAACCAGACACTGAGCCAGAACAGCTCTCCCATTATTTCATCTCAAAATAGCACAACACTTTCCTTGCAGGTGCATTTGACGAGTTCATTGGTAATCCTATGGACATGTAGAGTAATGTTTTGGTGTGTGTTGCCCAGGGAGAGGTAACACAAACGCTCCAATTACAGCTGCACCCGCAAACTCCTCTGGGAGAAACCACAGCACTAATCAATGATCTGAAAAACAGCTCGGTGATGGAGGGGAGCTCTAGAGGACATGAACTGGACCTCTAATGATCACTACTTACACATCATTACGGTAACGATGAGTAGAGGTAATTATTCTTAATTTGAGACATGTTTAAGGAAAGCAGTGCAGGGCGATATGATTCTTTATATGGGACGATGAAAGTGTTTGCATCCATGCTGTATTTTATTTCCCGTTTTTTTCTAAAGCCTCTTGTCTGTTTGTTTGCATGCGTGCCTGTACATTGTGCTAAAAGCATCTCTCTGACTCTGAGAGAAGTGTGAATGGATGCATCCTGCACACAGTCTTAATGTGGAAACATCTCTTGTGAAACAGCAGCAGCAGCAGCAGTAGAGATGCCTGTACTCCAGAGGGCACCATCAGCATGCTTTATATTGTCAAAATGCTGTACAGAGCAATACCCGTCATATTCATACAGATACTGCCCTTTACTGATCTGTCTACGGGTAAAAGCTCACTATCAACTTTATAATACTGTTAAGACAGCGAGTGAAAAGGGCATTCACTACAATTTCTATCAACATCAATCCAAGGAAATCCAACTTGTTTCCTGTGTATTTTTTCATATCAAACAATAAAAGTCACGCAGACATTTTGCTGTGACTGAAAAATAGCTCATGCATTCTCTCCTCACATGTATCTATACTAACAGCATTTAGTAGTTTGACCTTTGATTAGATGTCTAAGGGGTTGACATTTTTATCTTTGTTTCTGTCCGTGCATTGATATTTGAACAGTGAAAAAAGGATTTCGGTCAGTGGTGATTGTCATAGATGGAGTGCTTTATTGAATAATACAATTTTGAAGGAATACTTTTATGGATCTTACCCGTTTGGAATAATAATGTGCGATTGCTGCCTCGGACCAGAGCGATGAAAGAAGAGAATTCCTCCGAATTTCCCTGTAAGAAAAAGAGAAGGAGAGGTCAGGCCGAGTCTTGCTTTATGTATGTCATCTCGGGTTGCATAGGGTCAGGAAATTACCAGAACATTTCCAAGGAAAGTTAAGGAAAGAAAGGTTTATTTATATAGCATATTTCAAAACATGGCAATTCAAAGTGCTTTACAAAAAACTAAAACCATTAAGAGCATTCAGCACAGGAATTTGGGGATTGTTTTTGAATGATTGCACTATTTCTGTGAACTTATTTCGGGAGGTACACATTTAATAAGCAACACAAGGTCTTACGGTCCATTTGATTTAATTATAACCATGCAAACTCATATCACACGTATACAGATAAATGGCCAGCATCCCATTTAATAGTGAGTCAGACACATTTTACCCCTGCTGCATGCACACTGCATTCACTATGATTCCATATAAGATTTGATTACATTACTGGAGTTAATGTATTTTATATATTTGTATTATATTATATTTCCAAGCAGATAGTAGCCTCAAGCAAAAAACTGTTTCATTAACACCTTCTGCTAGTTTTTGCTAGCTTGCTTTTACAACATGGCTTCATTGAGGCTAATTAGAGAGTCTTTATTCATGTTTTTTTATTATTCAGTGTGCCTCATTCTTTATTTGTTTACCCTATTTCCTCATACATTCCTGGTCAATCACATGGAAAGTTTCCATCTGCAGTATTCCTGGAATCTTGCATCCCAAGTTGTCTATTCACATGTAACCACTTTGATCATTGTTCTGTGGAGCTGCTCCATAATCACATGCTGAAGCATATGGAGAATACCCTACGCCCTGTAGCCACTATGCATCACTGTGTTATCTGCATAGTCCCATTAGGGTTTGTAAACAGGCTTCATGTACTTTGAGGAGATGATTTTTCGTTTGCATAATGAGAGCTGCTAAAAATAGCTGACAGTGTCTGCAGCACAATGAAGACAGGAGAGCAGGATGTTTGGATATGTCTTCTTGTGAGTAATACATTTTGACAGTGACTCTCTCATGCACCCTTAGCTGTGTGCAGAAAGCATGAATACCTATCATACACACACACATACACCAACACACACACACACACCTAGTGATAACTATACTGTGCACATATATGGGAAATTAATTGATTTTGTCAATGGCTGTGCACAGATTGATGACTAGAAAAATAATATGGTGGCAAGGGAGCCTAATGATCTCTGAGGAGGAAAGAGGTCCGCCTCACTCCTGAAAACACACAGACAGGCTCTCTCTAACACACACACACACACACACGCACACACACACACACACACACACACACACACACACACACACACACACACACCACACACACACACACACACACACACACACACACACACACCACACACACACACACACACACACACACACACACACACACACACACACACACACACACACACACACACACACATATTAATATTAACAGTGTACCATGTTTATCTTGCAAGTTTCCCACACTGTATCTAGGTAAGGGATGGAGCATATGCCTGAGAATGTCTAGCTTGGCGTTTTGCATCTGTAATACTATTTTTGTTTTCCTACTCATTTGATATGCAAAAATCATATGTTTACTTTTTGAGATCAAAGTTTCTTCCCCCCTCCTCTTTTTCATTTCCTCCATCTAAAAATGGACTCCTTTCATTATGCAAGGCAACAAAGAGCAGCGTCTGCTCACGCGGCCAATTCCAAGCATACTGATTAATTAGCTTGTATAATTAGCTTAATGATTTGGAGAAACATGGCCATGGCCACCCAAGAACCTATGCTAATGGACCCCTTGTCTATAGCAATTAAAACAGCCATAACTTAACAATACTGGCTTAAAAGTCCAGAAAAAAAAAAGTGCTGCAGTAATCGATGTAACATCATATTAGCTGTTGTGCTGATGAACACTGCTGTAAGGCTGTGTTGATTTGAATACAATTTTCCAGGAAAGCAGATAGTGGTGGAAGACGGGGCTAATGAACTCTTCTCTCCATGGCGATTAACTGTAGCGCTGGCGGCACTCTTACATACAGCGCTGCACTTAGACCTCAAATTACACTGGAGATCTGATGTAAGATGGTGAAACCTGGCTTTTATGTCACAAGGAGCAACGTTTTATTCCATCGTTCTACTCTATACACTTTCCTTCTGCCGGTTACGTTAACATACTGTAAAGTGCATGAGTTAGGGCCTTCAGTTGTGGAGTTTACTGTTTCCATTAAATGTGAGTCAAAGCAGACAGTATCTCCGCTCTATGACAGTGTGCATCAGCATTCCTGGCTGCACTTCAGACATAAATCGCCCATTTATGACCTTCCCCAGAACAGTAACCAACAGAGACTGCAGCTCCACTCATAAAACCTGCAGCACGTTGAGGTGGATGTGGAGATATTACTTATCCATACACAGCTTCTAAAACGGCAGTCAAGTGGGAGCAGTTGGAAAAAAAAATACAATCCTTATTTATTTATGTATTTATTTATGTAGTTCTCCGATGGAATGCTGGGAATATCACACCCAGTCCTAAATTACCGGTAATTTATAGCATACTTTAGTGCTGATACAAGATAGGAATTATAACTAGCTTGTACAGTATTAACAGAGTAAATTAACTGTAAAACAAACCTCATGCCTATGACATCCTAATTCCAATACTGTATGAATATCCACATAGAATGTAGTCCTTTTACAAATACAGCCTGCTGCTGGATACTCAAAACTTGAAGCAGTTTTGCTTAAGTGGTTTACTTTTAACTAAACTATGAGTACTTAATTTGAATGTTAATCCCATAAAAACCTAATTACACACATCATACTATATTTTTATGAGAAAACCATAAAAGATTTAATTAAGACTGAGTGCTATGGATATCTGGTTAGCAAACTGTCAACTATGTACCAACCCAGGAGACACAATAACTCATTAGCATTGATTCAGAGTTGTGATTTAATAATTACAATTCAATATGCTCAATCTTTTCAGATCGGTTTTGGGCTTCACCAGCATGTTATTGGGATAATATGTCAGAATAGCCCGATTCAATTATTATTCTTAAACAATAACCTTTAAATATGCCGGCAAGACCTTTCCTGTACTTCAGACTGTGATATTTCCAAAGAGTGTAGCCAGATTTGTACCATTCAAACTGCATTTAAAACACCCATTTCTTATTTTGCAATTTGACCTGCAATGATACCCATCTCTTTACAATGAGGATCCTGGGAACATATAAATGACCACAAGGGAACTATTACCAAAAGTAATCGTGATAAGAGCAACATCTTGTGTCACATAACTATGTTTATTTGGGAAGTTTACCACACATTTAAGTGAAACTGAATCATCAAAAAGACTTAATTTCAGCGCTGACACAGCATGCCATAGAGAACTGTAAGGATCCCATCTGTTAAATAATTTCTAAGAACATGAAGGAGGAGGTGAAGCAAAACTCTCAAGACAACTTCTACATTACTCAGTAGCTACTTCTTGTTAAAGCTTTAGTTGCAAGTTACTAAATGGTAGGATTTAATTACTGGTGTATTATTATTGGAGAAATAGTTGTTTGCAATATATTCTGTATTCCATTTTCCATGCAAGCCTCTTTATTAAAACAATGTTCTGCAACTGCATCATTAGGGTTCACAGCACTCCCAAACACACTAATTGCCACACAGTCTTGACACTCTGTTTGTGTGTGCATGTTGCAGCAGGTGTGAGCTCTTCTCTTGTGTGAGCTGAACATCACAGTCCCGAGTTTGACACCATTGTGTCAGAAACTCTGTGCTCAGCTCGTCAGCTCTGGTGCGCTGCGCCCAAACAAGCCTGCTAAAAATGAGCACTTGGGAAGTGATCTGACTTTCGCTTCCCGCTCTCACTCTGTACCAACAGCTGCCTCAGTGGCACCGGAGAGCGTCACTGTCAGACGCAGATGGAATTATGTAGTTCATCATATCATGTGTCTATTCAGAATCGGCGTCATGCAGCCTAAAAAAAGATATGCTTTGGGTGGGAGAAGGTTTGATATTTTAGACACATTTGCATTAGTTTGCAGTTGTCAGGCTGAATTTGACGGCATATCATTTGCTATGTGAGCTGTCAAAGTGAAAAATGTTCCCATCCAAAAACGCAAAGAAATAAATTCTAAAAAACACTGTATGCAGCAGAAACTTTTTCTTCTGAGTTATGTGCATATTTGGTTTAGAAAATTGGCGTTTTTTAGTGCCTCGTGTTCTTGCTAATCCTTTAGAAAGTAGCCATACTATTTTCCTCTTCAGAGAAGTGCTTTTGAAATAAACTGAATATTATTGTCCATCTTCCTTTCAGAATGAAGACTGTGGAAGGCTGCTGCCGAGTAGAAGAATTGGTGAGTGCAGACATCTTTGTATGCTACCTTTCCCCCCTCATCAGCAGACTTTTCTATCATGCTGGAAACTTTCCATCACTCTGAAACTGCTCCTCCCCAAAGGCTATCATAATCTGCTCAGCATGCATAATGTTAATCGTTCAAATATCTCATCAACACAACAGGATAAGCATGCTGTCAGTGCAAAGAGGGGAGTGAGTGTGATAGTGTGTGGTAGACAGGAGGCAGAGGAGCTGCAGCGGAAAAGGAGGAGGGCCTCGGGCGGTGATAGATGAAGAGGGTGAAGGGTGAGAGATCACATGAGATGATGAAACTGAGAATGAAACAGGGAGAGGCAGCAGAAGGACGGGAAGAGGGAAAACACATTAAGGGTAAAGTGGGAGAATTACATGAAGAGAAGGAGAGAGGGTAGCTCCTCTCAGGAAACTCTACGCCGCTATACTCTGTCCTTCTTTCCAGTCAGCTTTGGAGAAGATGATAGCATTGATCATCTTCTTAAAAGACCGCTTTTCCTGTCACTGTATCACCTCACGTCCTACCGGTGATGGCTTAAGTTCCTTTAAAAGGTTTCTCTCATGTCTGCCTAAGGCAAGCTGTTGGAGGGCCTTCTGCATTCCTGCCTGTCTCTATTGCTGACAAACCTAAGGATATAAGTGTCCGTCACAGTAATTGTTAAGCAATCTGCTGTTATTAGATCATATTTAATGGATGGGGGGCAAAGTCAGGGAGTGAATCTACTCCAAAATGCATTTTGACCCTTCTAAAGGCAGTGGGCATATTCACATGGATTGAGATTCTATTGAAAGTGGAAACACATGTTCATCAATCAAAAACAGATAATTCTGTTACATCCAACGCCTCCATGACGGATAGTCAATTTCCATTGTACTTCTCCCAGACTCACACCCCCGGGTTTCCCCCAGGAGTTCCCATCTCAAATCTCTGGGAGGACAAATGAAGTAAATAGATTTGGTTCTCCAGATCTCTCATATTTCCTCCTCTATAAATCCACTTGTCTCCGCATAAATCTTTGGGAAGTTTGTGCCGCCCTGTGCCTCTGATTATTAGCCAGCCAGCGATCAATTTATCACCTTTGAGGACGAAGAGTGGAGGCGTTTGGGGATTCTCTCTATGCGTTTGATTAATGGAGTTGGAGGGGAGGCAGGGCAGTTTTGGGTCATGTAAATTCTCCTCGGCACAAGTGCCTGCCCCACCTGCCTCCTCTTTGTGCTGAATTCATTTCTCTGGCAGTGTGAGAGAGGTTATCGTAAATAAATCAGGTGGTCGCAGTGTGAAAGTGAAGGTTAAGCTTGTTCAAGTAAGTGGTAATGATGGTTCTACTTGGATGAAGGGACCCTGTATCAAAGCCAATTATCCTCTCAGTGAAGGAGGGAAGGGTTGCTGGATTCCACAGACTTTTACTCGCATCATGGCATGCATTTCCAAGCCTTTACCACTAGTCTGTGCTATTGGTCTAGCAAATTCTCCCATGGCTCTTGTGACCCATTTTTTGCCTTGTAAAGAGCTGCAGGAATTTTGGCTGCCCCACCTTATACCTGCACTGAGTGTCTTCCTCGCCTCGGCAGATGCACTACAGTGCCGGGCTGCTGCTCTACTACGCCCTCATTTGTAATTGCCCCCGTGTAAATAATGAGCTGGGGATGATAGGGGCTTCTGGGAAATGTATTTCTAGTGAAGTGGAAGCTGCTCCAGCCAGGTTGAGCGTTGCTGGCTTTGAATAGTGGTTACAAGTCAAGTTGGAAACATTGCATCATAGTTGTGTTTCAACATTGTATATATTGAATCCAGTGTGATTTCCAAATAAAAAGCAATGCTCTATTCTGAGTTTACAAAAGGCATATTTATGTCAGAATGAGTCGTGGGGGTGTGGACAACTAGCAGAAAATATTGAAATAATCAAAACATTAATTTTGCATCGCACACATTTAGAAATCAACGTTTCTGTTTCCGTTTTAGTGTGCGTCTTCACCTCACGTTATGTGCAGGTTCACAGCTCACTCCCCACTGTCTTGGCTTTGGTCCATACTCATCCCTCCTCATAACAAACGAGCCCCCATCAGCCAGCAGATTTCTCCAACACCTGCTAGTAGCGCACATCTTTGTCATGTTCCCTCTCCTCCTCAGTCCCTCTGCTATTCTTCTTCTACCTTGTTTAGGCACTCTAGCCTTTTTAGTGGCAGAGCGTAAGACTCGCCGCTGAGTGGGCAGCGGGGAGCGGAGGAGGGAAGGAGAGAAATAGAAAGAAAGACGCAGGAGGAGGAGGAAGGAAGAGAGTTATCTAACAGGATTAAAGGAGAACAACGGAATGGAGAGCACTTAAAATACTCATGACATGAGCCCTCTTGCAAAAAGGAGGGGATGAGTAACAATGGCTGAATCACTCTTGAGGCTCCCTGTCTCTATACAATATGCTCTCTCTCTTTCTCTCTCTCTTTCCTCCCCTTTCGGCCTCATTTCCACTTAGTGTCCAAGGGGATGTGATGGATCTCAGAGGAGTCATGTTAATAATGTGAGAGAGGGACTGGCTTTAATTAACCAATGGAATAAGAGGTATTCACTTTAGATGGAGCTTCCACTGGAACACAGTGTAAGCCTCGGGTAGATCTGGTTAGATTAGGGGGGGGGGGGGGGGGGGGAAGAGATGATTGCGAGGTGCAAAGAGAGATATCATGTTTTAGAAGGAGATCTGGCGAGACACTTTTGAACTTAGCAAGAATAAATGATAGGCAGATTTACATGAAAGTTGAAAGAAAGAGAATCGTAGATCCAGCAGCAGAATGGAGTGTAAAGCCCGGGGCGAGGTGAATACATGATGAAGTATGTCCTGTCAAGAATCAGGCCAGAACAACTGCTTGGCCCACTTCTTCCTCAAACCAGCGTGAAAGAGAGGAGGGGAAATTATTAGGCAGCAAGGCCGAACACATTTCTTAGCTACCTTTACCGGTCTGTTGCCCACAAGTGTGTGTTTATTGAGATGTCAACAGCAAATAGGAACAAATCACCTTCTACTCACCCCACCATATGGGAATCAGAAAGGTGGAACAACATGACAAATTTCCTCGCAGCGGATCGAACTTCCGGGATAGAGAATAGCACTTCAAACACTCGCTGAGCCTCCTGCCTGTCTGACTCACACTGATAGCAGCCGTCTGGCAATTCGGCCCAAAACACACATACATACACACACACACACACACACAGCCATGATCCTTTGCGCACAGGTGTGGGAGCCAGAGGATTTTGCACACTGTTTTCTACTGTACTTCTCAAACATCCCAAGAGACACCTCCTCCATCTTTTGTAAATAAACACATGGCACATCCTTTGTCCAAAAACTTGACAACCGCCTCCATTTGGAGCCGATTTTAACGTGGCAAACTAATGTGTTTACTCCCGCTATAAAAAGACTCCACTTGGCACATTATATCAGTGGCTGAGGTCTCTGGAGTTGCTGCTGCCTCTCTTTTTATATCGCATAACAAACATGTGACGGCAGTGGGAGAGAAACTCTCCAGCTTTTGTAAATAGGGCACCATTTGAATATTTTACTCATGGCTTATTGAGCATTCATTCCTTTTGAATCATCACTTCCAAAATAGAGGGAGGAAATGGGAAGAAAACATATAAATAAGTAACTGCGAGTGCTGTTCCGTCCTTGTTCTCAGCCAGAGATACCACGCCCTTGATGGTTATATAAGGGTGCATTTTTAATGATAGTAAGATTGTGGCACAAAATAATGACGACCTGTTCGTCTGGTAAATTGAGTGAGAGATGTTGCTTCTGGGGCTGACTCTCCAAAGAGGAGACTTAAGGAGCTTGTGGGAATTGAAAAATAAAGGCTTGGTAACACCGGGGATCTGAGATCGCCTCAAATTCAGCTCTGCGCCATGACAAGAATCATTAGGCTTGAACAAATTATGGAGTAACTCAAAGGCATAATCAGTTGTTTTCAATGATGAGGGTGGGAGACGGAACGAATCGTTCACAGATATAGGAGAGATTAAAAAGAAAACAGACAGCGCTCTGACATATTCTGAATCCACTCTCCTGATGTGTGACAACCCGAGAGAGATGGGAAAGCAGGGAGATGGATAGAAGAATATAAGATGGAAGGATTGAATAAAGCAGAAAATGGTAAGTGCAAGGCACCACTACTGCTCCAATGAAGCCGCTCAGTGGCAAACAGTACAGTCTCCCAGGTGAACGTGTGAATGAGTCTGACCTTTTCTCTCTCTTTGCAACTACTCCCCAAGGCTGTTCCTGTAAATAAGAATGTGTTCTTAGTCAACATGCACTGTCTGATAAAGGTTTAAAAGAGAGCTGGGCAGGGGTGAGAAAGCAAGTGAAGAAAAAGGAAAAGGAAACGGAGATAGTAACAAACGACCTGAGGTTGTGTTGGCTTGAAAGCAACATTTACACCGGAGGAGACGGTAAGGTCAAAGATTGCAGCTGAAATGAGACTTCTGTCAAGGAGGTGCATCAGCATACACTTGGCAATGACTGACTGAATACTAAAGAGAAGGGAGGGAGGAGAGGACAGGCAAAACAGAGAAGAGAATAGGCAGTCGGGAAGAATAACTGTGAATATTAGGGAGAGGACTTTTCAACTGGAGTTGATATGGATGAAGGTGTGGAGGGAGGGAGGAGAGTCTAAAAGTGGAGGAGAGTGTGCAAAAGAGAGATAGTGGCTCTTACTGTCCTCTGGGACGGTCTGAAAAAACGGGAAAGACAGGTGAGATAGAGGAAGAGTGAATGGAGGAGAATGTATGGAGAATTTGGGGATAAAAGAAACGGAGAGGAGTGGAAGGAGATAAAAATAGAGAAGGAGACAGAAGGAGAGACATCCCGGACTAGTCCAAACTAACACGCCAGAACACACTTATCTCCCAAAGTGCAGACAGTACATTATGCCATCAGCACTAAAAAACCGCCTGAATCATCAATAAGTGAAAATGGGCGCAGGTAAACACGGCGCACGGTTTTAAACTCAGAGGTATCAGTGCAGACCTTTTCTCAGTATCCGCCGTGCGTCATATTAACACGCTGTCCATTCCAACATCTAATTAATGCAGATAGTCAAATGCCAACCCTGATGAAGAAGCGTGATGAGGGATTAGCCGGAATAACAAACGCTCTGACCGGCATAACTTTGTCTGCTGATTAGCCAGAGAGAGAGGAGGGGAGAAGCTTTTCTGGATCACTTAAGTCCCTCTTCCTCTCCTTTTTTTCCTCCCTCTCTTTCTCCTCCTACCTCCACTTCAGTGTCCTTAATGAAGACTTCTTCCTTCTGCCATGTGCCCCCGTTCTCCCTGCTTCCCTCCCCTCAGACGCTGAGTGCTGTCCTAATTCCTTTTTGATAGATGGAGAGGGAAGAGGCTCATTAAAAGTGCCTTTGCTGATTGTACTGCTGTTTTTTCGGTCAGGAGGTGTGTGTGTGTGTGTGTGTCTGGTCAAGTTTGTACAGCTAGTTGGAGTGGTGGTGTGCTTAAGCAATTGAAGGGGAATTGTTGTTTTGTAACTGCAATGTACAACTACATTGTATAAAAAAGGGAGCATGCCTGAGTGAATGTGTATGTAGCTACCTGGAAGTAGAAAAACAAGGCCATATAGTGGGGATATATGTTGTGTTTACTCCAGGTGTACAGAACAAAAGGTGAAGCGGAGTTATGAACCAGAACAGACAGTTCTATAATGCATCGAGCAGAGTGTGCTCTAACAAACCAAACACTGCCGGAGTGCCCTTTTCATGGCTCAGAACATGCTTTTCCCACATTGTTAGAGACTGAAGCCAATGAACAAAGAGCAGAATGTTCAGCAGTGTTAACACAAGAGCTGCAGGGACTTTAAGTCATGTATGTAGATGAAACGGGAATATATCCACATTTTAAGAAATATATAACTTATGCACTAGCTTTCCAAGAGTTAGATGAAAAGATCTATAACTCTTTAATCTCTCTCGGATGTAGCGAATAAGCACTAAAACACATTCCTTTAATATGGAAAGTTGATTTTCTTTTCATTCTCAAAGTTTTTCAAGAATTTGGGAAACATTTACTTACAAAGCAATGATCAAATATAGATTAAATCAACAAAAAATTGGCTCAAAAATATCACAGCCGGAGACACAGTCTTCCTGATGAAGAAGGGTAACACAGGGTGTGAACACATTCATTAGTTTTTTAGTACAGATTTTTGGACGGTTACATAAAGGTGACACAAACTAATGTGAAATGACATGTAACGTGAGCTGTACATGATCAAGTATAGCTGAAGCTTTATGTGAAAACATGTTTTAATATACTGTCTTAGCTCCTTCAGTAGAAGCCTGCTGTGTTTTAAAGGCTAAACATGTTGTGTGTTTATCTGAAATCGTATTTTTCAAGCTTGTAACTGACGTAGTTCCTGTGCTGACATTTTGTAATTGCCAATTTAGAATGTCACTGTGTATGAGCAAAATGACAGGTATTGCTGTAATCAGTACTGGCACACTGACCAGTTTAGAGAAAATATGCAAAGAGAAACCTAATTCGTTAGCGAGCATAAAACGCTGCAGTTAAGGTCATATCCTCTGTTTTCAGTCACGGATAGATTTGCATAGAACATAGCTCTCACTGTTTTATATTCTAAATATTTTCTTCAATATTTAGTTAATCCGTTATATTAGCAAATGCAAAGGTGAGAAAAGCTTAGCTGAGATATGCAAACCTTTTTACAACTTAATATTTTCCAATATTCCCGGGGAGAAGTCAAGTTTTCTAATTTAGTATATTTGAACTGTTCAATTCCTGAAAGCATTCAGTGTTAATATCAGTGTCGTGACAAATTTCACAGATGTTAACAATGAGCAGAAGAAAGATGAACTTTCCGGCGTTACAAACACTCAAAGCAGACTTTAACACATCAGGTGTACACCTACCAATGCAAAGTTGAGTGTGACGGTGTGAGTTGAAGTCTAAGAAACACTGTCTGTAACTCTGTCTGTACTAAAGGCTGCCACTCACATATCATATGTGAGTGGCAGCCTTTAGTAGATTATATTAAACCCAGTGATCTGTCTGCATGCTTGTACATAGCTGTGTAGATCATATGAAATCATTCTACAGCATCGAGTCCCCTAAAGAGATACCATTTTCTTCCACAATGCTAATTTATTCACTGATAATAAATTCCCACTATGTTAATCAAAGAGGAGAAGTCAGAGTACATTTGAATGATTTGTTTTCTCTATTCCTCGATCACAGCGTTGAGAGACTTTACCCACTTTTAACTTAGAAAGTACACGGTACTGACATTAAGGAGGTCCGTCAACGTGAAGGATTTTCTTTTTTAGAATGAACTAAAGTCTGTGCGTGCCCTTTATAAAGATATGATATGATGTGTATTTATTATCAAGCTGTTAAAAGTCCTTATTCTTTTGGACCATCCAATACAATTTATGTCATCAAATTCTAAGAAAACAGCAATCAGTCACATTTATGGAATCTGTGACTAGTTCCATAGGATTTTGTGCTTTAAATAATTTCCATTTCACTCAGTCGATACAGTGTATCCCCCTCTCCACCATATTCACAGATATAATCTGTATAAATAGCTTTCAGATGCTCTTTCCTTCCACATGAGATCCAATACGCATAATAGTCTTACACTTAAGGGCTCTGCAGCACAGACGTAATCTCACACATATCACTCCTGAGGACCGGCACCCCTTTATGCAATCATCAGGCCATGAGCTGCATCTACTGCTAAAATATGTGTGCAGCCGACACATGCATGCTATTTTGATGCAAGAATACACAAACACAGATGTCTAACAATAAAACGGAGCTATTAACTATGCATGATGCATATTGGTATGTGACCACAGTGGAGTTGTACACACGGTTAATTGAAAGGACTATTTCAAATATTCATATGCTGGTTTCAGATGTCTCTGTCAGTGTGTTGCTGGAATTACCATCCTTGTGTACATAAGAGTGACTCAGTCCAGTATGTAAAGCTTAGCATCAGCATATTAAAGCAGAAATGTGAGGAGACATGTAGGAATTATCTATTCATTGTCCTGCTCAGAGTTTGTTTCACTCTCTAAAGATGACTGTTTTCCCTTTTGTCTTTTCCTCATTGTTCTCACAATGCTGCCGATTAGTTAATGTTGGACAGTGAGACATGAATCCAACCTCTTTGCTTCAAGAATAATTCTCCTCATTTGAAATGCAAGGCTGTAAAGAAAGTGGGAAAGCACTTAACAAGCACGATGCATGTGTGATTCGGGACCAGAATGTGACAGTGACGGGTGGCTGTACATCCCATAATTTACACACATACGTGCAAAGACTTGAAAGCAAATATTAAATTCACCAGCACCTGACAGCCAGTGTGAATGTGAACAGCAGCAGTAAGGCAGCATATGGCAGGATGTATTTTAATTTGTCACTACTTTGAAGCTTTTGTGAGGTGCACAGGACCTAATACATTCAGACGCAACACATATCGTCTTTGCACACACACCCAGCCACACACACACACATGTAGCATTAATGTGTTCACATTATACTTACACATGACACCCTTCAAAATCTTAAAACAGTTTCCCGTTGTATTCTTGTTATGTATGTGTGTGGCTTGGTAGGATATGAAGGGTTACAGGGTGTGTGCTCAGCATACCGAGAGCACACACACACACACACACACACACACACACACACACACACACACACACACACACACACACACACACACACACACACACACACACACACACACACACACACACACACACACACACACACACACACACACATCAAACAGCCGCCTCTCGTCAGAGCTGCTGCCAGGCCCAGTCTGCAGATTTATCTCTGACCCTAAATAAAACTGTAACATTTGATACATCTGCTGAGTGGGAATGATCAGGGTGATAAATAAAGCAACTAGTAGACTAGAGCTGTGGTGTCCACTGTAATTGTGAGAGTAATGGTGCAACTGTGTGTGTGTATATGTGTGTGTGTGGTTGGAGCGTGCATAGTGAGCTGCATTCTTATTGCCTGGACCAGATCCCTATGTAACAGGGGTAATGATAGTCTCGAGCATCAAAGGCTCAAAGTTGAGAGTTTTAAAGAAGCTCGTCACTATTGATTCTGCACAAAGACGATCTTCCCGGGTTCATTATATAGGAGCTCTCGGCCCTCACTCTAGGCAGCGGGGGCCAAACAACAGGACGAGTTCCTTTTGTTGTTTAGAACAAAAATGTGTTTTAATCATGTGCTGCATGCACTGGCTTTAAAGTCTAAACCATGCCTAATGAATAGTATCCGACTTACTTGAGTTCCTGGGGCTTTTTCACAATTAATACACAAATTGAGCAGAGTAAAAAGGAACTACTTAGCAGTGTGAAGAGAATAAAGTCAGAATGGGGGGCTACAATGTAATTGCTGAGGTTGTCTCTCAAGAAGATAATGTTTTTCTGCTTGAAGCCTTTGAGTCTTTTAAATTGTCAAAACAGCCAAAAATCATGCATTTTGTTTGTGCTGTGTAAGTGAAGTGTCAAATCTAGTTTTGTGAGAGTGCTATGGTGAAGAATAATGCATATTCATTCAGTTATTTTAGGTTGTTTTGGTCCACTTTTTGCAGCTGGAGTTGATCAAAGTATGTAAAAATGTATTAATGATGTGTGATGGTTATAGCGTCTACTTTGCATATTAAAACTTGAGTTAATTCATCCGAACATCAGACGTTGCTAAAGTTCAGCGCAGAGCTCTGAATGTGCTTGCACAGATGGCCAATTGTTTATGGTGGACTTGGAGAGTATTAGACAGGCAAAAGTGTAAACATCAGTGTGGGCAATCAATATCTCATTAGGGTGTCTGCTTTAGTCTATGTTTTGTCGCTTTGCATTCTCCACACACACTTTATCGGACTCCAGTCATTTGGTGGGAAGGGCAAATCCGTACATGGCATTAGATTCAGGGGAATATACCTCGTCTCCACACGCTCTCTGCACACTTGCTCCGAGTCCATCATCCGCGGATACCATCAGCAGTTTGGAAAACATCCGAGCTGCACAACTGCTTGAGTTTCTAGCATCATCCCCTTTAGCATATTTTTAGGCCGAGGGAGTCAGGGGCTTAAGATAGCTGCTGGTGCTGGTACACTGGGAGATAATGCAGGATGAGCCTGGGGCAGAGGAGGGCTGGAAAACTCCTCTTGTCACTTAAGATAAGAAGAGGGGAATGGGACCGGCTGCTGAGGGACCGGCTAAGTGCTTGTCGCTGTCCCTTCAGCTTTCCAACAACAGGCCACTATAGTGCATGTGGACAGGCAGATGCCCATCTCGCCACAATCACTCGTGTACGGGGTTCATTCCCACATGGGCAGAGGGAGAGCAAGGTTGATGAAAGTCTGTTTAAAGTTCCACTCTGAATTGTGCCTCAGCTGTCACACTATGTAAACCGATTTCACGAAAGGTGTCGGGTAGAATAGTGGTAAAGGTATGAAATGTCGGCAGACTCTTAGGATGATAGTCTTTCAAAGACACACTCGTAAAGTTACATTATTTTAAAGGAGAGCATGTTTAGTTCAGTTTATCACTCAGTTTTTGCTCAGCCTGGCCTTGGAACTTAACACTTTTCATAGAAGGTCTTTGTTACAATCTTTGGCTTAGAAATGTCAGTAAAGTGCACATTTAGGAATGTCTGATTTAAGATCCAGGTGCAGTGTGGGAAATGTTGCATCTTGCATTGTTGGGAGCTTAATCTATTCTAGCAACAACAAAAAAGTCCTGCAACTATATTGAGGTGCTAAACTAAATTGTTCTTGAGTTCCCACGATGATTTAAGCATTAATGAAGATATATTGAACAACTGTTGAGTAAACTTGATGACATTCTCCACTTAAACATGCTACTTTTTTGCCCTCAGGAACAGCTGATGGCAAACAACAAAATACATTTCTATTCCCTTATTGTAAATGATTGATTGTTGCTTTGTGGTGGTACATTATAAGGATGTTCAGTTCAGAGGGATGTCTGTGTAAGAAATCTGTAGTGAGATACTAGGGGAAGTGATGCGTGTCGGGCCTCGCTCCATCGCCCTGTCTGCAGAGAGTATTTACAGGCCGAGGTCAGACAGTGCTGCTATCACTGTAAGTATGAAGTTAAAGAATCATATCTGCTTTGATTACCACCGCTTAAATGTATAGTGACTATGGCACATTTCATTATTCACCTAAGTGCATGTGATCTCATCACATTACTTTCATTATAACCATTGTAATAATCTTCCCAGAGGGGATTTAGTTTTATGATGTAAATGCTTCATGTTATTGCAAAATGGACTGAAGGGGTCTTAGCAATACAATTAATTAGGATATAAGTAGCGAAATGGTGGCTGGTGTAATTGCAATGAGAGAGTGTAACCTTGCGGGGCATTAAAGGCTTCAGAGGAAGAGGACTGAGTGACTGACAGACATTTCTCTTCACTTATCTGTGACGCCGGCTCAGGATCTGTTTTGTTTATGATGCTAGGTGATTGATAAATTACCGCAGCCTCTCTGGCATTTACAGGCACACAAACATACCCGCCCACCCGCCTCCTTTCATCGGAAGGTCAGCTGCTATCCTAAATGTGTTTATTTTGAAGGTAATTGCATCAGATTTGACGGTGAAATACCGTCACCTGCTGACGCTCCGTTAGAAGATTAGCACCAAGGCCACAGCCGGATCGATCACTGTGCCGGCCGGAGGGAGGGGAAGGTCAATGGGTGTGATATTACTCAAGTAGGGGGAGATCTGATGTCAGTGGCTTTAATTTGTGAGAGGATAAATAATAGGGAGAGTTTACGGACAAGGTAGATTGACATCAGAGATAAGCCGACAGCACAGGAGAGGAGGGGCTAGGAAACATTTTAAACTGTGCAAAACAGTCCATTCATCCTATGGAATATTATAACTCGTGTCACTTCATACGTTTATTGACATGATCCTACTCTATCAGCTCACATTGAACAAGCGCTCCCTCCTCTTCTGTCAACAGAAGCTGGCACATTTCTGTTTCCTTCGGTGCACTTTCTGAATGCTGAGCACATCCTCTGTGATCATCAGAGAGAAGGAGCTGACTAATCTCAATCCGTAAATGTATTCAAGTTCAATAAAAGCCATTCATCAGCTTAAACCCGCCTGTAAGTTCAAACTAAATTTGGGCCACCTGGGAGAGATCTAAATGACTGGAGGGAGTGTGGTTAAGCAGCAGGAGTGTGAAGGAACGGCAGGAGAGGAACGTGTCCTCTGAGTGTGAAGCCGCAGCTGTTAGCTCCTCTGTGTGTTACTAAAGGTTTGGCTATTGTCCCCCCCTCAGTAAACAGTGTTACAGGTGTGTTGTGTTTGGCAGGCCATGCACTTTATTACTGATTGGTTAGAGTGACGTTGGAGAGAACAGAAAGGATGAAGCATCAATGAGTTCAGAGCACATTTTCGTCTGTGTGTCTGTTTTTAAAATCTCCAAGTTGAACTTTTAAGTATACCATATCCTTTTAGTTTTATGATATTAAATAGTTTTTATGTTATACTGTTAAATAATCATTGCAATATTGGTGGAGGATAATTAAAGTGTTGCATTTTTTAGAGCTGCAATAACTCATCGACCTACAGAAAAAATGTGCATGGAAAATGTCATGGAAAAACTACTCTTTCAATCCTCTCAAAATATGGAGATGTTATGCTTTTCTCAGTTTTAATTCATATAAAGGTAAATATGTTAGCGAAAATATTTGGCAAATTAATTGATAATGAGAACAATCCCTTTGTTATAGTATTATTATGTTGGATTTATAAGACATTCAGTCCTTTTTAAAGCGTCTTCAAGAATACATCGAGATGAATTCTTAAGAATTTTAAATGCTTTAAATGTTATATTAAAGGTAGGGTAGGTAAGTTTGAGAAACCGGCTCGAGATACACTTTTTGTTATATTCCATGGAATGCTCTTAACATCCCGATAGCAATGAATATCTGAAGTGCTTTGACAAAAAATCCATAAAAAAAATTCATCTGTGGAAGCCGTAATACTGTAAAAAGTACGACCAATCATTTTAGCCGGCCCGGCTAAAATAACTGGATGGCCTACCTGCCTGTCAGCCTTCCATCTGTGTACAAACTTATCTCGTGCCCTCATTGGTCATGTGCGCGTTCGTGTGTGTTGGAGGAGGGGCTCTGTAAGGAAGTGGCAGATTTTCTCCGGTTGTGTATTTTCAAATTCTAGCGATCTCGAGCCGGTTTCTCAAACTTACCTACCCTACCTTTAATGTATATTTAAATGTATTTATTTTCTGGAGCTTCAACAGGTAGTTGACAAATATTGTCGAACAACAGGTAAAAGAAATGCCCAGAAATCCTCGTTCCATCATCTCAAATAAAGAGATATCATCCTTTTCTCCTTTTGTATCATTATAATGTCAACGGAATCGATAGATACATTATACTAATTGTTAGTTTTACTCCTTCTATGTTTGTATATAAATCACTCAGCCCTGGGTGGAGTGAAATCCAGGAATAAAGAGAGACTTGGAGCATGCAACCTCTCTCTGGAGACTTAGTGTGGTGTGCAGTGGAGCGTGAGGCTGCACCCCCCACCTCAGTCACACCCTGCAGTCCCTCTCAGGTAAACTCACACAGCAGAGCCCGCAGACCAAATGAGAAAACACAGCCGCACAAACAACAATATAAAACTGTAGGAGCTCCTCTCAGGCTGCAGTTTAGAGGCTCTTTGCAGAAGCGGGGAAAGATATATTTTGCTGCGTTTCTTTATTTAGAAATCAGCAGGCGGTTGAAATATATGGTTTGTCAGGCTTTTAAGAGATCATCAAACAAACGCTGATTCGTGTTGTAATTACTTCTAACATGAGTAACTTGACCTCACTACCTTCAGTCCCTCTCTTTGTCTCTGTCCCTTCTTGTAATTCAGGCAAATGGGAAATTCAGGATCATCAATTATTCCTGTAAACAAGTTTGGCCATGTAGAACATTCAATTACACATTAAACATTAATAGCTGAGGCTTATTTCAACCATCCATTAGATTGTGTTAAACATGGATACTCAATCTTATTAATAGAGCGTGAGTGACTGTTTTTTCAACCAGGAATTTAATCAGGAAATTATAATGGTGGCATTTTGTTACAGAGCAGAGAATTACTACAGTACACACACGCAGAGAACGTAATGGACAAAAGAAAAGCAAGCAGCGAGAGTGAGATAAGAGACAGGAAGTACAAATGAACAGTAACACAGACTAAGGGAAGGAGAAAGAGTCCGAGGGCAGCGATATGAACAGGAGAGAGCACAAACCTTTTAATGTGAGTGTTGGATGAGGGCTATGGAAGCAAGCTGCATTTATCTGTGAATAATACACCTCTGAGACTCCAGTTAGATCTTTACAAGCCTTAAAAATACAGAGCAGGGACTCTGCGCCCAGCGGTGGTTAAGCAGAAGAGCAGAATTCATGCTTGGAAGTAGTACTACTAGTTGTTTGCATAAGCCCTCTGTGTTACACACTTAATAAGGGGATAATTGCATTGATTTACACTCTTTGGCATAAACCATTACTCACATTTTGTCACTTAGTATTCTACGTGTAGCTGAGGAGAGCTGTTCAGTTAAAGAGGCCTCTTGTATGTGCTGATGTGAACAAACTCTGTTTAATCCACTGTTCAGTGTTATTGAACAATAATACCGTCACAGACCTTCTGCCCAGTTCCAACACCCTTCCTGCCTTCACTTGTCTCTATCGCACTTTGTTTGCTTGAAAAGCCACGAGAGTGTTGTGTGAAATATAACAGAAAATGCTGTTGACTGAGGTCAACGCTCTGCACACAGATCAGACAGGTCTGGGCATGAAGCCCAGCACTCAGACAAGAGAGGGATTCACTTCCAGTTGATATCACAAGATCAAGTATACTCTCATTTATTTAAACACCTCTAGGTCATTTGAGACTGAATTACACAGAAAGTTTGATTGAAATGTTCTAACAAGGATTATCTTCTGTGTATAAAAATCAATGTTTTTACCCTGGGTACAGTATCAAGACACATTAAAATACAATTAACTATTTTTCTCTATGACAAACGACATAAAACCCACGGTAAACATCTGCATAGTTGTATCGTTTTTTAGGGCACATTGTAAGATAAGTATGCAGAGGAAAGTTTGTGTGAAAGCATGAATAACTTGAGGATGAAAGCTCATGGCTTATATGGAAACCGAAAATGAAGATGCAAATGCATAACCAGGAGGGTTACACTTTCAGTGGGGTGCAGAAATTAACATCTTACAGGAGGCATAGAAAAAAAAGTGCCAGTACCCGCCCTGCCACCGCGCCAGCATCAACAAGGGGCTGCGATGTGCAAAGAGGCAGGAGACTGGAAGTGTGTGGAGCTGAAAGGTTGTTAATTAGTGTTCATCACACGTTCAGGGGGCGTCATTCTAAATTTAAAGATGTTGTCGTCGCTTTTCTTGTGGATGTGTTAGAAAAGTATTTTTCCAACAACAGTGGGAAAAGAAAAGTTATCCGGTATATTGTGTAAGGCCTCTGTATGTTCTTGACTCCCGTGTGTAATGTTTTATTCATCGAGAGTGTTTTCTCCCCACGGCAAATCTACACCCCCATGTTGTTTTGCTGACAGCACTGATACATGCTTTTTTTGTCTCGGCACATCTCTCTGGAAAAGAGACTAAATGTCAGCATTAACTGCACATATCACTTTGTTTTAGATAACCACTGTGGAATGAGTAGAAGAAACAAACCTCTTAACAAGCTGCGGGCAAAATGTCAACGCCACATGAGTCCTGTAACCTCTTTTAAGATATTAATGTGGAAATTGAAAAATGGAGGGAACAATTTTACAGCACCTTGTAGACAAACGTTAAATTCAGTGTTGAGAGTTATTGGCTTGGGCTTTGGTTCCTGTCTTTACTTCTCCAACTTTGCTAATCACTAACTCTGTGATTTAGTATTCTGTGGCGTCACCTCCAGGCGGTGGAGGCTGGTGTTGCTCTGACACATGGAGATTTAGTTTCTAACCAGTGCCTCCGCCCACAGATATTATTATGTCTGGAGCTAAAGAAGCGCCGATGGAGAGTTGGCTCTCTTCAGTAACAGCTGGGCCATGTCTGAGGCATCACATGAAATCATGTCACTGATCTGACACTAATCATGTGTGTGGCTATCTGATGGCAGTCCACTCATCAGACCCACGGCCTCCAGCAACACGTCTCTTCTCTGTCTGCTGATTGTTCCTCAGCTCTGAGCTCTTTGTGACGGCACATCACAGGAAGCACTGTGCAGGAGTAGAGAGAGAGTATTTCTACAGCCAGGATAGAAGATCTGCTTTGATCTAAATGCTAACATTAGCATGCTACTAATGGCAATACTAACATGCTGATGTTAAGCTTAATAATGTTTACCATGTTCACCATCAGAGCATGCTAACATTTGCTGAATGGCACCAAACACACACTACAGCTGATGCTCAGTACTTTGGCAGGTATTTTGTTTTGGTTAATAAGTATTTTTGACGCTTGAGATATGTTCCAGTTATAGACTTAATTCATCCTGAGAGAGTATGACACGTGTCCCAAATGTCATCAAAATAGTTTGTAGCAGTTCATCCATTATTTGTTGAGATATTTCACACAAATATGTACATTTTGGATGGATTTAGCTACCAAATAATTGCCTAATATAAATGTTTTAGGGATGTTACTAGCATGCCTCTAACAGGTTAATTATAAAAACGAACTAGAACAATATTGCTTGATGAATGAGAATACAGCTTGAAACTAATCAGTTCCTTCCTTGGCCTAAATTATTTCCGAGATACAGACAAGAAGACAAAATGGTTGACATAATATTAGTAGCATCAGTTAATCTATTACCTGTATTGCTAAAGCAGCAGACTTAGATTATTTCTGAACTATTGACCCTCCACGATGTATTATAAGGTACTAATCCAAAGCCTTGGTGTGAACAAAACACTCAACAATGGAGGATTTAGTTAGGATATAGTTTGCAGGAGTCAACTGCAATGGATCAGATGTTGACTTAACTAATGAAAATGAATAGTATCCCAAAAGGCATTTTATGATGATGCACCATGTCACAGATGTGCAGCAGACTCTAGCACAGATAATATTGTAATAGCTGTGAAAATGGACAACTGCGTGACTTGACTTTGAAATGAATCCAGCAGTCCATTTCATACAGCAAGGAAGTGTGTTTGATGAGAACAAAAAAAGAAAAAAACACTCTCTTCATGGTAACTTCAGAAGAATTTCTTCACGAAGACGAGTATCGATTGGACATTCTTGAGTTTGATAACCAACACTTGTTTTTTTATAGTCTCTAACACCTCACCTGCACCTCTGTCCCCAGCACACAAAAAATACAGTGTTGAAGCAGAGAAATCTAAGCAGCAATTCAAAATAAGTCACCTTTGAAGAGAATCATGTCTAATTTAAAATAATTATAATAATATTAATATTAATCTTAATATTCTAAGTATAATAAGAGTAAAACATATAATAGGAATAATAAGAAAATAAATAAAAATAATAAAGACTGATGATTAGTGCTTTTTATCTGAAATGGACTATTCTTTTCTTGCTGAAAATCTAAATAACTGGGATAAAAAGTATTTTATATTTCCAAACCACAGTGCATGCCAAAAAGTGAGCTTTAAAGGAATCAATAGGCCTTGATACACAGCCCAAGCTCTTTTATATTGTGGTAATTTTGTTTTATGTGGCTTTGAAGACCTTAGCCTACTTATCTCCGCTGTAATAATGTCTTTTGAATATTCAGTCTCCGGTTCCTATCTCTGAATAAACAGTAAGCTCCTGTAAAGTGAAGCAGCTGCGTGCAGTGTGCAGAGGTCCTGCTCCACATTGTGTTGCAGGATTTTATTTCCCCGAGTCTTCTGGCACTCGGTGCTAACACAGACCTTCCCTGGCAGCCCGGGCGTGTGTGAGCTCAACCCTGACTGTCCCCCACACACCCCAGGGCTTTGTGAGAAATGAGGCCGTGGAGAATGAGATAATAGCGTTATGGAATGGGAGTGTGTGGACTCAAGCCTTTCACATGTGTGTGTGTCGATTCTATTTCCTGCGTGGAGCATAATTGTGTCCTCTCATGTGTAAAAACTATCAATCAGGTTCACTTAATGCTGTGTCATTATGGGTAAATTACAATTCCACAGTGATCGATAGGGTATTGACTGTCATATTATGTGTGTTCAGTGCATAATGATAAATCCTTTTTAACTCATTGCCAATTAATTCTGGATATTACGTTTGTGTTTGTGTGTCCAATGGGAAGCAAGGAGATGGGCAGACTCTCAATATTTACAAAAGCATGGCCAGACTTCAACATGGAAATGAGTTTACTGTTCACACCTAAATTAGCATTATGTGTCAGATAAGACAGAGAATGGTTATTTTGGATTTTTGTTTGCTGTTTTTATATCCACTACTCCTCTCTCTTTGACCAGGCACATTATTGCTTTATATCATATCAGTATGTTGATTATCTATGGGTTTTGTACTGACAAGACATATAAATATATCACATGCAGAAACTAAGAAACTATTTCCTGTAAACCATTCATTCCTAGTGAAATAATCTGCAGCCTTTTTTATATTGTATTATATAAATACCATCTTTCAAGATAAGATCCATTCTTCCTATTCCAATCCCAAAAAACGATTTTCTATCTTCTCCACCCTCCTGGACCCCCCCAGAGCCCCTTCCCCCTCCTCCCTTCTTCCAAGCGACTTCGTTAACTACTTTGAAAAAAAGGTTGATGATATTCGCTCTTCTTTTTCCAACTCACCATTACTCACCACTGGGTCACCAGACCCACCGTTCACCCACACACTAACCTCCTTTTCCCCTCTCTCTCCAAGTGAGGTTCTTACCCTCATTACCTCTGCCCGTCCTACCACCTGTCCTCTGGACCCTATCCCCTCAAACCTCCTTCAACTGCTTCTTGCTGTCTCTGAGGAACTGCACACTGAAGCAGCCTCCCTCTCCTCTGTCATCATCCTTTTGGACCTGTCTGCTGCATTCGACACGGTGAACCATCAGATCCTCCTTTGCACTCTTCAAGAACTTGGAGTTTCAGGCTCTGCACTTTCCCTCCTCACCTCATACCTCGAAGACCGCACCTACAGGGTAACTTGGAGAGGGTCCGAGTCCGACCCTTGTCAATTAACTACAGGGGTCCCTCAGGGCTCTGTCCTTGGTCCCCTCCTCTTCTCTCTGTACACAAACTCGCTCGGATCGGTCATTAGCCCGTATGGTTTTTCATACCATTGCTACACTGACGACACCCAATTAATTCTGTCTTTTCCCCATTCTGAAACCCAGGTCGTCGCATGCATCTCTGCTTGTCTAGCAGACATCTCTCGGTGGATGTCTGCTCACCACCTCAAGCTCAACTTTGACAAGACTGAACTGCTTTTCCTTCCGGGAAAAGAGTGTCCCACTCTTGACCTAACAATCAACATCGGCCCCTCTGTTGTTTCCCCGACTCAGACTGCAAGGAATCTGGGTGTGACCCTAGACAACAACATGCAAACATCGCTGCCACAACCCGCTGCTGCAGATACACTCTTTACAACATCAGGAGGATACGTCCCCTCCTGACCCAGAAAGCGACGCAACTTCTGGTCCAGGCTCTCGTCATCTCACGCCAAGACTACTGCAACTCCCTTCTGGCTGGTCTACCTGCATGTGCCATCCGACCTATGCAGCTCATCCAGAATGCAGCGGCTCGTCTGGTCTTCAACCTTCCTAAATTCTCCCACACCACACCGCTCCTCCGCTCCCTTCACTGGCTTCCAGTAACTGCTAGAATCCACTTCAAGACACGGGTACTAGCGTACCATGCTGTGAATGGATCTGGCCCTTCCTACATCCAGGACATGGTTAAACCATACACCCCAGCACGTGGACTCCGCTCTGCATCAGCCAAACGGCTCGCTGCACCCGCACTACGAGGGGGACCCAAGATCCCATCAGCAAAAACACGTCGGTTTGCTATCCTGGCTCCAAAATGGTGGAATGAGCTACCCATTGACATCAGGACAGCAGAAAGCCTACACATCTTCCGGCGCAGACTGAAAACTCATCTCTTTCGACTCCACTTCGAGCAATACAATTACTAACAAAGCACTTATATACTAATAAAGGACTGGCTTGCTAGTTGAGTAGCACTTGAAATGTTTTGGCTCTATGAAACCTGATGTACTTATATGATTCTGTTTTCTTCAAGTTTGTATCTTCTTGGTCGAATGCACTTATTGTAAATCGCTTTGGATAAAAGCATAAGCTAAATGCAATGTAATGTAATGTAATAATGCACGTATAAAGCAGTGTACTTATTCTCACTGTTTTTTCTATAATACCCGCAGACAATGATCTTCAAACATTATGACTCATTTTTCCTGTTTTTCAGTACCAGCAATCAGTTTTTATGCTAATCCTTATTTTTGTGCTTTCACAGTCCCTACTTTAACATCTCTAATGTGGCATATAATTTATGTGAAACTTAAGCCCTGCCAACAGTATGATTTTATTTTCAAAACTCCATTTTGTGCCAAATCATGGAGTAACAACTGGACTCCATCCCATACAGTTTCCCCAGGAGTCTTATAATGATGTGTTGAAAATCCTCCTGGCTTTATTACAAAGTGCTATTCATTTGAGAGAGGTAGACAAAGAGACTGCAAGCAAAAGTGTGTATTCCTGAGTGTGTGTGTCGGTGTGTGTTTGGTTTACTTTATTTCTGTGTGCCAGGCTGTGTGTAGTCGTGTGCATGACTAATACACACAGTGTGTGAGTGAAAGTGAGTGTGGCTGACAGATAATCTCTACCTGCCGTTCAGTGTGTGCGCCTCCTTGTAAGTGCTTCCTTATTTCTCATTAGGACTTGAGCAGGAGAGGAATTAGTGACACGGAGTGAAAGCTATGCCTGCTTTAATAAAACTGCTGATCCAATTTAACAAAACTGGATTATGTTAATATTATCATAATGCACCCAACTCAACGGAGCCTCGGTGAAGGTTCTCCTTGTAAATTACCTGTTCCAGCTCAGTAATTAACGTGGTTCAGAGAGGGGGGACATGACTTCACCACTAGATACACTGATACAGTTTATCATATCTTCTCCTGTAACACTGTTTCTTCTGTGCACTGTTTTTGTATGTTATACCTGCATTGGTTGACGTTATTTCAATAGATATGTTTGTCCAACTCTTTGCTGGAAGATGGCTAAATCGATATAACTTGTTATGAAGGTAAAAGATTATTGAACAGTTTTTCCATGAGGCGTGTAATTGTAATTGAGCAATCTAAGAACCCTCTAGAAAATATGAAACAATAGAAAACGGTAGAGCATATACATTTCTAGTGACAGCAGGATAGAAATAGATGAAGCATTATGTTTATGGTGGAAATCTAGGGGGAGGAACAGAAGTGTGGGGGACATTATTCACTGCCTGACGGTGCAGCTTGTTATTCGTGCATACAGTTCCTCGATTTCTTTTCTTCGCCTGCCATCTCTCAAGCGAGGTGATTATCGTGCCAAGTTAAAGAGGAAAGTTTGAGAGTGAGGAAATAAAAGCAGTGAGAGGTGGGTGCACAGTAACAAGAGAGCAAATGAATGATGGCGTGTAATGCAGCAGTGACACATGTAACAGCCTCTTTGCATCTCAAAAGAAACGAGTGCAACAATGTGACGCTGCTTTATGAGTGACTCTTGTGGCCTAACACTCAAATAATGAGATTAAAACTGCTCTATGTGAATATAACAAAAACATGTCAGTATCTAAAGTGAAATTGCAAATATAGGCAGCTTAAGAGTTTCCTTTCAAGGTAATGTGTTTCGGGGATAGTAGCCACTGTCACACTTCCAAAACACAAAGCACCAATTAAGTAATCAAATAAGAAACAGCTCGAAAACAAGTTTGTTTTGTTCATGCAGATACGTTGTGGCTAACCCCAATTTAAATGTTCAGTTAATTAAAATCAAAAGGTGTTGGGATACAAATACGTTTCCTTTTTTTTTTTACAGTCAGCTGTCCCTGAATACACCTTTGAATAACTTTTATCGGCTGGAAGTGTGGTGCATATCTCTGTAAGTTAGCATATCTTCTGGAGCAAAGTGCCTTGGTCAATACGTTATTAAATGATCTCCTTTTAATAATTGATTTTGTAAAGTCTGGAAAATGTCACCGAGCATGCATGTGGACATTCTGGTCGTGAGGAATCCGCTACATCTGCCATGTTAATCACATTATAGTAATTTGCTACCCGATGCAATGTTCTGGCATTGTAATGTGTTTTTTGCACATTTTTGGATGACAGTGGTTTTTGGGCATCTGATGAAATAACTTCAAGATTTGAAGGTGCACACTTGTTTCAAAAACACAAAGCTAACCTATTATTGAAACCCCATCTTTGTAACTGCTTCCTGTTCAAACAGCAGTTCATTAACGTATGTTGTTAAGCCTCCATGGTCACTGTTCTGTGCTTAACCCAAAGGGTAGCCCTTTAGCAAGGCCTGTGGACATTAGACGCCCCCAGCAAACACATACAGCTATCTTCTTCTCTGACCTGCAGGAATGTTAGTGCACATGTCAGTGCAGCAAAATTCCCATCTGGCTCCAGGCCTTAGTCTATAACGAGGGACAGTCGAGGACACGTCCTCTGCTGTATTTACAGACCTGGAGTCTCCATATGGCAGCCACCAGAGGACTCATTAACACACGTTTCTATGTTGGTGTTGGTCAAGAAAGTGAGCGTAGTATTGCTCAGGGACATGGTGGAGCATCTTTCTATGTACACAGAGATCGGCAACGTAAATATGGAGCTGCCTCTCCAGATCCCCGCTGCTCACTGTAAAAGGTAATTAACACGAGGAAAGTGTGTGAAAGGACGCTCACTTCAGTGCTATATTCTGATTGAAAAGTGGATACATGTCAAAATGTGACTAACACCAAGGCTGAACATGAATACAAAGAGTCAAACAGCAGATTGCTTCGTGTCCTTGATGCTTTTATAAACTGCCTCTATAAAAAACATTTTGGCTTGAATGACGAGTTAAGATGACTTTCTGTAGTCGGATTGCATGGTTTTTAGACTTATACATCTTTACAGAGACACAAGTGAACCTCTGAAAGTGTTCTTTAAAATCAGGTCAAGGGCACATTTTCTTTTAGTTCTGAAAGGGATACAACTCAAACTAAAATCAGTTGAATTATATAATTTTTGGCAAATTTACCACAGCCCCTTGATATGTAAACCCTACCATAATAATTTGTTTTAATATTTTCACTTTTATTGAACACTTTAACATTTTATATTCATATATATTTATTTAAAATATAAAATGATCGCATACTTTTACTTAAACTCTTGTGTTTGAATACATGTTTTGATTCTTATTTTGAATAGTTTTATATTTTGTTTGTTTCATTCTGAGATTGAGCTACCCCTCAGAAAACCCAGTTTTCCCTTGGATAAAACAAAGTATTATGATTTAGATTCTGCTCATGGATTTGAGTAAAAAGCTTGTTTTTATTTGTATTAAGAAACCATTTTTATGATACAATATATTATTGTCATTATCCAATGGGATAATGGTTTTAACAGAGGACATATTATGCTAATTTTCATGTACAGGTATATTAGTTTTGTTATGCCTCCACTGTGACATGTTTCCATGCTATAATGTAAAAAAAACTCTTTATTTTTACTGCCTGTGCTGCAGCACCTCTTTTCACCCTCTGTCTGAAACCAGAGGCCAGTCTGCTCTGATTGGTTAGCTCGCCGGCCCTGTTGTGATTGGTCAACCGCTTAGAGATTTCCCGCCCCTTAGCCCATTAAGTAAAATGTGTTGGACCGCTAGCCAATAGAAACCCGTTCCGGAAGTAAACAAAGGAGTCAAATGGAGGCGTTTCAGGCAGGGGGGGAGTGTGTTGGTGCATTTACATGCACAAAAACCATTAGAACTACAGGAAATGGACAACCCCAAAATACAGAGGACGGACTCTTTAATGAGAGGTTGATCTTATAGTTTAGACCCTTTAAGCATTTGTATTTGCATTGGACCGATTTTTATTTTGCATCATTGTAAATTAAAGCATGACATAATCTGTTGGCATGCTGTGCTCTGATGTAGATGTGGAGTGTAGATCTAAGCAGCCTGTCTCGGCTCAGACTCCCACGAAACATGCACCATATTACACAAAGCCAGCCTGCACTGTGTATTAGTGCCAGGCAGCAGATGGGTACGCCACCCCTCGACCTCTGACCTTTCACCTTCAGAGGAGCAAGGCCTTGGACTCCTTCCAGCGGTCTTCATCGCTCTCAAATGTTCTGCCAGCATGAATCAAGGACGCGTGAGCCAATTGGGCCAGATGCTGTCTCTATGAGACTTGATATGATATCCCAACAGATTTTATTGGTAATAATACAAGAAGTTTTAGGTGTTAAAGCAGCAGCATATTCACAGAGATGCAGGGAATAATATGATGAATCACAGCTCTGGGAGAAAGAAACTAACTGCATTTACTGAAGTATGTTGCTTGATTACCATTTTGATACTTGGGGGCGGCAGTGGTTCAGTCTGTAGGGGATCTGTAGGGGATTGGACTTTGGACCGAAGGGTCGCAGGTTCACGTCCCGATCGGACCAAAAAATACGGAGTGTGGACTGGTACTGGAGAGGAGCCAGTTCACCTCCTGGGCCATTGCCGAAGTGCCCTTGAGCAAGGCACCTAACCCCCAACTGCTCACTGGCGCCGGCTAGACTGGCTGCCTCTGCTCTGACCTCTCAACTGCATGTGCATGTGTGCATATAACTGTGTGTATTTGTATATGTATGTGCATGATGTAAAAAGTGTGTACTGTATGTACCTGTATAAAAAACGCATGTGTGTGTACGACAGAGTGGAAACTGAATTTCCCCCTCGGGGGATTAATAAAGGTCCATCTTCTTCTTCTTACTTATGATTCAAGATCAAAATATGTATATATAAATAGTTTGCTTCTTCATGCTCATGTGCAATTCAGCCAAATATGGAATTTCTTTTTTCATTAACTGATTCAGATACAATGCAAATAAGAAAAATTCAAAATGTAATATCTAAGTTCATATAATATAATACAATAATATAATAAACATGATTAGTGGGTTTCTGCATTTTGAGTACTCAATTTTTATTATTTTAATCGGATTACTATATTATGTAAAATAGCAACATTTACTTTACGTGACTGTGTTATTGCTGCTTTTATTGCGTTTTTTCTTGTTCACCTCAATTGGCATAATTGGAGAAAAAGTTATAGTTAAGCTTATCGGGTTTGACTTGAAACCAGTTTGTACATCCTAAACAGCACAATTTTGCTCTTTGGAAGCATGTTTTAGCACAAATTGCCTCGACAGCCTGAGATAACGGGCTGATGTGGAATGAAACAGATTCAATGATTGTTTCTCCTCCAAGTTGTGTTATGGCTGCACCCCTAATCAGCTCAGCCTATTGTGTCAGTCGTTTGACTGCCTTTGTTCATTTAATTACCAAATCCTGATGACGCAAGAGAAAATTATATTTTTGAAGAGCATGCTAATTAACGCGGCTTGGTAAAGAGACGTCAACACAGGAATAACAAAAGAAGAGAGAGAAGGCTGGAGGAGTTTGGGTGGAATGCATGCTGTGACATAGCAGAGGTTTTACACAGGGGTTGAAATTTAGCAGGAAAGTGGTGTCAAAACTGAGCGAGAGAGTGAATTTAAAAATAAGGTTACAACAACACAAGTTATTGCTGAAGGAAAAGGCAATGGCCTTGAGGCAAGGTGTCACTAGTCCTGAGGACATAATGCAATTAGGCTGTCACTCAGCGCGTTGATGTGCATAATAAACTAAGTAAAGTGTATTAAGGGCTTAAACATACTCATATGAAACAATCAGTTTTGGCCTCAGGAGAGAAGCTTTTCATCATTAGCACTTCTTCTTCTGCTAGCTGTACTTCCCCATCCACACAGGTGGTGCAGATCCATTTTTATGTCCGTCTGATTGGTGTCCAACATTGTGCTGTCATGTTGGTCCATGCAACACTGAGCCACTTCTCAAGTAATCGAGGCTTTGATTGACATGCAGCTTTACTGTATGCAACACTCTGACTCTATTTTTTACTGGCAACTACTTTGTTCACGATGATGTTAAAGATAGAATCAGCCAAAAAAGTAAACATAAAATGGAGGATGGTAACAAGCGCTAGAGAAAACCCTAATCGTAGCTATACTAAATGATAAATAAATTACTTCAGCACTTTGAAATCACATACAACAGATCAAACAGGCTGCACAAGATCTCAAATCGGGTGCCCACTGCCTCTAGACACACACACACACACACACACACACACACACACACACACACACACACACACACACACACACACACACACACACACACACACACACACACACACACACACACACACACACACACACACACACACACACACACACACACACACACACACACACACTACACACACTCACACTCACACGCTCACACACTTTTTCCTGTGAAGTAAGCATCTGATGCTTGGCTGCAGACCCACTCATAGAACAGGAAGGCAGGAAAGAGGGAGAGGACACCTTAATGTGCCTTCACCATATGCTGTTAGCTACTGATGGATGCCGCTCTCCCCAGGCACTGGAGCAACTTATCGCGTTTGCTGGTGACACCGCCGCCGCTGATAAAGTTAAATATAAGCCATCTGTTCCTAACAGCAGCAGCTCTTTACTTGCAAGGATGGGGGCGTGCAAGTGTACACGACTCTGCATGGTGTGTCTGCCTAAATGCATGTGCATAGTATGGATTGTTGCAGGATGAGTGATTACGCTGAATTGCCTATCAAAAATCAGAGGCGAGGACTCTCTGATTTTTCACACTCTGCTAACATCATGCAATAAGAGCAGATTTCTCAGAGGCGTCTGTAAAAGTGAACACTTGGTGAATCTGTCACTCATGTCTAATTACTGCAGAATGTATGCAAAGCCAGGCTAACAAGCTATCAGTCACATTTCTTATTAACAACTTACCCTGCAGTAGCCGGTCTTTTTAAAAGAAAAAGAAAAAATCAACATACAGCAACTTTAAGCTCCCTCAAGAGCTTTTGATAATGCCAAGAGGCTTTTGACACGCTTGAGAAACTCACCATTAGCGAAATGGCCCGTTACCCAGAGGGCACAGCTAAAAGAAAGAAAGCGCTAACATTAAAACCCACCCCAAGAACGAGCTACGGCTGCTCTCTAATGGTTTGGGGTTATGACTGCTCACTCACTCTCCATTCAAGCTTTCCTATGAGTGCTGTGAACTTCAGATCATTGTTAAACATATATTCTGCCCTATACAACTTTGACTTCCTCTCTCATACACAAAACAACAGTCTATACAGTATGATGCACAGAATAATTAAAACCTTATTATACTAATCAATCAGTTGTTCTTGATATTTTTAATGAACCACCAGTGTTTTGGGGCATGAGAAACACAGATGGAGACTTGAAATAGTTATATTATCCCTGAATAGCATTGTTCCTGTCCTATGAGAGATAAATAAACCATTAAAGAGGAATTCACTGTGAGGTATTACAAAGCAACCAGTGCTTTTGGACACTGTCCGGGTTGGCCTTTTGTAATTTTTCCCAAGCACAGATCTACTTTTAGACTTGAACAACATAATGCTGTGTGCTTAACTGAGCAGCCAGCAATCACTCTTTTCTGTGCCAGTGTCATATCGCTGATCAAGTGTGGCTCAGTTCCTGTCTGAGAGCAGGGCTGCCAGACATAATGCAATAAAAAGAAAATGGTGCACAGCTTGTCTAAGAGAACCAAGGTCCAATTTCACTGCCGAGGATACCGGGATGAACCCTTTGTGCTCTGTTTCTCTCTTCCTCTCCTCACCGGCTCTGAAGCCCTTGAGCTTCCGAGAGCATAATGATCCAATTGTAATTCCTTGCCTTTAGCTTTGTATTGAAGAACGTATGAACAAAAAAACAAAATTAATGGGCACTCTACTGGGCTTCAAGAAGCATGCGTTTGCCTTATTATTGCATGATGGGATCAGACAAAACTGTACCAAAATGTAAGGAAGATTTTGATACACTTTGCAGAAAGAGGTATCTTAATATTTGTCTCTCATTGGCAGTAAAACATGTCTGCACATTGAGTCTAGTGTCAATTAATAACTACAGAAAAAGGAATACAGTTTAAATTAAATGAAGGAGGCTATTTCACATCACTTAGTGTCTGCAGATACAATGGCCAAATTATAAACATCTTTAAAGCATCCATTATCGGGACATTTGTTAAATCATTCACTGGAACAGGTGGCTGTTTGAATTGTTGACCTTGAATGCATCAACTAGATATGTTAAAAATCGAACAGCTTTTAGTCTTGACAAAGAGCACTCGTCTTATCCAACATGGTGGACGTGAACCTGCTCTGCTCCCCCACAGATGCCTCGTGTGATGTTTGACAGATTTCTCCCTCTCCAGCTAGGCTCACAGTAAATGTCCATCTGGCAGCTTCCCATGGGTACTTATTATTCTCAGCTAGCCAGGGGTTTTCTGTTTCCGAACAGTCAGCCAGTGCCTGCCTCAAAGAGTTGAGAGCCGGACCAGAACTGCTTGCAGATGCTCTGCCGGGCAGCCAAACTGTGCGAGTGTAGTGGCATGGCACTGGCTTTTCAATTACACAATGAGGTGGCAGGCTCCAAGCACTGTCCAAGTAGAAAAAAGTCAAGTGCATTGAGGACAACTTTCTGATACAAAGCCCAGTACGAGTAACATCAAGCGTTTGCACGTTTGTCCAGTTCTCTGGCTCCACCTTGTATTTGAGATGATTGATTTCCCCTCATGAGCAGATGCTTGGAGCCATGGGTAGTGTTGAAAGCTCCTGCTGTCCCGGTCTGAGGCCCCGCTATTGTGGAGTCAATCATGCAGTTGACCTCCATCACACTCCAACATCCTGCTGAGTTTCTCCAGAAACTGTCTGACAAAACATAAGATGCTGCCCTCCTCTTGTCATTTAACAGCTTGGGTTGTTTTAAAGTCAATTTGTGACTTTATAAGACGCCTCCATGCTGATACAATCCATTGTCTGCGTGCATAGTCCATTTCAACAAGGTGCAGCATTTTACCGCAATTACCAGGAAACTTGATTGCTGCCATTTGACAAGTGGCCCAAAAAAGCCAAAAGTCTGCCCCTCATCAACTCCCTTCATGGATAAAAGTAACCTGCTGTGAGGCATTGTATCTTTAAGGTTTCATGGCTCACGTTTGAAGGGGCCATTATTTCGCAAGCACGAGAGTACTTATTTTATGCTGTTTTTTTGTATTCTGTGTTCCATGTTTGAATCTTGATTCAGACCTTGAGAATGTTTAGATTCCGACTGAAATGTTGGAATACAAACACCTCACATCTCCACAATCTTCCATAAAGTGAGCAAAAGATTAGAAAGTCCCTGAGAGACGAAGAGTTAACCCCTTGAGAACAGGACATGCAAGTGGACAGTGATTACGTGTGGAGTTCACAGATTAACGTGTGAGACATTTCCACACACCCTCCACAGTCCGAAACACACACCATCCGTGCTATGATTGTTTAAGTCAACGCTGCTGGCGTATTCTTTGAACAATCTGGGCCATTTGATTCTCATTTGAATAAAATTCAAATTGAAGGCACAGTGCACACAGACCTCTTGCCAGAAAAAAAGAAAGAATACCACTGTGTATTCCCATGCACAAATGCCGAAATGGGGTGTGTAAGGACTGCAGAGCATTGCATACCTTACTGAGCAAACAGCAGCATCCTGGTCCCACCTCCCCCATCCCCCCTCTTCAATATTTATGAATTCACATCACTCCCAAACACATGACAACCCAAACACTCAGTCCTGAGAACAGTGCAATGAAAAATGAAGTGAGTCTTACCTAGTGTGGAATACTTGGTCACATCTGTAAGTGGGCCATTGGGGAAAATGGGGAGAAAGGGAAAGGGGGAAAAAGAGGGAGAGAAAGAGAGAAGAGAAACGTCAGCAAATTACAATGTACAGCAAGCTAAACTTCAATGCAGGCTGTCACAATATGCCCTGAAAAATGATGGTGCACCAGCATTGTACCGAGAGGGGGGGTTAAGAATAGTCCCTGTCAGGAGCGGGACATCATTTATTAATCGAGGTACATGAAACGTCTGAGATAGTTTCCCCAGAGGATCCAAAGTTTGCACAACTTGCATTAATATTTGTCAGTGTTTCAAGATTTTAGAGAGGATGTAAGCAGAAACCTAATCTACTACCGACAAGCCTTTTTCTCTTTTGCACCAGTGTAACACAACCACAGAACAAACAAATGTGCCCACACAAACAGGCAGCAAGGTGTCCCCCCCCCCCCCCTCCATATGTCTTTGTAGCCCTCAGATATCTCTCACCCTGTGCGTATGACCTTTGCTAAATCTCACCAAGCTTGTTAGTTTGACAGCTGACGTCCAAAATAAAATGTCCCGCACTACAAGCAAAGACCCTAGGGTGCACAAACAATGAAGTATGCTGCATTTATACACACTTTTACTGAAAGTCATATATCTAAACATTTGATCAAAGGTATTAAAAGACCCACACCCTCCCTTCCTCTATACCAACTCTCTGTCAGCCTAAGAAATATATACCGGATTTTTGTTACAGCATGCCTTTTTTACAATTAAAGTGCTCCCTCTACGAATATACTCTTCCAAAGTACAGATTTGCTTTCTTGCAAATGTGCAATACAACAAGGAAATGGAGTGAGCTGACAATAAGTGTGTGTAGTGCGGGGAAAAGAGTAGACTCAGGACTAAATCTGAGACTGCTTACAAACGCAGTCTAGTTGTGTTGCTAAGCAGAATTTGCCAGTAATATGATTTATAACCAATGATGTCTATCCCCCTGCATTCATTTACATTTTTGGTGTGCATGCAACAAAATCCCATAGGGATCAACTATGGGAAAATGCGATTACAATATCTGTTTTCCGTGTGAGAACAAATCTATTTTCAGGGAGAGGGGGGGGGGGGGGGGGAGACTGGGGTTCAATCTCTGGGACGCTCATTACCATTCTGTCTGACACACATTCAGTCTCGCTGCTACTGTTGTTGCTAAACACGGAGCTCAGCTGAGGACCTTGAAGCTTCATGCAGGGACAATTGGACCCAGGGGAGGGGATGGCAGGGACTGATGTGAGACTTCAAGAGCCACTAGAAGCACCTGGGCTTTCAGTGACATTAGCATTACTGTTGTTTGGTAGACAGAGTGAGAGACACTAGAAGGGACGGCTATGAGAGACAACAATAAAAATGGAGAGGCAACGAGGGGGATGTGGCAACATTGTGTATAAATACCAGAGTAGCATGGCTGATGCCTCTACAGCTGGGCCAACCATTTATGCTAAATCTAAAATTCATATTTCTCTTCCTTAATCACATCTTGTGTGTTTAATAGAGGACGTTTTGGCAGTGCAGTGAAGATTATTGATTTTTCCAAAGTCCTATGGTGCAAATGTGGAAGCCTGGCCAATCAAACGCAGTAGAGGTAGTGTGGGCCTAAGTGGATTAGACTGGCAGGGATGGCGGAGAGGGAGAAACCAAAGCTCTGGTGGCTTCAATAAAGCCAGTCTGTGAACCAGGAAAGAGACGGAAGATGGAGACACTTTTTTCACCCTCCCTCGCCCTCCTGTTTTAAGCAGATAAGCTGCTTGCAGGGTCTTAGTTATGCTGTGTAGAACCCACAACACGATATGGAAACTTTTGACAAGGCAAAGAAAAAGTCTCCTTCTCATGTTTGTCTTTTTCTTTACTGATAAGAGGGATTTTGGGATGTTTGGAGTGGTCAGTGCTAGGGGAATTACAAAAAGGCTCTGTGATGCAGCATAGTGAGCACATCACTGCTCAGACATGGGCTTAAGTGAAGGCATGGACTCAATTTTGTTAAGTTTTGTTTTGACTAGCCGTAGTTATAAGGCAGGAAAAGCTTTGCCAGGATGAGTAACTGGCAGCCACAACATGAACCCGCTGACTGTGCTTCCAGATTTCTTTCTTGAATGCAATGTGACAATTTTATTAGGCAATTTTCCCTGATACTACCATCGCTCACCATTACATCTCTTGTGCCAAAATAGGTTGAAGAAGCAGTACCCTAAAAGATTTATGTCAATGAAACAAGCTGCACATTTACCATATCAAAAATAGATCATATTGACAGTAGACTTATACTATGTTTCCATACTATGACACTGATTGCTACCCAGTCTGTGACACATCTATGAACAAATTGCACATGTTTTTAGTCAGCAGCACATTTGGTATTTACAGCATGTACACAATGTCTTTCCACGACAAAACTATTGATATGTAGGGAAAACATGGCAACAGACATTTCACTTTGTACAAAAATGTGGAATAAACGTAGAGAGACATCAAGTGCCCTTGGTGGGATATTTTGGGCTTTGTATTGAGTCCTCTGAGACTTTGCGGCTCTTGGACAAGGACATCAGTTTCCTCCAGGGAGTTTCTTTTTGACACGGCCGCTCTTGACTTTCCTCATTCATCACATAACAGTCAGCCGGGACAACACTGCATCTTAACAATCGGCTTTGTTTGGTCACACAGACAACTGCAGCCGCACCTACTGATACATTGAAATTAGTGTCTTTACATTGCTGTTGTAAAATATGGGATCTTTGTGGGTTAACTGATTTCCTTAAAAGCTACATACAATAGGATAATGATTCAATAATTTGAAGGTTTTTTATTATAATAAATGACAATTACCTGAGAAACAGTTAATTACTTTTTGATCTGGCCTTACATGTCTACGAGAATGATGACTTGTATCTCTTATTCCACAAATTACCACAGTATATCTGAGAGGGTTTGATCGGTCATCACTAGCCGCTAAATTATTCTGTCAAAACCCTTCTAGACCCTTTTTTAGACTTCCCAGTTTCCAACTCCTCAGAGAAAGAGACTCTGTTTCCATTAAGGCAGTGGTTCTCAAAGTTGGGGGCGCCCCCCCCCCCCCCCCCCCCCCCCCCCCTGGGAGGCGCAGAGGCATGACAGGGGGGGGGGGGGGGGGGCGCAAGAGACCAGGAGGAACAATTGTTATGACACATTTTTTTTTTAAATAATTCATAATTTGAAAAATTATTGATTCGAAAATAATATGCTACAGTACAAGTACGTCTGGGTCTCTGTGTTTCATTCAAGCTTGGCTCTGTGTGTGTGTGGAACGAGCCATTTTGTGTGCGCGAGCGAGAGAGAGAGAGCGCACCGGTACTGGAGATCGTTGTTGTTAGCTTCTGGTGCTAGCGAGCTACGCTAATGGATATAAGGAGCTTTTTCAACAACAAGGCGGAGGAGAGTCCTAACTTTAGTCTAAGTTATCTCAGTGGGTCTCAAACGGTTTGGTCACGATTAATGTAAACAATTATTTCCGAGGCACACCTTCATATGATCATTATAGGTATACAGAAATAAGAGAATAAATGAAAAACAGGTATGAAATACTATATGACAGTAAAACAAGAATAAAGTTTAAAAGGGGAGTGATTTGTAAAATATCCATAAAGAAAAAGTAAATCTGTTTACAGTTCTGTTTCAAATGGGTGTTGAGAGAGGTATCCATAGATCTCTTCATTTTGCTCTCAAAATGCACCAGATTGATGCATTTAACTTCAATATTTAAAAAAAATCTTCCTGGGGTACCATGCCCCCGGACCCCCCTAGAGAATGTTAGGTCCACGCACCACCTATAAAAATAGCACTTTACCCCTGCTTACACCTATATGCGGTGAGCTGATTATCGAGCCTTCATTGTAACAGTCGCGGGTACATTGTGTATTGCGTGGGGATTGTTGCAGTAGAAAATTAAACTGTAACGACCGGTACATTAATGGGAAACCCTAAATGTTTGAGCACCCTCTATGAAACGTCAAGCTACCCCACAGCACCCCCAAAATAAATCTCTGGCACGGCCACTGAGCCTGCAACCCCGTTTTGAAGAAATGTGCAGTGCAAAACAGGCTCATTGCAGCCACTAATGCTGCGATAAGACACACTTTTTTGCCAAATATCAGCATTTTCTTTCTTTTCTTTTTTTTGCACAGATTGCAAAGTGGCAAAGTATTATAACTTATTGTTCTAGCAAAGGGATTGCACAATTGTATTATGTATTTATTTTTGTGAGCACACAGACTTTATGGAGCATTGTTTTATTATCACTGTTCTAGCAAAGTGATTTTTTTATTTTTTTGAAAGGAATGCTCACGTTCATATTGATGTATTTTTATTTTCTCCAAAAGACAGAAAAGGTTTGACAACCACTGCATTAAGGTAACCCTTATTGGAAACAGAGAAAGCTGTTTTATTCTGCATTGATAAGTAATTTTTCTTAAGAAGATTTTATTTATGAGATTGTGTTTGTTGTGCTTTCCAAAACTAAAATGCACAATCATATACCACAGAGAGAACTACATCAGATATGAAAGTACCTCATGCAGCTTTTATCTTTTATTTCATTATAAATATATTTTTCCTTCTTTATCTACAAGTATATTTTGCCAGGTACTGTTTCTCTGTTGTAATGGGATAATGAACTTTAACATTTATGTATGGTTTGGTCCTAATGCTAATGGCAATGCTATTAAACACTTGATTTATAAGGCATCTTACAACCACATACATTTAATGGATATTGAATACCCTGTAAATGTTTTAATTGAAGTGTGTTTTCCCCTGTAAAAACAGTAATAGATCATTGTAAGCTAAATAATCCTTGTTTAAAGAGAAGCTTATATATGTTGCTGCTCATTTTGAAAGTGCAAACAGAAACAACAAACCACAAATATCAGTTTAATAAATGACAGCGGCTTACAGCCAAGATGGCACAACCATAAGTACACATGCACTCACCAGAGCAACAGCTGTAATGAACATGTATTCTCTTTCTGCCAGAAATACTGTGCTCTTTACAGATTCATTTAAGTTACACAGTGGGTCGGCCATGCTTAAATTAGTTGAAATGTCAGGGAAGCTACACACACACGCACAAAGAGAGAGTAAGAGCACAAGAGAGTGAGAGCTCTGTCTCTAAAATGGCTGCAGGACTGAGTGGTCTCTAATTGGAAATCAAAAGCAGGGGAGCTGGAAGGCAGCCCGAGAAGAAGCAAAGGAAACCTCCAGCGCCTGTTGTCTGTCAATTTCGACCGTGAGGAGAAAGGCCCTGTCCCTCGTGTCACCGTTTAACCTACTCACCAGTGTGGAATGGGAGCAGCTGTTTTTGTGTGTTTTCTCTTACAAAAGCACATAATGGGACAAAATGGCTCTGGCTGGTCAAACACCAGCTAGCTGCAAAAGGCCTGAATTGAGAGAGGAGGTGTGAAGCAGAAGAGAGGACATGAGCTGCCTGTTATCAATGATACTGAGAGAGTTTGCACCCCTCCATCTGAGCTGACATAAACATTACTTCTTCTTTTTTCCTGTTGCAACAAAGAATTAGAGGCACTGATGGAGGCTACAGATGGCCTGGGCTCACACAGCCTGCAGAAGTATCTGGAAGTTTGCACAAGTCACACAAGAAGCCAGATTGGCTCCCTAACTAAGGCCGTCTTTGAGCTGAGAAAAAAAATATTGCTCACTTGTTTTTAATCTCTCTTCAAGTCGAGGTGTGAATTATTTTGTGAGTGACAGCCTGATGAGCACAGATATAGAAACTCCAAACTTCATCAGGCGTTTGTCAGACTCTGCTGTCCGGTGTGAAGGCCGCTCAGGCGTGACAGTACAGGAGGAGGAACGCATGTGTTAGCAGATGTTCTGTTCCTGCTGCAGCTGTCTCCTGTTAGAAACAGCAGCGCAACACCATCATGTTCTATCTCTCAATCTGCAAAACTCTCCTTTTTCTTTTTCCCCTCAGGTCAGACTTTAATTAGATGATGACAGACAAATCATCAACGTCAAATCATTTCTAAATGTACTCTACTCAAACAAATGCATACTTAGCATGTTTGTCATTAAGGTAACTGAATAGAGTCTGCTCTCATGCAATCTGCTAAAATATAATATGGGAATAGGATTTGTATGGTTTGAGGGAAGAAGAGAGATTAATACAATGCAGCCGTGGTCTGATGTATCCTCCCAGGGGCCTTGTCCACTCTCTTGTGCCGAAAAGAATATCACTGAGCAGATTTTGAAATGCTGCTTTTTAAAGAATCCTGCCTGGCAGACCTTGATGAGTGATCAAAAGTTGTGGAGATCAGAAGTTGTGGAAATGAGAGGCCTGTGGGCTTAGCGCTGAGTTCTGACCCAGAGTTCAGCTACATGGAGGTAGGGATAAAGACTATTTTTGCCTGGAGAGAAGTAGCCAGAAGGACAGAATAGAAAGGAAGGAATACAAAAAAAGGGGGGGGCAATAGCCTTGATGCCCATGGCAGCCCAAGCCCTTCATATCAGCCACTTGTGAAGAGAGGGGGGGGGGGGGGGGCCCTACAGGTAGTCGTATGTCGACTGGTGTGATGAAGGCCAGCTAAAAACAGCCTGGATTGGAATAGTTGCTCCAGGCTCTGGTGTGAGCTGGGGAGGCAAAAGCAGAGATGCTTTGATGATGTTTGACACTTCACTCTTAACTCCCTAATCAGGTTCCTAAACATTGGCCTCTCGCTAAAAGAAAACCATTAATACGGGTCATGAGGACACGCCTGACAATTGACTGCTTCTCCAAATGAAACTCATCGAGTCAGGATCAGAGGCATTCACGGACTCGCTGCCTCGTAAACTCTCACGCTGACTGCACGTGCATAATGAATCTTTTAAATCTCTGATTCAAACAGATAATTAGACGTGATTAGTAAACAATGTGGCCGCGAGACGTGAGCGTGCTTATTGCTTTTTAATTGTGTTTCCCTCTGTGTGCAGCTCGTGGTGAGCGCTGTACCTGTGTGCGCTGGCCCGTGTGAGGCCAGGTGCAGTCATTACCACGGGACAGATGGATCAGCAGAAGTGGAGCTCGTATCTCTTGCAAGGCAACACGGTGGCTGCCATATGTAGGCTCATCATTAAAACTGATCTTTGACCTTACAGCGGGTGTCTGCCATTCTAATGGAGTTAATTACGAGTGCCCACCGGTGTGTAGGATGTGATATGTTCTCTCTGTGTTTGTGGAGGTTATTGGTTGGTGGGGAAAGTAATAATGGTGTGTGTGTGCATCTTCTCGTGTGATTGGATGCTTTGCCTTTTATATGTGCGTCGTCATGTCACTGTGCGCATGCGTGTAACTCCAAGTGTCAGACGTGTTTAAGTTTTTGAGCTCCTTTTAATATTGCCAATGCTGCTCCTTTGAAAATTCATTAAAGTGCTCCGACCCCTCTGCCATCTGTGAACAGGGGGGGAGAGAGAGGGAGAGAGGGAGAGAGGGAGGCAGCTCGGGAGTACGGGAAGATGAAATTCAGACACGGGCAGAAGCATGCGGGCAAGCCCCCGGACACTGAATGAAGAGCCTCTGATATGCCAGCTTTAAACTGCTATTTATTTATTCCTCGACCTTATCTAAAGGCTGCAATCAAATTGAGATGAAATATAAAGACCGCAATCTCATCTTGCTCTGTCAGGAACTGTGGAAAATAAATGGCAAGAATTACGTAACCATGACGCTAATAACATTTAAAAAACAAGCCCTTAGAGGTCTAATTATAAATGCTACACATAATGCTCAGCGTCAACGCTAAAATGCAATTAGCTCCAAAATGACTATAGATGAACACGGCTGCCCGATTATACTCATAAATCTCAATTTTTGACGTAAATTGCACACACAATAAACACACCTGAAGCCAGATCCTCATCATATAGTGGAGTTTACACACATTTGGAACCTTAATGGGTCAACGTCGGACGATTAGCCAGATTTGAGACGATTACATTTGCCAGGACGACACACACAGCAGTGATTAACGTTGTTGCTGGCGCTCATCTTCATGCCAGTTATTTCTCACAATAAAGCAATATGCCCTGTAATCACTTTCTCCCACACCTGATATCCTCTTCATAAACTCACAGCGCCAACATTATTGCTGTTATAGTCGAAAGATATGGGGCTATGTATTATGCATTAACGATGATCCTCCGTGGGGAAGGTACACACACTTTCATCACACACACACACACACACACACACACACACACACACACACACACACACACACACACACACACACACACACACATAGATGCCTGTAGGTGTACTGTACAGTAAATGCTTACCAGTCCGCACACATACACACACATTTCCTTGCTTTGTGTTCTCCTCACATCTATACTTACACACACGTCAACACACTCACACTTCAGCATATGCCTGAAAGCATCGGGGTGTAATAGAGGCTGCCTGCACGTTGTCTCGTCTCTTCTTCTCTGACACTAATCAACACCTCTCCTGCTATTAAAAATACCTCTCCATGCTTTTTGATCTGCTAACTATCTCATTTACATGACTGGCGCTCAGCAACAGGGCCCTGAGTTGGGGAGGTGTGATGATGATGTAAGGTGGGGCGAGGAAGAGAGGCTGACTGAGGTGAGAAGACAGAAAGAAGAGGAATAAGATGGCTACTTGACGGGCATAGAATCCTACATATTTGTTTGTACGTTTCAGCATGTGAAGCTATGTTTAAAAATGGTTGATTTAACAGAGGTCGTAGCTAAAATGAGAGTAAGATTTGAATTTGGCAGGAGAAAACACCTTCTTCTTTCCTCCTCCCTCTCCTCTTGGCTGACTTTGTGCAGCTCCACAGGGCTTCCAGTGATACTCAGCCTCTTTGGCACAAACTTGCAGCCTGGATGGCATTGAAGAGGCCGTGGCGATGCATGCAGACGAAGGGTGTAGTTGGGCAGGACACAGGAGGATGGAGGGAGAGAAGCAGTTGGAGGGAGGGTGGGGTAGAAATGTTGGGAAGTTGTGGGAACCATTGTAGGTGGGTTCAATCCTTCTGGTGCCATCTGTTCAGCTCTATTTTTCACACTGACAGTAGATATGTTCCCTGGTGAGACGTGAGGAGTGTGTGTGTGTGTGTGTAGTGTGTGTTTGTACGCGCACATAAATAGTAGAGAGTGAAAGACAGAACAGTATTGAATACAGCACATTGCATTTATCTTGAATTTACTGTACATGTGGGTTATGGTTGCAACTAATGATTGTTTTCCATGAATTATTTGTATGACCGATAAGTTATGTTTAAGTCTATAACATTTCTAAAAGTGACGTCTTCAGATGGCTTATTTTTTCCTAGCAAGTACTGTAGGCGAAAAACACAACAAGGCAGCAGGATCTGTGTCAGGCTGTACATGTGCATACTAACGTCAGCATGATACACTCACTGTGACAATTAGAGCTGCAACAATTAGTCAACAGAGAAATAATTGCCAACTATATGTCAGAAAATGCTGTTTTCAGCCTCTAAACTGACAGTCCATGCAATCGTTTGTACGTCTGGGCCAAGCTTGCTTCAAGTGAGGCGAGAAATGTTGGAAAATAGATTAAATGTAGAAAAGTATCACATTAGAAAAGCAGTTGTTAGCGCGTGTCCTTGATGATTAGTAAATGATCTGAATTGATACATTTCATTTTATTTAAAATAGTTCTTGTACGTGTTTTTTTTTATCATGTGTGCAAGTTTTCAGTCCCCAGAGACCTGGCTTCACTTCCTTGATAACTAATGAGATGCATGTCATCTCTGCGGCCGGGTGCTGGTACCCACATCCTCGGGCATTTAGCTCATGCTTAAACATGCATGAAGTTTTAACAGCGCTCCCCTCCACCTCCCTGCTCTGACTGTTCTCTAATTTGCTCCTTCAACTGGATCGTTCTCTGTCTCTTTATGAGCTCAGACAGACTTTGTCTCCTCCACCTCTCCCTCCTCTAGGCTCCTTCATTACCTATCCTGTGTATATCCATCTCTCTCTCTTTCTCTATATATAAATATATATATATATATACGTCTTTGTTTCTCCCTCCTGGATAAAAGCCAACCCCTCTTCATGTCACCCTGGTAAAAAATGCAAGATAAAAGCCTTCAGAAAATAATACCAGCATTAGGGTTTCCTATTTCACAGCGTTTCAGTTCTGAGGGGTCAGAGAATGTGCCTGATATGAAATATTGAATATGAAGATGGGTAAGCGCCATAGTGTTTTTTCAGCATGTTTGCTCAGTAAACGCGGTGTTATTGGATATACAAGGCTACAATAGAGGATCAGGGAAATAGCCAAAGCTGCCTTGCACAGCATCTCAAAAAGAGATTTGGGGGGTTCTGCAAAATGTAGGGGATTTTCAATTGAAAATGTTGCTGAATCTGAAAATACAAAGCAAAGGTTCACCACTCAAATGTGTGCTGACATAAAATGGGGGTATGGAGGTACCAGATGAATATTCAGTAGGTCAAGAAGTCATTGGGAATTTATATTCATTTGAAATAAATGGCAATCCGTGCAGTTGTTTTCTAGACATTTCACAATAAAGTAAAGGGTCTCATTGTGTTGAAAGATGAAGACTAAGAGAATCACAAAAATCAGTGGGCTTCGTTGTCTTGGGGGCAGAGAAAAAAATGTCCACTGTGGAAATATTTCAAAATAGGAAGAACGCAATTAGCAATGCCATTTTCAGAGCAGCTAACATGGCTAAAAATCTACCTAGATGTAGTATCATGCCAGCCATTACTAACCCATCACAGGGTCAGACTTAGCCTCCAATCCAAAGTCTCAAGTCTAAACAAATAACCAACCATGGCATCAATAGTCACAATACTCCAACATCCCAATGTGCTGCACATGAGAAATCAGGAAGGCAAACAATACTGCAGCTTAAGGCTAGTAGTCTGTTGGGACCCAATCCCACCTAATAGTCTAATTAAAGCCATTGATTGCTTACATAAGCACACATAAGCAGGACATTCCCCACTAACAACCACCCACAGGACAGGTAATTAGCAGAAATACTGAGCTATGGTTAACTCCAGCCAGCCTCATTTGTTGTTTTTTTATCTACATTCTTTGCTGGTGTGACCTTTCCGTGTTGTTGCTATTGTGTCGAATGTTCTGCCACTCTCCTGTGACCGTCACTATCACACCTGAGCACCTGTGTTCAATCTGCATTGAAATCTGCATCCATTCGGTTTTTCTACAAGCACAATGGCTGTGGTGATTTGGGAGGAGAGGCTGAATACCTCTGTGAGAGCTGTCTGGATTTGAAGGCCCCCGGCCAGATCCATTGTCAGGATCACAAAAAGTCAGACGCTCTACCTCCTCAGGCTCTCTGAGGCGTGAGTTTACACCCCACTGTTTGTGAGTTGTGACTCTTGAACTCACTGAAGGGGAAACTTTTTTAATGCATACTCGTTTTTCAAAGAAGGCAAATGGGTTTTATGAAGTGAATTGTGTCAAATAAATAAAGTGTGCTCCAATAGAGGGCAACACCTGTCTTGTGTTTATATATTTCTGAGGATTTTAACTTTTAGAATAGGTAGAAAGTGGACTTTAGATAACAATGTAATGATAGCTGATGGCGTGTGATCAATCAGTCATGTTAATATTCAATTTATTTACCTACTTACTGAAGACAATTTAAAACAATTGAGATGAAATTGCCCAGCAGGAACACAGTTGTATGCAGTAATATTATACCGAGGGTACCCAGGGCATAAGAAAAGGGGATTAACGAGTCAGATTTACTGAGATGATGCTGCAAATGGGTCCTCCCAGTCTGAGCCAAGCAAGGAAACACAGGTTAAGCCACTGCAAAAATAATAATCGACAAGAGAGGCAATATAAATCGGGCACTTGATCACGAGACAGTGAAATTTAACGACAGAGGTCAGGAGGACTGTTTTGGCACAATGTGGGATGACAGTGCTGTCATGAAAATTGGCGAGGACACAACCGGCTTTCATGGCACTTTGAGAGCAGAATAAAAGCCGGGTGATATATACACAAGGAGAAATAGAAGAAGGAAACTCAATAGAGAAGAAAGAAAGAACAAGAAGTGTCTGACACTCTTTCTTAGGTTACATTAAATGCCACATAATATACATCAGTTTAGTTTGGACAGGTAGAATAAGGATCCATCAGAAAGGGAAACTGAGGGCACTGTAAGTCATGCTAGCTTTGGAAAACTTTTTTCTTTACCTAAAATGACTCATGCATCTGAGTGGTTATGCCTACTGTGGGACAATAGCTACAGTGTGTGCCGAGATTTGAGAAGTAATGGCAATAACACATCTTTGTCCCTGCTGCACAAAAGACTCCTCCATGCTAACCTGCTGCACAATGCACTGTTAATAATTGACACTCATTTTGCAGAAAGTCCCTGTTAGGTGGAGTATTACCTGCTGCGAGTCGAACAATGCATTATTTGTTAGCAGCCATTATTTTCAGCAGGTTGAACATTGAATGCAGTTTGATTTTGCAAAGTGTTTCTTACTGTGTGCCTAAACAATGCCTAATCACTTGTGTGCACCATATGACCATATGAGAGGAGGGTGGGGGGGGTTGTATGTACTAGCAGAGCACGGAGCTGCATTATGGCTGAGCCTGGCGTTAAGCTGCGTCCAGGTGTTCGCCTCTTTCCAGGTGGCCGTGTAATACTCTTGCCGACCCAGATCATGGAAATCATGGAGCTGGCAGAGATGGCTTAGTGCCGACACTAGTGTAGAGCCGGGTAATGTGCCAAGTTGGCAGCGACGTGCCTGAAAGGCAGGCGGGCAAACAGGCGAGGATCTCTGACGCTCCTGGAGTGGAAAGCTGGTGGAGAACCTTTCATTTTCCTTTCAGAATTCATGAAAATGGCACAGTCTGCTGCGAGGCCTGTCTGATTCCTCTGACTCGGTGTGTATCATGCTCTGGGCTGTGTGTATCAGAGGATAAATGTTGTATCATCTCTTAGTGATACTCAATAGCTTCTGCCATTTCTTTGGAATATTTTCTTCTGTTTTGGCTCTGGATTTGTTGTTTTTTGGTGACCCCCCAACAAGCATATCTTCTGTCAATGATTTCCGACATGCTATATCATGTTCACTTAAAACGCTGAGCCAGAGACGATCTATTAGCTCAGGATGCCCGAGTTATGTGCAGCCGGCACTGGCCCGTAGTATCGGGGTGCTGTGTGCTGCACAGTGTAAGTAGCTCGGCTGGCAGGCAGCCACAGACAGCGCTGCGTTTCTGCTTGCCATCCTCTCATATGACTGCATGGTAATTACCGTCTCAATGCGGTAAGAAAAAGCAGCTTTTGGTGGAAGGACTGAGAGCGAAAAGGGAAGAATGTGAGTGTGTGTGGCTTAGCAGCTTAATGAACATGTCAGATGTATTTAAACAAATGGATTACCACATCTGTACACACTCGGCTGCTTCCAAACACTTACCAGTCTGTAGAGGCAGGTTGAATGAGAAAGATTTGAAGTAGGAAATACAATCCTCCTGCATTAGTGCATATAAAGGAAATCCGACCTCTGCCAAATCAATTCTGACTGTCACTCAACTCTGTCTAGATGTCATCCTATAAATAATGTCCTGCTTTTATAAAAGCCGCACATATATAATGCCAAACATTTGAAAATGTAAAGCAAACAAGACATTTAATTTCCTGTTCAACACAGACTTTTTATTTCTCTTTCTAACTATGTTGTATTCCGATTCCATCTCTTGGATTTCTCTGTCCTGACCTTACCTCGCTGTTTACCAGAGCTGCCCGTGTCGATACATTGACTCCATGAATAATAGATGCTTTTTTTGTGCCATCCTTAGGCGCTTTCACACCGGACTACTATTCCCATACTTTTCCCAGAAATAGTTCCGATAGTTCCTGGGATGTTGCGTTCACACCAAAAAGATCATTTTTTTCGGGAACCTTTTCACCCCTTTTTAGTCCCTGCTAGAGAGCAGGGACTTTCCAGGGGAGAAAAAGGTTCCAATTTCTGATTGGCTGGGCGAATTGCTAACCACGCCCCGTAAAACTCTGAAAAGTTTTTTTGTATTTCCTTGCATTAGCATTATTAGCATTAGCATTAGCCCAGCGCACCAACGGAGAGAGACTAACTTATGGCAACACAAAATAAAAAGTGGGATCGGTGGAGTGATGAGGAGGTGTCGGCGCTTCTGGCGATTTACCCGGGGGGCTCCGGGACTTTGGGTGGCAGTATACGCCGTGAAGTTTTTTGCGGCCTGCCAGTAAACCCAAAGCAGATGAAGAAGAAGTGACGTCAGCGGCTTCATTTGCGTAATCCTCCCTCAGGGACTTATTCCGGTGTGAACGCGATTTACTAGATAGTTCAGAGGAAAAGTTCCGGGAACTATTCCTGGGAAAAGTACTTGGTGTGAAAGCGCCTCTTGTGCCAAGACATCTGCTTAAAAGGCTCACATGATAGTGAAATGTTGTGCTTTGGCAGAAAAGCGAACAAAATGTCACCCTACTATCTTTTGTGGTTTTGTTGATCTTGAGGAGAAAATCCTCAAGATCATTTGACCTTTTCTTTCTGTCAAAATGTAGCTAAGAGAGTAATAGCTCACCTCTTAAGCTGCACACTTGAACATGGACTCTTATACATCCATACGTATTTCCATTTGCAATGTATTTCTATTTGCAATGTGCAAGGTGTATCTACACCTTGCACACCAGTTATCTAACTAAAGAGGTATATCAGCACACTTGACACTTGCTCATGAACCTCACGCCGTCAGTGAGGGTCTCTGTTTGCAGCCTGAAGCTATGTTAGTGAAGAAACATTATCGCCACTTGCTCTCAATAAATAATCCCTTCCCTGCTCGTTGTGAAGTGGAGTAAACTCACAATAACATTACGTTTGTGAAGGGCTGACAGCCAACTTGACATCCAACTGTTATGTCACCACTGATGATTGTACCAGAAAAGAAAGCACATCCTGAATCAAATGTTTGAAATGAAATTGACAACAGACATATTGTTAGCTTAGCATATAATGGCGTTATCATGTTGTGTGTTTTACTGTGTAAGTCTGATGGACATGACTCACTTGTGTTGAACACGTTGGAGCAAAATGGTCCTGACTAATCCCTGCATCACTGAGCCCTGGCAGGGTGGAGTGCCAGCTCAGTGCACAGGATCTGGTACACTTTACCCAGAAGAGATCGCACAATTTAAGAGACCAATTGGAATTGATTAAGTCTGGATGTCCACCTGTTGTGGAGGTTAGGAAAATGCCACTTTTACTCATTGCTCATTCTATCTAGACCATGCAGGACCCATTACTCTTTCAGTCATTACTAAGCAAAATGTCAATAGCGTATTAGAAGGAGAGGGACACGGTAAGAGAGATTGATGGATGGATGGATGGATGGATGGGGGAGGGAGCAAGAGGAGGAAAGAAGGAACCATGGAAATAAATATTTGTCATTCAAATCTGACAGAACAAACAGGTCAGGGCTGACAACAATGGATGCTCAGTGCTATAATGTGCAAACACCCACATCATCCTCTCTCTAACGAACTCGAGCATTCAAATGAAACGCTGTCAACCTCTCGTGAAATATCTTTACTGAGTTCACTTGCATGAACATTACAAACCATCCTTCTTCTTTCCTGTCCTCTCTTCCTCTCTGTGCCTCTGTCTGTTCCTCTCTCAGCATTGTACAAATGTTGCTCTTGTCTAAGGAACCGTTCCATATGTTTGCAATCACTCCGGCTCCCTCGCCTGCACAGATCATTTAGCAGGCTCCCTCATACATTTCAATTAGGCCCACCTAGCGCAGTCACAGACGTGGGGAAGCAATATTGATTTCTTGATACCCTGAGCGTGGGTCGCACCAAATTAACGCTTGTACTGGGGAATATGACAGATCCATAACAATTCACTTCTGTTTATTACCATACGTGTGATTTGGTGGGATTGCTGGTGCACGAAGATTGTCAAGTATTTAACTGATTAAAAGCCATGTTCGTGACAGCTGTCACAGCGCTCTCTCAGTATGGATAACAGATGTGGCATGATAATCACATGGTGTACATTTAAGGCATAGTTTGCATAATTAAAGCACATAGTTGGGATTATTTTTGACTGATATTGCAATTGCTGTATGATTCCCGATATAGAAAGAGGAACATGATTATTGAAAGATATATATGAAACTATTTTTTTCCACTTTTTTGTATGTAGGCTACTGTGTAGCAGGACAGGGGAAAAAGTAAACACACTCCTACAGATTCCCTGAGAAAAAGGGGAGTGGCTAATCAAGCCACCCCTGAGAGAAGCTGGAGGAAACCAATCAAGGAAATGATTGGCACCTGTGTGCTGTTAAAAGGAGGACAGTGGGTGTTTCTCAATCGCGAGTACGCTTGCTTGGTAGCACATGTCTGCCGAGCATCTTGCTTCAGAAACGAGTCAAGAATACTTCCTGGCATTCGGAAAACGAAGTGTGGAACACGCTAGCAAGTGTGCAGGTGTGCGTCATATGAGAGGCCCCGCCTTACATCTTCCGCCACAGATTTGGGGAAATTGGTCCGTGCGCAAAGCATTGTGGGGATTTTAAGACCGCAAAGTCTACTCATGTGCAGACTCGATATTTCTCCAAACGGAGTACGCCGGGCTCGGTAGATTTCCAAGTATACTGGAGTTTGGAACAGTACTTCGGCGGCACTCGATGGCGTAGTATGCTTGAAATAGTGGCTCTGAAGCAGCTTTACTCGCGATTGAGAAACACCCAGCATGTCATTCAAAGAGAGGAGAAAGAACCAAGAGGAAGTTGGATCTAGCAAGGAGGAAAGTGGATTCTTATGGACTTCATCAGACAAATCAGGCTATTTTTGGGAGTTTTTGCCACTGAACCCAGGAGCTGTTGGGGAAACATTTAACTTTCCCCTTCCCAGTTAAAACCTGCAATCCAGTGATCTACTCTGGCCTGTCACCCTAAGTTATTCTCACTACACCAATATCATTTCCCCTCCTCTTGCACTCTACACCCACACACCACACTCTGGACTGGGAAAACAGAACTTTACAACTTTACTTTCACACATCCCTATCCCCTGAACTACACTCTTACCCTGAGCGACAAAGGACAAAAAATACTTCTTCCCCCCCCACACTCACTCACAGTCAATCCACATGATGTAAACAATCGTAGGCTCTCGGAGTCACATAAGTGATTGATGTTTTGTGAGTTAATTTGACTTATTTGTTTATGTTTATGTATCTATTGGATTTAAGTTTTTCTGGTAAATGGTCTGTGACATGAGTTGTTTGTTTAATGTACTGATTATTATTTGGGGTTAAAAAATACAGACATTTTATGTTGTAAGTGAATTGGTTGATTATTATTTTCCTTTGTAAACTTCAGTAGCTACTGTAGGTCACCGGGCTATCCCTCTGTTTCTGCGTGTTTTAAGCATATCTTTTTTTGACAGCTGGCTATATTAAAAATTCCTCTGTCTGGCGCCCAAATTAAATGTATTCGTTCAGGGATAAGACCTACGCTACAACTGTAAGCCGGGACCTCTCTCCAGTTACATGATACTTTATTTTCAAATATTTAGGATTTACCAAATATTGCACTTTCTGCAATTTTGATATTGCACTACTTTATATTGTTGGTTTGATAAAATGACAGTTATTGTGCGGCCATAGTTCTGACTTATCTTTAACATAGCTGAAATAAAACCCTAGGAGTGACAAAAGAGAAGATGTTGGCAGGATAGAGCCTCCCTGTTTCTAAGTGATACTGTAAGCGTATTCCAAAAGCTGCCTGCATCCTGCTTATTATTCAATTACTCTCAGCTTTTTTAAGATATCCTGCCTGTGTATTGGCTGCTGCTGGTATCTGTCAGTCACTCTGTGCACCTCATCCATCCTCCTGACACTGCTGCAGCCGCAGAGAGCCATCAGTCAGCGCTCAGAGACAGGGACGCATGTCTCGCAGCTGAGGAGGCTCTGGGACACTGTAGGAAGTCTTTATTTCAATATGGCGTCATTGCTGAATTAGCTCCTGGAGTACTTTACTTGAGCATTTCCAGTGTATGTAACTTTGTGCTTCAACTACATTTCAAAGAAAAAGATGATTTAATCAATTTGGATGTAATAAGTAAACTTTCAGAATTAATAAGACAACTTGATTTATTCCAGTGTAATTAGAGTTTTGTGAGAGATGCTCCATTTTAGAATAAAAATAAACTGAAAGATATCAAATAGAAAAAGGAATGAAAAATATTTATCTAAAATTACTATATATATATATATATATATATATATATATATATATTAAAACATAAGTTAAAGTAACATTTTCAATAGAGGAAACAAATAAATAATATACAAAACAAATGTATACAAATAAATGAAAGATACATTATAAGTTAAAGAAGAATAAGCAATAAAATAAAGTTAAACAAAATATAATAACATGTATAAAAACTAGTTAAAATAAAAATATGCACATTGTACTACAATGTACTGTACTGTATAACCTGTAAATTACTAAATGTACTGTGGTGCAGTACTATTAATAATGCGTTTTAAATTACATCTCAGATGATTTTCAGTTGAGTTACTCCGTTTGTAAGTACAGATGCTCATACATAAACATCAATAACATTAAACAGACTCAGTGGCTGACCCATAGGCATACTGCATATGGGTCAGCCACTGAGTCTGTTTAATTGCCATTGCTATTACCACTATATATTCTAATGTATTAGATTTAATACTGACCATTCAAGAGTTTAAATAGAATCTTTCATGTGCATTTTGAGAAAGCACAGTAAACCCTTTTTAGAAGATATTACACATACTACTGTATATACTACTTATTCTCCCATCTCCGCTCTATTACTCTGTAACTCAAATGACCGGTCCATAAAAGTTCAACAGGGCTGATTGAGAGTAACTCAAAGCGTGTAATCCTGTTATGGAGGCACTCTGAGGGTAATGCTGACTAATTGTTCAGTAAATGGGGGCTCTGCCCTCTGATAGAGATACATGTCCAGCCTCGTGCTTTATTGCTGTTCATGGGTCGGATCTACAGGAGGGGGGGAGCACACGTAGAGTCTGACATTTCTACTAATTATCTTTATGAAGATGGGAGGCCTCTCAATTAGACTGACGTTTGATTAAAACTAATGGCTTCACCTCCCCCCGTCGAGTGAACAGCGACAGCATGAGGCTCCCCTTTGGAAACTGAGTGACCTTAAGTAAAAGCTCAATAAAAACATAATCATTCATTCTACTTTTCAATGCAAATCTCCAGGATAATCATACTGCAAGTCACATGATATGGCAGCACAGCGTTAAACTAAATAGATATCAATTAATTAAATCAAGAAAATTATATTGGGTATAAGATAAATATAATGTGCAAATGTGCATTGTCCTATTAAATATATGCAAATGTGCTTACATTTGCAGAGCAGAAATGTGAACATGGGATGATGCCAGGTTTAAATGCGTTGTGTCTTTGTGTCACACCAAAAATCTGAAAATGCAAGTCAGACATTTAAAAAAATCTACTTAGATTACATTGTAAAGTAGAGAATCAAACAGCTCAAACTCTCACAATTGACAGCATGAAAAAAACTAACGTTTCTTGTTTGTTTTTAATATTAAATTAGATGAAAGGACATTATAATATCCGTAGTTCATCTCAACATACAGTACATGTATCACATATGCACACTCACCAGGCATGCGTAATGACCGTTTGAATGTGTTAATGGAAAACAAAATGGGGAGTGTGATGGTCAGGCTGGCCATCACAGAGTCACTCAGGTTCAGCTGATTGGCTCGCTCAGTTATAAGCCTGTTAAGCTGCAGCTCTGGGCTCTCTTTAACCTTTATAGGCTTACTCTGATTAAGCAAAACCAAATAGTTGAAGACCTAATTTGTGATTGGTGGGGATATATATTCAATCAGAGAATGAGGCATTGAAGTGAGGCATTGAAGTGAGGCATTGCAGAGTATCACAATCTTAACAAAAGTTGTGTTTAAAGACGTCGACTTACGAATGCTAGTTGCTTTTGAATGGAGGTTTGTGGAGTATGGACGCTTGCAAGCTGAACCCATTGCCATGTCCTTGTAGTGATGAAAGCTGTGACACGAGGTGCATTGTGGTACAGGAATGACAGCGTGTGAACATGAAAGAATGCACCTTAACAACACCGTGCTTTTCAGTGACCCTGCATTGAAGGGTTTAATGTGTCAAGGAAACACTATGTGAACCATTATATGTAATTCCTTTGACAAATGGATCCATGTAGTGATGCCCTGTGTGAAGCTGTTCTGTTAATCATAATACTATGCTGCTTCTCCTACTGTACATAAAGATTTGATACGTTGACAGAAATGGACTTGCTTCTGGCTATTCTCCTCTGACATGTCACAGTGACAAGTAGTTTTTTTTACGCCCAAAAATTCAGCTGACTGCATGTTTTGTTGTAAAACAAACCAAAAAAAAGTGTTTAAATCCCAGGACACGAGCTGCAGTACAGCAACAAACTTGTCAGGGTTCCAAAAAACAAATCACAATAAACTCAGTTTGGTTATGTATCTTCTCCGTGCAAATATTTGTGTAAAAAGTAACCGAATGTGTGTTTGCAAGCTTATCAAACCGAAGTAAGCCACATGATTCGCTGTTTGCCGACGCCGGCCTGTTTGTGTTAACAAGCACGTACAGTACGCTAACACAATGATTGCTGCGTGTATGCAAAAAGCTGATCCACATACACACTAACCCCTGTTCAAATGTGAATTATTGAAAAGTATTATGTGCACCCACAAACATCTAGACTTAAAGACAAACCTGCACACACATTCTTTCATGCCTTTCTCCATTTCCCCTGCTCCTTCTACCTCAGGGAATCTGATCACCTCCTGATGTGAGGCTTAGACACAGTAATGCAATAGACAGTCAACTTATATTTCCCCAGCGTGGCAGCCTCAGATAAAACTTCATATTCTTCAGCGGCCACACAGCAGAGGGAGGAGATGGCTGCAGGACATCAAGACGGAGAGTCAAGCAGACAGATGGGAGGATATATAGATAAATGGATATATACATAGAGACTTATATTCATGCCATTCTTCAATATTTCAGGTTGAACACACTAGCAGATGCCATAGCAGGATTTCTCTGAGTGAAGGAAGGCTGAAGATCGAGGTTAATAATCGATAGACCTTTCTCTCTGCTGATCAGGCTAATGACATTTAATCATATCAGTCAGAGGAAACTGACCACAACCTTTCTCCCTTCAGTCTGCCGAGGAGAAAAGTGTAGAAGACAAAGTAAAGACAGGGACAGACTGAACTGATAATGAACAAGATGGAGTTTTGTAAAAAGCTGAAACAGGCACACACTCACACCAGCGGAATACACACACACACACACACACACACACACACACACACACACACACACACACACACACACACACACACACACAGATGTGATGCATCCTAAAAGCCAGTGGCTTCTTAATTATATGTTGGTATGTTAGGCAGTGCCTTCATTTGGCCACTTGGAGTCCATTCCACCAACAGTGAGAGAGAGTGAAGGAACAACTGAATATGTGCTTGAAACAATATTATTGTATTCAAATAGTTAAGCTGTATTTAACCATGGAAAAAAAAAACTTCTGGAGCGGACAAGATAACACTTGACAACTCTAGTTACATAACATAGTTAAAAATAGGATATGACATTAAAATCCTAAAGAACAACCTAAATGCCACATGAGAACTGACCAAAAAAGAGCCACTTAAAAAGATACATAGTGTAGGCAGAGGTCTTTGACAGACAGTTAACCTATTATTTTCCAAAATATCAAGATAATAAATCATTTAACAGTTTGAAAAGCGAGCAGTAGATAAAGTCCCATTAACTTAAGTTCAGTGTGTACTTCTTTATAAAGATTGAAAAGAACATGGATATCAAAACATCGTATTATACAATTGTGCGAATAATGGAGTATTCAGTCATAAATTAATACATTTAACTGTTTTAATGGTTGATTAAACGTTGGTAAATGATGATGCAAAAATGTCAACATTTGCTTTTAAGAGTTGAGTTGATTTGCAGGTTTTTTAGGTGTCATTATTATGTACTGTTAGGGAAATATCACTCGTCACCAGCTTGATCTTCAATATCAGGATACATGTATTTATTATCCTTGCAAGAATGGAAGTAGTCATCACACACAGAACAGTGTCCTTGACATGGTTATATACAAGAGAGTGTTACAGTCACAAGATGCAGAATACCGGTTCAAAGCGGTATTCAATGTTTAGTTCAGATTAGCTAAGGTCTGCGTAAGCAATAAACATGACAGTCATATGTCTGTCTCCATAGAGGCTGAATCATCATGTTAATCGTTGTCACATAGCTATCATCTGCCTGAAACAGTGTGTCCTGACGCTCTTCCAGGTAATCATACATCCTGTTACGTACACAGCTACGTAGGGCCTTTGTTATCATGTGCTACTCTGATATTAGAGGAGCACATTCTGTATTTTACCAACATGTACTGTCTTAAAGTCTATTGGACTTGGAGACAATTTGAAAAATGTTCCTTGTCTCTCGAAACTTGTGGCAGACATGTTTGACTTGAGACATTTTCTTTAAAGCAACAGTAATTATAGTTTTGGTACCTATTATGCCAACTTAAAATAAGAATAGTCAGCCGGCATACACTCGAGTAAAGGACATTGTAAAAACTAAAAGGTGCACTCGGTGTAGTGATGCCACTTCATCATATTTAGACAGATTCCACACAGAACCACCCACAGAAAGAGTCAGAACTATAACAACGAATCAGATGAAGAGGAAAAGTGACCGAAAATATTGAAGACGAATAAAGAAAGAAAGGATTCACAATGCAAACTTAGTTTGAATGCACATTTCACTCTGACCACCATGACAAAGAGAGAAGAACTGATTCATAGTGGAGAATCTAAATAACAGAGCTCCGATTATCCAATGAGAGAAAGCAGTGCACGTCTGTGTGTGAGATTCAACAAAGCCGATCGTGAGAAGGAGAAGAGAGAAATGCCATCTTAGCCAGGAGCGTGGGAGGCAGAGCTGCACATAATACTTGAGGAAACGCATTGGCAACAAAGAGGAACCAGGTGTAATACACTCATGAATAAATATGCTGAGGGCTGGAATTGATCATTAGTGCTGTCTGGGGGAGTATATATAAAAAAAGGAGGATGAATAGAGGCTCTGCGATTTGATGAGTGGTATTGAAGCGTGGAAGATCCTTAAGAGAGGCTCTCTATTGTCAGTGATAACATTGAGCTGCTTTTTAACTGTGCAGTCTCATTACTGTCTTTTCTTGCTCTGTTTGAGTTATTTTTCCCCCAAAACTGCAACATAACTCTTGAGTTGTAATTGGATTTTGCTTGGGTATTACTCTTCTATTCTTAGCCTTAGATTTATCATGTCATACTTTATGATGATGCAATACATTCAGATTAAAACATGAGCCCATCCTCCTATACATCACAGTTCACCACATGCAGGACTTGCTGGACATAATATGCTCCTGGGCTCTGGTCTCATGGTGCGATGAAAGGCCAGGGAACAAAAGGTTGTCTCTGCTGAGGAGTGGAGCAGCTCGACTCTTAATTGGCGCTCTGATCAGAGAGGGATCTGGGCTGAGGGACCGCAGCTCCCAGCACCAACTGCATCCTGGGAACGCAGGGTGGTGCTCCTGTCTGTCTTGATTAACGACCTCTCCCTTTGACCCCTCCCATGAGTCCCGACAAGTACCTCTCTGGAGCAAATACAAAGTGCATACATTCACTAAAGCATGTATGTTGTGAGTACACCACACATACATGCAGTCATGAACTGTACTTTAATGAGTATGTTCTGAAGAAAGCAGCAGCTCGATTTTAATCAAAAGCGAGGGCAACGTTATTGGCCATTGCTGGCGGCACAACCGCAAACAAATGCGCACTTTAATTTACATTCACCATCCTGTGATAGCCACTCAAATTAAATATAGATGGCCTAAAGTGCACCTGTTGTTAGGCATTTGTGGAAAAAGGAAACAAGCTGTGCACTGTGTATTCCCAGTGCAGCCTTATTTTGGCATTGGTCAGCACCGTGTCTGTGTGCAGTTATTTAATCTCAGGCTCCAGTAATACATCTGATTCCAACACGCTGACAGCCTCTACTTGGAGTTTGGGCGCCAGTGAGCACGAGGCAATATGCGAATCAGAAATTCAGAGGGCTCTCTTTGGAGCAATTAAGGGACCCACGATGGAGCGTGGAGCAGTAATTGCACTGGAGGCATTGCATTGACATTCAGTCCACTTCCTGTCTACGTGGTATTCCCAGAGTCTTCAGGGAATCTCAAAGTTTTATTTTATCTCAACCTTAAATTATACAACCACTCTGTACTGTATAAACCACACAGTACCAGCAGTCAACTGCATATTCATTCCACTGTGTGCACAAATGCATTTTGTGAATGACTAAATGTGTCCATGATGGGTTTGATGCCACGGTTACTTTAAGTGTCATAAAGTGTGGCACTTTTTCAAGCACATGTCTTCAAATATTAAATACAAGCAAAGATAGAAACATGGAATAAGACACCATAACTAGTATGGCAACCCGTTTTAATGCTTCAGAAACACACGCATGAGTCCACTTGCTGCTTAAAAACATGAAACCACTGTACATCAGTAGCTAGCTTATGTGTAGCTTCACTTTTGTATTTCTATTGACATGTTAAAACCATTGCATGAATGAAAGAAGTAGGGAGTGTATGTGAGAGCAATCGGATAATGTTAGAGCCACTGCGTTCATCATGAGAGACTAACATGCCACACATCGATTAAACACACCCTCCATCAGGGTAAAGGCCTGTAGAGTGCCTTCATCTATAACGTGCATGCCAGCTCCTCCACCTCCTCCATTCTATCCCCTCACTGCTAATTATCCAGAAGATGGATTACATCATGGGATCTAATAGAGAGAAGCACCATTACACATACCATCCCCAAACACACACACTCACCCAGACAGAATCACTCAGCCGATCTGCCCATTTAGTTCCACTTTCTTATTAACAAAACAGGGAGGAGTCACTCATTATCATCACTCAAAAATATTAACAATATTAGTCAGGCCTTCAAATTGAGTAGATAGATAGCATGCCATGATAATAATAATAATACAAAAAAACATAGTTGCATGACCTTTAAAGAGTAATAGCTTGGATTTATATACTCCGATCTCATGCAATAAGTATGAATGCATTATGATTTGGGAGAAGTAGAATGTAACCTTTGAAAAGCACTTTGTGACTTTTTCTTCAGTGGCTCTTAAGAGGAAATCTGCATCCAGCGAATGCACAGGGTGTGATAGTAAATATATTTCCTGCAGGTTTCTGCGCAGGGTGTGAGTTAAGTCGTGCGAGCGGATTAAAATGCTCCTGGTGTCTTGTTGTTTTAGCGGTGTGGGATTGCCAGACATCATTGTTGGCGTTGCTCGTGCCCTTGCTACTTCAACACTGCTCTTCACACTAATCTGGTTACTTGAAAATCACCAGAAAACTCCTGGAAAAATAGACAGAGGGTTGAAAGGGGTGAAACACACTTACTTTGCAAAAGAAATTAAAAAAAAGGTGCTAAGAGATCCAAGAACTTGTCTGTGGATGTTGGCAACTCTTAAAAAGCTACCAAATCCTCAACTCCTGTTGCCATGGTAACGGAGAAAGAGGAGGATGAGGAGTGTGTGTGTGGGGGGGGGGGGGGAGAGAAGTGAACACACAAAGATTAATTTGAAGGCACAATGTTGGAAAAGTCACCACAGTTAAGGAGCACAAATACGTTTTATTCTTCTTTATTTCTTTTGTATTCCCCCAAGGCCGGAGTGACGTGCATGACGAGTCGGTGCAAAGACTTGTTTATCACTTCTGACGCAAGCAGAGTGTGTAACGCATGGTGTTAATTCATGCTGTTACTAGCCTTCCAAAAAAAACAGAGGAAGCTAAACTGTGTGCTCGGAGTCTGGAGATAGACTTTCTCTTTGGACCCTCTCTTCCTTTCACTTTGTCTTTGTGTCCATACTTTTATTACTACTCTTTGCTGCCCTTCACTGCCTCTCCGTCTTCTCCATCCCTTAATCCTCCCCCCTCCCTTTCCTCCCATATGAGGTGGTCTGGCCCTGGCCTGGCTATTCCATTCCCGTCTAATCTCCGTGCCCCCCTCCTCCCCTTCCTCCTGATTTGCACACTTCATGAACTAGAAGGTCTCGATGGCTGGTATTCCCCTCTGCATTCGCCCGGCGCCGTCCCCGAGCTGCCGTCCCACCTTGAACACATCATCAGCCCTGATGACCATGAAGACAGGCGGCATTATGCACCCGCACGCTCAAAATAATAGCTCTCTGCTGCTCATGCCATACGTCCTGTCAGGGCATGAGATGCACGTATGTAGCTCGATGATCATTATCAAAACTGTCAGAGATGTCTACCGTCAGAAACGACCTGCCTGTGTAGGAAGTGTCTTTGGATGAAGATAGACATGTATTCCCATACTTAAAGTGTGCTGAGAAGAGTCCCACATGTCAGTTATTCTACCTGTGAGCTGACAAGTGTTTGATTGACTTGAAGTCTTGTGTAGCATCACATACTGTAGTCCCTTGAAGGTATATCATCAGTTTGCACTGACCTCTGTTAATTCACTGGGAGGCCGTGCACCAAGGACAAACAGCAGTCCCCTGCAGGCTTAGAGCAGGACGCCTGCTTGCGTTTTTGTAACAGTGGGGAGGTCTGAGTCATTGTTCACTCGGTCTAAGCCTGTTTTGGCCACAGAGTGTTGGGTGATAGGATGCACTGGAGAATGCTGCCCGCCTCATGATCCAAGGACTGGCCTAATTTGTAATTACCTTCTGCACTGTTCTGGAAGACTGCAGTTTGCACTCGTCCAGGATGTGGATTATCTACTGTTCTCAGATGGCCTCCACACACAAACACTGGCTCCCTTAGCGGGACGCTGATGAGTTTCCACAGCCCAGCACTTGATTGACTGAGGCAGCCATGTTGTTAACTCGATTTTCCTGTCATGCTATTGTTACATTTTTAATCAAACCTCTCTGTGCTACCTGCACTGGATTCAATGTAATTGTATGAATTGAATTTGGAGCTAGGAACGAGTGAACAGTAAACTTGGATCCAGCCCAGGTTACCAACTGGGCTGAAGCCTTTGAAATAGACAATTCAGGCGTAATCCACTGGATGCTGCTTTTTCCCTTTTTATTCATTAAAAGAAGACGAGTAAAGTTGTAAAGGAGGAATTGAATCAAAATGCTCTGCAGACTGTCTATTCAATCCATACGGCTATTAAGCTGAATAGTCCGGCTAAACCAATTTTGTGTCATGAGGCACTCCAACCTATTATGTGAGAGCGCAGAGGGGAAGTGTGATGGAGGAATGAGGAGGCGGATTAAACATGGATAAAGTGCAGCGGCAGTTTTGTTAAGATGAATATGAGAGAGGAAAACGAGGCGCTTGCAGATGTCTACCTTTTAGATTTTTGGTGTCTTAAAAAATACAACTTAAATAAATGTTAATGCGTGAAACCACAATCAAAGGATCTAGAAAGACACTGATGTGTTTTAGATCAGAAGATGAAGACAGAAACATGCCTCCTTTGGCCAGTAGAGATGTAGCTGGTCGACATCAACAACAAAGGGTCAGCCACGTGTAGATCGCTGTCGTGTCGCTCTGAGTCAGTGTGCTGCAGCATTCCAAAGATGATTGTGAACAGTTTTAAACGACGATATGTGCCTCACAGGCGGGAAGAAAGAGGAAGCAGCCTCCAGTGGAGAGCAAAGAAAATAACTGACGAGGAAAAGAGCAAGACTTCCTGGTGGGGCTGAGTTCACACTTAGGGAGGTGGAGGCTGACCCACATAGTGCCAGCTCTGACCCACCTACAGTGGAGGTGTACACTGGGTGTCACTGTGTCAGGGTGTGATGAAGAAAGGAACCAGTGGAGCATGCAGGGACCTGAGGGGCGTTCCACTGAAAGGGAGCACTCTGCCAAGTGGCTCCTCGCTCCCACTGAGAGAGCTCTGTGACACAAACTAGAACCAAATCAGCTGTGAGAGAGACAGAGAAGCATGGAGAGAGGAAGGGCATGATTAAGAAAAGAAAAGAGTGCTTCAGATTATGAATTTAGACTTGTTTTGGAGTACGAGTTAACACGGCAGATTCGGTAATTCTGTTTCCCATCTGGTGTCAACACGACATTTTAATGAGTAAAACCTGGCTGAGCATGGAGTTTAAAGCTTTGATAAAGTGATGCTCCTCCACTACAAACTGCTGTGTATCTTACTTTAACATTTTATCGCCAGCAAGTATAACTGAGGCTCTGGTTAGTTTTATACTTTACGCTGTTCACTTTTGCACATTTCTTTGGATAGTTTTGCACACTTTTGCACTTAAAAAAACTGCACAGCTCTTCCATTTTATTTTCAAATATATTTAACATTTTTTAAACTATATTATTCATATTTTTATGCAATTTTATCCTACTCCATATTTAGATTTTCTGATTGTTGTACTTACATTTTCTTAAAAAAAATGTTTGTCATGCACCAGCGGAAAAGGGGAAATTAATATTTGTTGTCAATTTGAAATAACAAAGGCTCTGATATTTCGTGAGATTAAAGTTTTATATTGAGGTAAAACATCTCTGAGATAAATAATCATTGTAAATCTCTAAATCGATTTAAAGAAAATAAATTGGTTTGCTGTCTGTATTTAATTAAACCTGTATTTAGTGTACCTACAACAGCCCAAATAAGCCATGGTATATGGGAATGAATGCTCACAGGTGGCTTTTGTGTTGCAATGCATGATGATACAGATTTAAATTAGTTGCACATTGTATTTACGTCAATTAGACTGAGCTGGTCATTCACTCATTCCTGTGAACTGATCTTAATGAAAACCAATGTTTGGATCCCACAACAACTGCTAATAATACCACTCAAGGGCATAATTCAATTGCATGGATTGTATAATTGGCAGTGGGAGACAGAGACACTAGGGGGGGGTCCCTGCGGTCCACACTGTGACAGAGCTGCCTGCTTTGGACTTTAGCTGAAGCCTTTTGCCAACTTCCTGTCTGAGCCGTGATCACACTGCTGTCACTAAACTAAGGTACATCATATTTAAAAAAAGAAATGCTCAGGCATGCATACAAGTAAAAACAAAATCAGGAGTGAGTGAAAGGAAAACAAAATCCTTTCTCCTCTTCTCGAAACTCTGTTTGGCATTCAAAATGTGTCATTTAGCCAGAGCTGCACATGCAATTACACAATATCATTTCATGTTTTTTGCACAGCCATGACAGTGGGAATAATTTACTGTAGACAATGCAGCAGTGTGCTTCAATTCGGCTTCAGCAGTATCCAATCAGCTGGCATCCTCATCTAACCTCACAATTATGTTAAGGTTGCTTTTGCCTCTCTAGAGCACAGGGGTGACTTTGGACATGCCGAGGTTACAATGAGAGGTAATTGCCAAAATCCACAGCGGAATAGCATGATCTCTCTCTGACACAAATGGGAGGGGGAAGACAAAGAGCCTTATGAATATTTAAATTGCAATTTTCTTCATTTTCTTCAATTGACCCTTCATTTCTTTGCTCACAGGGAAGGGAAACTGTGGCTAGACGAGAAGTCAAAACTAAACTGAATCGCTCAAAGCTAAAACTAGATCAAACAACAAGAATATTTCCAATATGTAAACAGGATTAGGCCTTCATTTACCAGGTGAACACTGACACATGAAATATTAAAACGGCATCTTTTTTTGTAGCTCATTGAGTCAGCATTGGCTTCATCTGGTTCTAGAGATCAACAGTGTTGATCAATGGAAGCTTACTTTTAGTTTTGAACATCCTACCAAGTGGACGTGTGATGAAATGTTGTTGTGGGATGGATATTTCAAATACAGCCTGCATTGCCCTTGGTCAAACGAATATAAAGTTGTCGTCTTTAAGGCTTCACAATTCCAAAAAATAAGCTCTCTTCAAAAAAACACTTCAAAAAGCTTTTCTTTGCCTAAAGTCTTCTAATTTGTCGGGTGATGTGGGGGCTAAAATAATGCAGATGACTCGCGGATGAACTATTGATTCTGTCTGTGCTAAGCCCATGTTCGTAGTGATATAGACGTGGAATTTCCTGATTAACAATATAAAAGAGCTATTTCAAGATTCAGGGCTCCACTAATTTGTGCAGTTACTAATCATATCATCTCCATTAGGCTATAATTAAAGCACATGCACAAGAGTGTAGCTGATAAGGGAAGGAGAATAACTCAAACATGCTGGACACAAAGGTAAAGATTGATGCATAGAAAAAATAGTCTGGTCTATTTATAAAACCTAAAAAGCTGTAATATCTTCTGTTCTTCTACTCAGGTAAAAAAACAATCAAGAACAACCATTTTGTCTTGATTTTGATCCATAAACGGAGCAGTAGAGTTTGCCAAATCAATTTGACTACGACCAATCACACATCAAGCTGTCTGCAGCACCGCTCGCTGTGATTTGACTCGTCGCCGCTGATTGTGATCCTTTTTGAGGTCCTTTTTCTCGGAGCATGGCTTTTTTGTGACCTAACATGAGTCACATAGAGGCCCAGCGTGGCACGGTGTGTCGAGAAACACAAGCTCTTTGTCTCAATGTCACGGCTGCCTTGCTCAGTTACTAACCGGAGGCAATGCTGCAACAACTAATGACCAAACCGGGTCTTTCTGATACGCTTCACCTCTGGCTTTGCACATCTCGGCATATTTAAATTGGAAAGCAAGGCTCATTTGAAATTGTTTTGGTATATCTGTATGCCGCAGAGAGGGGAATGCCCTGGGCGGCAGTTACTGACGGGCGCTCCGTATATAAGGAGGGGTTTCATTCATAAAATCGTCAGGGGAGAGTCTTATACCATGGTGTTATGAGCATATTGGCATCGCCCCGCAACCTCTTTTCATTTCCTTGTCGATTCTAATAAATCCTTTCCCATCTCGCATTTTGTTGCGTTAGCCATGAATATAAACAGTAACAGGCTTCATATGAGCGTCTCATAAATGAAACATAGGCTGATATAAGCTCACTTTGTTTTGTATTAACCCCGCCCTACTTGGTTCACATTGTCATTCACCTTAAGACAATTATTTGCCTCCACAGCTGTTTTGTAGGAGTGTATTGGCAATAATACCGGCAGTACGGAGGCCTTTGTGGGCCGTTAACCCGGCGCATAATAACCCCACACCCCCACATTACCCAGTGTGATATGACACCAAAAACACCTTCCCCAAGTATCTGATGCCCGAGTAAACAAGCGGTATAAATAATCGCTTCCTTTTTTCATCTTACATCAGTGATATCTGATCACGCTGGAAATGGGTGGTGTTTTTCTCCCCAGTGAGTGGTTGGATGAAGGTTGAATCTGAGCTAAGAGGTCATTATCACAATGACACTCAGGCATATTCATATTTCCTTTGAAGGTACTCCACAGCGGCATGTTTACTGTCTTCCTTTGTTTGTTGTTTGTATTAGCGCTCCTTTTCCTTCCCTGCCATCGCAGAGTGAGATTTAGCATTTTAAGCACGCTGTTTTGATCATGCTAGTGAGCGCGTCATGGAGGCATCTCGGCATCTTTGATGTATTGCATTGTGATGGAGCACATGCATTTTATCCCCCTCCCTCCAGGTTTAAACAATCTCTCAGATTTCCAACTGCTTTTTCAACATGCCAGTAAATCATCCGCCAGAATGTGCGTCCGGGGAATTGATCTGGCCGTTTATAAAGACAACGGGGAAGAGCAATTGTCATTTAAAGAGCTGCAGATCTAGACGGACATCAGACGGCTTTTACAATACCTTTTCATTAGGACAGGATGGAGAGGAAATAACTGCAAGGTGTGTTGTCGTGAGGCAAATCAGTTGCATCAACATGGATGAGGAGGTGCAACAGCACTGGAAACAGGGTGCTGGTTTATAATGCAGGAATCCTTATTGATCCAGATCGCTGTGGAGGAGAGTGATCGATAGAGCTGATCCCTCTCAGTTGATCTTAAGAGGGCCGAGGTGCCAAGTGAAAAATGATCCATTAGAGGGATGAGGAGCAGCCTTGCTGGAGTGCATTAAGTCATTGTTCCATGTGTTGTGTTAACCCTTTCCCCGCCTATTCAGGAGGATTATATACTCGTGAAGCTCAATAACATAAGGATTCCTGATTATCTTTTTGCAATTCAGAATGACTTTCTTAACCTTGATGAAACAGAATATTTCATTTGTGTATGAATAATACTCTATGAATATCTATGTATCCTTGAGCTCCTTGTTAATGATGCATTGATACACTCCAAATATAGTCTTCATGCAGCTACATAATAAATCAAAACCTTCAAGAACTTATATATGACTGTCAATTCTTACAAAATAAGATAGTATGAAATCAATTTAACATACATAAATTATTAAAAAAATCCAAGGTCAATGTCAAGCATGTGTTATTTAAGAATATATTGATAAAAATGATTTTAGATGAGTACATTCATGCATACGTGATGTTTGACTCATCACATGATATCCACCCTGATTTTTGTGATAGTAAGCACATTTTACTTTCCAAACCCATTTAAGAAACCTTTAGGTTCAAAACATAACACTGCTTTCACCAGGGAAAACTGAAAGAAATAACCTTCTGACTCCAAAGATATTTCCAGAATATGTGAATAATTCAACAAATTGAAATAGGAAACATATCTGATACTTGACATTCAACTGTAGTAAACAACAAACCAGTACATCCACATAGACTTGCAGCTTTATTCTATTAGCACATTAGAAATAATATATATCTATATTATATATATATATATATACACATTGTTCCCTCAGATGTAGAGATTTGGAGTCACCAGAGAACCTGAGCATTCATGCATCTATCTGCTCTCTCTGCTGCAGCACATGACTTCACACGCTGCAACATCTAGTGTGCAATCACCTCGTCAGGACATTTCCTGAACATTAATCTGAGATAACAGTCAAACTGCAGCGGGGGGAGCAGGGATTAGCGTCTCCTCCTGTCACTGGCAGGTGTCAGGAACAGGGGATGATCACACCTCGGGTATTATCGCCGCTCTCGCCCACTGTACCGCATCGCTGCATGTGGTGCTGCTTTAAAAAAGGTGACTTTTATCAGCATGACTGCAGGTGATAGCTTGCATGTCATTACATTAAAAGCAGGAAAATAATTCATTAGATTCAAATGTGCAGCCTGTAAATTGATAGCTTTTATATCATGATCACTTCTTGTGCAGTAAAAAGCTGTAATTATCTCTCACATATGCAGATGTATTATGCAGTACATTAATGCTTCTGTAGTATGGGTTAGTTTGACTCTTTTGTTGGTACATTTCATGTTTACCTCATCATTTTTGCAACGACGTGTTTTGTCTTTTAGAGGCAACATGAAACAGTACATGGCCTGAGTTGAAGCGAAACAAGCCAGCTAATGATGCCTCATTATGTTGCTGATTTTCTACATAAGAGCAGACTGTATCATTTAGAAGCTCAGAATCTGATAAAAACAAAACAAAAAAAGATGAATAAAAACAACGTGAAGGGTCCCTGAAAGCATACTTAGAGCTGGCTCTCTGTGTGCTGCAGATTGGTGGCTTACAGAGAAGAATGGGAAAACACACATGTGAAAGTGTGACATTTCTTTCAGAAATGAGGAAGCCAAGACAGAGAGGGATTAACAAAGACAGAAAACAAGTCAAAATAAACATCTGCACGCTTGTTTTCACCAATTAAAAACAGCGTACCTTACAGCATGTTTCCGTCTGTTCCTAAAGAATGTTGAAAACAGCCTAAATATTAAACGGTTATGTGTGCTGTCAAGAGTATGTGAGAGGCAATGCATTACAAATAATATTACGGTGCAATTTGGGGCTGAGTCATGTAAGCTGACCGGCCTTGAGACATCACTTTAGAAAAGGCTTCGTCCTGCCTTGACCGGCGAAGATGATGTAGCGCGGGAACACATCTGCTGACTCTATTCAGGTTTCTGTCTCTGCTTCTTAATCCTTTCTTAAATCTGCTCATCTTCAACCACCCACCTCTACTTCCTGGCACCTGGTTTGGTTTGACTTGGTTAATCGCCTTGCATGGTTTGCAGATCAAGCAGCGATTGTGTAGGGCAGTGTTTCACACAGAAAAGGTGAGCAAGTATTGATTCAGCCTCTGATTGAACATGTGTGGTTTGGGGAAGCAGCTACAGCACAACCCGCTGCTCTCTTTATTTCCAGCAGATGCCCTTTTTTAAAAGCAGGAAATGGCTGCAAAGACAAGTGATGTGCTCTTACTCTGTAATCTTCCCTCGACGTGAGGCCGGTAGTTACTTAATGAACAGGTCAAAGCTGATCTTCAGTCACTGGGTATTATAAAAGGCAATGCAACGCCTAACACTTAAGCAGTGCTCATGCACAAAGACACTTTGTACTGTGGATGCATGCCACTTGAGAAGTGATTTTGAGTGAAAAGGCTTTTGGATTGAGGCATTATAATAGAGTTAGATTGCAAAATAAAGACTGCATTTCTACCTGTGAAGTGCTGTGGAATAACAGGGTGCTTTTGTAGCTTTGTGGAAATGTCAGTCGTTTTTTTTTAATCAACATTTCAAAGGAAATCTGAGTCCATTTTGTGTTATATTCATTCAAATCTAAATTTAGTGACAGAACTCAAAGTTTTTAAAATAATACAACAACTCTTATGTGCAACTACATGTGTCCCTAAATCTCAGCCAAACACTAACAGCACACTCTATTACTTAGTATGTGCTTTTATGATGCATATTTTCTTAGTAATAGATACAAATCTGTTGAAAAATGCAGATTGGAAACCACCACCACAGCTCGATTGATGTTTGTGTGTGTGTCTTCATTCATGCAATCAATCAGCAGCAGCATCTGCATCTCATTAAAGCAGAGGTAGTCTCCAGGGAAATACTCCTACAGTACAGAGCCGCTGACATTACATCCTGATCTGCAGAAGGGCACCCTCTCCTGAAATATATGCTCCCTGCTCGGGCTGAAGGGCACTCACTGTATATCCGCACGTATAAACATAACACAAACTGCCAAGAGTGATAAGGACAGGGAGGAGGCTTCAACAGCAATTTCGACAGAAGACAAACGACTGCTGGTGGTGGACTTATCATTGTTGATTCTTGTATCTGGAAGAAGCTTTTGTTTTTTCCTCCTTCTGCCACGCCAATATTTATAGCTTCAGTTCCACCCCAAAAGCCTGGTGGGGGATTGAATGTGGAATATTTTGTTTTATGTGAATGTCATTAAATGTTCATAAGGATATGTGAAAGTATAGCACCCATTTTTCAGTTTCCCTCTCATACAATATTTACTGTTGTCGAATGCCTCACTTTAAACTCTGAGATCAATAACTGAAGAAGCTGTTTCAAACTCACAGGAAGGCAACACGTCAATTTGGTTTGACAACTTCCTCACCTAATGTTATGATTTGCGTAAATACACATAACAAAGGACAATCCGAAGTTGCTTACTCATTGCTTTCGAGCTCGTGCAGTCAGTAACACTCAGCAGCTGTGGCCCGTGATGTTTTATCTGCTCGGCCTGTCAACACAGTGTAGTTTCCGCGGTGACGTAGGAACATGGTGAGCTTCCCCCCCCGAGGCCGCTGTCTGCTTCTGCCACTTGAGCTCCGCTTGTTGCCGACTCAGCATGTCGAACAAGCTCACCGCGCTGCCACACTGCCACGGCTGACACTCCAGGTGCTTATTATGTATGAGTGAGTGTGTGTGTGAGTTAGGAGGTCAGCAGTTGCCAGAGGCAGGTCGCTGGAGAGACCATGAGTTCCCAGCGGCCACCTGCTGTGCAGCCCCCCCCCCCCCCCCCCCCCACGCCGGGTGTCACACATTATCATCGCTAAGGGAGGGCGAGGGAAACTAAAAACAGGGACACAGAGCAGCAATACAGAGCAGAGGTAACAGCATGTGAAGAGGGCCATGTTTTGGATACATTATGCCCTAATGTCTCTTTAGGCAAGGCACGTTTTTTTATGTAGCACTTTTCAACACAAGACAAGACTTAGAATACAAATGAAAACAAGCTATCGAACAATAAGACAGAAATGCACAGTGCAGGGTAAGAAATGAAAAGTTTACAATTTAATAACAGCTTGCCGCAAACAGAAAAGTCTTCAGTTTTGATTAAAAAAGTAGTTAAAGTTGCAGCGGACCTGCAGTTTCCTGTTCCAGATGAACGCAGCATAATAACTAAACGCTGCTTCTCCGTGTTTAGCTTTGAAGACCTGAGAGTTGTCGATGCATAAGATCACAAATTAATTTTAGATCTCAGAACTGGAGTGATATTGTGTTTTCTTGGTGTTACAGTAGTAAGGACTTTCCACGGTTATGTTAAATATCAACATATGTCACTGGGGTGCCTTTCCTAGCATAGTGTGATATGGAGCTGGTAATTGGCTGTGCAACTAGTACACTGCCATTACAGCAGCTCCATGTAACAACGCCACTCTGATTTACATTGTTTTAACATCCAGAGCTAAACACACTATGTACTGTACGCACAGGCCCCGTATCTCCTATCTTAATGAACTACAGTAATGAACTGTGTAAAATTATGCATGCGATTAGAGTTTTGTTGAACAAGCCATTTGAGAACGACACATAATAGCCCCCAATTTTATGGCTCGATTTACAGGCAGTAATCATCTTGGAGTCCCCTCACCAAATCTCTTTCTGTGTGACTGGTGTTCGAGAGCGATTCTTTTTTTGTTAATACTCCTGTAATTAAATGCATGCTTAGACTCCGAGTGATTACAGTTCCTGACGAGTAATTGCTCTGTGGCTCAGATCATTGCCAGAATGATAACAAAATCTTCAATGTTGTCCATCACGTGTCCCGAGAACAACTGAATGACTCAAAGAGAGGAACATCAGAAACTACTATGTGTGTGTGTTCCATATTAAACACCCATTTGACGTATGAAAGAGTCAAAGTGAAACTGGATTCTGCACTTCACGTTGAAGCATCTTAAAGCATGGCATTTGTTCATTTAAACTGATTTTAATTATAAGTTGACAGAAAACACAAAAGAGAAGATCTAAATGAAATGCTGATTATGCATTTATCCCTTTTGTAAATCCCATGGTTTTTACCTGGAAATGATTGCAACTCTCAGCTGTTATTTTTGCCCTGTCACCGCACCATTTCTAGCTCTACAGACAACACGGGGGCCGAGGAACTAGGATCACCTCGATGATCCTTCATATCCCTCAGCTTTAGCAGCCCTACTTGGATTTAGATGGACATTTAAAGGTGGAAAAAGGGACGCCAAAGATGCAGTTGTAAGAAAACACCAATGCATGGGCGTTTGAATAGGAAAAAGGTATCAGGAAACTGTACATTATATTCTAGTTGGTGTCAGTTGCACAGCTAAAATTGTAGAGTGCTACAGTATCAGATTATAGATGGAATAACATAATAATGATGTGCTTGTTAGAGGAGCAAATTTGCAAACATTGTCTCACAACAGCAAATTGCTCAGTTCATTTGCTCAAAGTACAAAGCTGCAATTAGCTTGTGATTCAGAGAGAAATGTATGAAATCATCCCATCACACAGGGAGTGTCTCCCCCATTGAGTCCTTAGCTCAATCATGAGAGCATTTACTCATGAATTTATCATGACAGGGTTTCGGTACAAATCAAGAGGTAGAAGACTCTTGAAATGGGAGTTGTGATTAGGGAACAAAGATGGGGTTTGAAGGTTGGATTGAAAGACAGGAAGTGGCTCTGCGGCTTGATTGGAGAGGAGGCTGGGGAGATTAACTCAATCATACAATATCCCAAAAATATTACTCTGATAATACTTCCTTTAAATGAGTACTTTAAGAGAATATTCTCATGTGTGTACACTACGTAGGAAGTGGAAACAGAATCTACTTTTGGGACAAAGCCAGTCAAGTGGCATAAAACAAAACATAACCAGTGTTTGAGAGCTGTACAACATTGCCATGAGGGCATACAAAGATGCCAATGTGGAGTCGCTTGGTGTGAAAGCAGCCAAAAAGAAGTTAGGGTAGTAAATGTGTCTTGGATTCACAACTGGTTGTGTGGTATACTGATTTTGTAACCATTTGACACCAAACCATCTGTTTCCTCTGCTTTCAGTCTTTATCTAAGCTAAGCTAATAAACTGCAATAATTGCCCAAAATGTATAGTTATTGTTTTAAGCTTGTGACTGGGACTGTATTAATATATAACCAATTAACAGTTTTATTTTCCTGCATGCGGATGGATGTTATTTATTTCACGACAGGACAAAATAACCCAAACATATGCATCCTCTTCCTGCTGGGGTAGTGCAACACTTAATGACTTCTGACTTCTCATTCTAAAGAGTCTCTGCTCTGTATTGTCACTGTTCAGTCATTGAAGACCTGGCTTTGGAGAAAAGGGTCTTATCGTCTCTGCCATCTTCAGGATCCCCGGGGTCCAAGCCCCATCTCTTTGACATGTTCCTCTTACTCTCTCACTCTCTCTCTATATATTAATATATATATATAAATATATATTCTTTTTCCATCAAGGCTCACTCAGCTGCATCTGTCTTAGTTCAGCCGCAGACCCTCTGGGATGCTCTCATTCTCTTCACTCAGACTACCTTTGATTTTGTTTACACTCCCCTGCACACAGGTATGGGTATACATTCAAACCATGCGCATATAGTAGGACAATTTATAGGCACACCGACGAAAGCAGCAATCCACAATTAAGCATTCAGCCAGCTGTAGGTAATGAAGAGCCAGCCTGAAAAACACATTTCCCTCACAATAAATAAACGAGATTCCACGTTTAGATAAATTGTCGCGCTCCAATTTTATTCATAAACATTTCAGATTGCAAAGTGTTTCTGTCTTAAAACCTAAACAGTCCATTTATATAGTGAAATACAGGCGTAAATTGTCAGCTAAAGGGCTGCATATGAAACGCAGAATTATTCATATATTAACCAGGGATTTCCATGCCTATTACTTATGTGCTCGGTAGAGGAGGGCACACAACGTGCAGTGAATTCTGAGTGTTGAAATGTGCCTTTCACTTCAATGTGACTCCACACACAGACCTTTGTGTGCATGATGGGAAATCTCCAAGTTAGTTAACACACGTATAGCCACCAGTGAGTATATCATATCCAAATGCCTTTTAGCTCACTGAATGTATGCGTCACAGGTCTTCACGAGATATAATATCTGGGGTGTGAGCAGCAGTGGCAGTGCATCATGATTAAACGCTTGCGTGGGTCGCAGTGAATGATCTCTGCATTTCTCACCAGAACAGAGCTAAGCGTCCGTCAGATTGCCAGCAGAGGTGCGTCTGCCACCCAAAGGGAACAGAACGGCCAGATTGTGTGTGTGTGTGTGTGTGTGTGTGTGTGTGTGTGTGTGTGTGTGTGTGTGTGTGTGTGTGTGTGTGTGTGTGTGTGTGTGTGTGTGTGTGTGTGTGTGTGTGTGTGTGTGTGTGTGTGTGTGTGTGTGTGTGTGTGTGTGTGTGTGTGTGTGTGTGTGTGTGTGTGTGTGTGTGTGTGTGTGTGTGTGTGTGTGTGTGTGCCTTGGCACGTGACCAGGTGCATCTGAAGCCTCCTCTGATCCTCCAATGTGCTGTGAGCTGCTCTATTCCCCCAACACAACGCCAAACACCTGCTTGGCCCGATTGTCAGAATGAACGTTTGCTTTCTGCGTGGGCCGCCCAAATGGTGAGGCTTTCATCAGCAAGTAGTACTGAGGAGCCGGATGTGAGGAGGTCTTTAGAGGAAGATGGACATCCATCCATATCATTTTTGGCTTTTGGATTGTCCATGTTGTAATTATGTTCTTCTATACACACACGACAACCATTGCACTTGTGTTTGTCCTGGGAGAGGGATCCTCCTCTTGAAGATTCAAGATTCAAGGCTTTTATTGTCATTTGTACATAGCTACTGAGTAGTTATGACATTGGAAATATTAGGTCACAGGCTTCTCCAACAGTGCAACACAATAAAATGGATAAAATAGTGCAAGTAAATAAAATAAAATAGAATATAATAGAAATAGTGCAGAATAGTCTACATACAAGTCATTGGAATATTGATATATATAAGTTGCAAACAGATGAATGTTATGGATGTTCTTTCAAAAGTTCCTCTGTTGCTCTCCCCAAATGTTCTTCTCGATTTTTCTCCATTAATTATGTTGTTTCATTGGGAGTTTCTTCCTGTTCGCTGGAAGGGTCTAAGGAGAGAGGGTATGCTGTACACTTTGTAAAGCCCACTCAGACAAATGTCATTTGTGATATTGAGCTATATATTGGACATTTGATTGATTGAATGAGATAATTGTGGAAGAGACATTTCTAGGTTCGGTTAGAGTAAGAAATACACAAAGCACATACTGCACCTTATGTGGACCAACATAATTGGACATGCACGTTCATTATTTTCTGTTTTACGTCACTGTCTTCCTAGAAATTGAATGAGCATGTGTTATTAAATTGAATATTGTAAATCCAAGTGCGCTATATGAGATATTGGCATAGTGAAATATTTATGTGACTACTATCTATGGTAATTAATTGGGATTTAAATGCACTGGGTGTGGGTCATCATCAAAACCGTGCACGGTCAACAATGTGAGGTGATGGAATAGAAATGCATTTGACTAATGAGACAATGTGAAGGGAGGCATCTATCTCATACACGATTCCCTGTCCTCTCTCGTAGCAAAGCAGGAGATGAGTAAGGCGCAGCGATATGACATCCTAATTGGAGGCAGATTTCAGGGAACAACAATATGTGCTTTGGGGGCCCATAGGTGTTTTTTGCAATGGTGTTACAGCGCAGCACAGGGGATATGAATGACTAATACAGCCTGTATGTTGAGCCCATTGGTGAGTCATTAAATGACAGGACTCCAGTGACAGCCGGGATGTGAGGTGTGGAGGGGGGGGGGGGGGGAGCAGGCAGCTTTCAGAGAGGCCGATCACAGCATTTGGCAGGAACGTAATTGATGGAATAAAAGCAAAAGTGACGGGAGTTGTTTCGGCTCAACGGCGACGGTGAAGGCGTGTTAGACAAAGATGTCTGGAGTGGAAGAGGGTTTGGGAGTAGGAGGGGGTGGTGACAGATAAATGAGGCCATCTCCAGCTGAGGGAGGAAGAGGGGAGGAGGAAGGGAGGGGCGAGCTGCTCGTGAGCTCCCTCGCGATCTGTACCTGCCAAGTCCCTACCCGGAACAGCTGCTCGCAACTCTGAGAGTGGAGCCGCTCACACCCTCACAACAGCTTCCTGTACAGCCTCTCGTCCCACTGCTCTCAGATCTGCTCAGGTGTTTCATGCAGCATTTTCACTTTACTGCATTATTTTAGCTTCACAAATCTCCTACAGCAATAAAATATGCATTTTATGCAACTTCATATTTCTACTCGGCTATATTTTGGAAGTCAGTGTTTTACTTTATACTCCACTTCAACTACTTCTACTTCTCAGATACGTTATAACTGAGTACAAAATATACATCCACTAAGAAATAAACATTGATATATAAGTATAGGTTCAGCAACAGTTTATACCAATATACCAGCTGTGATGAAGACATTAATGCACCGATACTCATAATCCAGTCATTTCATATATATATATGATTCTGAAATGGGCTATTATGCATTATGGATGCTTAACAATTTTGTATGGCAATACTGTTGTACTTTTTTGTAAGATTTTGAATGCAGGACTTTCACTTGTAGGTATTTTAAGAATGCAGTAGTGCTACTTTACTTAGGTGTACAATCTCAGTACTTCTTCCACCTCTGAACAGACACAACACAAAAGCTTTGTTTATGCTAACACACTACACATGTTGTCCTATATCTGCTGTGATAAACTTGCCTGAACGTTTTCTATCTTGTCTTTTAATTTGATAACACACGTCATTTAGGTCTTTGTGTGCATCAGCTAGCAGAAAAGATGTGCTTTCTGAGCTCGTCTCACTCTTGCTCCTGCCTCGCTGCACCAGAAATAGTTTCACTATTATAATCTTGTGTGATCCCAGCCTTCACTCCTCACTTGTCATGCCTCTGATGCAGCCTTCCCCTCATGCCCCCGCTCACAGGCTGATGGTCACTTGCAAGCTGCCGCCTGCCATTCACACCGGCTCCCTATGAGTTGCACCTGCAGTGTGTGTTATGTAACAGGCCTGTAAGAAAGCGGCTTCACATGCCCTGCATCTGCAATGATGCCCCGCCGATACAGACATTATGTCGTCCAGAGCACAGGGGTGTTCTCTTATTCGTAAACGGAAAAGGTTTCAATTAGGTCTTTGTGGCTGGGCCCCCAGCGGTTTGTGTGTGTTTAAAAGGGATGCCTCTGTGGGGAGGATGGTGGAAATGTTGTCTTAAAAAGGTTGCTGCAGAATAGCAGGCAAGACATGATGAAATATATCTTCATATTCACAGCAAATGTTGTAATTGTTGGAGGATTTGCCACAATATGCAGCTGCATTTTGTGTTAAAGCTTACTTGGTAGTTTGAATAAGGCTATTTTTTTGGTCGGAATCTATTTCTGAACACTGCGTAAAAACGTTGTGTATTTGATTTGATTTTAGGTATCTATTTTTTATTTTTGAAACTGACAAGACATTGATTTCTAGTCTCCACTGAGTGCTGCAATTTGAAAAGAAGCCGACTATAGATGATGATAACTCCACGTCAAGATGCACCTCTGGTCTATTGAATCAACCGCAAATAAAGTAGTACACGGCCATGACTGCTCAGCAAAGTGGAGCACAACAAAGAAAATAATTGCTGCATTTTGCCACCAGTATGCACCTTTTCTCGTACCTATGTGGCTCCGCGGGGCCCCTCTAGCAGGGCCTATTAAGGGTCATCACTCTGAGAAGAGCGGTGACTCGCCCTGTGTCAGAAACAGAAACAATTTCATTGCTGTGACGTCAATAAGTTGAACATGGAGAAAAATACCATGTTTGGTGAAAGTGTGCACCCCTCCCCTCTGTAGATGCACTCCAATCGAAGACAAATGTTTGAAGGAGATGTTGTTATCGGATCGAGACTGTAGAAGAAAAGGTCACCAGCGATGACTGAACCATTTTGCTCTCCAGAATAAAAGAGATGCAGAGACCAGTTGAGCCTCTTCAAAATAAAAAAACTGGCTGTCTGTGAACGAGACAATCCTCATTTTAGGTATAGAAAATGCATGGCATTTATGTGGCTGCTTCTCCTTCCCTTCCTCATCATTATTATGCCATGCCTTTGCAAGACACAGAGTCTATTTAATACGCAGAGGTTTTTAGAAGCCACGCTATTTATTTGTGTGGTTTGTGGTCACTGAAACCGCTTCTCTTCTCTTCTCTTCTGAACTCCACAGTCTGCCAAATTCATACAAATTACAGGTCAGGACCTTCATTAAAACAGATACTCAGGATACTGTTGGTTAAATTCTATCAAGAAAACGAATTATTCCTGAAATAAAAATGAGGCATTATGAGAACTAGTAGAGTTTTGAGCTCAGTCAAATTCCTAAACAGGCAGTTCCTTATCATCAGCTGACAGGAAGTGGAATTAGGCAAACAAAGGACCACTCAAAACATCTGGTCTTTGCAAAACATGTCACTTGCCATCAACTAGTACCTGTGTTGTATCACATTGTCCTCACACAGGAGCTCATTGATGATCTACAGGCGATGAAGAGGGTTTGTAAGTGGAAACATTATGTTTCTCAGACCTTCTTTAATAGCATCACTGTAATGTATACGATGACAATCCTTTCTTCATGCCTGTAATGTGACGGAACCCTAAACCATCAGTCCATCTGCATTTAGATATGCCACAAACAAACCTATATCTAGATCCCACCAGCTATTTACATAATTGGAGATTGTGGCCGGGTGCTTATTATTCATTGACATGACACTGCAGAGAGGCAGATGGAGAGATGTACTGAACTGACTGTTCCACTTTCTGGAGGCTAGGGGAGGATGCAGACCTGAAGACAAACAACCAAAGCTACAAGCAATCTAGGTCCGCATTTACATATATCTTTTGAATTGTAAATTGAGTACCCGTAAGAAAAAAAAACACCCATTGAACAGCTGGAAAACAACCAGGCGAAATGAGCTCAGTTGTGCTTTCCCAGGACAAATCTGAGGCTTTTAGAAAATACTAGCAGTGTGCGGTTTACAGCAAGCAGGCCTCTAAATAACCTGCAGAACACAGAGGACCTGACTGACACATCCATCTCTTCTGCTATCTGTCTGACTGAGGGAAGGGGGGGGCAGCGGCAGCCCCTTCATGCATGAAGAAGGGAGCACTGTTTATTAGCGAGGGGAGACAGAGAGAGGGGGGAGAGAGATTGCATCGTCTCAATTTAAGTCTGATGAAGGACACAGTGTCTCCTCAGGATGAGCAGGAATCTGTGCGCATGGTTAAGACTTCAAAGGCGTCCAGTGGAAATGTGCCGTGACTTGAAATGGTCTTCGATTCAAAAACTGACACAGAGCGCGGTTATCTTCTCCCAGAGCCCCCCTAAAGTCCCTCAGGATCAAATGCAAAACCACCGCTATGTGTGCAGCAGCCTTTTTTGGCCTGGTTGACGTGCATAAAGAGATACTTTCTATACATTAATGACATATTTAAGGGCTACTTTAGAGACTGTAAGGAATAATTATGGAAGGTAGAGAGTTCAGAAAAAGGAGGATGGCATACATGTTGTTTGAGGCGTGTCATTTAAGTTTTTAGAAACTCTACGAAGGGTTAAAAATAAATATGAATAATTAAGTGGAGGGCTTTGTTTTTTTGCCATTTTGAGTGTAAGAAACTCAAGCCTTCCGCCTTAATCATTTGTATACAGTCCCTGTAGAAAATAGAGTATGTTGTGGAAGTAGTTGTAATGGCATTTTAGAAGGAAGTTATAATGCTATATTTATGGAGAAAGGTCTTCTTCTCCCAAGTGCACTGATGCAGAAATCACAGGACTAAGTGAGCAATAAATGTCAGTGTGCACTAACGTTTTATTACTACACACTGACTCATGATGCATACAACTAAAAAGCGTGACAGCAGAGGTGAGACAACGATATGTGGTCCGACGTATGTATCCTAATCCTGGCACTGTGTTTTGGCTGAGACGGCACTTTCTAATTTCAGAAAGTTGCTGCAAATGATTTATATAGCAGCTCCTCTGGGCCAACACACCTCTCAAAGCCACACCCCCTGCAGAATTAGTGCAGGAGAGACATTCAAATAGGTTTTTTTCCAGGACATTGATAAATAAATCATACACATTTGCAGCTGTTTGCTTTATACACGGACATAACATTTCACAGGAAGCCGCCCTAAAATGTGTGTTTATGAACAGATCAATCAATACATCTGACCTATTACCTGCAAGGGCTTGTCATGGGTACTATTTCAGGTTTACAGCCTTTCAGCGTGAGAGCTCTATTGATTGCTTCCCTCCAGTAACACTCCTGGTGTAAGGGCATGAAGCAGAGGAAATGGTTTGCCTCTTATATTGCAGGTTTGGGGATTTCGATGTGAGGTTTGTCAGAACCACAAGAGCACTAATGTGTGACTCAGAAGTGCAGTTTCTTTGTCCGGGAAATAGCAGTATTACCAAGGAGATGGTACTTGTAGTTAGGACGCAATATTGAAATTTGCAACAAAGGAGTGAAATATTTGTGTTAAGCAAGGATTGATAATGCAACTGTGAGGTAGATAAGGTGTCAGGTTCTTAAAACAAACACACTTTGATCTGTGTAGTGTGACAGTTTGGGCATATTGTGTCAGAAACAAAAGATAAATAGATTGCATCCTAACTGGCTGTGTTCATGCTTTTCCTCAGTGGCTCTGCACATTAAGCCGTGCACCTCTTTGTTTTGTCTCTCCCTGGGATGCAGGCGTTTTCTAAAGAAATCAGACCCAGTGTGTGTGAGGCGTCACGGTCAGAGGGGTGCCTACATATGCAGAGAAACACTGAGCAGTTGTGTTTCAGATCGTTGATAAGCATATCTGTGTCTGAAGATTCTGGACTGTGAGAATCAAAACAAAGCATGCAACACAGCGGCTGCACGTCAATGTATTGTTTTTTAGACAGAGTGGCGCTTATCTTCCTGTAGAGGTCAACTGGAAGATGGAAATCGCTGTGCTGCAGTCCTTTTACTAATTGTGCTTCCTTATATTGGTTTTAGTTTAGCAGCAATTGGTGTGGATGCTAAAGGACACACCGGATGAAGGACTCAGCAAAACACCCACACACACACCTGGCTCTCAATGCTGAATTTATGCATATCACATGATGAGAGATTATAGACACAATTACGTCAGTGACGGGGAAATAAAACACCAATCAACACCTGTGCTAAAAGAAACCTGCCGAAACAGCTTCAATCCAGTGAATTCCTTCTGCTTCTGAAATAAGTGTTAGGCAGAAATAAACATCAGAATCATCAGCCTTTAGTGGCTTTCAAGTCAAATGGATAAATGAAGAAAATCAGTCTCAGTGGGGAGGAAGGAGGGATTGTGTGAGGGACAAGTGGCACTCAAATATAATTTACATTTCCAGGAATTAACTTCGTGGCATGCTGTCCATATGCAACACATTTCTAAAGTATTTTAAAGAGGCCCTATTGTGCCTTTTTGGGTTTTCCCTCTCCTGTAGTGCTAGTTTCTGTTACCAAATGTGGAGATGTTATCTACAATCCAAGTTTTAGACTGTTAAGTGAATTATTGAGATTGATCGTTTATCCTTGACCTTGGAAACAGCAGTTGGCAAAATACTCGCTGCAGGCTCCATTACTTTTCTAACTTATTGATATTGTTTGGCAGCTGCTGGTTCAAGGTCAAGAAGGAACTTTTGACTTTAGAGCCAAAATATAAATTGAATTTTGATGAAAAGCGTAAAGGAAGGATAAATACAGCTACTTTGGGCCAGTTGTTTTTATTAATTTATCTAAATCTGGGTCTCTTTTTCCAGTTAAGGTTATCACAACTCCCACTATATTTGTCAAAAGTCATTATTTTGCCTTTTGCAATTGATCTCAATGACCTGTTTTAGTGTGCTGTATACATTTAGTTGTGTTGTATTGGCAGTACTTCCTGTTCATTCAGTGGTTGTTGTAGTGCATTTTATTCTCTGAACTCAGAACAGAAATAAGATTTAAAGGATTTTATCCCTCTGAAGAAAAATGCCGTGCTTGTGAAGTTCTGCCTTCGGTGAAAATATTCCAAGTCTGAGCAAGACAACTCCAAAACATTTTAATCACGGCAGTAATTGATAGGGAGGACCGTCTCTGTGAATTAATGAATGCAAAAGAAGCTCTTTGATGTGAGCGGGACTGTGACATTCAGATTTGTGCTCAGCGGAGTCTGAAGCAGATAGCTGCTCTGAGAAAAGAGCTGACTTTAGCAGCGGCCGGCCATCATCCATCACATTTGATACCATGCTGCAGACAGGTAGATTGATACCCCCGATACATATTTCAGAGAGATCTAACAGAGGAGGCCTTCACTGCGGCTTTTAATTAAATCTAAATGTATAATGATTATAGATCAGTGGGTTTCTATTTACAGGGGAAATACTCTTACATAGACCTCATGTGAAAGAGAGAATCTAAGTTAGATTCCTTTTCCACATGCTTGTCTATTACAACAGTATTTCTAAAATGGAGGTACTAGTAGTACCCCTAGGGGTATTTTGGATAACTGTATGAGATTGTTAATACAAAAATATATATCACTTACACTTCCTAAAATAGTCATACTATCACAAATTAAATGAAATGTCCATGTAAGTTTGATTAACCACATTTTATAATCAGTACTCACACAGATGCGCCAGATGTGTTTTACTTGTCAGGGGGTACATAAGTATTTCACAGATGGTACAATATTGAAAAACACCTTTTGTCTCTATCCAAGATAGGATGATTTACCTTGAAGTTGTTGGATCCCTCTAGACTCAAGAACTGTGTAATATCTAGCAAATATGTATTAAACGAGGGAGACAACAGGCGTACTATACTGTTTGTAAACGCACAGCAATGTCCCGAGCCACTGCTCCACTATTATTGCTTTTCATGCACCAACCTTTATTCAACCTATAGATGACTTACTTTTTTAAGTTCATTCTTTCTTTCATGAAAGGAAGGCATTAGTAAGACAGACAATATTTTTGTTGAAGAAAAGTTTCAGAAACACTGGTTTACAACTCTTTTGTTGTCTCTTCCCAAGATAGGATGATTGCCCTTGCAGTTGATCCTACTCGCCTGATATCTGGCACAATATTTAATAAAAACAATACAGATTGATGTCTTCAGCCGCAATATAGGGATGACTATTGGTGTGATGATGCCACTTTCGATGCATTGCCCTAAATATAACCTATAAATTACTTTGTGTATGTGTTTAAACTCTGTCTGTCGTGAAAGTAAGCCGGCATAATAACGTCAGACTGAATAGAAAGCAACGTATTTGCCATTATGTCAGTACCGCACATGATAAGATTAGAAGTTGGTCCATGCAAATGTAAATTGCAGCTGTTGCTTGCTGCACTTGATCTCTTGAATAAGGTTACGGGAGCGGACTGGAGGATTACTCCTGATGCAGCCAAAGACAGATGGTAATAGGACGTGACCTCAATAAGTGCTGAAAGATGAGGCTGTTCTGACTGCAAAAGAGATCAGCTAGCACTGGAGGGGATTCTTCAGCCAACAGAGGAATAAACACAAATTAATTGAGTAAAAAAAGAGCACATCATATGCACACTCACTATCACTTCATCAACAGGTCTGCCACAGAGAGATTTGCAGACTAGCGGAGCAGCTCAGCACAGATCCAGTTTGCATCCACACTCAGAAGGAGGACTTACATCATGAGCTGGATGAAGCTTCATGGTTTTGGACACAGTCACCTCCAGGCAGGGAGCATTTTAGCACATTTAAGAGAGCTTGGAAGTGTACTGTATAGCCTTTGGGGGGATCAATAGGTCAGACAACATTGGCTGCAGAGATGGACCTCCATTCCCTTCTTGGCATTCAAAGTTGGCAGGAAAGGTGACCTCCAAAGTCAGAATACAGTCATCTTAAGTAATAGAAGCGCTGTAAGCTTGCCCAACTCCTTCTTGGCTTTGCAGATTATTTCAACTCGCCGCCAGACAACATTTTAGCATGCATCCTGTTCCTGCTGCAGAGGAACACTTTATTCTCGCGGAGATAAATCATTCATCTGGTGATTGACCTCTCTGTGTGGCTGTGATTCTAAAGGGATCCCGACCTGCCAAAGCTGATTTGTTTCAAATGTCAACAGGGCCGCAAAAGAGCATGGACCTGAACTCTGTGTGATGAGAGAAGTTAGCAAGAAAGAGAGGGAGCGATTTACCGCCAGAGATGGATTTTAGCAGTTCAGCGTAAACTCAATTTATCATCAGCACATTATCCTGTTCTCCCTCCCCCCTTCCCCCCTTCCCCCCCTTCCCCCCTTCCCCCCCTTCCCCCCTCCCTATTGGGTGAAAAAGAACCACAACACTTCTTGGATTAATGACCCTTCCCAAGTGCATCCAAAAGCATAACAAATCCCTCTACCACAATCATTAAATTGAAAAATCACTGCCTGTCGGTGATGTATAGTTTGCAAAAAATATGTCGCCTCAAATTAATTGTCAATCTCTAATTACTCAGCATAAGTTTTTCCCCAGTAAACCCCAAACATCCTGACATGGTAAATACTGACTGTGGAGAAATGAGTTGTTCAGGTTAAAGTGAAATAGTAGTACTGGACTGAGGATACATTATAGAAACCTCCATTCATCCATGAAACCAATGCACCTTGTCAAATGTCAAATTACACACCTGCAGAAAAAATCAATCCTAAACCCTGCATGATCTTTTGCTATGAATTACATTTTTAAGCATGTGAAGAATTAGCATAGGCGGCGCAGGATGTGGTAAATTCATTTGTGATATTTCTCAAGATTTATATCCTGGGATTTTGCCTTGGCATCCATGAATACAAAGCTATTATTACATAAAGAATAACCGCCTGAGAGATCATGCAGTGATAAATATATACTGAAGGCTTTGTAATTAAATATTTTGAAAAAGGGTTTTAAACACACGTGATACTGATGAGAAGAAGCTTGTTTCCATGTCAAACAGATTCCTCTTTCTTTGCCCATTCTAGTTGAGTTCATAAGGAATAAGTATATTTCAGTTTGTGAGCATACAGAGGGGAAACACAAAGAGGAGAAGCTTAAGATATCTGTGAAAATGCCAGGGAAGGAAAAACCACTGAGGTCCCAGCAGATTTTTAAAGGCCTTGATGATCCTTCCCAGCTAAACTCAGGATTATTTCCGGAGTTGGCAGTTCATCAGGCTCGCATGCGGGAGGTGCTGAGGGCGAGAGGCTGTCAGGAAGGCATTCTGCTGCCAATTAGTTTCAATCGGCAGGAAAAGAAGGGCTCACGGTTGCAAACTTTACCAGGGGGCTTTTCCCCCCGCAGCTCCACAACCCCCCTCACACACATTTAGAGTTGTTTTCAGCCTTTATCTGAGTGATCAGGCATCTAAGAAACGCAGTATCTGTGACACCAGCAAATACTTATATCTTAATTATCAGCTATTTTCTCTGTTGGAAAGAGACCGACATTTCACAGATGGACCTGTATTATGTAACTTCATAATTTGAGTAAATTGCTGAAAAAGTGCATATAAATATCACTGCACTAGACAGGAGTGATTCAACAAAACTATTTATGTGACAATATGAGGACACTAGTAGTGCTATAGAGCAGTGATTTGATCATGCTACCAATACCCTTACAATATAATAAAATCATGTTGGGAGATGATAAGCCTTGGAGAGTTATTGGTTCATTTAGATATTCTTACTATCCATAGTGTCATTGTTAGTTGTTGTTGTTGTTGTATAGTTCTCTTTATAGACCCATTTCACCTCCCTACACTCATTTCTAAATACCAAAAAATAGACAAAATGCTAATTTACAACATTGCAACATTTAATTCAGAGCAGTATTGTCAAAAGGAAAGTCTTTTTTATAGATGTGAAAATCTTCTCAGAAAACTGATTCCAGCAACATGAAGAAGTTGTTCCTGCTGTTTTAAGGACGTTATGTGCTGTGAAACAAAGTTGAGAGTGTGAACTTGTTAGGGTGAGCAGGTTATGCCTTTCAGTCCCAGGATAACTCTAAGCGTGCTTCAGGGAATCAGATAACTTGAAGACTGGAATAAACCGTGTTTGAGAGGGGAACAGGTCAACATGAGTTCATAACTCCAGAGTAAGTTGGATCATCATAACTGAAAAATCAGATGAGCTGTGTCCACTGGGGACGGTCAGGCAGTCCAGAGGTAGAAATGTAATGAGAATGAAATCCTACTTCAACCTCATATGGCGTGTGTGTGGATGGTTCTGTTTAACATGGGTTCAGGTACACTGTCATGTCAACACATTGTGCTGTTCACCTTGTTGCTACCCACGATTAACGCCGTGTCAAACCTCATTATATTTATTCAAGACCCCGAAGTGGTGGGCTCTGGAGACACGTGAGGTGCATCACTTGCCACTAAGCAGAGAAATAAACACCTCAATCTCGGGATGGAGGCTTCCTCCTCCACTGTGTTTGGAAAACTAGGGTAGGGGGTCTGTGTGTGAAGGAGGAGGACGTTTCTGCTAATGTGATTTGCATGTATTTGCTGTAATGCTTTTGTAAGCCACCGAAGAGAGGATGGAGGCTTGTGTCCATTTACAGAGAAGCTTAACAGCCGTGTTTATACGGATACAGTTTTAGTTACAGTAATGTTTATCTCGTAGCTGAAGCCGTGTTTCATTGTAGAGAAGCCCATTACAGACAAATTGTTGCTCGTAGATCCATTGTAAGTCTTAAATGAATAGGGGGACAATGTGAGGAAGAGGATGCTTTCATTTTGTAAATAGATTTACAATTTGGAGAAAAACATTTCAAACATTTGAAAATAAACCAAGCTACAGCTACCCTAATCTCTTGTAGATGAAATCCACAGTTGCATTAAATAACTGATTCCAATCGTGTCTGTGCTGTAAATATTAGTTTTTCTTCAGCAAGTTAGCTTAGCATAGCATTAAGACACAAGGAGGGGTGAACAGAGGGAAATAAGAACAACATGCACAAAGTGCTCACTTATTAGCACATTGATTCTTGCCTACTTAAATCATATGGAAACTAATGGGTAAACCGCACATTTTAAAGGGGTTTCAATAAAGACCTCCAGTAAAATCTGAATAATTTTACACTTTAGAAAATACTTTTAGTCTTGAAGCTAATCTAGAATAACCTGGAGCTGCATTTTATCCCCACAAACATGAGAATGATATCAATCTTCTCATCACACTCTTGACAAATAAAGTGTATTTCTCCGAATATAACAATAACAAGATCCATTTGAAGTAATTTATTCTTATTCTTTGATAAGTGCACTATATGAAAGGGCCATCAAAACGACAAAGCAATCAATGTTCCAAACTCCATTATAGCATTACAGCCTTAATATCCGGCTCCTGACAACATCAAATAAAACCGTGACTCACAAAAGAGGCGATCAATTCTGAAGATAATGTCATTTTGATCTCACTCGATCAGCCCGTCAGTACCTGTAAGTAACCATCAAATGCCTGGTATTTTGAAGGATGTGTTTTTTCATGTAGTGATGCAGAAGAGGAAGGTCAGAACAAGGACTTTTTTTTCACAGTGGCGTAAGCTGACAGGTCAGTTGCTCTCTCCTCTGAACTTATGAAATATTCAGCTGACTTTGAGACGGAGGGAATGCTCCCGTGAGACGGACCAACACTAGCTGCTCCCTTTAGAGCCACCTGACCCCCACCTCACTCCAAACAGGTCACTCTTCTGCCTGATCGTTCACTATTCTTCTTCAAAATGAATATTTAGCTCATGCCACTGGAGCTATGTGAGGCCTCCTGAAATGATGATTCTGAGCTGATTCATCTTGTTACTCTGAAGATTTCTTCCTCAAAGAGATCTGGACAGGTTATCTAGTTTCCTACCCTGGATCAAAATAGAGACATGGTATCTATGAGAGTACAAATTGTTATGTAGATGGACTGAAATGGATATGTCACACAGAAAGCTATCACGCGATGAGAGCAGTGTATAATTTGCAGATGTCTTGTTTCAATACCATGACTTCCCTTTTTCTAATACCAGCACTGACAAGAAAATAAAACGTCTTTCATTGTGTCACATTCTTAAGCGCCGGTGCCATCTGACAGCCTAAAAGCGAAATCCATTGGTGGTGTCAGTCAAACGCGGTGTGTTTAGAGGCAAATCCAGACGGCTGTGCAGAGTGTGCATCCTGTGATGTATGCAGCCGGTGTTTCGGCCGCTCTGTTGATATTCTGAGACTGCTCTGCCGCGGTAAATTGTCCTCGCTGAAAAGAAGAAAAGTAGATCGCTTGAACTGTTTTGTGGCCCCATAAGAAAAAGCCATTGTGTTTTGTCAGCAGGAGTCAGCAACAAACAGCGAAGGAGAAGGAATTGAATAGTTTTTTACTGTAAGTCAACAGTAATCGACTGTGGTTGAGTACTTAAAAGACATTTCCATCCGCAGAACGCGCTGGGGGAAGGGAATTAGAAGCAGTGGGTTGCCTTTGTGTCGGGGTGTGTGTTGAATGAACGAGCCGGAAGAGCGTAGCATTATATGTGGATGTTTTAAACACTGCACTTTAGCAGCAGGTTCAACATTAACCTCTGTTTCACTGTCAACAGCTTTAAAAACAGGGCATTCATTCATCTGGTATCACGGGAATGTACAAACCATGTCAAATATTAGACAATATCCAATGTTTGTATCGTGTTAAAGCCACTGTGAATTGTTTCTCGACAACATTAAAATGCGTGGCTAAACATGCATGAATCTAAGTTGAAGTCTATTTAAAAACAGCCCCAATTTCTGTTCATATTAATTACTAAACGTTCTAAATTCAGTAATAGTCAATACATTTTAACATGAAACCCTATGTCTTTTTTAAGACGAGCAATATTTTATATAACCTTAGCTTTTACATTATATAGGCCCTGGAAAGTGTTTCTCTATAACACTAAAATATGTGACTTAAAAAGCAACAATCTGGATTAAACTAATTAAGTAGTAAAAGTCATACTTAATTCACTCTAACGCTGCTAATACATTTTAATTTAGGTATTGCCTGACTCTAATTGGAGAAAAAATAATATATTACATAACCATTTTTCCAATAAAGCCTCATTCGCTTGAAAAAACTCAAATGAATTCTCTCATGGAGAAGCTTGTTTTTGGGGCCATTAAGGAAACAATGCAATACTTAATCAAAAGCTGAACTCCCCATTATAAGCGGTGTTCTTAATTTAATTTATACCAGAAGTTAAATCAAAGAAAATGGACTAAAAGCAAAAACATCAACTAGGCAAAGTTTTCAAAGTTATCAAATGACAAAAAGACGCAGCCGGGATATTTCCCTAATTGTGCCTGTTTAAAAAATGTTGTTTCAGCACCCCCGTGAAAACTTCTGCAATTAAAAGATCCAAAAAATAGATATGTGTGATTATACGTCCTTGGCAGAAACAATGACCATCTTTGATCTTCGCAAGCTGCTCTCGTGGTGCCCCGACTGGAAGGAGCTTGTTAATTCTGCTGCTCCACCATGTGATTCATCCGTCTGCTCCTCTGCTGCCTCCCTCACGCTCCTGTTCTCCCGCTGCGCCTCCTTCCACGGCCCGCCGCCTGCAGGAGCCTGCCCATGTTTATCATTAGTTCATTAGGGCACAAAATGGCCGCCGTTTCCCTCTACCAGCCATTATCTCACACTGTTTTGTCTTAAGAGTATAGTTCCATTTTATGCACAAAGTACATTTTTATAAAGTGCCTTAGTTGTGCCTTTTTGTTCAGCGTTTTTACTGTGACACACTCAAATGATGGCAAAAAAAACCTCCCTCTTGCTTATTATATCTGTGAAAACGGGTTCATTGTTGCCGTTGTCAGTGAGGTGATCAAAGAGTCGTTTGAAACGAAGAGACTCAAATCTCACGGCGTCTAATTGTTCTGTTCACAGAGAGCTCGGCGAAGGCTGGATGCGCATTTATTTTATTGTTATTCATTCACGAGTAGGATGTTTTCTAGCAAAAATATTTATGCACTGGGTAACATCAACATCATTTGTGTGCCACCTGTTCTGCAGAGTTGATATGTGTAGGGCTCAATTCCCTCATCCACGGCAACATACTTCTCTGTCGGTTAGTGATTTGATTTCAATAAGTGAATTTCTGTTTATCTACAACATGGATTGTCAACATGTATTTATTGCAGTATTAAAAAAGTATTTCTTCTATAAATATTACATTGCATTGTCAAAACCATGATATGATCTAGCAAAGCTACACATCAGTATTTTACTAGGGCTGCCAGAGCTGGGTGAAAGAAGTAAAAAAACTGAGGTTTATAGAGAGAGAAAAAAGGAAGTTTCCAATGATTCCTCCGGCTTGTGTGATTCTCTGTTGTTTGAACACTTTAACACCGCTATCATCCTTCAGAGAGGGTACAGCTTTGTCTCGGGGCTGCAGCTCTCTGCAGATAAATGGCAGATGCTAAGATGCAGGTGTAACAAGAAAAGTAGAGCCGGCCATCGCACTCAGACAGAACCAATATCCCTGAGCGTTCAGCAAGGAGCCGGGAAACATATAGATGCTGCAGGGAGAATATAGCATTTATGCAAAAGGTGAGAGGGGCGAGGGGCGAGGGGAGAGGACAGCCCCCCCGAAGGGCTCTCACTCGTCACCCATCCTCAGCATGTCACAACAAAGTGGAAACCGTTCTGCTCTGGACTTTGATTGTCTTGTGAGTCATTTCATTACTCTCAACAGTGTGCCCATTTCACCGCTGCTGTCAACGCTGAACTTCATTGACATTCAAAAGTCTTTCTCCAGGTGTGTGTGTGTGTGTGTGTGTGTGTGTGTGTGTGTGTGTGTGTGTGTGTGTGTGTGTGTGTGTGTGTGTGGTGTGTGTGTGTGTGTGTGTGTGTGTGTGTGTGTGTGTGTGTGTGTGTGTGTGTGTGTGTGTGTGTGTGTGTGTGTGTGTGTGTGTGTGTTATTTAGCAGTCACTCACTGGAGACTGGAGTGCTCTCGTGGACCTAATTGAACTATTTCAATAGATTTGCAGTGATATTGCTGGGCACGGCCATTTGGTTGACCTATTGAGCGTCGCGTGGCTGTAGGAATACTAACCTGTGGGCCCTCTACATGTGGATGTGAGCAACAATTAATCCATTATGCATGAACTTCCTCCTGGGATGGCACAGAGGAACTTGGCCTGAATACCAACGTTGCATTGCAGATTCTCACCGACTGTACAGAGAGGCATTCAGAGAGAGCGCCATCACATCAGAGAGACAACTAAATCTATCTGAAGCTGCTACACTGACTGCTAATGTTTTTATTATCAGGGCAGCAGGAGATAAGGCCGCAGAATAACACTTTGTTTGATTTCATCATGAGCTATGCATCATTTGGCAAATGGGGCATTCTCACAAAACGATGGCTGAAACCAAACAAAATGTTGCATTTTGCTTTAGGTAAATAGGTCACTGGCTAAAGTCCTTAGTTTAATGGGTAAAACTGACAAGAAATAAAACTGATGAATTTATATTATTATATATTATTATTCAACAACAGCATGAATTATTCATCTTTATATATTTGTATATTTAGGTTTTCAATCACAAATCACTTCACATTTGTGGTCCCTTTTTTCAAAATGCATGCAGATTTGTATTGAACAAAATCAATCAGTTGCTTAATCCATCACAGTTAGCATCAAGTCTGCATTGATTTTGGTCAACGTCCCATTACTGTTGCACAGCAATGCAGCTAAACAGCAGATTGATGTACAACGTTTGTATTGTGTCACTTCATAAGAATAGCGTAATAATGATTAAAAAATATATAATTAAGGTATATTATGCTTGATCGTATAACTCAAACATAACAAAGATATGCTAATTGATTTTGATACATCAATGAATGAATACCGATGAATTCTTTCGATTAAAATGTCTAAAACCTAAATTAATAGATTATTTAAATGTCAGAAATATCCATGCAGCATTTAACAAATCTGTAGGAATAGCATGAAGCGCAGCAGCAAATCCTTTGAGAAAGCGTATCGGAATTGTCTTAAATCTACCGTAGGTTTATGCACACTCTCATCGGCACAGAGACATGTAAGACATAAATCACACTCAGAGAGCTATTTTTGTAAAGGTACTGTTGAACACCATGGGTAATAAGCCTTCACTATTACAAAGACAACTTTTCCCTTTGTGCTCTGATGGTGCTAATGCCTGAAGGTGTATCGTGTTCCAGAGGAGCCATGGGGCATCATTAAAAGTGGAGAATTATCTATGAATCACAACCAAAATGGTCTCCAGTTCATTTAGCTCTTTACAGCACATCTGGACATGTTTAACCTATTCCACCGAGCACCCGGTTTAATCCGCAGGGCGTCTAAAAATGAACTTCAAAGAAGAGGGCTTTATTTTAAAGAGATATCCTTAAAAAATAATCTGAGAGAACAGTGTGTAAATCAGATTCACTCAGTGCAGGGAAAGTGTCGGGGGGGGATAACATAAGGTATGTTAGTCACTGGAGACCGAGAGAGACATGCATGTAGTACAACCCACAAGGAGGAGGAGAAGAAGGAGGAGAAGAAGAATAAGCTTCTGTTTACGTAGCTTTAACTTGATTTGTGTGTAAAATATAGCAGCATTTGCTTCTATAATCATGCCTAGTGTGTGCCGTCCCACTTCCAACAATTCGTTTTGGTCACTTTCCATACATGTTCTGCAGGCGGTGATGTCAAAGGATGTTTCATGTACCCAATGTTGAGAAAGTCAAGTGTTTCCTCTGGCAACACGCTGTGGGAAAGTTTGAATTGGTTAAGCTACAGTCCAGGTGATGCAACATGAAGGTCTGCATCACTGCTGGGCTGTTCTCTTCGATCTAACAGTACATTGAAACAAACCCTATTGCCAATTGTGTTGCCCTACAATCTGTTACAGTGATCTATTTTCACTGGGACATTACATTCACGCTCCCAGTGTTGATATGCTTCAGTTAGTCCTTTTACTTCCCCTGCCAGTGCATTTTTATGTGAGCGAATTCAATTTGCAGACATATAGGGGAGGCGGGAGTCCATCGCAGCAGGGGGGGCGGGATGGAGGGATGGAGGGATGGGGAAGGTGGAGGTGTAGGAACTCTGTAGTGCAGAACTACAGAAGACTTTTATTGCTGGCTCTTGCCGTGTCAGCTGTGACAGTGGAGAGGCCAAAACAGCTGCGCTCTGCCCCCCCTCTCCATCCTCATCCCCCCCACCCTTACATCAAAGAGAGTCTGTGGCCAGTTGGCCGGAGCTGCTGCACTTAAAGCCATCTATAGTTTAATACTGTATGAATGTCCCACAGTGAAGCTGGAGAGCCACCAACCTCGCTCTTTCATTTCCGTCTCATCATCTGGCCTCGCTCTGACACAGGTTGCGTCTCAGAGATCTCTGCAGCGAGGGGGGGGGGGGCAGACACTTCCTGCCATGCTGGACATGCACGCTGATGGACAGACATGCAGCAGCTTTTATTCACCATTGTTATCCGCACCTGGACATAGTGAAATGATTTGAGGCCAACTTTGCAGAAGTTGAACTTTCTGCGCTAACGATGTCCAAGTTGTGGTGCTCTGTGCTTCACATTGTTCTGGATAGCCAAAGTTAAGGGCTGTGAGGTCCCTTCAGTCCAGAAACTCAGGGAGTGCGACTGCAGTTAGTTTCAGTGTTGTATAGACATTGGACAGAGACGCCCTCGGAAAGAATTGCTAACGTTGTTTAACACAAAAAGTCTCTTTAATACTGGATGCTTTATGTACAATCCACTCTGCATAACATATGGTTTATAGTGTAACTCTTAGTAAATTCCACCTACATATGTTTCAGAGTAACTCCTTGGATTCTTCTGACAGTTCAAACTAAAAACTCTCACAGAGGTAGAAATGATGATGACGTAATGTGGCTTTTCTGAGAGCTGTGCTTTGTTATATATATATATATATATATATATATATATATATATATATATATAGCCGAGACAAGTTGTGATAAATACATTGTCTATTTTATGAAAGTAAAATGTAATTTTGAGCGCAGGAGTTAGGGGGATGTATCTGTCATGTCACCCCAACATCTGTAATTTAGAGAGATAAATAGTTGACCCACTGTTAGCATGAAGCAGCTTGTGAATATAAATGAATTTGCACCTTATCTGAGGCCCATCACAGTTTGATTTATTACTACATAAATGATTGTTTGTCATCACTGTTGCAAGGCTGTAAATCTTTCCTGCTGTTTGGGCGGACCTCTGTTTGGATGCTCTCCCACACAAATCAATGATTTGATGAACCTCATTGCCATCATGAACATTTCTGCTCCTACGATGTGTGTGCTGGTGTGTAACAGTTCACAACACATTTGTTGGCTTACGTTCCTGATACAAGAACGTTGATGAAATACTTTTACTCCAGGTGAACATTTTTGAAATGTTTTGGCAGTAAGGACCGTTTTCATGGTTTCAAAACACGTTATCATAAACCAAGAGTGGCAAAGTATATGGGGAAAATGGGTGGATAAAAAAACAGAGTACTTTGATGATGTCCAGTCCGTTGTCAAACCAGAATGTATTTCTCACGCACCTTCGGTATTTTATCCGGTAACAATATCCTTTCCTAAACCAAACCAAGAAGTTTCCTGTATATATTTTATTTTAAATAGACTGTATGCATGTAAGGAACTAAAATAGACATGTGTTAAGTACTTATATAATTCATATGAAGAAGATGATGTTCTAGAGATCATTAGGAAAGATGGGACACTGTCAAGTTTTTATTTAATTCATTCTCCACGGAGACATTGTTCAAAAGTGAAGATCAGCAGAAAGGAGTGCCTTTACTCTCCGTCACTGCTCTTATTTTCACGAGGGAGATGTGAGTCCTGGGGATGGGGAGTCTAGCTGTCAGCTCTTCTGACACTGCTGGGGATGATCGATGGTGAGGTGTAAGCTTAGCGAGCGAGAAGAAAGGTACTACAGGCCGGACAGAAAGAGAGACATGTTCTCCGTCTGTCTGCTGAAACACGATCTCTATCCTTTTCCCCTTCAAAAAGGTGTAGCTTAATGGAGTTGCTCTACCCTTTTCATTAATTACATTTCCACACCTACATAATTAAGCAGCTTCTTTAATGAAATCTCTCACACTCTGGGCTGTGAGGAGTGAACCCATCTATGGAGTTATAATGAGGGGAAATGTTAATCTATAGGATAACTCGTATCAAGGTGTTAAAATATAAGATCTTCATTTTCACATGAAGGGTTCCCACAGTCTCTGCAAATTGAAAAACCATTACAGAGGACACTTCTGACTGTCTGCAGTCTGACTGATCTCACTAGTGTCAAAAATGAGCTTTTCACTCAAAATCAGTGAACCTAAGTCATTTAAGCAGGGGGAATTAAGTGGAAAGAGAGTCAATATTAGCAGAGTTATATATAAAAACACTTTGCAAACGACTTCAGTCCATTAGTATATAAACCTGAGCTAAATGAGGTGCACAGGTTAAACTGATTTAATTAGTCTTGTATGGAAAATCAGCCATCAGCATTCAGGCCGCACAGCAGCAGCCGTGTTGAATTCCATATTGCATGGCAAAAATAAATTAAAAAATCACACGTTTTTTTGTCATTCGAGTTCCATCACACCAAGCAGCTACCATGAATTAAAGAGAAAAGAAAAAGAGCAGATGCATTGTGGGTTGTCTGTACATTGTCATATGCTTGTGCATGCAGGTGTTGAGAAATCCCTAAGGCTTTCTTATTATCGCTGACTAGAATATACTTGAGCCCTGTCATTACTTACAGTTTAATGTATAATACACTAGATGTGGGAGAATAAGATGGAGACAGAGCAGTGGGGGAAATATATAACCTTGCATATTTTTTCCTCCATTCCACATTTTCGCTGAGCCTTGCCTGCCTCCACTGTCACACACATCTCTAATCCTGCGAGGGGATTGTCAAGAGTCCTATGCATAATGAAGGTGGATATTTTCTCCTCACATAAGTCGGCCGGCTAATGTGAATTGTAGCCGTGTGTAGCAGCAGCACAAATACAGCGTTGTTTGATATAAGACGTATGAATGCAGGAGTGTGAGAGGATTATGGGGTTATTGCCCATTCAGCACATTGCTCCATTGATGATGTCTCCTGAAATAGTAAGCCCAGTGCTCTGATAGCAGTGTATATCCTCCTCACCCCTAATTAGGGAGTGATGGGGTGAGGAGGTTGCATGGCTGGGGTGTGGATCTCCACCTCTTAACAGGGAGACATTCGGGAGTCAGGGCGTAATGAAAGGGAGGTCAAAGGGTTCCTCTGAGGGAGGTTCCACACCGCAGAGTGGGCCGGAGAGAAATCTCAGGAGGGGGAACACGGAGATATGAATCTGCTCAGAAAATGAGAGAGAACCTATGACCCGAGGCATGTGCAAGCGGCACGTCAGGTTTCTATCTCAGCGGAGAATAGGAGTCTGGGTAGGAGCAATTTAAAAAAGCTCAGTTTGTCCACAAAGCTCACTTATGGAAAGGGGCACGAGCAGACCCACAACAGAATGACTTTCAAGTGCAACGAGACTTTGAGTTGGTTTTCGTGTGTAGCAGTTGCAATGTGAAATTACCCAAGAGGTAAAACAGTTTCCTTGGAAAAAAAAATCCTTCAATCTCATGTTCAGTATAATTATGCATAAACTTGGGGTTTAACTTAACAGTTAATATACGTTTCTTCTGGCCTTTGAAATTCTGTACACATCATAGATTAAAGCTAATAAAGTCCTGCTGGAATCCTGCTTTATTCAATTTGAGTCAGTGCGTCATGCGGTAGTTCATTAAGTGTGTTTTATCTGTGACTGAAGATTCAGCACCATGGACAGCGACTCTCAACATATTTATAGTTTCCCTCAGTTCTTCATGTCTCCTTTTAGTTATCAAGAAAAACCGGCAAAGGAAAGACAATGTGTGCTTTATGAAATGAGACGTCAGGATACATGTGAGCGGCTCTAACTGATCTGTAGTCAGTTGAAGTTCATGTATGCACAGTGTGTATAGTTCCTTTGAAATGACTTGAACCTGACAGGCCGTTTTCTCTATGATAACTTAGACAGTTTAGTTACACTGCACATGCATCAATAATGTGTTCATAAATAAGCATCTTTTATCTTTCTTGTTGAGTGAAGTGATGGGAAGCATATGAATAGTTGCAGAGCTATGAGAGAAATGAGAGAATCTGGAGGACCAGTAGTGATTCTGGGAATCATTTAAATATAATATAAAAAGTAATACCTTTTATTTTATTTGTTGAGTTCATGTCAGTGGACCCTAAAAGCCTCTCACAAGTTGTTTAAAAAGCATTACATTTCAGCAATTGGCATCTGCATTAATGAATTAACATTTAAACGTATAATTGAATAATTCTCCACAGTATGACGAGCATGGTTTATAATGTGCAGGAGTCATTTATCAAACTGAGATAGAAAAAAGCTTTTAACGCAGCGTGTGTTTCATTCCAATGCGCAATGATTGATTGCTTTGCATAAATACACAGATAGGGCAAGATGAAAATGATTTTGTATTGCAGTTAAAATACAAAAATGGCCACTTAAGTAACTTTTCACTGTCTGGCTTTTCCTTGTATTCTCCGTAAATGAGCCAGGAGCACATTAAGAGAAAAAGATCATAATGAAGGAATCACTTTAGAGAAGAACTGCTAAAAATGTTGGGATTTTATGTTGGTCTCTTTTATAATAAAGCCCTACATTAATGACATTTTACTAGATACATTGTTTTTTTATAATGTTTTCAGGACCTTGGACAGCACTCGCCCTCTCCTGTTATCTCTGCTTCAGTCTCTAAGGAAAGCCAGACATAATGGTTAATATTTATTATTTTCTTAAGGGCTGCTCTGAAAGTTTAGCAGCATTGAGAACCTATTTTGAAAATGTTGCTCCTAACTGCATTGACCCAGTTTGCCTTAGTCTCAGTACAATGGCTACACGCTGTAATAGTGTGTTTTCATCATTGCCGAGGCACACCGTTTGTGAATGAATGACTGCATTTAAAAATAGCCAGTCATATTAACTTCATTGTTGCTGCCCTGCGAGTAGCTCGGAGTAGTCCTGACTGACTCTGATTGCTACATTCACACGCTCGTACAACTGGCTTTTGTCAAAAGCTGTTCACAGGCTTGAAAGCTAGATTGGCTATTTAAAACAAACATCAAGTCCTTTTGTAGAGTGGAGAGTGGAGACGGGGCTATTATACTGAAATAACTGAGGAAATAGACCCAGAAATGTTCAGAGGAATACGTGAGAGAAGCAGGAGGACCAAAAGGAACATAATGAGTGAGAGGGACAGAAAATAAAAGGAAGTCAAGTGAAGGATTGAATTAGTCGAGGGGTCCGTTGGGCCCCAACAACGTAGTGAGTTGTTCATTGTGCCAGAAAAAAAGCATCATGGTTGCTGATATGCATACATACGTATAGGTATGAACGTATGTGCAATTTATTATGCATGAGTTTAAATATTAATAATGCAAAATGACACAATTAGTTGCCGAGTGCAGCTGGCTATAGGCAGTGTAGCATTTTTGGAAAAATAATTGGAGTTGGATGAGAAAATCAATATGACTGTCATATATGTGCATCATTATGAGGCTACATCATGCATATGGTTAGCTTAGCTTAAAGACTTAACCTAGATCTGTCTAAAGGTAGAAAAAGCCGTCCAGCCCCTGTAAAGCTCACAGATGAACATTTTGTATCCTGATTGATAAAACTGTGGTTTCTCTGACCTTCACACAGAGCCAGGCTAGCTGTTTCCTCTCGCTTTGTTTTATTCTTTTCAAGCGTTTCAGTGAGTTAACCATCACTCGGTTTAAGTCTTATCGATATTGACATATAACTCCCAAACTCTTGCTTCATTTCCATAGGAGTTTTGGACTAAATCTGCTGTTTAATGGCAATACCATAAATACATAGTTTCTCTTCGATGTGCTGAGTATAAGCTAAGCAGAATTGAGATGTATCAGTGTAAAAGCATGGTGAAATCAGTGGTGGTATTCATGATTACAAATATGAAATCACTCCATTAGCTGCTGTTATAGTTACTTTAATCAAAGAAGCAAGTTGAATGGATCTTTGTGGTGTTGGCCTTCATAAACAGAGAGATGGTTGAGGTGAGTGACATGGTTAATATGTCTCATTGAGGCAGGGAAGATAATTTAAAAGTTAACACTGTGTCAAGTTAAATATTATTGTGGAGAGTTTTGACAAACCTTGGGTTTGTGAATCTAACAATCTCAGCAGCAATTGCTTGACATGTATTAGCCTAGGTCTTAAGTATCAGCAAATCTCAAAATCTCGACTGTGGCTCTGTGGGAGGTGAGCGAAGGTTAGACTTTTTGCTGGATAATTAGCATTTGGGTTTGAGATTTAATTAGCACATTGGAAGTGAGAGCTCTTCAGGTGACAGGGAATGATTGACAGACAGAGGGGGGGAAACATGCAGATTTTCCTTAAAGGGGACCTATCATGCAAAATGCACTCTTGTACGTCTTTTATACATGAATGTGTCCCCGGTGTTCCAGGGAACTCACCAAGTGTCAGAAAACACAACCCTCTCTATTTTCCTCCATACCCAAATCTCTAAAAAAGGGGCTGCAACGGATCTGATAAAAACTGATCCAGATTTGAACACTGTCCTGACGTCAGGACGGTGGCGCTACGGCTATTGGGCCAACTCCACCAATCAGGAGGAGACAGCCACGGCCATTGCCGTTCGAAAGCGCTGGAGACGCTGTAGTACATATGCCAGGCCTGTAGATGGTGCTGTTCTCACTGAATCAGCCCTTGCAAAAACAGGGCTAAAAAAGTGCAAATTGAGCAAAATGAGGCATGGCTAAAATGCATGATCTGTTTGGTATTTTGAAAAAAAAAAAGTATAAATATGCCTTATATAGGTATGGTCCTACACTATATTATTAAAATATAGCATGATAGGTCCACTTTAAATCACAGATCATGATCCTAAAGTGAACTTGCACATTAACACACTATTTTGAAACATGTCTTTTAACCTTCTTTGCGTAAAAGCTTCAGATAGTTGCAGGTAGAGATGAGAATGTGTATTATCTGTGCACACTTATTCAGTCTTCTTCAAAGTATTTATCACTCAAGCTGCAATCATCATTGTTACGTGCCAGCTGCCAAAATACACGTAAAAGTAATTGTTTAAAGATATACAGATGAATCTATAAATGTATAATTAGTTGCAGCCCTGATCATTTGATGTTTGCTGCTAGCCTTACACTTTTAAGGTTGTATTTATAAGCAGTCATGTCTGAAATGACTTTTTCATGCACACATCAGAAAGAAATGTACTCTTGATAACTGCAAAGCTTTGTTGTAAGCCAAACGCAGTGAAGCAAAAACCACCAAATGAAAATCCTTGTTTCAGACTCTATGACTACAAGTGGAATGGACAATAAAGGTGCAATAAAAACCTGATGATATCCACGCTCAGGGCAAGAGGAGCTCATAAAGAGAGCAGTGACTTAAAATGTGGGCCACTGTGTTTTTTCTAAAGTAATGAGAGCTGTAATATAGCTGATGAAATCGAGACCCTGTGGGCTGGAATTCAGAAAAAGAAATCATAAAAGCCTTTGATTACAACGCCACCGGCTTTTCTCATCATGCAATAACCTGAAAAGCCTCTGAAATCAGGTAGATTTTCTATTCTCGCCGTCATTTCAGCAAGAAGCTTCGCACAAACTGAAACGCTGAATGCTGGTCATAATTAAAAATCACAGTAGGGGGTTTACTTGTTTGTACACTGAGGTATTGCTGTTGGCATCCTATTTATTTCCATAGAAATCTATAGGATAGAGAAAAAGAGTCACATGCTGTGTGGGGGGGAGAAGGCAGAGGATTGTCTTCTATCCCCACACAGAGGCCCAGAGTCTGAATTAGACGTGGAATGAGATGTTTTGTTGGTGTTATTATGCTCACATTACCCGGATTGCTAGATCTTTCCCACTTAAGGGGGGGGGGAAAGAGGAGAGAGCTGCCAAAAAAACAGCTGCCTGGCAAAGTGACTGGATCTGGGGGTTTATTCAGGGAGGGGGCCATGTGAGGTTTGGTATGGAGATGGGAGAACATTGGAGTAATCAGGTCTAAATGTGCTCGGGCTTGCAAACATCTCTGGTTCTATTACATAGAAAAACATTTTTGTTTTTAAATGTCAAGCTCACCACTTCTCCCAAAAACATTAAGATGATTAAGCCTCTTCAGTGGTGGGAAAAAACAGTGGCACTTAGAGAATAATCGGTGTCAGTCGAGCCATGGTTGAGCTCTGCATATTAATGTCAGTGTGAGCAGGAGGGCTTCAGTGTGCAGGCTCACAGCTGGGAGCCGCTCTCTTAGTTACTCATTTCTGTGTTGGCTCTTTCTTGTCTTTGCCTGAGACTATCCACTACTACATGTTTTGGATTAATAGTCATTTAATGAAAAACCTATCCAGTGAATATACTGATACAGTATGCTTTAAATACTATTTTTTGTGGCTAATTCTATTATTTTCAGTTATCTTCTATTTTTACTTTAAATGTGTATGTTTACTTTTATATTTGTTTGTCATATTCTTACCTTAACCTAATCTGCAATAATTTCCAAACAAGAAAATGTTGCTATCAAATTTGACTGGCTATTTATATTATGTTATTGTATTTTTTCTAATAGATCAACTGTCACAAAACCCAATTTCCCCTGGAATAAATTACAAGTATACATGTCTATAGTGGGGGTTAGTGTGTTCCGAGCATGTGAGCACAGAGGTCTGATATAATGGACCTGATTCAATTCAGCATCTCTCATGTCACTCAATATTTAATCAACGCAGACTTCAAATAAGGACTTTGAACACCGAGGGGGATTTGATCTCAGTGGGGGCGATTATTCCTTCCACCCAGTGACTCTGCAGGAAATGGTAGTGAGGCAGGGTGTGAGTCCAATTACTCCTGAGCAATCATGTCTTCAGGAATACTCTGTGCATTTTTTCTCTGATGAATCTATCATGGTGGTTGTGAATGATAATGGCAATTCAAGGTGAAATAGGTCTTTTTTTTAAGGAATGAAAACTAGAGTCAGTGAAGAGTCACTTCTAACTGCACACATGTGATGCACATACAAAGTGTTAGCTCTTATCTGCTGGTTATAGCTATAAAAGACCTGCAGAAGCTAAGTGAGAACAGCTGACAGTTGTGAGCGAGGGAGGCTCTAAGTCTGTCCGTTAATTGGAAGCCGTGCAGGCGTGCTCGTAACTTACCTGAGATTCCCATCGACAGAGGGATCCTTCAGCAGGAGAGCAGGGCCGGCGTCCAGGTGCCCCGATCGATGACGGCCATCTTTTACTCTGCAGGAGGCCAGAGCCCGTAGTGACCGTGAGAGTGAAATTATTGCTATTTGCACGGCGGAGAAGCATCATGAGGAGAGGGAGAGGGGCCCCTCCTGGAAAAATCAATGCTAATGACTGCTGAGTGCTGCCACACACACACACACTGATACACACAGAGTGCTTATATACACAAATGCAGTGGACACATTATTTAATTAAACACATTTCGTGGCACATACAGTGTTCTTCATACGAGCCGGTGTGAGGGTTGTTGCAGCAGCAGTGTAAATGACTGACATCCAATTAAAAGCCGGTTAAAGAAGCTGTAGTGATTACTGTCTCTGGAGCTCATCGATTGCTGATAGGCGCAGCTGTCTCATTACCCTGCTAACTACCTGCGCCTATTTTTATTTATCTATTTATTTATTTATTTATCACTCCACCACAGTGTGACATTGACCTTTGTCACAACATCCTCACATCCCTCTAACTGTGCTCTGAGCGTTAGGTGAGAATATGCCCTGGTGCTGATGAATTCAGAAGAGATGGATTAGATAGCAGATGTATGCGTGTGCTGCTTCCTCAGCAAACTCCCCCCTGAGTGAAGAAAAGCAGGAGTGACGTCAGGAGAGAAAAGAACTTATTTAGCACTTCATCCCGCACGGAAAAAATACAGATGGAGAGAATAGAAAATCCGGCTTCCTTCAAGCGTTCATAAATTTAATGAGAAGCTCCCGAAAAATGAACTTGCAGAGCGATTGCCAGCAGGTGGTACACAAAATCTGCAGAGCTACAAAGAAAGTCTTTAATCTTTAGGAGTCTCTAAAAACTCCAGCATAACATCATCATTAACGCTGAAGCACAGGTACGCGCAGTCCGACTGTAAAATGAACTAGGCTTTGTAACGTGAATATTACAAGGCTCTTTTAAAGTAGTGTGTGTGTGAGAGTGTGTGTTTCACTCTATGATCTATTCCTCCACACTTCTCTTTATACAACCACTGGCCCAGTTTCTCTGCTGCCAAGTGTCTGGGAGGAGTCAGCTGTTTCTACCTTAGCACCAAAAGCTTTCCAGCCATTTGCACCGTTAACAAAGTACAGTATTCACACGCTGAACACCTGTACGCCATTATGTGCATCGTCGGCAGGAGTCCTAAACATATTCTAATTTTAAATACGGCTTACAGTATGGGACTCTATCTTTTGCAGGTGCTATTTACATAAGCTAAGAAGTAGAAGCTTCAATAATTAAAGCAGGTTAATGTAGCCAAATATAGCTGAATACAACATATATACCCTTACATTAATATTAATGCAAATTGAGTATGTCATAACATGTTTGTATTACACTCTTGTACTACATGTATACCTTTTAATTGCACTGGTAAATGACAGTGGTATATATACTTTCACTTAGGTAAAACAACGGAGTACTTCTTAGAAATACTCAAGTCAAACCAAGAGTGTATAATGTAATCTTTAATTCATTTAAAGTCTCCAAAAAGCCAGAAATCCTTACAAACAAGAAGCAAGAACTAGCTACTGTTTTGCATTTTGCCAATCGGTTATCAGCTGATGCACTAATGTATTAGTTTATCATTTCATCTCTTATGTTCTCTGTGGTAAATGACAGTGGTATATCTACTTTCACTTAGGTGAAATATCTACTATTAAGTACTTCTTAGAAATACTCAAGTCAAAGAAGGAGTTTATAATTTAATCTTTAATGAATTTAAAGTCTCCAAAAAGTCAAATGGGACAAATGTGACAATCACATCTTCACATTGCTCGTGTCGTCCAACTAACAGTCACACAAAGGTAAACATCACATAAAAGCCAGAAATCCTTAAGAAGCTAGAACCAACTACTATTTTGCATTTTGCCAATTGGTTATCAGCTGATGCACTAATGTATTAGTTTATCATTTCATCTCTTATGTTCTCTGTGCATATGTAACACGATAACTTTCTTCTCAATCAGGAAACATTGTGCAGCTTTAAAGGCCCTGACAGCAGTGAATGTACCGTTATTAAACTCACCTGCTGAGATAATAACTTGTATTTATTATAATATATCCAATATCTGATTATATGTATAGTAAAGTATATGGCATTTGTGAAAGTGAACTTTAATTCCAAAATGATTTAATTTAGTATCTGCAAACACTCAACTCCTCTCTGCTGACAAAGTGTATTACTGCTGGCAAGATTATAACTATTAAATGATCAGTAAAGGGATTTAATTATAGCTGGAATTCATGCAGACTAGTATTATCCCATCGTTTTTCAAAGTTGCCTCTATTTGATTTCTGCAAAGACCTTTCTACATTTTGGGTCATGAAACATAAGCAGTCCATAAAATATTTAGTCATATTGCAGTTCAAGTGAAAAAGAGAAGTTAAAACAAGGGCACAACAGTAGCAATAACGCGGATGCTTCTTGGAGACGTTGTGAATAATGAATCCCCTCAGAAATATATTCCCTCCTCATGCCTCTTCCATTGTCTTGTATTAATTGTTCCCCCTTCCCTCCCCTCTCTTTATCTGCACAGGTACAAGGTGGCTGATTTCTCTGCCATTAGTCAGACAGAAGCACATGAGTATGATGCAGCAGGAAACACACAATTACACATCCCCCTCATTTCACTATTAGCACGCGCTACACTCCAAACTCCGCCTTGGCATTCTCACCGTAGCTGAATGAATATTTCATCGATTCATTGGCAGCGAGAGAAATGAGGGGATGAAAGCGCCTTAGCCGCTGTCATAAGCTTGTAGCAGAGAATGGACGGAGAAAACAAAGAATGAATATGTAATTAGAGGGAGCACCGTGGAACTGAAATCTACTGATGAGCTTTCTCTCTATGTGACTGTACACTTTCTGCCTCTCTGTACACACTGCTGCAGGTCAAAGGTCACAGGTCTGAGAACCCACTCGTTTTGCTGGGGAGTTTTCAAAGTTACGGTGTGTACAAATATGAAGTCAAGCCTGTAATATTGTAAATATCATGGTCCTGTGGACATTAACCACGCATTGCAGGTATAAAGATTATTTAGTACAGATATGTTCTGTTGCTGAATGTTAAAGGGGCCCTATTCACTACCTTGTGGTGTTCCCTTTCCTGTAGTTAGTTCTATACGTTTTTTGTACATGTAAATGGTCTGCAAAGGCTACAGTATGTGTTCCCTCCAGAGGGGGTTTCTCTCCCACACACTCCCCCTGCCTGAAACGCCTCCATTGGACTCCTATGTTTACTTCCGAACATAATGACATCACTATGTAACACTTGCGCTTCTATTATGCTGCAGCACAGGCAGTATGAGAAAAATAAAGATAATTTTTAACATTTAAGCATGTTAACATGTCACAGTCGAGGCACTAAATACTAATATGTATCTCCCTGATTACTGTTCAAGTTGTATACACATTGTATATGAAACGAAACAAAACAGCTGCAAACCTTCTTTGTAGAGTTAAGCTAATTATTATGGTTTGGCGTAAAAAGCGTTTTTCACATGATTTAACTTAAATATGTGAATTAACGTGAGATAGCGTTATACTTTTAGCTACCGTGTTCAAATGATTCCGACCATAATCTGGAAGAAAATATGTTATTTTTCTTTTATTCACACTTTTGTCTTAAACGTTGCCATGCTTTCCTTACATGTGCCTCGTTTCTCATCAAAGCCTAATTATCTTTAAATGTCTATTAAATTAATTGATGGACACAAACTTGTAAAAAAGAGAAGGAACTCATTAGAAAGTGTTCATTAAATCACTTCAGTTGTTGCTGATGTGCAGAGAGTTGGCCTCCGTCCCGACAGTTATCTACTAATCATTATATTACAAACTTCTACATATCTCAGAAGTGCAGGAAGTTGCATTCCCTCATTAGAAGTCATCTCTCTGAGCCACAAACTGTTTATACTTTAATCCCAGCTCCTGGCTTTGTTGTCGCTGTTAGCCAGCAGCAGCTGTGGAAAAGTTCCAGCCTCAGCAGCTTAGCGTTTCTCCTCCAGCTGTTTTTCTCCTCTTGGACCTCATCTTGTGTTCGACATGATGGATAGTTTAACGCTGTGATGTGATGTGATCACAGGGGGACGGCATTCTGCGAGTAATCCTTTTCAAACAAGGAGAAATTAGCTAGGCAAGTCAGGAATTATTAGATGGATGCAAATCAAACATGTGCAGTTTATAGGAAATGTGTCCTTAGCTTGATAAATGCTGGCGAAGAAGAGGTAATTGGGACAGTTTATTCTAAATAAAAGCCATACTTAGCATTCTGTTTGTTGAAGAGATACCCATAGGTATTCTTTGACCATTATTGAAAATGGTCCAGAAGAAAAAACGCTCAATGGCTGCATTGTGAGAGAGAAATATAATTCATCTTCAGATTTGGCAAATGGGTGTTTACACGGACTATAGTGAAGCTAAATGAGGTTTTCTACTTGCTTGTTAAAATGCTCTCCCTATACACTGCCATGCACCGACAGTAATTCAAAGGGAGGACACAGTAAAGTATTTTTAAGATACAATATAGCACTATTCCCTCTACAATTTTCACAATAGCTTTCCAATTTCACCCTGCTGGTAGCCGCTGATGCCTGTACACACATGACAGATTCAGCTCATGGCAGAGCGCTCTTTACCCAGCAGAGACAGAAACACACTATTAAAATATAAAGCCGCTCAATTTATATCATGGTGGCATTAACGCTAATGAGTATATTAGTTTCAGACTGTCACTGGGAATAAGAGGCAACATTGATCTCTTGTCATCATGCTCATAATAGATTTTCACCCCCCCTTCTGCATATATTAGTGTGCTGCTTTACTCTGAGATCCTATGGGAGTTGCTTTCACATTTTAATCTCTTCACTTTAAGAAAAGGCAAATGAGCTTTTCTGCAAAGTCAATGCTAATCACAACGGTTGCTGCACTGGTTGTTTGAATGTATTTTTAGCAGGGTGCAAATTTGTATGCAGCTCAACCCTTTGAATTATTGTTTGGATTTCCATATATTTCTTCCTCGCTGAGATTTGTCCCTGCAAAAGTTGCTTTCTCTAAACAAACAGGATGAGATCAATTTGAAGCTCAAATCCCTGAATAAGACGCAGCAATTTTATTCTGTGCGCCGTCTCAGCGAGACCTTCCAACCTGACGCACCGCCCGGACGTCTCTGCACAACTGCTGATATTAAAACTGAGTTATACTCATACTCCCAAATGATTAAGTGACCTGAACTATCTGTGAGGCATGGATTACACCAGACCATGAGCATATAGCTAGCAGCTTCCTGCATATGCTGTCATTATTACAAATAAATTGTCTATTTATATATGTTTTTCTTAAATCTATTTCGTAGAGATGAAAATAACAACTTTCAAAAATATTCCATTGTTAGAATCAAAACATGGAACCATATCGATTGATGCTCACACTTCTTATAAACAACATGCATGTGGTGTGTTGCCTTTTTCTTCAAATGCAATCAATTAAAGCACCACTAATCTCTACAAATCGATGTAATTACAGAACCTAAAACATTGTGATTGGCTGCAGGATATTCAGCAGCCTGGCTTCACTGATTGAGCTTTCCAAGGAGGATCTATTTGTGCGGAAACTCTAGGCGTATTCTTTATGAATAATCTTTTTATAAGCCTCACCATCAGTGCATCTATCCACTTAGCCCTGTGCTTGATTACAGAGTGTATTCCACATACTGTAAAGGACAGTGAGAGTTTTGGCCTCACCCAGGAGACACACTTGGCCCTTCCAGTAAAAAGAGGCCACTAATGGACGCGGAGGCCCTCGTCTCCACTCCACTTTCTTTATGTTGGCAATCCAGGCATTTATGGTAATCATAAAGCAGGGCCAAATGGATGGCGGGGTCAGCACTCAGCGCGGAAAAACTGAGTGATGCAGTCCTGTTTACAGCTGCAGGGGAGCAAGTGCTTCCACCTCCAGGTGTCTGAACATGCTAACCCTAACCCAGAAAAAACGATATTTAAATGTGACCCGCTTCCGTCTGTTGCTCACACAGTATCTGAGCTTCATCAATTCAAACCTCTGGGGACAGTTTATAAAAAATTCATTGGCTTAGCGGAGCGAGTAGCAGCTTAATGTTGCTGTTGGTTGTTATGTCTTCCTCCGATGCCATGACACCGCCCGTTTGAGCAAGTGGGATGCTTCTAAAGGGAGCAGAGGTGACATGAGAGGGAAGAGGAAGAGTCGCCTGCGAATCATTACTACACTTTATTAATATTCCATTTTAAATGTGGAAGCTGGTGGAGATGCTCCGCCATGATTGTGGCACAGCCTGCAGTCGAATGCTAATTAATTTTCTCATCTTCCCTGGATTGAAAATCATCAAAACCACAAGAAGCAACAAGCATTTGTCCTTGCTGTGCCACCATGGTAAAAAAAATAGATGAACAACCATAATAAAAAGTGAGCTCTATTTGCCCAGCGCAGCCAGGGGTGCATCTTTTTTGAGATTGCATCTTTTTTGAGATTGCATCTACTGAGTGCAGATTCTTAGTATGCACACGACACATTAACTCAATGTGACTGTAAATAACGATGGAAAGGCTTTTAGTCTGTGGGAGAAAATGTGAAACGAGTCATTTAAGAACATCATTTTCAATTACGAGCATAGGAAAAAATCACTTTAAGTCGAGATAAGATAAGACTGGAGTGATGATTTTACAGTGCAGGGAGCATTAAGAGAAATTGCGCTATGGTACGACTATCTGATGTAATGCAGTATAAAAACTGAGAGGACAAAGAGTCAATAAATGATGCATTTGGGAGTTTTAAAGACAAAGCATGTGGAGGAAAACCCAAGATTGAACCCAGCTAGAGTCAGGAGATTGCAGTCTCACTTTCCTGCCAGTTTTTACTGTACGATTTACATTCAATAAGAGATGTAGATGTCTCGTCAATGAACATGACCATTGAAGCACTGCTTCATTTAAACCATGCATATCAGAGTTTTATCATCAGAATTTAATCTCAGTCCAGAATAATTACATCCAGAGACCAATTCAAACACACTGTTAGACAATGTAATCCATATCTATAGCCTTACAAATCCCTCGATGCATTATTTCCTCCCTTACAGTCGACAAGATTAATAGTATGTCGGGTTAAGATGTGATAAAGCCACAGAATACATTGTCCCGCCGGCACAGAGGCTAATTAGTATGGCACCCAATACGAGCGCACAATGGTCATTGTTCAGACTGATCACATTTCAGAGACGCTCTTGCCATGATTAACTTGAGGAGTAAGAGTTCTCTGATATAAACCCATAAGAGCTTTAAGTCCTGCAGACACTTGAGGAGCAGAGACTGAGGGATTGTCTCAGAGCTGAGGGCAGTGAGACACCTCTGGAAGGCTGTCAATTAGCCAATAGCATCTATTACAGGATTATCCAGGTGTAGTCCTCACAGGGATTTATTCTAATGCATCGTTGCAAGGCTTTGGTACAGCATGAAGAAGTGCCACCACTTTTTATGTTCATACTGTAGGGCACGTTAAGGTTGTCATTTGATCCTAGATAAATATTCACTTTTATAAAAACATCTCTCTGGGTCTTATCTATATTATGTATTGCTGCCCAAACGTTTGTACAGAGCCCCTTTGCGGTCATGTGGTATGCAGTAAACTTGATGTTTTGTGATTTTTGATGTATGCTTTTATCAGAATGCACATTTAATGTTGATCAGGACAAATTTCATATTAACAGTATGTGGTGGTTTGGTCTGTTCATGTTTGATTTATGACTATTTCTCGCCTTTCGAACATGTTATATTAATACATTTAAAGGCAAAACATGTTTTTACCTAAGTTATGAAATAAGTATTATTGGGGTAAAGACAAAAGTCATAGTTTAGTCCAGTAAGCATAACAGAGACCAGTTTAAATGAAGCCAAAACATACACATGTATTTTAATAGAGTTGCTGGATACATTTGTTTTGGATGTTTAGTATAAGTATGCCGTTGTTTTTATGGACAAAAATAGCTGTCAATGTATGAAAAATAATATGAGGAAGCATTTTGGATCCAACTCATTGATGGACAAGTCTTGGATCAAGATAAGGCTGCTTGGGACTTAGTAAAAATGCGACTGTCCTACATTACTGTTGCCATGACAACACATTTGAAGTCGTTAGCTCGTCACTCAAAACTAGCAGAGGCACAGCGCATGATCAGAGAAATGTCAATTCTGATATTACACAGTTTGAAGAGCGTTCTGTGGATCGCTTTGGTAATCCTTTCAATGATTCATGTTCACTTTTTTTCGTTGTGCTTGTTGAAAAAAAGTTGAGATACAAAAAAGGTTCATGAATAACTGAAATTAGGAGGGGGGAAAGAACAATCATGATTTTTCAGAAGTGGACTGCATGCCCATTCCCAACACTGTGCAAAGTGTCGTCAGCTTCATGCAGACACACATCACACAATGTGTGTCTTGGCCTGTGTCAGGGGTTACTTCACCAGAGAGGCACCAGATGTAGCACAGCCCCAGCACATTACACTGACTGAAAACAGCGATAAGAACCAAAGTCTCACTGAGAGCATACTTCACAGAACCACAGGAAGTAGAAGGGCGGTGCAAAAATCAATGTGGGTGTTGATATGTTTCCAATAAAATAGTGTTAAACATGTGTTTTAGTTTTTCTATAATAAGACATATGCTTGAGTTTTAGTAAAGACTATTAACCAATGGGATCATGCCGATAATGGAGGGTCCCAAAATGGCGGTGAAAAACTTGTATCTTGTTTATTTTTTCACGCAACGGGTGTGTGTGTGTGTTTTTTGGATGTATGTGCTTCTGGGTCATGGCCGAGTTCTCAGTAGTTTAACTTCCTGCCCTTTCCCTTCTTACAGGACTCCCTCTAGAAATAACCATACTCCGTCTTACACAAACACACACACACACACACACACACACACACACACACACACACACACACACACACACACACACACACACACACACACACACACACACACACACACACACACACACACACACACACACACACACACACACACACTGACATACTACTGATCTTGTGTACAGATGAAGTAGGTTTGGAGGACAGTCCTGTAGCTCTGTTATTAAATCATTTTTATCAATGAGGTTTATGACACATGGTGTGTTGTGTTTATAATGTAAAACAGGGTGTTGGTGAATTGTGCTATGTCACACTGACATGGCACTGGAAGATAAGACATTATTAAACATGCTGTGTATGATTGGACCTCCAGTATATGGAGGTGTGCAAGCAATCTGCTGCATGTTTTTATCACTTTCCGAGGCTCTTTGATGCTCACTTTGTTTTAAAATGATGCAAGATGCAAACTGAGGGCGACTTGTACTCTCTCAGCCGTGCAGAACTTAATGGGTCTGAAGAGCGTGCAAATGTAAACGTGTATACATGGCTTCCACTCCACTAAGAGATAAACAGAAAATGTCCCCTGAAGGAAAAGCAGCAGATGAACTGTTTGTGGGGTTCAAAGGCAGAAAACAATCCTACATTCAGACCACGCTGCACACTAGAAGGGAGAAATGCATTCAAGTTTGAGGAGAAAGGAAGTAAAAAAGATCTGCTGTAAAGCCATAAAATACAATTCATCTTGTCGCGGTCCCTGCGAGGAGCGTGTAATCGCAATGACACACTGGTGTAATCCATTTAAAACACTTTGGCTCGGGCCTCGGCTGCTCTGACTTCCTCTACAGGCTCCTGCCATCGTCTGAATTTCAGATACGTTTCGCTGACTGCCTGCAATTAGCCGAAATGTGTAAGCCGCCTTGTCGTCCACCTGCTCGGCTGCCAGGAGAGCATCTTGTCCTGGATGCATTACATGACTGGCAAGAGTGTGAACAAAAGGAACACAAAAAGATAATAACCCGCTTGTCTGAGGCAGAGGTGAAGTGTGAGCCTATTCGCTCGTCCAGAGACATGTAATCTGTCTCGAGAGGGGCTCTGTGCTGGCGCCGGCACGCTGGACCCACCCAACCTGACTCGGCAATGAGCTTAGAGTAATGGTGTCACCGGAGCGCTGAATCTCATTCAGAGTTGCTTGGGCAAACATTATCTCACACTGAAGCGCTGCAACGGTGTCTGCAGGGAGGGCTGTGGTGAGTTATTACACAGCGAGCTTTAATCTAACAGGAGGAAATACACTTTGCCTTTTAATGCAGGGAGACCAGCGTAACCCCGGTCGACTTCACTGTGCACCATGGAGGCTAATTGAACTAATTATGCACTCAGGGATACCAAACTAAACATCTTGTTGGCATTAAACTGTGGATGATTTATACTCACCTATAAACTTTGCCCGTCGCTGCCCACCAATACTGTGCTTATGCATCGTTGCTTTAATTATGAATATGTGTTAATGGGGTCTGTAGAATTGGTTAAAAATATCCAGTGTGATGAGGAATGATGAATAGTGGTTTCACTGCAGCATCGTTTCTCATAAACAACCTTTAATGGACCTCCAACACGGCAGCACATCACTCAGCCATATCAATTCAACTGATGATGATTTTCATCACCAATTACTGACAAACTCGACTCGACGAAACACTTGATTAATCATTCGGTTTATGGGTTAAAAATAATAACCTACCAATCACTATTCTCCCAGAGCCTACAATTTGAAATGTTTTAAACTTTAAAAATCAGCTCTACTCAAAAGTGTTTTTCTTATGTCCCCTCGAAGGTCTGACCTTCACTATACAGACTTTGTATTCCATGGAAAGTGTTTCACCTGTTTCACATTCCTCTTATGAAAGAGGATATATCCCAAAATCTGAGATTCAAACGTATCAGGGGAAACTACATTACCTAACTCTTTTTCAAAACAATTTGATTTTCTTTAACCTTTCCCATGGTGGAAGTCCCGGGTAGGTCTTTTGATTTGAAAAAAGGCAATTGCGAATATTTACAAACAGTCTTCGCCACTACATTGGCAAAGAGAGTGTACTTCTCACCGTCAGTACAGAGAGTTTGCATTAAGTTAAGGTTTATACAGCAGTGTGCAGTTTTAAGATGTAAAGCACAGTTCCCTTTCAATATCTACCAAAAGGTTCCTCTATACATCTGTTCACTTCACAATCACCAACTGCCACTTACAAGCTAACGAGCTAATGAAACTAAAACAAATGAAAGATGCTAACTACTCTTACAACCAGGGCTGTCCCTCCCTACAGGAAGATCACGCAGACTGCGTGGGGCCTCACCTCGCGGAGGGGGCCTCATCTTGCGGAGGGGGCCTCATCTTACGGAGGGGGCCTCATCTTGCAGAGGGAGCCTCAACTGAGCCCCAAATGCTGCGCACCTATGCGTGCATGCGGCGCGGCATGGTGTCGCCGCTGCGAGGCTCCACTAGCATCCCCTCACCCCCCCCCCGTCGACGTCGACACTCGCGAAACAGAGGGCCTCATCATCTAACTTTGCGTGGGGCCTCAAGTTGGCCAGGGACGGCCCTGCTTACAACTCTGATACTTTTGGGTAGTTTCAGATTGTGGTGAGCAAAACACTCCTCATCTGAGTTAAACATGTGTGTCAGGATAATATTTATGAACTGGAAAGTGAGCAGACCATGTAACACCCACTGTGCTCAGATTATGTCCCTCTTGTATCATTTGCATGCAAAATATGTCCCCAAGTAAAGGCATTTTTCCACTAGAGTTGAGGTCATTATTGCAATTGGTTGGAATACACATGGTAGTATATATTCAGGGTTTCATTTCAACTTATTTTACAGTCCTGCTAATTTTCCCTTTGTTGGCATTTGCTACTTTTTCCTCGTAAATTGCATTATTTCTTGTGTCTCAATGTTGTTGATGTATTGTCAATTGATCAATGAATTGCATCAGCTCTGAGCTTGTGCAGAAGGAAGCTGTATGTGGAGCGCTGGTTAAACATGTTCTTTTTAATGAAAGATGTCGGATATAATTGATGGAATATTTGAATTATTTTGATCCCTACAATCAAAGTTTTTGAAAGCTACCTGCTTGTGAGCCAGGCCATCTTATGCCAGGTCTTCACAAGGAATTGCTCCTATCTTGCAGGCAATAATGTAAACTCTTTTTCACTCTGAGGATATCGCATTCCCCAAGTCAACAGTTCAATCTCACCTTCCTCGCCCACTTCTCTCCGAGCAGCAGATGCCATTATTTTTCTTGCCCCCGCTTCTCTTCCTCCTCACCCACCTCCACTCGGGGCCCACTAGATGGATCGGCTCTCCCTCAATCCCTGCTTCCTCTGCGCCTCCTCAGACGGGGAGATTGATTTGTCTACAGGGCGCCTCTGACCTTTGATATGATCCGATAACGGACGCATGGCCCTAACCGAATTAGACAATCAAAGGGAGGGGGGGGGGGCACATTAGGAGTGAGATGAGGTGTTTCCTCTTCCCTCATACCTCCGCCTTTTTCCATGATGGTTAGACCAACCGTCCATCTCCACATATCAGACGCCCAGGGGAAAATAAAAGATGTGTTTTCAAATTGCACTCTGCCTAAAGGCTCTTTCGGCCAAATTTAATTTTCACCTAACATCGATTTTCCCCTTACTCCCAACTCAATGGATGTAATGTTATCCTGGGTATTTCTGTGCTGCGCAGGAATACAGGGAGATGTTGCTCTGCTGCATGTCAGAAGACATTTTATACAATGAGTCTGCCTCTGCATGTCTGGGGAGGAGATGATTGAGAAGCTACCCTTTCCCTCCGTCAGTTCTTTTTTCTGTCTTTTCTATCATCGGGGATATTTCCAAAATCAACTTTCAGCAGCATCTGTTGACTTGACTTGATCTTCTACTGAACTACTAGGAAAAAAAATGATTTAAGTATCTAACACTGAGATTTTTTCCAACCAATGACGTACAGATGCAGCAAATTAAAACACCACAGACTTGCTCGCCTTCTGTTGTGAAATTAAGACGGCTCACAGTGTGCGAGACACTTTAAGGTCTAAAAATACACCTGCTACCATGCAGCGGGGTTCTCATCCTAAAAGTAGCTGGCTCCCATTAGGTTGAATGAAGCCTAACCATGAGTAAGAAAGGCACTTTTAAATGGTCCAGGTTACAAACCAAGGAATGTTTAACATGGTTTAATAGACCTGTCTGTCTTCATGATCCCTACAGAGCTTGTTTTGTTCTTTGCACTCTAAAAAATGAATGGGGAGAATAAAAGTGGGTGAGGTAGATCTTGTTCTATTTTAAATGCCGTAATAATTAATGACAGATCCTAAAGATCCTCAACAAGCCACAGTGATATTTGAAACATTGCCTCATGATCAGAACAAAAAACGCTGAGGATAACGCGTATCTTGTAGAAAAGAAACACTTCAGCTTGCACCTGTTTTTATATTTTAAGAAGCGCTGTGGTGTCAGGGCTGAGTGAATAACCGCGGCAGGCAGCCCATCCAAAAAAAATAAAAAGTTGACAAGCCAGACAGAAGAAAGGAGAGATGTTGACAGATCCCAGCCTCTTTCATTGGAACATATGAAGGGGAACACAAAAGGAGGATAAGGCGAGGCGGTGGCTTCAAAGTGGGCGACGCTGCTGCAGAGCCAACAAATGTGTGAAAACACACACATGAGACCTGCTATCACAAGACACGACACATAACCAGGCCTGTGCATGAACAGAAGGGGGGTGTTTGTGTGAAGGGAGGATGAAGCAGCAGCATGAAGAGTTGCAGCCCCCCCCCCCCCCCTCCCTTTGGCAAGTCGTTCTTCTTGGTACCATTTGTTTGTCATCTTAAACTGGCAGAGAGCTCAGGAAGCCAGCGTCTTACATAAACCCTCCCCAGTATGGCTCTGTGCTGAGCAACTGATCCCTCCCAAAACCCTCATTGTTATTCTCCCATGATGCCGAGGGATCTGCGAGCACCCACAGCCAAACCTACAGCCGGCTGAGTGGGAGGTGGGGGGTAGGGGGGTGTGTTTACATGTGTGCTCTGTCGGGGGACTCACTAACTGCACACTCAGGATTACGGAGGGAACACAACTCGCTAAGCTCGTGCTGTTCAAATTGTCAGAATTTCCTCTGCACATGATCATGTTTGTTTTTTGATTTCCAATTGAGATTCAGATTTCTGTAAATTCCCTGTGACATCTCCAATTTGGTATTTGGAGACTTTGGTCTTTGGTTTTTGCAACCATGAAGGACACCAGACACTTAACACCATAATAGTGACATGTCAATCACTAGGTTGGAGACCAGGAGTTGTCCCCTTGATTTTTTTCATAAAAAGCTTCAGAGAATATTTAGATTCCTGCTCATTTCGTTATACTGCAGAATATGTGATTGTACCCATTGAAAGACCCCACGGGACATGTCTTTGTCAAATTGCATCTCCACTTTTTAGTCACCTATCTCAAACTGCGAGACATTCATCAAGGCAAAGGGGGAGGGTTTCATAATGTGCACTATACCAGACTGTAGCACACTTGCAGGGGTGTCCACTCTCAGAGAGGCAGAGATTACACCTTGTCTCACAGACTGTCAGGTGTTTGATTTAAATTTCCAAGGTAGGGCTTGATCAAATAGTCTGATCAAAGACAGAGAGAGGACACCGGGTCCTGTCAAATCCATGCTTTGCACTCTCACCCTCAGTATTTACAGCACAGAGCTCCACTCAATGAAAAATGCATAAAGCATCAATTGCCTCATATCTTACTATCAGCTCTGCCTGTTATGCAGAAGAAGAAAAAAGTATTCTTTGGGAAATGGAAATCCACATTTAGATTTAAATGTCTACTCAGTTTGGTAGCAGGGTTTTGTGATACTGAGTATTTAAATTACAGTGCTGTAAAATATGTTTAATAAATGATATTCATTGAATACACAGCCTCACGGATCATAACACAATAGTAAGACTATTTCATTTTCAATATGATGAATTGTTTGTTCTTCTACAAACCAAATCGAGTTTTTTTAAACTAAACCCTGTTTAAACACATCTTTTAAAAACTATGTGACACCCTCCAACTTGTTTACTCATTTCTTTTCAGCGACTCTGGTGCCCTTTATGGTGAGGACAAGAAAAATGTTGTTCACCGTGACCTCCGAGTGACTGCTGCAAGCTCTAAGGTATGAATATAATCATAATAGTGTGAATGTAGAAGCTGCTGGGAAAACTGAGATTACTGCCTCCGAAGGTAAAACTAAGCCAAGGCTTCATCAGAAATATTCTTGTAAGGAACATTTGCACCAGCCTTCCTTTTTCTTATTACTGACCTGAAATGACAGAAAGAGAGACGGCTTTGCATCAATGTTAAAGGAGAAAATGGGAAGTGTGAGGAATTATAAGCATGCCTGCGATGAAGACAGAGGGAATGAAAGATATCTTAAGGTCAGAGGCGGATCGTCTGACAAAGACTACAACAACCTGCCGCTCGAGTTCACTTTCCTCCTCTGCTACTTTCTTTTTGGGTTTTTTTTCAAAACACTTTGATTCTCTCTTGCCTTTCCCATGGTGGACGTCCCTTAGATAGCAACCGAGTAGGTCTAATTGATTTCTCTTGTTCCTGTCGGTTAGAGGCAGCAGCATCGAGCTGTGCAGAGTACCCCGGCTCCAGCCTGCCTGCATTATTCTTTTTGTTTTTTCTTTGTCCCAGCAGGCTATAACCCAACGCTCAACATACTAGTGCCCTCTTAAATATTATAACATACAAGCTGAAGCATGTATGGAGATAAATTACAAAATGCAGTACATGTGGCTTGCAAAAAGGTCAGGATGTAAGATCAAATTGGCATTTGCTCTTTGGGAACAAGTCATTATCTCAGCTAGCTGTGCTAACATGCAGGGCGATGATGATATGGAGAAAAGCAATCCAAAGTGCACGCTTTATGAAAAATGTAGAGTCGTGGTGAGAGTAGTTGCTGCAGTTATTATACTGTACAGCTGTTCCCCATGTTGTGTGCTATTAGTTCAGGCAGGGATCTGTCTCAGGGCAGCACATCCACAACATCCTGCTCCTGTCTGCATCTTTTGTCAGTATCCATCAGTTTGTGAGTTCCTGTCATGTTAGAGCAGATGGAAAGCAACACTGTTTTTTTTGTTGTTTTTCTCCAGTTCAACTGTTTTCTTTAGGCAGTAGCAGTACAGTGAAAACAGAGAGCAGAAACATCCACTGCTGAGGTGAAATTCAAATCATGCATCGCTGAGCCTGGGTTAGAAGTCCCGTTGCCGTGAGAGTGAAGTTAGGTAAAGGGGAATAATGGAGTACTACATAGACACTTTCTCATAGCTCCAAGCTACAGACAGCCGGGAATAAAAGCACTAATGAAATCAGCAATATTTCATTGAAACAACAAGCATCCATGCTCCTGTGTACAGTACTCCCACATCCTATAATTCATTCAAATGTCATGGCGATATGTTTAAATATTACAAGATTTCATTTTAATAGGTCAAATAGTATTGCATTTGCCCTGCAGTGTGAATAATGTGCAGAGTTGGAAACATATGGCAATTTAAACCATGCAATTGTCAATCCTGAAACAATATGCTGCAGATAAATGATGTGATCAAAGTGAACATGGACAGGAAGTGTACTGAAACACTGCTGCTGAAGGATAGCTCCACCTTTTATACGTTTTATAAAGAGAAGTAGCCAAAATAAATGTGTTGTTAGCCAAAAATGATTTAAGATACATTTATTTTTTACTTCCCATCTACTCGAACACTAAAAGATATCAACTAACAACTTCCCCAGTTGATAACTTACATTAAGTTGATATTTTTTGCGTTAATGGTTAATTGAATTGAATGTTTTATTATGCAAATACGCCAACATATTAAATAAACTGACTGATTTTACATTTTTCCAGACCTATTATCCATTTGCCACTGTTGATTGACCTCTAACCTAAAGACTTGATACTTTGCTATCAGGTGACACAATCTTCTGATGATCCATGGTAAAGGACCTGTCTCAGTTGGACAACATAAACAGCCTGCGTTGCTTCACTGTCTTATTGTATCTTATACATCAGCCTAATAGCACTGATGTCTCCTGCAGAAGGCAAAAGTTGCTGTTAACAACTTAATGAGAGTCTGATTTATGACTGGAGCCATGTGGCTGATAAATAAACAGCACAGGTGAGAGGAGCAGTTTCTAATCAACAGCTAAGAAAAAGACATTACATTTAAGATTGTGTTTGTGTGCGGGGGAATGGGTGTATAAGTGAATGCGATTAATCATGCATTGCTAACAGTAACCTCATGAGTTGCTGATGAGGTGCACCAAATGCTCAGTCTCCACACATTTAATTTCTGCATTGAAAACACAAATAATTAGTAATACACACATGTGAATAGCCACATCTACTGTTATGTAACACCCATGTTCATGCAGGATTCTGAGGAATGATATCATTGCCATATACGGTATACCACTGTCTTAGATTGAGACTGAGATGGCATTTTGTACCATTCAGACTTGGCTGCATGAGATGAGAACTTTGGCAGCTAATGCATCAGCTAGCACGAAACGAAGCCTGCCTCATCCAAGAGCATTAGGATGTGGATAAATAAATAAAACATTGCCACCATGAGAGGAGAGGCAGTGTGACAGCAGGATATTTTTTCCCCCGCTTTCATGTTGGCAGGCACGCGCATTTTATTTTTGGATGAATCAAAATTTCCTGAAAACGCCTGTGTCAGGTGTATCTAATTATCTGACAGCGTGCTCATTATAAATCGGCTCCTGGGAGCCCGCTACTCGCCGTGCCGAGCCTTGGACCGCAGTCAAGGTGCAGCTCAGTGAGAACACAGACGCTGCTCTCCCACAGGCCCGCTGCGTTCACCTTTATGCAGAGAACTTTGCAATATTTGCCCTCTTCTCACCCTGCAAATCATTATATGTAACACTATAGCAACTAGTTTCAAGAAGGATACACTGAATGCATTGTGCAATCTGATAAACAGTAAGACAGTCGGAGAAATGTGCAATTCCAAAGAGAAAATAGCTATAAATTCATTAGCAGCTGTTATGACAGCCCCTGTCATCTCAGCCATGCCCTGATTATGTCACCTGGATGAGTTTTATAAACCATAATTACAGCTTACTCCTGTTTATCTCCAGAGAGGTGCAGCAGACAGAGGAAAGTAGGTGTGTGCCACATACAGCAACCTATGGTTTAAAGCGTAATTAATGGGAGAAAGATGTGTAGTAAAGAGGATGTCTAACTGGCTCTTGGGGTCACTCACACCGTTCACTATACTTCTAAATGTTGCTCAGCAGTGATTGATGCAGGCCTGGAGAGGAGTTTTGGGAGTATCACTCAAATGGAAGACGGAGGAGGATAGCTAAATGTTGCCAAAATGGGAGCGCTGCTGGGTAAAAGATGGCGGGGGACATTCTTACCTGGGACTAATCCATGAAAGCTGAGCGAGGAATGCACTGCCTGACAGCAAATGATGCTGAACAGCCTTTGCAAACAGGCAAACTATCCTGAAGGGCTGCTGTATTTCAACATTTCATTATGTGGCAATTTGTTGTGCAGTGCTTAAAACAGGAGGAGAAGGAAATGCTTTGTCTCCTGCTGGAATTGTTTTTCACATTGGTGCTGGCAGTTTTCATTGATTATCATTATTCAGATGTTGTAAAATGTCAACAGTGTCCATCTATAAATAGATAGATGTAACCCCCATGTCAACGCTGACCTCACAGCAGAAAACAACCTGATATCATAACTAATAACTATCTGTATGGTTATTTTGTGTTAAATCCTAGATGCCCTCATGTAATGGCCTCCTTCCCCTCTGTGCTTCCCATTAAGTTCTTGTTGAAATACAACAGTATCGCCTATCTCTGGCACTGCCTCCTGACTGGCAGAGCGTAATGCTATTACCTCTGCTCGATGGTCATGCTCACTTAGCCCTCTGTCCCTCTGCTGCAGCCAGCACACATATCCCCCGGCCTGTGTGTGTAGTGTGTATGTGTGTGTGTGGGCCGTCTTTTCCCTCATTTGTGGTTGCTTCTCCGGACCACAAAATACGGAGGCACACAAACTTTTCAGTTCATTATCCTGCCTTTTTCCGCTTTTTTGTTTCTAGGGCTGCAAATCACAGGTAATTGGCTACATGAATCACTTGTCAGTAGTAGCTGACTAACACTCTTTAACACACACAGAGAGAGGCTGGAATAAATTATGTTTTTTGGTAACTTCCAAATATAGCTGGCAGTGATGGAGGTGCTGACACACTAATGCACATGATCCACTGTCAGTCACCAGTCAAACATGACATCAAAGCCTGTCAGATAACAGCAGCAGGATGGGTAAAGAGAGTGAGTCACACACCCCCCTTCCCCTGCATCACCTGAGTCTGGAGAACTGGGCACACACACGTTCACAGACAACCCCCTTCAAAGCATGTCAGTTTTCAGGAGCAAACAGAAAGCAAACTTTCTCAGCACGTCCCGCAGCTCACACACAGCACATCACCTCCTCCAGACATCGTCTCTGCACAGTTTTTTAAATGATGGCGATAAAATAAAATCTGTAAATATCTCGCCACCATCTGGAGTGTGAGGCGTGCAGCTGCGCGCATATCACCCAAAACGCAGCTCCAGGATATGCAGGAATCTGCGCCTTGGGCACCTCTCACATCGCGGCACGACACATAACTTGGAGTAACTGACACTTCATCCCACACAGGAAAAACATGGAGAGAACCTTCCAACAGCCATTCACAAACAGGGGATGCAGAGAAAGTCTATACTACTTACTATATACCCAGGCGGTAGAATGCAAAGCCCCGGTAACTGTAATTAAAATAGAAGAATGGGACAATTAAGCACACGCTTGTTTAATGTTTCCATTAAAGGTGAACTCAGTATGGTGATAGCTGCATGCACACTACATCATGGAGCTTTTGATCATCGGAAGGTCGTCTTACCGGAGCTGTCCGGATAAATTCCTGAGGAAATTCCAGAGGAGTCCCTTCTTCCTTCTCTCAAAGTCAGAAAACAGCAATGCTTTTCTTATTCCAAAAACAGGCCCGCGGTTACACTGAAACAGAGAAGAGACCAAAACAGCCACAACAGATTCCATTAGACCGGGGAGTCCCCCCAAACACCACCCCAAAAAGTGTGGACATAACATCTGTGAAGAGCAGCAAACAAAAGGAAGTGTGAATAAAGCGTACCTGCTCTCTGTCACTGCGCACAGAGGCAAGGAGAGCGGCAATAAGACTGAGAGCGCAGCTTTTCTTAGGAAACGCAGCCCGGCGAGCTGTCAGATTACACCAGCACACACTCACACACACTCTCACACACACTGCTCCCGGCGACGGCTGGAGAGGGAGGGGGGTGGACGAAGAGAGGAGGGGAGGGGGAGACTGCACTTCACAGTCCCGCCGCTGGGGGGCCAACAAGAGGAGACCTGAGGTTTAATCATAAACTAAATATAAAGTTTAACAGCCTATTTTGCTTTAATGAGCTGCTATTATCTTTTAAAATCTTAATATTGATGTTAAAACACATCATATCCTGTTATCATCATCATTAATTGGTAATACCTGCAGCTTATTCATTCATGGCTGAGCCATGAATGAATAATGGTGATGGTCATGATGGCTCTGCTTCACAATGTAAGCTAAGTACATGTGTTCAAGTACTCTTGCCAAATGCATATTTCATGTGTATTTTTTCATATAAATGGTTAAATCACACTTTTTGTATTACAAAAGAAGCACATTTCCTTCAAAGTTGTAACCCATAAGGTTATTTCTCTATTTGTATGAACATTATTACTCAAGTTTGTCGCATCCTTTTACAGTTCTACTGCAGACAAATCAGTTCAATCTTTGTAATTTGGAGATTCTGGTCTCATAATAATGTTATATCATAATTGCCAGATAATGTCTCTATTTTTTAAATAGATTTGTATATTGTGAATGCAATGATGTAGCCAACCAAAGGCCTTTTGTTTGCTTGCTAGTTCCCAGCCTTTATTGAAGATTGAAGAAGATTCAACTTATTGTCATTACGTAGTACAGGTACTATGTAACAAAATGGTTTCTCTGCATTTGACCCATCCTAGTGTTGGGAGCAGTGGGCTGCCATTATGTACGGCGCCCGGGGGGCGGTGTAGGGAACGGTGCCTTGCTCAAGGACACCTCGGTAGCACTTGGTCTTTCCGGGACTTGAACTGGTGACCTTCCAGTTGCCAAGCCAAGTCCCTATTCGCCACCACCGCCCTTATGAACCTTGTGTTAGCTGTTTACAATAAATACATAATTATTCATGCCTTATTCCACATTTTGCAAACATTAGGTTGTTTCTTTATTTCTTTAAAAGTCCTTAGGTCAGATTGTCCAGGTCTGTTATGCTACCGCTGCTGCTCAGAAGTGTTTGGCGCACACAGTTATTTATTTCTATATCATTAATTAGCTTTTTTATATGCAGTTATGTTACTCTCACTAACAGAATATGTATGATCAGTGTTTTAGTTCAGTATAAAACTTGAAAGGTGTTGCTACAGTGGTGATTGTACTTGTCACAGCAGGTTAAACACACCTGTAACTAACACTGGCTCTCCATAACAGGAAGTGCAGCCTCGATTAACGTCATTAATGACACCTGACCTGTGTGTGCCACTATAAAATGTAAAAAGTTATATTGCACCTCCAACAGGTCGGATGGAACAATTGGCTTACTGGAATAATAAATAAAAGCAAAATGTTTCTGTGTGTCTGTATTCATTTAAATATTCCCCATTGGCATGTGTTTGTTTGTTTGTGTCGGTTATGAGCTGAGGTTAATGCTGGGGGATGTTTTGATGGCTACAGTGGAACAAAAGTGCTAATTTATGTGGTTTCATGCAGGTGTGGACTGGCACTGAATCACAGTCTGTGTGACGGGTGTTAAAACTGGTCTCTGTTTTGGGGAGTTTGACTGAGGTAAAAATATACGCAGTATATTCCTTTTTCACAGAGGACATTTTGACATGTCACAGTGGGGAAAATGAAAAAGAAAAAACTGTATTACATTTAGCTGCGCTTTAATAAAATCATTGTTAGTGCTTTTACTAAATCAAGTCTGCTGATTATGTGTCTGTTGGACTGACAGAATGTCCACAGGCAAATATAATGTTGTTCATTATTACATGTAAATATGATCCAAAATAGTATATTGTGCTAACTGAGCCTTCGGAGTGACAGTGGAGCTGAGGATAATGCTGCAGGAGAGAAGTTTCTGAGGACAAAGTAATACTTTTTTTTTGGTCATGAAAATACAATCCATTGTAACTCATGTGAATCCAGCTGACTACAACTGCTGTCCTCTGTGAATGAGAAACTACAAACCGTTCAGAGAACAGAGACTCTTTGATACCAAAAATACTGTTTTGTGAAGGACTTTGTTGGATTTGTACAGGTGGAATATCTTATACTCAAATACAAGCTATTTAATATGGAGTTTGGGGGTTCTAAGGTGGATAAGCGTGTTGATAAGCATATATGATTAGTTTAATGTAGAGGGGGGATGTATTTATGACTGTGATTTTGATTTCAAAATAAATAACAATTTCCTTTTAGATGTCAAGTTTTGACGGATTTAAAATTCAGTATGTCAGTAGGAGAAAAGTACGGGCTGATACTGTTACAAATGTATTTTAAATCATATTAGCAGGCATTTTGAACGATAAGATTATTTGATAACAAATATTTTATATGTATTTTAGTGTTGAGAATACGATGCACTCGTGCTGGAATGATAGGTGAGTTCAAGAGGATCGGTTGTGCGTAAAAATGCGCAACTAAAGACTAACCACTTGTTTACGTTCGTTATCAGGTGTGCGTGGTCACGTGTGCAGCAGCTGATTGGCCCTGGCTGCAGGTGTGCGGCTGCAAACTGTTCACGGTACAGTGAGTGTGTTGGACTCCTGCTGAGAAACGTCATTATCCGAGATAAATAATCGGCTGGTTTTGAAAATATAGCGTGACAGGTCCACCTGAGTAAGCTAGGCTTGTGACATTTAATGTAAAGTAAAATAAATCGCAGAGAGCGACGACGCTCGGATAAGAAGGCCCCATGAAACTCCGATGAAGTGTGTCCCAGACTTGGAGTAAATGACCTGGATGATCTTCTACCCGGAGAGGCGATGAGATGCGATTAAGGTAGGACTGCTGCCTGTGTTAATGTGTTGGCAGTGTTGTGCATTTGTGTGTAAAGTGTGTGCATTTGGTAGAAGTTGCCATAAAGCTCCCAGTCTTGATGTACTGCGACTGATGGCTTTGCATGAAACATACATGTGCTAGCTAGCATGAAGTCCACTCGTATTTTGATTTGACATTGCAGACCTATTGCTCTGGAGTTGTGCCATCCCTCAGGTGCATAGACTGTATATATAAATGGACGTAGGGTCCGTGACGTCACCCATAGGATTCTGCAGAGTTGCCGAGAAGCCCTTAGTAGGCGGAGTCGGCCACTAACGGCTCGACAGTGACGTCTGAGTCTAACTCCCGCCTGCTCCAAATAAGGGCAAAGAGGCGGAGCCGAGGCGGGACCTTCTGCCTCCAGCTGGGAAGTAACAGAGCTAGCTCAAGCTAAGAAGCTAAGCTAACATGCTTCCCCATCAGCACACTGCCGTCACATTTTACGTTTCTAAGGTAAGCGGACATGAAACTATTCAGCAAAACTATAAATAATAATCTAAGTTATTGAGTTTTTAGCATAATACTTCAGAATCTTAAAATCCCTTAACGTTTGTATGCAATGTGCTAAATGCAACACTGGAATCATGGACATTAGTTATTTATATTTTGCTATCACTTAATTATACGTTTAATACATTTAAGTTAAGCTAAGGTGCATGTGATGGTAGCTAGTTAGTGCTCTTACCTGTGAGGCCTCCTCCAAACAGCATTATAACCAGACTGTATCATTAAAACTATAAGTACCAGTTCTAGATCCTTGACTTTAGACAAACAATTCAAAAGACAAAATGTATTTAAAGACCAATCTTTATTTGAAGGTGCCTCTTAACCTGGGATATTAGTTATACAGTAATAGTATTGACAATCTAAAAAAACTGAGCAACTCAACAGTCAACTTTATATTTCTTATTGTCTAAAGCATTTATTATTTTCATTTTCCCCCTCTCATATTCAGTGTGGAGTGTGGACGGATTGAGACAGCGTGGTGTCCAGAGAGCTGCAGAGACTTCAGGGAGAAACCTCCGTGTGATGGATGTCCTGTCTGTTGGTTTGGAGAGGACTGAGGGTCATTCCTCTGCGAGGAGGACCAGGCCTGATGGAGGAGCCCATGCTGGGCATAGCTGATACCAACTGCACAGGCCTTGTCTGTCACTTTATTTGACTAAATGTGTTTACTTATACATTTAATAGGTTTACACCTTCTGTCCATATGTGCTTTTTATTTAAAACATGTTTGATTAACTTTTGGTTCAGATTTCAATAAATTGAATTTGTATTTGCACTCCTTTTGACTATTATTCTTACTGAAAATGTTAGATTACACATTCACATCTGACTGAAGATTGGCCTCATTTATTTGTGACGTTGCAAACTCTGCGGTACAAGGTACAGGTGTTGTGAAGCTCATAAAGTGAGGCAAATAGAATTAATCAGCTGATGGAGTGTAGATGTGGAAATAGGTGCATTCGATCAGCTGACTTCACAATAAAAGTAGTTTCTTAGTGAATGTCCTGTACTGGTCTTAAAATCTCATAACATCAGCTTTTAATTTTCCTCTTGGATGTTTTTCTTGACCCTCAGAGAAGGAGAAAATGTTGAGTCGTGTCTTTCAGGCATGTCCTTTCCTAACAAAAATTACAGGAAACATAAAGCATATTATTGCAGAACAAGTGTGTTATTTATGAAAGAGGTGTGTTTGTGTTTAGGGGCTGTAGCTATAATTATTTTGTAATTGTAATGTTTTTTTTTATTTCAACAGTGAGCTACAAAGACAATCAGATTATGAATGAACAGTATGAAATTCATCAACATTGAAATGTATTTTATTATCAAAATAATATTTAACTGTTATTAAAACAAGCTTGCTCTGTTGTCTCACTGAAAGAATAACTTTTACCACGTTTTTACAGACAATATTGAGAGATAAATAGCAGTTCTCACTATGCGTTAAATATCTTTGCCTTCAATACCTTAAATTAGAAAGCTGACAGTCATATTGCTTGTTAACATCTAAATGTAACCCTTTGCATGGAAAAAACCCTCAACTTCACTGATGTGTAGACCTAGTATTTAGTATTGTTTAATGGAATGTATATCAGTGTATTAAAGTCAATACTTCATTTATTTAAACCAATATCTTTCTTGATTCTTTGTACAGTATGAAAAAAGAGTATTTGTACCTGTGCTGAAGTTCACTGCTGTGAGGAGTCCAGTTCTGTCTCTCACTCTCTGGTCCAGCCTGTCGAATCACCTGGACACTTTAAACAAACAGATATATATGTAAAGAACCATGTGTACAAACAATATAACTTATTATCTTCTGTTGAACATGTTGGATTGTGTATTCTCCGAGTCAGGGTCCTTTTTATTTTACTGTAACTTTGGAAGTTGTGTTACCAATGCTTACTGTTTATTTGATACCAATTTGGTAATGCAATTAATAAAAACAACAAGGTTTGGGTTCGTTCTTCAGATGACTGTGACGTTAACGTGTAAGCTCAATAATGAACTCCAGCTCAACCAACCATATTGTAATATCTAAGTAATCATCTTGAAATATGAAATTAATAATTGTAATATACACACATCTTATTGTGAGGTTGATTTCACATACACTACTTCGACGTTAGCTTGTCTACATACTTGAGCATAGCCAATTTAAATTAACCTTAGGATGCATAAAGTTCCTACCTACATAATAAAATATCTCTCTAAGTTACAAGGATGACCTTATTTTATCAACCTCAAACAGAAGCCTTTTGTTCTACAGTATTATCCCACTTAACGCTTAACACTTGTCTATTTCGTTTTAACCTTTATATATACAGTCTATGGTTTTAAGTTAACTTGGAGGATACGATTAGCATCGTTAGCACCGATGTAGCTACCACTCGCTTACACGCTAACCCAAACCTTAACATTCATTACGTAGCTGATTGAAATCATAAACACATAAATAAAGTACTCGAATTTCACTTACCGCAAAACGGCATTCATGCACCGTCTGTTTTAACCGCAGAGCGAGTCACAATAGTCCCATATATAAGCATGAAGAACAAACAAACACGGCCGGGGTCAAGTTGTGTTCCCTGGATGAACTGACCAGGCAGAGTCGCTGTAGCTTCACGGAGACGGAGCAGCTAGCAGAGAGACAAAAAGCTAACAGCAGCAGTCACTTGACAGAGCTGTCACTCAATGTGACCACGCCCTAATTTATGCAAAAACTTTAAGACCTAATATAAATAAAAGGGTCATGTTAGAAAACAATTCACTCACAGATTCATAATCATGAAGGTGGAATCTAACTATATACATAATAATATTTATTGCAGCCAGGGCTAGAAACGTTTTTTTTCTGCTGTGAAAATGGGCATTTTAACATGGGGGTCTATGGAAATTGCTCCTTTCTGCAGTCATCGCCTATCGGCCAATATATGAACTGCAGTTTGTGGCACTTCCGTATTGGCGTCCCGGCTCTTCCCCAGAGTTTGCCGCTTGCTCAGGTGTTGTTGCCTTGAGGAATTTTATAAAGAGGCAGGTAGTCTTTGTGTGCTGTGTACACTATTCTCTCCTATTGCAAACACTTGTTCAATATATCTGTATTCCTTGTTTGAATTACTGATGTTGTTAAATGGTGTCCTGTGTTTTTGCTCATGTTGCACTGCAATTGTGAAAAGTAACTCGTTGCATGTACTTTAGTACTCAATGCACTTGGGGGTACATGCACTTTTCTTAAGTATATCTATTCATGCTACTTTGCACTTCTACTCCATAACATTTCAGATGTAGTAGACTGTTTACAGTTTTACATTTACAAATGCTCAAATGCTGTGTCTTTTGGCAATTAAATATCCATTATCTCACCAAAAAAAGAAAGTTTACTAAAATCTGTCTTATTAGCGATTTGTTTTTCTTCTTTCCTCTCAAGTGTATCTGAGTCGCTGCATCTCCACCAGCTAAAACAGCAACATGCTGCTTTAACATTGATAGTATTAATAATTGAATAACGTCATTTTATAATATATCTTTCAGTCATACTGTAGGGATCCAACCAGTCCTTGTAGCCTACTTTATACTTTAACAACATATTGCTGCTATTCCTTTTTTACTTTTACTGGAGTTGTACACATGCACTGACTGCTGTTTATCTCACCCTGCAGTAAACAACCTCAGAACATACACCTTTTAGAACGGCACAACCAATGTAAAATGTGATGATACTCTAGTCACCGATCTACCGATGGTTTTCAGGACCAGCAGATGAGATATTTCGAGTAAAGGCTGTGCGGACGGTCCAGTTGTTTCGGAGGTGCTGCTGGTAGAAGTGTAGGTTCAGGATAGAAGCTGTTCAGATGCCAGCGGTCCAGGTGGGATAGACCCGTACTGACTCTGACATTGCAGTCTGGTGACGAGGATGCTGGGAGGGCGTGGGATCAGCCTCCAGCTCTCCTCTTCTGTGATTGATGGTACTTTACAGCGAGCACTTCCACTCTGTTGTCTTACACACTGTCCTTACTGTCAGGGGTGCTTTTAAAGGAGAGCTCAGCTGAGTTACAGTAAGTTACTGTGGAGTATGTGGTGTTGAAGCAGGAACTGGACTTTTCAAATGTGACCAGGAAGTCAAGCTGTTTGTGTTATTGATTAAGCTGCGGGCCCTGTAAGCAAAATGTAGCAGATTCTGTGAGTTGTTAAAGGCTGTAGACCTTTCTCAGGCTGCTTGCTTAGTGTGTGTTGGTGGCTACATAAAAACAATACTGCTAAGTTTTAACTTGAACTTTAAATCAACATAGGCGTTCACCATTCTGTCTCTGTCTTGCCTCACATTTCTCACACATAGCACTCTGCAATAGAATAGTTATTTATGGAGTGACTGTGTTACGGTATTTCTAGACTTTCAGACATTTCTGTAGATGTTTCCTATGTGCACAGGGTTTTAGAGTCTACCAGAAGTATACATCTGAGACTGAATATGCAGGCAAAGCAAATCAACGTTGATCATCCTTATTTCAATGTCTACAAATAATTTCAAAACAGTGTAACATAGTGCTCCAGCCTTTGTCCTATAAACTATCAACACACAATCTAATATGTGAGGCTAATTGTCTTGTGTATGTAATTGTCTTTTTTTCCTCATTTGTTTATATCTTCAATTGTGTGCTTACCTTTTTAATTGAGTAAATAAGGATACTCTTTTTACTTTCGCCTTGTATCTGTACTGTACCTTTGCTGCTGTGATGCTGTACATTTCCCCACTGCAGCAACTCTGACTCTTTTAACATATTGATCGGTTATATTTGGACCTTTTTTTTACACATCTAATATTGGTTAAGGGTTAAAGCTCAAACGTTAATAATAGATTTCAACCACAGACACTGAAGGCATGATATTGAGTGAATACTGAGGATGAACAAAATGGGATTCCACTGTTCAAACCATATTTGGCTCAGTATTAGATTGGGAAAAATACATAGCTGGGATTCTTCCAAGTACGCAATATAAATAAAAGTTGAGTGGGTGTAGCTGTGCTCGGTGCTTTGTATCTGATCTTCACAGAGAAGTAAGGTGATATTTGTGAGTCATTGTTTTATTCTGGGAGAGCGGAATTATTTGAAATGTTCTCTGGCTCCCAGCCTTTTCGAGAGGTGCAGTTTCGTGACTCTGTGGCTCTTTAGTACCTCTTGTGATCACTGCTGAATTACAGGACGAGGCACATTTGCATATTCGTCTTGTTCCATGCATGCATTTGTCAGTTTTCAGTATGCCACACTCCAGTACAGTGAGATTTATTCTGCACTCTTTCGGCATTGGTTGATGTAAAATACAGCAGTATGAGATGGAGTAAAAATAATGGAGACTGAGCTGGAGGAAAGCAGAGATGGGGAGTGTCCACCCGCCCCCCATGATGCTATCATTAGCTCTCTTTAGATTACACACTTTAACTCACGCTGGCCTTGCCTAAGGTAAGAATGATTCGATGAACTGGGAGATCAGTTGGCAAAATGCCATGCTAAAGCATCAGAATAAATGTTGTTCTGTTTTCACTAACAATATGTTAATACCAACAAAGCATTTCACACTTAAAGCTAAAGTTAGGGAGGAATCACCAATGTTAACAGGGCTGTCACAAACTGAAGTCCCCCTGTCCTCAGAGGTCACCGATCCTGAGGCTCAGACTGAAAGAGATGGAGAACAGTGACAACATCATTCAAGAGCCAAAGTTTAATCCTCTGCTTCAGTTGCAAAACTGAACGTAAGCTTAGAAAGTGCACTAAAAACTCATGACATCAAACATAAAAGCCCTTTTTAGCATTGAAAACATTTGCATAACTTCCCTAACATTGTTGTCATTATTACTTCTAGGAATGCCTGATAACGTGGCAGCTCCTCTTGACTCATCTCAAATGAGATAGGTTTAAAAAAATGAGAGTATAGGAGGTAATGCATCGCACTCCATTGCAATTACAAACATTGCCATCAATTCTTTGTCATGCCTTTGAGGTTCTTTGCACCATAGGAGTCCTACAAAAGGATGGGTTAGGAGTGTGATTGATCCTAATTGGCTGCTATTCTAGAGACGTTATCCTACGACTCATTCTTCTCCAGGACGTTAAAGAATATTTTCAGCCAACACAGAGAGATGATTAAAAAAAAAAGTAATATTGTCATCCTAAATCCATTGTCAGTTACAGTAGGTTGCAAATTAAACAAAGTTTTGCCTGCACACATCTAAACCAATTATGTAAGCAGTGTCCGGTTTCTGTCACATTCTGTCTCAGCCCCCTCTGCAGAGTTTCCCTCCGTCTATCTGACTCATTAACGGCTGCCTGATGGATGTTGACCCCTTCTATGAGCTCACAGGTGAAAAGGGACGGACAGAGGAAAAGTGTTTTCCAGCCCATTTATTTTAACATGCATTTGCACATTGAGAAGTCACAGTTCACTTAGCATTGTTAGCAGTGGCTTAATGAGATGGGATTACTTGCATGCCCTGCCAGAAACTGTTTACATGCTGTGTAATCTGAGCCAAGCTGCACTGTGCAAGGAATTCCCTAACCCAGTGAAATAACCAGACAGCCTGTTTTACAGTACAGCTGTTCTCTGTTATTGGACTAGACTTTTATTATACGTTAAACATCCAGAGAGTCCATCCAGATAACCACTGCACACAAATATATAATGCTTTGAAGGCTGGCCTTATAAAAGGAAGTTTCCACATCTTTCCTCATTCACTTTTCCTTAGCAACAAGTCAAAGACACAGCTGTGGCTGACTTTCAGCCTTGATTTGGACGTTAGTGCCAAATGAGCAGAGCCGGTCTGCTTTGATATAGAGCCCTCCGATGTTGGCTTCCAGACTGCACTGACCATCTTGCCTTGCCAGTAGCAGTAATTAAAAACAAATACATTGCCTACTGGCTAAAATGATTAACATATACACCAGGAAGGACCTCTGTGTCAAAAAACAATAACATCTAATGATGTTAAAAGTTAGGAAAACCTTACAAAAGTTATGACCACTAAGACAAGCCATGTCATGCCTTTCGTTATGTCTTGAGTCCAGTATGTTGATGATCTATTGCAGGAATTAAGGGTTTTTGTGAAACGAGTGCAGTAACAGTATAATCTTCCAGTGTGCTCCTGCCCATTAGCTCTGCTCCTGCTGATTGGAAGATGAAGTGTATATCAGTGTCCAAAAGAAAGTCAGTCAGACAGGCCTTGTTGCTTTGCGTCTGACGCTTGCCTCATACATGTTGATGTATCCTTGGTCAAGATACTTAACCCAACTTAAGTTTCTCCCAATGGCATGGCCAACAGCATGTGACTGTGTAAATGTTAGCTTCCTTGAGCAGGAGGAACCTTGCATGGTTAAAGCGTTATAGAAATACAGTCCATTTACCATGAGCAGGCTGCTGTGGTTAACTTGCTGACTTACAGGGAAAGCCCCAGCCAGAGAATGAGAACGCATGACTCCACACAGGAGGGGCTGACCCAGCATGTGTGACACCCAGATGGCGGCCATGTGACTGACTGCATGACTGCACTCTCCCACCCTCAGATAAATGTCATGCTGGTGGCTACCACACAGATCTAATGACATTGTTATTGTAGCAGTAATTAACAGTCTCTGTTCTATTAGTCCACCAATATTATGATTGTGCAATTATGTTAGATGATCAAATTAATGTTGATTTGTTTGTCTGTAGGTTATGATACAAGTTTCTTTAAATGCAGGAGGCCACTTCAGTGTAGAGGCCTTTACTAAGCAATGCTATAATGCTGTGTTTTGAGCAGCCTTCTCAAATATTTGAATGAGACAAGCATGCAGATTAGAATCCAAACACAAAGTGCTCAAAAAAACCATCACCTGGCAGTGCATGGTGTTGGATGCAATCACACTTACCTGTTGATGACTTGCTTTGTTGCACCTAAAGGTGAGTATATTTCCAGAAAGACACATCTCTTACTTGGCCATCATGATTGCCGGTAAGAGATTATTCTGTCCTTTTACATTGTTTAGATCTAAGTCTTGCAAACTCATAGTCGTCAAACAAAGGTTAGAAACGTGAGGGAGCAACAGTCCTAGAGCTAGAACATGTTAACAGATCCTAGAAAATTGCAGTAGGCACGTGCCAAAAGGTTACACTGATGGCTATAGTTGGTGAGAGTTGATGGATATATATTACATAAAAATCTTCCAGTCTGTGACTTAGACAGAAATGATAAGTAACTTCAGTTGATTTAACTTCTAATTTCCAAAGTCCCTCTCTATCCATTATCAGTCCACTTCATCTCAAAGTATCTAATAACTAACGGTGAAATATTGCAAGGCAAAATTGCCTCCTCTCTTCTGTGAATACAAAATGAGCACCTGTGAATCCTGATCTGCATTAGGAATCCTCTTTTCCCTATAAGCATGCCAGTCATGTGGGTTTGCAAATGAGGTCAAGCTCAGCTGTTTCAGCCAAATGTAGTCAGGTTTTCTCTTCATGCCATTTTATTGAGGAAAGAGAGTTATTTTGTTTTCCTCCTCACAGCCTGGTGCTTAAAGTGTTTGAGAGAGATAAGGACATCTGCATATTGAATCTCTTTCCAATATTTTTATCTTCGCAGAAACTCATAGATATCCAGCAGCTCACCTTTCACAAATGAAAAAAGATGATATTTTCCTTTAGTTCAACTTCAAGCTTGAGTTAATTCATCCTTAAAGGAGATTATTTAAGGAGGATATCTCAAATACTGATCAATAATTAACAATCACTCCAAGCAGACAATCTCCAATGATAATGTTCATTTGAGATAAAAAGCATTTGGCCAATGATTTGAAAATTCATCAGAGCAGCAGCATGGCTTAGTGAATACAGACATAATCAAAACCACTACAATTTACAAGGCAGAATATTTGAGCTGCCATGTGACACAAACATGGCTGCACAATAGCCGATATCCTGGTGTTAGGGCTTTAATAATTGCTCCTATCGTCTCCATTCAAGTGATTTTGGCTCTAGTACCGGACATTTGGCACTTTACGTCTTAATTACGTCTCCTGTGTAGAGTCATGCTTTCTCATCCCCTCTAAAGTTTTTGAGGGACAGTTTTTAAGTGTTGTTTCAGCAGTTATTCAGTCGCATTGCAAACAGTCACATTACACCAGCAGTGTGCTCACAATTGATTTCCGGCAGAACAAGAACTGCTGCTCCCTTGGCGTTATGGATCCACTGGACGAGAGCGTAGAGACTTATCTGTGTGGCCCTTCACTAAGACTAGTAAATGAGTGTGCTTTAGCGTGTCAATAACAAGCTTGTTAAATGTGTTGTACCTGGATATCCACTGCTCTTTGGAGGCATTCATCCTATACATGTGCAGTGGCACTGACAGAAGTGACCACACACAGACGCCTGATATTGGAGTAGCACCTGCTTTAAGGGCAAACCAACACTGTTATACTGTATGTCTTTTTTACTATAACAAAATGTATTTAATGATGTAGTCTGGCAACATTCAGAATACTTTTTTTCGTAATAATGTTGCCATATATAGTGGACTACTGTATATAGTGAAGTAAGAACATATTCTCTCTGACGCAGTTCTTAAATGACAGGTTAGGATGAGTGGATGTGGTGATCCCTTCCCACTGAAATGCGATCCTAAACTTTCCCCAACCAAACGTATCCCTCTTCGATTCCCTCCAACAAGCGCTCTGTGCCGCTCTCCTTCTCTCTTCTCGACAGATTGCTGAACACAAGTGTCCTCCTTGATATCGATATTGCAGCATAGTGTGCTTCCTCACAGCCACAGTCCTGGCCAGTGCTCCAATTAGCGTCACCCTTTGGCCTCTAATCCTTAGACTTTTGAGCCTATGTTCTGTTGCCATGTGTTATTGCTCACCACACTCAGATTCTCTTCTCTGCATAAGTAACACCATAGTAGCATCACACTGAAATTCACATTTTCAACCCAAAATGCATCAAAGGATTTACCACCTTATGTTTTTTACTTCTGCTACCAGAACCTCTCCTCTCCCATCACATAAATGAAAGAGTTGTCTCTGCTGTTATATTTAATGCAACGTGTCCAAGCTTCTCCCACAAACTTCTTTAATAATGCTCCTGTGTGCACAGAGAGTGAGAAGTGGGGATCTTTGTATTTCTTACCCAACGTGCAGGTTAAGAGAAGGTCTTTAACAGTGTTTTTTGCTGTGGATAGCTAGAGGGGGCCACATAGCTCTAAAGTAACCTGCATTGCCTGGATGCAACTGGCCAAATATTCTCACGTTTTTGTTATGACCTACAGCAAACATAGTCATAAACTAAGGCAACTTACCACTGCTCAGCATGACATCTCTCCATCACTGGTGGGTGGTGTCTCCGAGTGGTGGGCACGTAAATGCATGGCTTTAGAGCTGGGGTCTCTTCAGTGTAATCTATTGCTCTGCAGATCTTAAACGTTATGGACTTCTTTTGTTTTCTATCTCCTTTGAGAATATCTTGGCATAACCACACTCCATAACCAAGCACTGACATTTCCAACTGGCACATGGATACATCAAACTCAAGTATGTTGCATCAAGTCACCAGACCTGCAGTTGTAAACTTAAAACACCATATTTACTCTTGGTGTGGACTGGAGTTTGATACTTACAGCAAGGCTTCAATGCGTGTGCAGCACAAGACCTCTTGCTACACACTTGACCAAGAAGCAAAACTGCATTTGGCAATTGCTTACATATGACCTTTTAAAGAATTACGTCAGCCACACTAACATCTGGATCATCTGTCCAACTATCCTCAAGTTGTCCCCACAACCTTGTCCAGGATCAAGGATATTCTGTAGACCCGAATCCCCAAAGAGAACCCTAAGGCTGATTGACTTGAGCACGTCCTGTTTCTTCCAAACAACAATTTCCAAAGACTTCTTCTCATCTATAGATGATAACTGCTGAGTAAATTAACAGACTTAAGTGTGAGAACGCAACAATAAAAGCCAGACCATTACTTTCTGTTTTGTCCAGGTACAAAAGATGAGATAAACGAGTGTCTTCAGAGCGACATATGCCACAGAGGTTGGCCACCACAGCAAGACACTCTCTTATTAATTGCCTGTCAGATGTGCTTCTCAGATCTGGCCGTGGCAGATGGCCTGCGAGGCTCACAGAGGTTTCTGTCTGCCTCGCTGTGGCACCTTTCAGTTACATACAGATAATTCTGCTTGTGCATTTAGTCGTTCATCAGGATGCACAACAACACTTTAACTGGATGTGCAGTACAATCATTTCATCTGAAAATGCTGCATGGTTATCTATGACCTCTTTTATACACAGTATTTCCTGGCAATGTGTTGAGAATCATGAAATCCTGTGAAAGACTTTGTGCTGATGACGCCTGTTGGAGAGGGCAGATCAATTCAAAAGGAAAGTCAGTGTAACACAATACATAATTGAATCTGTATATCAATAAAAATGCAAAGTTTTAAGACTATAAATAAAAATAATTCAAGAGCTTTTTCCCAGATCTGTTGAAAAATATAGAATGTATTCCAGGAACAGAACACTTTAAATAGTATTTTAGATGTCAACTCGAGAACGAGTTTGCAGTCAATCAGTGATGACTGATGCTGTCGTTTATCCAGCATTCATATATTTGTCTTTCTTTTCTTTCTCTTTTATATATCTATAAAGATAGTTTACAAGACCCACACAGGCAAGTATAGCCAAGAGTTTGTAAAGACATTATAACATTTGATGTAAAAAAAAACTGTTTAATTCAACTTCAATTACATACTACTGTCATTTCTAAAGCCATACTTGGAAAAAAAGCGTTGTTGATCTGAGCACTATCCTCCATCACTGAGACTTGAACAGTACACAATTCAGATACGCAACAAAATAATGCCTTTTTTAATTTGACTGAGTTAAAATAACAGCACTATAGTACAGCATTAGAAAACAAACAAGCGTTTGACACTGTGGTATCTTAATTCCTCAGCTGTTTTCTCAACACGTCACGTTAACAGGATGAATTTCTCCACCGACATAAAGCAGCGCTCCTCCTTCAGCACATCTCTCAATGTTCTCCGCTCTGTCTTGAATCAGAGCGTGACGGGAGGAAAAATCCATCTGTCTCACACGTGACGAGAGAAAAAGATATTTCATGTTCCCTGTCAGAATAACCAGAGAGGTTTTGAAATGATACGTGACAGATATTACCAGGATAAAGGTTATTACTCTGTGATATTCCTGAAGTGGGTTCACATTAAACTGTAGCATCAGCTGTAGGCAAAGCCAAATTGAATTGTAACCTTGTTCATGACTGAAGTGTGGCATCGTGTGTCACACTGTCTATGCAGTAGTGAGTCAATCCTTAGAAACAACCCTCTTCACACATGTCTGGCCTTCAGCAGTTGCTCTGCTACACTGGTTATTGTTTTTCTGTGAAAAGCCCTCATTGATTCCCTCTGACCTTCCTTTCATGCGCTGTTAAGTTTCACCAGATTTCAATTTGACCACCTATGTTGTTATGTTATTTATAATTTGACACTTTCCATGGAAGATAGCCCCTGTTTATTTTTGTCAGGCAATGAAGCATCTGCTACTAAACTGGACAAAGCAGAATGGAATGAAAAGATAAGTGTGTGGTGTGTGTGTGTGTGGATAAAATGCCTCACGCCCGAGACTTTATTCTTTTCTTGCCGTAAACATATGAGATAATAGATCTTGTGTTCTCCTGCCTTTGTTCATTCTCCTGCTCCCGTTCTTCAAAGGGAGTGATCTCTTCCCGTGTTTAATATCTGATGATATTGGTCTGAGTGTTGCTGAAAAACTCTTGAGCAATATCTATTCCAGCCCACCCACAAAAATTCAATAACATCCCACTAAGTTGGATCTTTGAAGTGACTACATCAGCTGACAGCGGCTTGCGGAAAAAGTTGGATGATGAGGAAAGGATCATACAGTTTCCTATAAGCAATTATAGAGAGATGTGTCAACCACCATTGAACTCTTCTCCTGGCTCTCGTCAAACAGATAGTTAACTCCAGTCTGGTTTGGTTTTGTATTTGCAACCTACTTGCATTTTTCATATGAATAATAAAAGAAAACAGGAACATATCTTTATGCACGTATAGTTCATTATTCAAGGTTTTGTTCTGGAGACTTTACTGTGCCATGAGCAGTGTGATCCGCTGAGGAAATTAAATCTCCCTTTTTCTGTCTCCCTCCCTCACTTGTTCTCTTCATCTCTGTGTGTGTTGGTGTGTGTGTGTTTCTCTTTCCCTCCCCAAACATTTACTCTGCTGGGCACACTTTCTGAAGTGTGAACTGAATTATAGATTTCTAATTTCATCTAAACTTGAGGCCAGTAGGCCTTTGGTGAATAGCATGGATATTTTATCACAAATGAAAAAGTAAATAAAAATACAATTGCCTAAGGGCCTGCTGGAAAACCATACTTTCTGAGAGGATAAATGAAGAAAATTCTTGACAGTAACAAAGTTTCAGTCGTTTCCTCTGGGTTCAGTCTGGAAATAAAACACGCAGGAAACTGCCACCGTTGGTTTTAATGTTCAAACATCAGGTCGCAGCTCCCGAAGGCTTTCTCCATTCACAGTGCAAAAGGAAATGTTGCTAAATGTCCTGTCCAAAGAGCGACCACATCTGGCCAGGGAGATGCTGATGCATGACTAATTAACTTACCTGTTATCCCGTTGGGAGGTCCTCTTACGGCAGGTCTTTGTTTTACACACACCTGTGGTCTGTGGGGACATACTTGCGTTGAGTCGCAGTGTTAATGGATTGTTTTACTCGTTCCCTCGCCTACCCAGAACACTGTATGGCTTGTGAGCTAGCCTTTGTCACACTACCAGCCCTAATTAGAGCAGCATACGAAAGAAGGCATTAGCATACTAATATTTGTAGATGATATGGTTGAGTTTGCATAATTATGATTCCAAACGGCTTTAAAATTAGACAGAAAGAGGAGGCTGGAGAGAGATAGAAGAATGGATATACTTGAAAATGGTAGTAAAGAGAAAGAAGGCATCCAATAACAGATGTAGGTTTGATCAGTCTAATAAATGGAAATCATTGTTGGGATATTTTCACTTTATGCACTTTTTACATACAGCTTGAGAGTCTAACATTATGTTAAAGGGGACCCATCATGCAAAATGCACTTTTGTACGTCTTTTATACATGAATATGTGTCCCTGGTGTTCCAGGGAATTCACCAAGTGTCAGAAAACACAACCCTCTCTATTTTCCTCCATACCCAAATCTCTAAAAAAGGGGCTGCAACGGATCTGATGAAAACTGATCCAGATTTGAACACTGTCCTGACGTCAGGACGGTGACGCTACGGCTATTGGGCCAACTCCACCAATCAGGAGGAGACAGCCACGGCCATTGCCGTTCGAAAGCGCTGGAGACGCTGTAGTACATATGCCAGGCCTGTAGGTGGTGCTGTTCTCACAGAATCAGCCCTTGCAAAAACAGGGCTAAAAAAGTGCAAATTGAGCGAAATGAGGCATGGCTAAAATGCATGATCTGTTTGGTATTTTGAAAAAAAGAAAGTATAAATATGCCTTATATACTGTAGGTATGGTCCTACACTATATTATTAAAATATAGCATGATAGGTCCACTTTAAGTAAAGTGATGGGGTCTATACAGATACTTTAAAGACTCTTGTTGTGGCTACCTTGCATTTTCCTGAATCTCCAATCACCAATCAGAGTATTGTACCTACTTCTTCCCCAGTATTATTTTTAAATGATGATTCAAACTAATTTCTCGCTTTTTGATTCTGACATCTAAACATTAAATGTTATTTTGCAATGGAACATTTTGTGCTATCATGGACTATTTTTAGATCTGTTTGTGGCTGTGAAGTAGTGTGGTTGTCCTTTAATCAGAAGGTTGAATAAAAAGGGTAAGGATGAATACATCTTTACATGGTTTTATTGTCCTTATATACTTGTTCTACTGTCACCTCCCACCTCATAATGTTTTATTCCTTCTATTGTTAGGATTGAAACACCTGGACCCTTGCTTCCATTTCCACTTGCCAATGAAATATAATTGCAAAATGAAGAATGCCCCTTAGCTCAGGATTACGATTACTCCTCGTCTGTGTTACATATCATTTGATCATCCATATGTCTTTGTACTGTAACTCCCATCAAGCCGCAGTTTAGCGTCCCTCTGGGGTTTCTGGGACTGTAGTATCTCCAGGTGAGCAGAACATGTTCAGTAAGATGTTCACCGTGGTGAAAGGAGTTCAGTGGTGCAGTTATGCAGCAAAGTTGCATGATAATGAGCTTAGTTCCTCTTTTGCTCCCCTGAGAATGAAAAGATAGTGTAATTTGCATGACGACAAAGAAAGAAATTGCTCCGGGGTCATTGTGCCCCAGGGGCCATACAGTCAGACAGAAATAACTGTAGATGAGAACTACCACAATAATGTTCTCTAGATGTCTTTCAAGCATGAATTTCAGTGAGGCATAGACAAATGGTTGTTTTTAAAATGGACTTGTATAAATACCATAGACTGTATATATAAAAGCTCAGCCTTGCCACAATTACCCTGGAAAAAGTGTCCGCCCACCATTTGTGTTGATCGATACCTCAGGGAATGGTGAAAGCCAGATGGCTCCCGCCCCTGTTCTATATCAGCGTATGAACGCATCTATTTTAATCCTTCCCCATATTATTGATTAACTAATCCACTCGGAAGCTCGGCTCTCCTTTTCCCTGGCTCACTGAGTACCATATCTTAATAGATCCCTTTGGGAATAGTATGCAGTGAACTGTGAGACAAAATGTCAGGCTGCGATTGGCCCTGTGAAGGCCTGCGCAAATGAGAGGAGCATCGGGTGTATACCCTGCATGTTCAAGGAAGAGATAGGTGGGAAGAGAGCAGAGAGGAAGGAAGAGAGAGGAGGATTAGGGAGGGGAGTCAGAGGCAAAGTAAGGCTGAGAGGCAGAGATTTTACTTGTGTATCCTTCTGTTTAACTCAGACTTACCTCTGCCTCCATCTGAAGACCTCAAATGTAACACTGCTAAAACACAAGTGCGTTTAAAGAAGTGTACCTGTGGTGCTTCAACACACATGTCACTTTTTGGTGCAAGTAATAGATGTTTGCTTATAGTTTATCTGACATTACAGCAACTTGCACATGGTCCTCAAATTTAAATTAACCAAATACGTGCAACCAGGAAAAATAAATTGACGCTATTCTGCTTTTTGGGGTTTTCCCTTTTCTGTGGTCTAAGGCTAAAATCCCAACGTTAAGAGGGTTCAAACGGGTGCTTCAGCACAGGCTGTATGAGATAAATAAAGACCGTTTTGAACATTTAAGAATGGAGACATTTCACAGTAGAGGCACAAAATACTAATATGAACCTGAAAATGACCCTCCATCCATCCCCATTCTCCATCTACTCATTTGAACTATTGAAATGTTCATTCTAAAACTGTTTGGGCTCACAAAAATATCATAATCTAAATTTGATATTTTTAGAGAAACAACAATTGGATTACTACGAATCTGATTTGGCTCTAAACGCTACGCCTTGCAGAAACTCTATGGTATTTTTTTGTTCATTATAAAAAAATACATTAAAGCCAGCTTTAAAGCTTGACACTCCTTTGAATACAAAATACAATAATTACAGTGCTTTGAATGGAGCTTTTTCTCACCTTGTGGATAGATTTGTGAATCCATGATCTCTTTTCATTTTCTAATAAGCTCACTCTCACTGTAATACTGAAACTGTCTCCTGCAGATGTGTGTGTACATCAAAGGATATGTCCTCAAAGTTGTGCATACAATTGACGCCGACTTGAGATGAAAAGAATATATATGATATAATGGCACGACTGAGCAGTGCTTAATGATGCTTTCTGAAGCAAAACAGGTGAGGCCTTGAAATAGAGGGACTTTTAGTGTTGCATTTGTTTGACCCCTAAGGTCAGTAAACACCTTTTTAACTTGCTTATTCTTGCCTGATAATTACTTTGATCCAACACGTGCCTCCTGACTCTCAGATGCAAACGGCTTCAGTGCACATTAGGGTCAACATCCAATGTAGCCTACAAGTCTAACGGACCGTCTCCACAGCAGCGTTAAAAAAATCTTGGAGGTGGGCGTATCTGAAGCTTGGGGATTTTTTTGCGATCAACCAATCACATGAATCTCCCGCCCGCGACATACGAAGCCAAAAAGCCAGAAGTAAACTGGATATAAACTCCCCAAAACAGGCGAAAACATACCACTGTCTCTGCCACCTCCCTCCATGCCTGGCTCCTCCGGTTTATATCCCGGTAGGTCTGGTCATAAAGCACCGGGTGATTGATTCGCTACCGCTAATTTCTCCTCCATTTTTTGGAATATGAGGAAATGACCTGCGGTCTGGCTCTCCCAGCATACACGCCGTTTGATTGGCTAGAGCTTGAACTGCCAGATCTGCGTACACGGGATTTGATTGGCTGCCGCTTCCACCTCAGCTTCAAAAGTTGAACATTGTTCAACTTTGAATCTTGAAAATCCTGAGAATCTCCGCTCGCCTGCCCACAATGCATTTCGGCGAAAAGTGAGGGAAAGTGACGTCACCCCATTCAAAGTGAATGGGCAGAAGCGTTTCAAGATTTTTTAACGCTGCTGTGGAGACGGCCCGTAAGGGCAAAGAGAAGTGTCAACTATGATAGCTCTTACAGTAAGTATCCAAAGCTTGCAGTTAGTCTGGAAGAATCTCCTCTGCCCAGAGGAGCTTATTGCCTAAAGTGACTTGAACCCTGGAGATGGACTGAAACACTCCAATTCTTCCAGCTCTTCCAGTTTCCGTTTAGTGGGATGCATGTCCTCAAGTCTTTCCATTGCTTGCCCTTACCTAAACGTATTGCACACGTGTTCAAATTCAGTGAATTAATACATTGAAACTGTTTGGTTGTTTTCTCAGTATTTTCTCAGTATTTTCCTCAATGTTACTTGTTCATAAATAGGCACTGAATATAAAAGAAACGCACATTTTCAAATTCATTATTATTCTTTTAAAATGGCTCTAATTGTATTCAATTATTTTCATAATGTTCTGTTTAAAAGGTCTGAAAGTGCCTTGCGATCCCAGTTAACTTGGATGTAATGCTCCTCATTTTGCATCTCCCCTAAGTGTCTGTCTGCAGAGGTGAGAGACAGAGCCATGCATCTCTCAGACCGCTATGCTAATTAAAGGGATCAGTCATGAGAGATGCATGTCAGTTTATAAGGCGAAGACGCAGACAGCGGCCTCATTTGTCACTGCTCAGATTTATATCCAATACGAATTAGATTGCTTGGCATAAATGCATGGTTTGATGTATTGTGTGTGTGAGTGAAGGGGGAGGGGAGGAAGCTGAGAGGGAACATTTGGAGGCATTTCTTCACCCACCTCGCTCATTCATAGACACACAAGGTACTTAAACCAAAGTATATTACTGCGTACATAACAGCAGCACACTCACTGTCCACTTGACCTCAGTATCATGTTACATGAAGAGTTAGAGAAAAATAGATAATGGAAACTAGTGACCATGAACTGCATTGATAAGTAACGCAGTCAGATCGATCGCTCTCCACTGCAGAGAATACAGAGAACATCCACTACAGTTAGATTAATAATATACACATGCTTTATCTTTACCTTGTATAACATTGGACAGTACATCTGGTGCCATTGTGATGAAGTTCCCAACAGCTTAGATGAACTGTTGTGTGTCTGTGAGCATCACACGAGTATCTGCTAAATATCCATCTGAAGAGGTGACATCTGAAGACTGTGTGGGTTGTGTTGCTGGGTATTTGTTCCTAAACATATTATGTTAGGTTGGGTTGTTTTAGAGCCAGAAAGTGTGTAAACACAGATGGAAATAAAAACATGTACTACAGTAATAACAAATAAATAGTTTGCAGTGATTTAGAAAGTAAAAAAACTTGATTTCTTTTGTTAACCTTAAATTGCTGTTTTACCGACATTGGCAGACTTACCTTGACTTAAGACATTCTCAAACAACTAACACTCATACGATTTTGTTGACTTGTGAATCTTCAAAACTCCACAGACAATCATGCAAAAGAACCACTTTAGTTTACCAGAGATATGCTCTGAAGGTTCTTCGAAATAAGTATTTCAGCATGAACAAAATGACTTGTCAACTAAAGCAAAACCAAAACGATCGATTAGTTGGTATTCAAATAATTCTATGGTTACATGATCATAAGAAAATAACTTGGAAATACCCGACTTAAAAGGTAGCACACATCAGGCAGTTTGACTGGCTGCTTATTCGGTCCTTGTAAACTCAATGCAATCAGGAGAGAATCATAAAGAAATCCTTCATGCTGTTTTTTGATCTTCAGAAGCTGATTCAAAGCATAGGTGTTGATTTCCCCATGGCTTTGGGAGTTCAGTTAAAGTATAGTTCCTTTACGTCATACTGTACACTATAGATGTTGCAATCCTTCCTGTCCATTTCTCTACTGCGTGATAAGACCCCTTCCTCAGCACCACTCAAATGTAAGAAATGGACTCTGTTCCTTGCAAATGCATATTTTAAGGTTCAGGTTTTAGCTTTGTTCCTCTATTCCACAGTCTCAGACAACCATCTGTAATAAACAATATACCGTGAGACCCTGATGTGTCCGTGGTTGTTGCTCACTAAACTAAAGTCAGACTGACATGTTGGATTGTGTGTTAGAAGTTAAGAAACTGTCCCAAGTGGCCCAAGGTCAGAACAATCTCCTTTGTGACTGGGTGTCATCATTATCACTCGGAGAGATAAGTAAACCCAGACACATTGTCAGACTCATTTGACTTGAATTGCTAATGGAGATTCCTCCTTCTCTTCTTAAACTGGCACCTCAAATTGGTTTGCTGCCCTCACATCGTGATCGTTACCGTATAATGCCATTTCATGACTAGTCAGAATAGTTTGACAGCTCGAGGTTAAACTTGCATGCATGTGGATTTAGTCTGAAATGTGTGCCAAACAGGGCGGCACAAACAGACACAGCAGCACAAAGAAATCACAGATAACATTACACCACCAGCACAGGTTGGAACATTTCTGCAAGTTGTTTTATTTAGTTGTGTGGTTGAGGCCGTGGTGTAGATTTGGTGTGAGCTAAGTAGGAGGAAAGTTGTGTGTTCAGCTTGAGGCTATTTTTAACCGTCAGCTCGCTGCCAGTCGATGGAAGCTGCACACTGTCAGCTCCTGCAGGATCCAGCAGACACTCTGTATATGCAAACATGTTAGTGCTGGATTTGTTAGTTACTTTCTCGTCTAAAAAAGAAATCAATTGTACATTTCATCATAAAGAAGAAATCACATGATTAAAAATTGCTTAACATAAACATTTGCTGGCATTCCTCATCATAATTACGACAACATTCACATTTACATAAGCCTATTCTCCATACTGTTTTTACAATTAGCTTTTTTCATTCACCCACCTACACACCCAAACTCCATTGGAAATGTGGAGCTAAGTGTCTTGCTGAAAGACACTTTGACAGTAAAGTATTCTCGCTGACTTCTTTGTGTTTTAATGATTGTAGAAAATAGAGAGGTTTTGGGAAATTGCGAGGTTGGTCCTTTACCCCCATGGACACCAAGGGACACTGAACGTTTTGGCTCTTAAGGCGTCTTTTCAGTCGAGGCTCCAGTAGGTTTACTGCCTCTTCCTGTATTCTATATCATTTGATCTGTGTTAGGGTTGTGTATTTGACAAATAAACTTAAACATAGAAAGTGTTGTATACAAATGCATTTGAAATACTGAATGTTCTGATGCATGACATGCTGTTGAAATAACTCGCTTTGTAGAGATGTGTCAGGGAGTATATTGTATTGATGCTGTGTGATAGATGTTGTATGGCTGTAATCAGATCTCAGAATGAAGGCTCTGTGTCTTTGGATATGAAACTGGATCAGCTTTGTTGTTAAGTGACCTATTTAATGGCTCCTTTTGACCTTCAGTTTGATGATATGTTTTACATTACATCAATGAGAGAAGACTTAACATCAAATGGTGCAGTAAATTGTTTAAAAATCATGCTCAAAATGTAAAAAATGAACCGCTAATGATTTAAACTGTATCTGCTAATCTATGCCCTTTGATCCACAATTAAAAAAACACATTTTATTTTCTATCTGAAGTAAGCAATTCCATGAAGGGTGTTTTTTTTGTAAAGAATAAAACCGACATACTAGTTCAATGTGATGCAATAGAATAAAGTAGCAGAGCAAAAATATTCAATCGTAGCTCAAAAACGTTTTTGACGCTTTTTCTCTGAAAGAAAGTCAGTAACAGGTTCTCTAAGTGACCAAATCCCATGATGGCGGTCATTAAGCTGTCAGCGAAAAACTGGCTGAAGTGCGTCATTGGCATTCCAATTTAAAAACATAAAAAAGTTATTTTTGTTATTTTTCTCTTCTCAAGTCAACCAAAATGACCCTCCACTGTCCTTCTTCTGTGGTTTGGGGACGTTTTTTTAACCTTACCTGGTTGGCTTGTGAGTTATTCTCAGTCTACGTGCATGCATTTTGTCCATAGTGTGTAGCAACAGTGTTACTGTTTTACAGTTTTCAGACGTCATCAAAGTGTATTTTGTGTTATTATTAGTTTTTGGAAAAACAACAAATATAAATTCCTTCCTTCATGAACGATGGATGTTTCAAAAAATGCTACAGGTCTGTCTGGTTGAATCCTGTATGACATACTGTAGTATAATTGTAACAAAAACTAAGTTAGTTCAGTTGTATTAGGATGAGAAAAACACTGCAAACTTCCCTCATTGTTCTGCGTCATCCTGATCTGTTCCATTCATTTCTGCCTCTGACCTGGGTTGACTCAGTGTTTCTCACCTAAACATGGTGGTGTTTTTCTCAGGAATAAAGACAGGATGTCTTGCTGAAGTCAAACGCAATGATTTCTCTGATAGTGAGTATCTGATGAAGCGTTATGAAACGCTACCCATCCTGAAAGGGGATGTGACCCACAAATGGTGTTGATACCCTGCAGAAGGGTTTCTGTTTCTGTTGTCCACTCACCCGTGAAAACACTCTCTCTCCTCCATGTGTCAATTCACCGGCGGTGACGGTGCAATGAGTTGCGACACATTGTCAAGTCTGCAGCGACATCCGACTTAGATTCAAACCGTTAGCAGAAGACGGCTCCTTTTCCTGGATGAGTGTTTTTTTTTTTCTATGGCCAGTATGCATCCCGTCAAAAAGCCTATTATGTGCAAGAGCATGTCTGGGAAATTGTTCGCCTCTTGGGAACTTGAAAAAGATTGTGGAAAAGAGGAGAATAGCAGAAATGTGTTGAGCAATTATGCATGTTATCTGAGCATTTGTGGTCATTACTATTTGTGTTAAAAAGAGAAAAAGAAAGAGGACAGAAAGATTGAGGAATAGCTGCTTTTTATTATAAACTAAATGCAATGTTGTTTCAAAACAAATGTATTTTTTACCAGCTGGAATATAATCATGTTTCTTCCATTTGTATTATTTTATGGGGGAAAAGACGCAGAGATGTCGGATAACAGATTCACTTTATACTTAATAATAGTTTAGCTTAACTTTTATTTTAAAGACACATTCTGCAATCAAGTTTTAGAAGACATAATTAGCAGAGGCATACACTAGTGTTGATTTTTGTCCTGAAGCTGAAATGATCCATGTGAAATAACAGCGTATCTGTGGGGACAAAGTGCGCTGCAGCTGGTTGAGGTTGTAGTTTGCAGTCAGTCTAATCCTGCAAACACATGCTGCCATCCAATAATCACACAGAGGCTGGATCGAAGCTGGCGGAGATCAACATGGCACCAACAAGCCTGTCAGACACGACCAATAGTTCAACATCGGAATTGACCGTTGCTGCCCTCGGGTTGTGCAGATCTGCTGGTGAATAGTGGGAGGAGTGGACACAGGAGAAACAAGCAGCTGTTTGAGGACAGATGTAACCTAAAACAATGCTGCGTGAGCACAATGAGAAAAGGGTGCACGCAGCTTAGAAAGAACAACAATTTGTCCTCACTCCTGCTCTTTAGGGAGATGCCATTTGCCTACTTTCTACAAACTACACACCATAAGCATTTATTCTGACTGTTAGCTGTTACAGATGACACAAAGGAAACTCACTCATATAATTCATGGCTCTCATTACACTGAAAATGAGTGAGCCGCAACTTTAAACACACCATCTCTTTCCTCTTGTTAGATATCGATTGAAGCAGGTGCAACACACACACAGTAGTTGTGAAACACATTGTCATAAATAGATATCCCGGCAGTGTTTTCATACACATGCTATTACCGCCCCAATGGGCTAAAGTGATAGCCAGAGATTGCAGCACCAAATAATCACTTCCAGGGTGCAGCGCGGGAACTGGCCTCTCCCGATGTCACCGATCCAGAGATGTGTGGGGCGCTCGGGGTCATTCTATCCCACTGGGAAGTTAATCTTGCACCAATTAGTTCCAGCCCAGAAGCAACCAGCGGGCGCTGCGCTATGAAATGGTGGCATCCTCTGGGAACGCTCCTCCCACCTTTCTTCTTTCCACAGATCGACTTCTACACAATGAAGTGCGGCCTTGGCTTTCACACTCACACACACACGCTCACACACACACACACACACACTCCTCTAAGGTTTTCTGTATTGATCCGGCCATCATTCTATTTTAGCTCTGCAATTACGTCTACTGATATTACTGCAGGTGTTACATGACTCCTCTAATTGGTGTATCAATAAGATGCCAGACGCTTTTTGTTGCTCTATGATTTCACTTCCAGTTAAGTGCATCTGAAGTAGCTTTTACATTTTTCAAACATTAATTTTCTTTATGGTCTAATGGGTGAACTATGTGCTCATCCTTCATCCTTTTTATTGTAATTACCTGTATAAGTATCCTTTTAATATCCATAAATTGTTTTTGTCTTATATTACATTTCTTGATTAAAAGTGAGTTTGACTGGAGCTAAAAAGTGAAATCTCATCCAAAACATGATTCACTTAAGCATGTGATGCATCTGACAATCTGGAAATGTTATTTATGTAACATGCTTGAGTACAAGCAACTCTGTATAGCTCTCTTATTTAGATGCTTTCAATCAGAAACGGTCTGTCTCTATCAAGACTCCTTCTCGAGTTGATTCAGTTATTTGTTCTTGTATCCCATTATTCTCTTGCTCTCTTTATTTGGCTCCCCTGTTTATCCCACTTACTTTCATTCCATCATCATTTGATTTCTCACTTCCAGTCCCTTTCCCTCTTCTCCCCCCTTCCTCCCTCACCACTTTTCTCTCAACAAGTTCTTTCATAAGTCTGTGACATGACCTGGGGGCCTGTAAACGGAGAATGTGACTGAGTGTGACAGGAGTAGTTCAGATGTCTGTATTTTGACATGCACCCCATGAGTCCTTGTTTAGGGTATTCTTAAGGATAACATACTTAAATGCTATAGGGTTCCTTAGACACACTGCTAATAAAGTTGTTTGCAGATGTCTTAAGCAGTGTCCTTTGCCTCAGTGCATAATAAGGTATCATTATCTGACCATCAGCCAGGTGAGCAGGGAGTCTCCATCTTTGGTGAGTCCAACACATTAAAATACAGCAAAATAACGTTGTCAGGTGCAGTAAGTTGTTTAAAATCATGCTCAAAATGTAAAAAAATGAACCTCCAACAATTTCAACTTTATCTGTCCTCTGATCCAAAATCTATTGAAACATCAATATTTTATCTTCTATCTGAAGTAAGCAATTCCATTAAGGTTTTTTTTTTGAAGAATTTAACAGACATACTAGTTCAATGTGATACAATAGAATAAAGTAGCAGAGCAAAGAGATTCAATCATAGCCAACTCAAAAACGTTCTTGATGCAAAATAACGTTGTCATCACTGCTTATTATCTTTCTTGCTATGATATTAAGGTACAGTAGTTTTGTAAATACAAAGGGACCACTGGTCAAATGTCAAATACTGTTGTCGTTTTTTAACCTCAGTTGACCTTTGGAGGCAAAATAGCCTAACAATATACCTTTCAGCCTAGAAACACATGTTTGATGCATGGGCATAAAAAACATTAACTGTAGCTATTTCCCAAACCATTTTTAATTGCTTGTATTTTTGGAGTCGTGTCTGCTGGCTGCTTTAGCTTGATAACAGTGGACCCCGGTCCTTGTCTTTGCCATCCAAGTTCAGCTCTCCATTTGCTACCCGGCCCACTTTGAGCCGCCCTAAAGAGGCAGACTTAGCCGTTCTCCCTCAAGACTTGGATGATGGTTTTGTCATGAAAGGAGGCTACTTCTGCGGAGAGGCACTCACAGCTTACCTTTCTTTTTTATCTTGTGAAATCATCGCCAGATGGAAGTAAGATAACGTCTCTGACGCAAACAAGATACTTGCCGCCAGACTCCACTGTCAGAAACTGTCCTGTGCTACAAACGTCAGCGCAGTCATACATTCTTAAATATGCCATTAGTAGCGGTTTCATTTTTCAACATCTACAGGGACTGCCCTAATATACTACACAGGACAAAACAAGTGTGTAGAGTTATTCTGCTATTACTTTTAAAAGATGCAGCTGCTTGTCATACATAACAACTCTAATGCTGTCAGAGAGGCAGAAGTAAATGGAGATGAGTCAGACACTGAAAAAGTTTCTCACGAATAACTTCCCTCCTTCTGTTGACAGTCACACTTTCTCACTTACAATTTGTTCTTTTGCGTCTCCAACACTTTAACATCACATACAGTCTATTGAACAAGTCAACTTTAGAAGAACTGCTGTCTTTTAATCAAATTTGTATTCAATGAATTTGATTGACTACATTTTATTTTAGTTAATTTCAAACCTTTATTTATCCAGGTTGTATCCCATTGAGATCATTGACCTCTTTTTCAAGGGAGACCTGAAATAGTGTTAAAGCACTATCATTAACATAACTAGATGTATGCTAGTGTTCACCCGTCCAAACAAACGCAACCCATTGCAAATGACTCGATTGATATCACTTTATAAAGTCAAATGTCTAACACATGTAAGTGAAGTCTATGTATCTCTGAACTCTATTCAACCCCCTGCGCTGAGGCTTCTGCTGTAATTGAAACGGGGGTAGCGTCCCTGAGCCCGGCGCAATTACCTCATCCTCCATATACAAATGGTTTGTTGAACGGACAGCCAGCAAATGTTTGAGTTGATTTTCTTCAGCCGCGATCTGTCAGGCTGAACATTCGTCAGTGCACATATTGATTTAGCAATATGGGTGAGATTGGCTGGGAGTCAGGAAGCAGTGCGTCTAACCACAAATCAAGAGTTAGGAGAACACTTTGGGAACAGGTAGTGCCAATGCCATTGTGACTGGAAATGCAATTCATTGTGGCCGCGATAAACAGAAAGATTGAAATCCTCCCTGAAACAAACCTTTTAAAGAGGCCCTTTTTATGGATTGTCCATTCCTATTTTGTGCATGTTAATGGTCTGCAATGGCTAAAATCCCGTTGTTTCCTTTTCAATCTTATTCCTGTTGCTGCTTAAATACCTGAATTTCTTATCTTAAATGATGTTCACTTAAACTGCAGGTGCATTGATCAGTAAAGCTTAATGAATTAATTTTCAAATAATTGTAAGAACATGGCTTGATTTGTGATGTCAAGCATAGAGAATTGATTCATGACGGGTGTGTTGTTAACTGTTTTTCAAAAAGATAAAGCCTCTTTGCTCCTTAGATTTGTTGTCTGCATTTCTTACTTTTGAACATAGTCCAACCAAGGATGAAAGAATTTAAGATCAAATCAGATCCTTTGCAATCACTCATAGACGTCAAAGCAGAATTGTTTGGAAAAATAGTTTGTTGACATAGTGAAAACATGAGTGAAAGTTAGAATCATTAACTCTTTTCAAAAAGATTACAATTTGATGCTCCAAGTTTAACAAAGTAGTTTAGAGCATAGTCCAACTAAAGATGAAAGATCGATCTTACATCCTTTGGCAAACAATCACAGCTAATAAAATATAATGATACAAGTTTTCTTGTTATTAACAAGTCTTCTTGTCATTTGCCAGTAGAACCGAGCATAATATTGTTTTGTGTTATGATTCTGCGGCTGCATCCACTGTAGTTGCACTCATGGGTTCTCAATGAGAATGTTCTGGTGCTAATTGGGTCGATTTGTCTTTGAATCTGTCGCTATGCTGTAGGCAGAATCTTCTCCGGATGTAATCAAATGAGCACAGACACCTACACAGAGCAGACACGCACCTACACCGTGATACACACACATGCTCAGAGATTATACACAGATCCATAGGTTTCACACACACACTCTCGTCAGAGGAGTTAGCAGATTGTCAGCCTTTGCAGACAGAGACACGTCAACATCACAGGCCTCTCTCCTCATGACAGCGTCTCCATGGCACCCTTCAGATCACTGTGGCGCCACAACAGCACCTTCTTACACTTCAACATCCCTCTCTTCTACACACAGACACACACACCTCCACACTGCTCCCTTGCAAACTTTTAGAAACATCACCACTCTGCACCCATGCGATATTAAAGTGGGACACAGTTACATCAATGGGAGAATTACCTCATACTGGGGCACTGTGAACAGCCTACTCCTCATTAAACGTCTGTATTTCATTTCTTTATGCAGTGAAGGCTCTGTGAAATGGTGCATTCAATTAATAATCTTATCAGTTATTATCTAGAGTAAGAAACTGAATGTCATTATTTTTCTGATTCTGATGAATGAGTCAGAAAATACCGGATGCTTCGACAGTCCAACGTTATATAAGATAGTTGGAGCGGTTCTCCAAAATGGCCTGCAGGTATGATAAGTGTGAGTGATGAGTATAATCCCAGTGTCCACCCTCACACACTTTGATGCTGCTTGCAGATAACTCCTTTTGGCTCAGAGCTGTCCGTTTTTGGAATTGGTAAATACGTGAGGTCTCTTTAGAAAGACTTCTCAATGCCTCTATGCACACCTTGAGGAAGTCGCAGGAATTCATGGAAAGAGTCGACAGTGGCATTTAAATTGTGAGCTAGCCAGCACTGTGTGTTTATTGAAAAGGTTTTCATTTGATCAAACAAGTTAAGTGTACTCGCTGTGCAGTTTCTAAAAGTGATCATGAAGGAGCCTGACTTCACAGGCCACCAGGCCCCTGAAATCCCCCCCACACACATTTCAGGACCTTGCACCATCTTGCATTCATCCTGCACATTGAGCATGTAGGTGGGTACTGGTTAAATGGGCTCTATTCTGCTCATTTTTAGGTTCATATTAGTATTCTGTGCCTCTACTGTGACATGTCTCCATGCTTTAATGTTCAAAAAGCTCTTTATTTTGCTCATACTGCCTGTGAGCCTCTTTTCACCCTCTGTCTGAAACCAGAGCCCAGTCTGCTCTGATTGGTTAGCTGGCCGGCTCTGATGGGATTGGTCAACCGCTTAGATATGTCCCGCCCCTTAGCCTATCATGTACATTGTGTTGGAGCGCTAGCCAATATTTTAGCCTTTGAAATCATATTTCATATATATTTCAAATCATATTTCAAATCATATTTCAAATCATATTTAAATTAAAAGGAAATTAAGTGATCACAGGAGACAAATGTGAGTTAACTGTGGGTAACAGTGTCATGCAGGGCCGTCCCTCCCTACAGCCTTATCATGTAGACTGCGTGGGGCCTCACCTCGCGGAGGGGGCCTCATCTTGCGGAGGGAGCCTCATCTTGCGGAGGGAGCCTCAACTGAGCCGCAAATGCGTCGCGCTTATGCAGCGCAATTACTGTGGCGCGGCACGGTTTCGCCGCTGCGAGGCTCCACTAGCACCCCGGCGACCCCCCACCACCCCCCACCCCCCGTCGCCGCTCGCGAAACAGAGGGCCTCATCATATAACTTTGCGTGGGGCCTCAAGTTGGCCAGGGACGGCCCTGGTGTCATGTATTGCTTCTCTTTTCACTGTCGATGTTGCCGGGCTAGTTTCCGTGTTCTTTCTCTTTTACACTTTGGATCCGGTATAATTATCCTCGGATCTGGTTGGCTTAGGTCTCACTGTGTTAAGTATCCTCAGGATCAAGTCCACATTTCAGCTGCCCGGGAGGAAGACCTCTACTTTGAACCTGATGTGTACACTGAGATTGGCTGTTTGGGATAGAGAAATATGTGCAATATATGAGAGGAATTAATATTTCATTAAATGTACTGCAATTTTATTCAAGACTCCAACATACCGGAGGTTACAAACAAAACACAGCATACCATCCTGCAGGATTGTAGCATGTTAGCAGTGATAACAAATGAAGGTTAGCTAAAGGGAGCTCATTACTGCAATATGCATCCCTGGCACCATTCTCATGCTGAAGTGTAATTAGGCAAATTAGTTCATGTACATGATGTAAACTCACTTTTTATTAATTACTAAACTGAAATAAGATCATAAACTCAAAACTGAAAGAAAATGTGAACTGTAGTCATTAAACTAATAATTAGCAGAGTCAAAGATAAGCATGTATAACAATTTACAGGTCTCTTTTTTGGCTATTTCAGATCAACCCGTCATTGTCATACTGAGAAGAAAAGGTGGCTCGGACAATGCATGATTGATTTTGTTTTCTCAAAGCAGTGCAGTAAACATGTAGCACCCCCCCCCCCCACCCCCCCCACCCCCCCCCCCCCTCCTCTCTGGAGGTTTAAAACATGGTATTGATTTTACTGTTGCTGTTCCAAGCCGCCTGGTGGTAACAGATTTCTGAGGGCAGTGGTGAGTGAAGGCCATCGACATGGCCTCTGTGTTGGGAAATGAACCCAGAGAAGAAGCTGCAGAACTCCAGTCCTGAATCCCCCCGAGGGTCTCAGTGCACATAAAGTGACCTTCAGTACACTTTAGTTTCAGTTGGATTGTGTGTGATCACTTAGTTTCAAAGAGGCTTGCAGAGACATTTCTTAAAAATAAAAATAAAAAACATGTAAAGTGCTTGCCCCTCAGCTCTTTATGGTTTGTGGTTTGCAAACTCTTCCCAACCATTTGTAAAGCGTGTACACACTTTAAAGATGGAGATGGATCATGATGTAAAATGAGGAAAACACAATTGTTCCCCTTGAGTTTGAATCATTTCTGGCTGTGAAAAATACTGATCTTTTTTTCCTCGTTGTTGGTATATTCAACAATTGTTAACACATGGGAAAATGCTGTCTTTGGATCCATTTGTATCTCCTTTTGTCATCTTTCTTTGGATAATGTTCTAGTGCACTCTCCCAATCCTGTGCAATAATACTGCTATACTGAATATGATGCTTCATTCTGGCAAGAGTATCTGGTGTCACATATTTGACAGTCTGCCTCAAGTAGTATTACCTAGTGTGTTCAGGAGTGTCATCTTTATCCTCTCAGCACAGTGTGTGTGTTTGCACAGCTCATAATGCCACTGAACTGTCCCTCAGAGTAATTAAGAGCTTACCCCATGATCCACTCGGGCAACACAGGATTGGCTCCACTCAATACATCCAGGATTTCATCAGCAAAGAGAAAGGAGCCAAAACATTGCAACAGATAGTCAATGTCTTCATATTGTAATGTTCTCCCTTCATCACATGTACTGTGTGTTATGAATGGGACTGGTGAGGGCAGCTGAATGTGTGGATACATGATGTGGTCACAAGTTTGCATTGGGGGGAAAGGAAAGTTATCATTTGAATGAAATAATTATCTGTGCAAAGCAAATGATGATTTGAGTTGTCGTCACCATACCCCCTCAGAAGAGGCCAGATGTGTCTGTATGACATGAGGGGGGTCCTGTCAGTTAGTTGTTCCCGCTGTGGAAAATGACTAAAGTGATGGTCCATATGTCATGCAGTTTAGCACTGCAAACGTTTGACTTTGCATCTTTGAGCCCATGCAGTCCGTTATAGAATAGCTATTGGCTGCTTAGAAAATGTGGGTTGTGAAGAGAAAGGCTCTATATAACGATATAAACCAAACCTCCTGTTAGCATTTGTTATCAGCTATGGTGCCACTCACTCTCAATGTAAAAAAATAGGCTTACAAAGTATACAGAAAAACCTTAATGAATGGGATATTTAAGTCAAAGTAGATTGTTGGTTACCATAATGGTATTGAATATCATGGTTCTTTGAATTCATCCAGTTGTTACCGCTTTTGGTCTAGACAACATCTCTTGTTATGAAAGACAGAGAGCCAGGCATGAACACCCTCATGGCTAGAGACAGATTTGTGAGTGTATATAAAGACACACACACATGCATCGAAAACTGCCCCTCGAGCTGACACCAATTTGAAACAGGCAAGGTTATTCATAAAGAGATGGATGCTGCTTGTTGTTTCTGCTGTCATTTGACAATCCATCTTGATGCATGATAATACTCGTCTGTTGGCTTTTTTCCGCGTGCAGGGTCCACACCGATGCATCCAGAGTGTGGGGGTGTGTTACAGGAGGCTGATGATAAAGACAAATTACTGTTCACAGCTGGCTTACTGTACTTCCCAGTGACCAGAGAGGAGAGGCCAAGATATTTCAGACAACAGGAACTGAATCTTCTAAAGATATATGTTATCAAGAAGCATGATTAATTCAGGCAAATATCTCGACAGCTGGACTTAATAGGCCACACATATATATATATCATATTGAGTAACACCATTGATTGTACCACATATCTGCTTTTTGCACAGTAAAATGAGAGGATTTATGAGGGGCATCTTAATAGAAAGTTTAATGCTATTCTCCTTTGCGCCAGGGTTTGTCTTCCTCCTCCATTTAGAGGGGACAATATACGAGGCACTAATGGAAAAGGAGAGTGTGGCATGTTAAATATCCTGCACCTCATCAGTGTGGGGTGTGGTTGGTATATGGGAAGGCATTGCAGTGTTCCCAAATCAATACTGGGCATGTGTTACTCTACATGCTCTGACCGTGATGTCCTCTTAATTAAACGTGATGCAGTATCTGCTGAAGTGGCATCTTTACTCTGCCAATTAAAATATTGACAGTCTATCTATTCGATCTCACAGTTTACAGGACGTTTCTGTGTGTGACTTTCATCAGGTTGGTGACAAGGACAAACGATTTTAGAGAGTTCTGTATACCTACCATGTTTGTGAAACATAAACATGTTTATTTTAAGGGTTTGTTGGCTTCCAGGTACATTTTTACAGAAATGTGGGAATGGAATTGTGAAACACTGCCTCACAGGCAGTTGTGCTAATGCCCTACATACAGTTGGCTTGTTCTCCAGCTGCCCTGCTAATGAGTGACACATTAGTGAAGGCTTGTAAAACTTGCATTGTCATATTGGGCAGACGAGTCCCGGTTACTGTCGTGCATCGTCATGCCTGCCTGTAGCCAGGGGACATGGGAAGGCTTTCAGTCTGATTGTCCTGTTCACTGCTGCAGAATTAAGCACGCTCAGATGGAGCTTATTCAATAATGCACTGCTCCTCCTAAAAGCCACATTTCCAAACAGTGACGTACGTGGATAATTGTTTAGCTCATTTAGCTGTTTAGCTAAGTGTAATCACTAAGTGTAATCACTAGGGCTGTCAAGTTAACGCGTTAATAACGCGTTAACGCAAAAAAAAATTAACGCCACTAATTATTTTAACGCGATTAACGCATGTGTATTTTTTGTCCTCGGCCGCCGTAGTTTCAGAGCGCATCGAGTTTAAAATACCATCTACAAGCTGATGCTGACAGCCCCGCTCCTGCCGCCCGCTTGTGGCAGACCACACTTCCACGCTCACCGGCAGGCCCGGACTGGCCATCGGGAGGACCGGGAGGGTGTGTGTATGTGTGGCGCGAGCGAAGCACACCTTACGTGTTGTTGTTAGCATCTGGTGCTAGCTAGCTGAGCTAACGGATATAAGGAGCTGTTTCAATGAAAACAGAGGAGCGACATTTCGCCGACAACTGCGCCGAGCACTTGACTTTATGCAGGTAGCCAGACAGCACACTCAGCACGGATAGTGCCGCAACACAGCTCATACACACAGGCATATATGCCTTGAGCTGCACATAGCTCCAACGATCCTCCACATTCTCACATTCACACACACACACACACACACACACACACACACACACACACACACACACACACACACACACACACACACACACACACACACACACACACACACACACACACACACACAGTATTGTATTATTGTATGAGAGAGGTTCCAGGTTGAATTGAGGCGAATATTTGTAATGTTCAGAGGTTGTTGTGTTTAATATTCATGAGAATATTTGTCATTGTTCAAATGATAATAAACAAACATATAAAGCATAGTTGTCCACTCATATGTTGATAAGAGTATTAAAAACTTGAAAAATATCCCTCTAAGGTACATTTAGAACAGATAAAAAATGTGCGATTAATTTGCGATTAATCGCGATTAACTATGGACAATCATGCGATTAATCGCGATTACATATTTTAATCGACTGACAGCCCTAGTAATCACTGGAGGCTCTGTATTATAATCCTGACCAAAACCAACCAAAAATGTTTTTCAGTGTTAGCGTGGCGATCCTATCTTTTTAATGAGCATCTTTTACCTTTGTAGCTCACCTCATGGCTGAGCGTCTCACCCTTCAGATGCCTCCTGCTTCCATCGTCATATCATTTGTCTTTTACAATCTGCACACAGACATGTCAGGTCATCCTGCTGTTTGTCCTCCCCCCTATTGTCAGGCTGGGATGAGCCTCTGCACGCCTGGATAAAGTGTGAATGGAGTAATGGAGATTAGAGGGCAGTTGTTGCTGTAACCTGCAAGATATGTAACAACACATTGATTTAATCTCAAGGGTGTTGGTGTTACTTGGCTGGAAAGAAGTATTGGCTTGTTGATTAGATAACGTTATCACAATATAAGACTTTGACAGAAGAGCAACTGTTTGAATGATGTGACATTTTGCCATGTGTGATTCTGTTGTTTTGTTTAGACACTTCTGAAAAATGGATTGGATCTACTGTAGAAATAATAAAAAAAAGATGAGGTTTCATTTGGGCTAAATAAAATAGAAAATGAAAGGACGTTTATCCTGTTTCACATTAAAGCACTTCAGACGGGAACTTCATTTTGAAATTTGAGAAAACCCCAAATTAAATTCTAGTTTTTCGATTTCCTTTCCCACATAAATGGTTTTATTTTTTCCTTAAAGAGATATTAAAAGTACTTTCAAATTGTACTTGCAGATGCCTTGTTACTGCATACAAAGCGAGCAGTGAAATAAGGTGACATATATCATTATCACACGTCGTTTTTTGATCTCATCTTTCAGCTGAGGCTTAGTGTCGACACTCCTCCTTTTAAAGTGTCAGAGACAGATCCTGACAGTGAATAATTTGCACCTCATTCATTCCATTCCACAAACTCTTTTACTAGTGTGTCCCTTATTATCGTCAGAAAGTCACAGTCCAAACAAACCTTGTTTTACCTTTTACTTGATTCAGTGAGGTCTTCCAGAGAAATTGACCCCCAGGGGTAGTTGCTCAATGTCAAGGTCAGTGGAGAGTTGTCAGAGCTACAAGGAAAAATCCATTACTGAGGCGAAGGAAAGGTGAAATATTTTCCATTCTGAGATGAACAGCAGCGATTTCTCCACCCATTGGTCAGGTGTGCACCCTATGGGAGTTGGACAGGAGAATTGCAAACACAATAGCCCTTTCTTTAAGCAAAAACATCCAGTAGTCTCAGTGTGTGAAGTCCTCTTGAAAGAAGATGGATATTATTGTCTTCATATAAACATATAACGTTAACAAGCAATTCAATTATATAGCGGCCATATTCTGCTTTTTGTGGCGTTTCCTTTCCTGTAGTGTGTTCTATTGGTTTTTGTGCATGTTAATGGTCTTCAAAGGCCAAAATACCAAAGTTCCCTCATGCATTGGTTCGGTGGAAACCCTTTGAAGCCATTTTTTGTTCGTTGCCATCTTTATTTTTGGAACCCGGGCCGTTTCTCAATCACGAGGATGCTGGCTTGGTAGCACAGCCGAGCCGAGCATCTTGCTTCAGAAGCAAGGCAAGAATACTTCCTGGCATTCGGAAAAACGAAGAGTGGAACAGGCTAGCAAGTGTGCAGGTGTGCGTCATATGAGAGGCCCAGCCTTACATCTTCCGCCACAGATTTGGGGAAATTGGTCCATGCGCAAAGCATTGTGGGGATTTTAAGGACGCGAAGTCTACCCATGTGCAGCCTCGAAATTTCCCCCAAACCAAGGACGCGGCCTCGGTGGAATTCCAAGTATGCTGGAGATTGGAACAGTCCTTCGGCGGCACTCAATGGCGTAGCATCCTTGAAATATTGGCTTGGAAGCCAATATCCTCGCGATTGAGAAACGGCCCTGGAGTGAAAAAAAGGGGTGGGGCTAAGACATTTTTAGGTAACCCACATTGTTCAATCAACTCTCATGAATTTAAAACACTTACTGTGAAACAGACAACATTAAAACAGGACACAACCGTAGTAGTGACCTGTCAATCACAAGGTAGCTGTAACCAATAATGCATATGTTGTGATGCCCTTTAGTTTTAAAATAAGAACTTCAAACTTCAGAAATCTATAAAACTTGCATTTGTAAATTAATTCCCCAAATTGGCCATTTTAACAGTCATTTCTGTCCCTAGTAAAACTGCTTCATTACCTCACCCTGTTGGTTTTTTCAAATAGTTTTACACTTCGTTAGAATAAGTATATGTGAAGTAGGTCATATGATGTGAGAAATTCTACTGTCAGTAAATATGATCGGAAAATAATAGGATTTAGTGAAGAATCTGTGACCCTTTTTACCACAGTCCTATTGTGTAATGAGATGAAATGATTGCACAAGAGAGGCATTTTAAACTGGGTTACTCTGACAGTTGCCTCTGTGAACTGCTCTGACAAACATTGAAAATGTAATCTGTTTATATTTAGATGCTTCATGATTGAATAATGCGGCCCTTTTTACATCCAAAAAAACAACTGCAGGGTGTCAACATAATGAAAAATAGATACATTCAACTTAGTTCCCAGAAAAAGTTCTCTCCTGCATTTCTCTTTTTTTTTCTTTTTTAGAAAGTCCGCCAACCAAATCCATCATTAACAACATTAAATCCATCACCCAACCTGAGGAGGAATAAATGGAGAGCCGGCAGAATAGCTTAGCATTAATTCCATCACTGGCTAAATCCATTTGTAAAGATTTATGGATTTAGCAATTAGCATAAACACGAAGGAGCTCGATAACAATGACATTATCTCTGCTGAACTAATCGGTTTATTCACACATCAAAACAAGGCGAGAGTAAATCTTTTGTTTAAAGACGCATCATGTCTGCACTGGATTCTTTGACAACAAAGACGAGAGCCCACACAGATTTGGGATGTTTGTATCTCGGCATTACGGTAATCTCATGTAGCATCAAGACATTAATCTACTGTCAAATGGAAATTAAGGACAGATTCATAGTGATGATTTGCTTCACTGGGAATTTGCATTCAGTGCTCTCTGGGAAACTCCATCCAAACAGTCTGAAATCATTGTGCTTTCTTTCTTGAGGAATTGCTGTGCCATCTTGCGGATCTCAGCGTGCTTCAGAGGAAATCTCTGCACCAACTCTTGATTGACATATTGTCGTCTCCTTGTCAAGCTCAGCGACGGAGCTCAAGGGTCAGATTCCCTGACGGCTTGCAGCCTGCGGAGAAACGGTAAAAAAAAAAAGATCTGTCAGTTCCTCACTCACTGTTTGGGTGCCTTCTGGAGGCCAATAGGACGGAAGTTTCCCTTAGCATGCTACCTGCTTTAAAGGAGAGGAATGACTTGCAAATGTTATGCAAGAGCATCTGTCTGAATTAACATATCAAAATGTGTGTACATGTATGCATGTAGCACACACACTCGTTAGAATTAGGTTTGTGGACGTCTGATTAATGAGCCTACTGTGCTGAAGTTGTTTCAGCGTGTTTTCATAAATTTGAATAAACTATATGATGAGGAACACAAGGGAGAAATGCTGTGTGTGTGTGTGTGTTCAGTTGTCAGAGAGACAAAGTGAGAGAAAGAGGAACAGTTAGTGGGTGAGTGAGTGAGTAATAGAAAATGAGACCCTTGATCATGAAGTACAGTATATGTGCAGGTACAGCTTTTCATCTTGAAGTGAGAGCCACTCCATCTCTCCCTGCGCTGTGAGAGTTTATTTCATCACATAATATGTGCAATTAGGTCTTTGCCATGCATAATGTTTGATTTATTACCACAGCAGCTGCAACGGTTTGAACAAGAAATGCAGCAGTTGTTGTAGCTAAAGGGGGAAATATGGCTCAGTTGAAAGGTTCCTATGTGATTACTTCAAGTTTCAATAACTTTTTTTATCAATTGCATAACTATCGAGTCGCTGTCGTTGGCAATGAATATTTCGGGTCTCTGGCTCCTTCCAATCATGCTCATCATGTCAAAAAAGGAAATGCATCAACTAAAGCAATTTAAAAATCTAAAGTAGGGTGTAAATATATATATATATATTTACAAATTGTAAAAGACGAGGGACATGTGCTAATGGACAGAGTAAGAATCACTTGAGGCCTCTACTCGCATAACACAGCTGTATCTACGACTGAACTGTCGATCAAGTTATTTCGTTATGAGTAATATAGGCATCAAAATGAGTGAATTAGTGAAAAGAAAAACTAAATCTTCTTAGCTTATGTTTGCATATACTTTGAGACTCAAGTGATTGGGAACATTGTGCTAATGCATGCCTGTTATCTAATGTGAAAACATTTACTTTTATTTTATCTTTGTCTTGGCAACAGCTATTTAAAGATACTGCTTTTAGAAAAAAATGTTTCAACTTTTGGAAATAAAAGCAAACTATTTAAGTATTCTTTCATATTTTAAAACCTGGTCGTTGCATCTCACTTTAAGTAAGATAATGAGTTTATTCAAATGATGTTTATTTAATGGCTGAGGTGGTTGTGAAAATATGCTGTTATTGTGGAGAATATGGACTTGTGTTGCATAATTTCTTAATGATTAATACATTATTAACATGTCAAATAAAATATTAAGGACAGAGAAAACACTGGTCACTGGAGAGTTGTCAAAGCAGTGTTTGTCAAAGAAAATCCAATTATTACCTCTGAACTTGTATTTTAAGAACAGTGAAATGGTTATGTAATATATCTTTACAGAAGTTTCTCTGAAACTGTAAAGCACTTCCTTCAAAACTTTCCAGATCTTGCAGTTGAGTAATCTCTCCTGTCAATTTGCAGCACATTGTCCTGCGAGCATGGGCAAAAATGGTTTCAGATAAAGTTAAATCTGTCTTTGGTTCAGCTGCCTTCCTCCAGGAGGAGTCTTCCCCGACTTATTGGAGAGGACCTCTCACAGAGACAGCGCTTGGTCGCGTTCGGCCATGAACTCTGCTGTGTGCTGACTCAGATCAGGACATTAGCATACAGCTGTCATTAGCATACAGCTGCCATTAGCCGCGCTGCAGCTGCTGCAATGCCTTCCTCACTTTGCTAAAGGAGTATGGTAGTCTGACCTGTGGGGGCTTTCTCAGTTTATATGAATATTGTAGTTTTATAATTGCTTACTCTTGGATTATTTCAATAGTTCCCATAATATTTGAGCTAATTAACTCCAAATCAATGCAGCCAATGAATGTTTAGCCACACGGGACAAGGTGGACACACACCTTTTTTTAAAGGATCTTAGTTTCTTTAGTGCCCCCAAAATTGTGATGACATTTTTGCAGTTCTTATATTTAAAAGTAAAACATGTCTTTCAACCGCTTCCATGTCATGTGACGCAATGAGTTCAATTCAATGCAGCATTGTATTGCTTGACTGCAAAAGGAGTGCACACCTCTTTTTACACGATTTTAGAGTTTTTTCGTTTCTATATGAAGGGTTCATAAGTCGTGCACTCACAGTCCACTTCTCATGGATATATGGTGGCCTTCCATTTGAAACACTTTGAATCTCTTCATTGTATAAACATACATAGATAATCTAAATTATTATATGTAAATATGGAATCACCTCCTTGCATGCAGGCCTAACACTGGCGAACACAAGGGAGGATTTTATTTTTAGGAAATGCCGTTTCAGTGTTCTTTCACGTTGCCTTTTTGAATGTATTTCTGCGTGTTCCCAATCCACTCTGAGCGAGCCATCTTTTCATGTCTCGTTGCAGCTGAATCCCATGCTGTCAGGGTTCAGGTGATGTTGCAGGCAGATTGCTTATCCGTCAGGATCAGGGCAGACACAAACATGTTGCTGATGCTGCTGCTTAAACCCGTCTCAGTCAGGCCTCCATCATCAAATCTGCCCCTGTCTCCTGTGATATATTGACGGTATTGCATTTCCCCCCAACCCCTTCCCCTCAGAGCTGAGTTCCTGACCAATCCCGTGGCTGGTCATGGGGCCATCATAAAGAATGTATGACAGGACCTTAGAGCGTGAGGAATGGTGAAGATGGAATAACGCAGGTGAGGCGGCACATGCCAGCGTGACTTACGACCCAGAGTCCTTTCACAAGCACCTTGAAGTCCCAGGCTGTTTGAGAAGTTGTTGAAATGAAAATGAAATGGACAGAAATGTTGTGATCCGGCCATGTGAGTTCAGATTACATTTTACCTGCCTCACAATATACGTGCAGCTCCGAAATATGCTTGTCTATAAACTAGTTTGTTTCTACTTCGGGCCATTTCTCTAGAGCTCTGTTGATGCTGCTTTGATTTTGTTTTTGTGACACTTTGGGTCACACACTTTACCGGAGAGGTAGCACAAAGCGTTGATTGGTCATGCTCGGAAAACCTCAAACTGCAAGTTTGCTTCACAAATTGTGATCTCAGGAGATAGAGCTCAGACCTCGATCAATACAATTGGCAGGACAGTGACGTCAAAACTAATTAAGATGGCCTGTGGAGCACAATGGTACCAATCTGGGCTGGGTGGGCCCGGTGTCAGCATGGGTACCGCAGGGTTATTCTTCCTCCATTGTATGAGGCTTAGAGGCTCCTCCAGAGGGATCCCTGCAGCCAAGGCATCATTATCTGGCCAATGTGTGGGACAATCACACTGTCCCTGTCTCATTTCTTGTAAAGGTCCCTCTTCAATTAATCTCAGAGCCAAATCTCTTTATGCTCTCCTGTACGGACCGCATGAAAAGAGAGTTTTTCAAAGACGCCTGTGAACGGGTCGGCTCTCTGTGTTCAAAGGGAACAAAGACAGATTATTTCTTGTAGAATAAGCCAGGGTAGAGCAAGGTGACTGCGATTATGTCAAGATAACGTATGTTGTCACGTCTGACAGGAAATGTCCACATTTATATTTCAGTGTAGCACAGTTTGTGAATCAATTCAACATGCAGAACATAAGTAGGCCTCCAATACTGGTCCCAGCTGTGTGCATCACTTTTTAGTGTCCCCTGGTTTCCTTCTGTGTTTTGAGCTTCTTGCAGTGGTTCGTTTATACATATTTGTTTCTGATCTGCAGCGCATTTCTCCTAATGGAATTGTTTTGGGCCATTAAGTTTTCAACTGTCGGCCACCATACTCCAATGTGCAGAAAACATGAATGGCACAAATTTGACAAACAAATTACTTATTATATCCAGTTTTTCACATTTTATAATAAAAACATCCAATATTTGCACAGTACATACTGTTTACCAAGTTATATTTGTGTTTATAGTGTGCTTTTTCTCTCTGTAAACATTCCTCTGCTTCCTGAACTACTAAAAGGAAATGTACTGATAGAACAACAATTATTTGTTGACAATATTATGCTATTATATTATTGACACGTATACAAATCAGTAACCGGCAGTACCATGGAGATGAGACAAATTTAAACTTAATTGGAATCTTAACCGACTATATTAAGAACTAAAAAAATCACCTTAAAATTCTCCAGTTTAAGCAGTGGAACAAACAGAAAGCAGCAAAGCAGCTTGTGTTTATTTGTTATTAACAACACATATTCTCTCCTTAACCAACCTTGCTTACATGTAATGAGTTTGAAATAACCTTGAAAAATGCAAACAAGGCGATTGTGTTGGTGATTAATTCATTTCTGAATCGCTGTGCCCGACTGCATGCAGAGCACAGTAAGATTAATATTGTGAATGTTTGTATTTCGCAAAAGTGCTTTCCAGAGCACAGAGATGAATGTTTATTTTGAAAAAGCAGCCGAGATATGATGTTACTCTGTGGCCCTACACACACACACACGCACGCACGCACGCACACACACACACACACACACACACACACACACACACACACACACACACACACACACACACACACACACACACACACACACACACACACACACACACACACACACACACACACGGTCAAAGTTGTTTTAAAGTCAAACGGATTGTAGCGGGAACCTGAGATGCACTCTGGTCCTCACTCTCAGGATTAGGTAATGTGTAGAACAAAAGACATATGAATAATTTATTGGCCACTGCACACGCTGCGGTCATGCACATACAAGTGTTAGTTTCCGAATCAGTGTGTGTAACTCTACACATGCTCATGAGCGATTTAAAAAAAGAAAAAAGCTTTTTACAGTAGGTGTGAAGGAGGCTTAAATTGTGTGCACAGCTTTCTTACAAAATAGTCTTTAAGCAAAAACTCTTTATCTTAAGGATCTAAAAAGATTATATTTTAAATACATTATTAACTAGAGTGTAACTTGCATGAACAGGCTCTTCCTTAGAGTCATAATATGAAACATCGTGGACACTACAAAAACGTGTTCAGTAGAGCAATGCAAATGTGTTCCAAAATATTTGTCTCCTTTCCAAACATAAATTTAGTCAGGAACAAATGTTTCCGATTATACCGTAACCACATGAATGCTGTACAAATGCCTCGTTAACGGAACCACAACTTTTGTGAGAAGTTTGTGTATCCTCCCACATGATTTGAATCTATTTTACAACTTAATGTGTTCTTCTTCAGTTCATGCTACACTGTTTCACAAAAGCAAAATCTGGTCATTCATTTTCTTCTCAAAATACTGCTGACAGGAAAAAAGACAACTCTAGAAACTGAGTGGAAAACACTATAATTAAAACAATACTTGTAATGACATTCTTCACCTAAAACTGAAGGACAAATGCATCTGTCCACATTCAGCTGCTCAGAGGTGCTGAGCAAAGAAAACTTCAGGTGTTCATGTTATTAATTTCTCAGTTGATTTGACAACACACTTTTTGCAGCGCAGAGAAAAGCTCCATTATGATATGATTGTGGCTCCCTGGGCTACATTGAGACCTTTTTTCTTTTGCCTTGAAGAAGTATTGTAATGGGGACTTCATTTTTTTTATCTTCTGGGGCTATTCTATAAAAAGGTACCTGTGTCTGAAGTCCCAGTGGTACCCATTACGGCAGCCTGGTAGTCATTAATCACAGACGAGTAAGCATTTCAACGCAGCGTCCGCCTGAGTTTCCAATAGCCATTCATTAAGAGTTTCCAGCGCCATCTCTTTTCTTAGCATCTGCCCCCTCCTCTCCATCGCTCCACCTGCACTCTGTGGACTTCCTTTTCTTGCTGACATACCTGCTTTTTATTCCCTGTGTTATGTAGACGAAGGTGTGCTTACTGTCTTTTCTAAAGTGTGAAAAAGCTGTTAAGCTAACCTTTGCAAAAGTTCTCTCTGTCTGTGCTTTCTCTCGTTGCTTTTTCCTGTTGTTTATCAGTTACTGAAACGTACTGTACAGGGAGTTTTGTGAAGAGCTGACAACATGCTGTCTTTAATCGTATTTATCTGTATTGGAATGAATAACAGAATTACTTGTGTCTATCACTAACATACTTTAAAGCTGTCGTATACAACTGGCATTGTTTCTTCCTATCTAAAACATTTCTGCTCATACTGCAGCTGTTTCATTTCAGCATTGGAAAATAATCTGTCAAACATCATACAAAAGAGTAGCCAGTGGGGAAATTGTACCTATTATTAATGGTCTCCAAGATCTCTCTGAGCTTTCCATTATAATTATTGACTTTTCCCCTTCTTGTCTCATGCACTGTTTTTTACATTAAATTAGAGCAGAGTCAGCATCTGGTAAAGTCTCAGCGGAACAGAAAAATAAAGCATAAATACTGACCAAGGTTTCTGTGTCACAGAAACTAAGAAACATTTAGTTGTTTATATCAGTTTTGTACTATTTGTGATTTAAATAATTCCACTCAAGTGAAGATTAAACTCCAGTTGAAAGTTTGCCAAAACCTTCAAACTGTTTATTTTTTACTTTGACTAAAAATATCACATGTGTTCTTTTAAACAGACCAAACTAGTCCCGTTTGTAAAATGGGAGGTAACACCTCGCCCACCTCCTTTACTTAAATGGTGTCCCTCTTCTCATTATAAAACAACAATTCACCGCCAACTGCAGCAGGTGGTGGGACAAAATCTAGAAGAAATCATATTTGTTTACCATTCACTTTCCCTACAATTCCCTCAGGGATTTTAGATTGACCTTATCAATCTACATAATAGCTACAGTATAACAAATTTTATAATTTTAGTTTAATAGTCTATACATTTACAGAAACTCTATCTAATTGGACTTGTTTGGAACCAACAGAGCACTATTTTTCTGTTTCTCCTCCTTGAATTGTGGCATTAAGCATGTTGACTATCTGTGATGAGTATAAGCCTGACAGCACAAACCTGAGCTCTACTTTCTGCTCTGATTGATGAGGAGGAGCTCTCTTTCTCGTTGATATGCATCAGAGAAGACACACAAGTTTCCTCTCAAAATAATTTGCCTTCAATTACAGTGAACCTCCCACCTCAGCAGCACCTTACTTAATATCAATCACACGCAGAGGGATAACCCAAAGTGCTGATCAGCAGATAAGCCGGGAGATCCCTCCTCCTCCGCTCACCTCGTGTCGTACAGGACATTAACCCCGAGAGTTAGATTTCCCCCGGCAGCAGCCTAAACAAAAATGATTGCTAATCATTTGTCGTCCTCTACCGAGAAGACTGCGTGTGTAAGTCTGCATTGATTAAATGGCAAGAGAGGATGAGACACAGCAGTTATGCAGATGGAGGGTGGGAGTGTGATGGACAGCAGGAATCTGCAGATATAAGGTCATCTGAGGATGCGGCTTACTAACATACATCAGATTATATAAGAATTAAATTCCAAATGAAACCAGGCTTAACTTTGATTGTTTTATTAAGTGAAATAGTATTTTCCTGCTGCTTCTATTTAAATGACTACTTATACAAGACAAAGTTAGCACAGACTTACATTTTTTGAACTCAGGACTTTCTACATGATGAAGGTAAATATCCCTGTGGCCACAGAGAATGGCAGCGCCATTACTCACATCCTGGACCAAAATGAATAGGCCAGAGTCTACCACACTGCGGGGGCATGAGTAATGCAGGGGCCTGGCTGCTGGTGCGATTCAGAACAGAAGCTAACAGCACTTGCCAATTCCACAAAAAATATCAAGAGGTCTGGCAGCACATTTTGGAAATTGAGCTCCATGATGGAGTATGAATTGCCATCAGGCTGATGCATTGTTAAAGACAAGCGGGAACAGCTGGTGGCCTTTTCTCGATGATCCAACTCTAATGTTTTTGGACTTCTTGCTCATGGTAAGGGCCTTCAGTAGTCCTCCAGACAATTCACTTACCAGTCTTGGTTTATTAAAGAAAAGGCATTTTTCACTAAATGCTCACACACATGCTACCATACAGGATGCAAAGCCTGAAACAGTTTGCATTAATGCAGAATATTCACATGAACTCGATGTGATGATGCAAGCCATCCTTCTGTTTGGTTTGGAGATTACACACTGACTCATGCAAGATGCCCTCTTTGATTCTGAAAGAGCAGATATACATAAAGGTGCATCTGAGCCAGAGCAGACAAAATGGTCTGTGAGGCAGTGCCTGTTCAGAACTTGGCTTCTTGTATTGCTGCTTGCAACTTTCTTTAATGTTGCTTATGGACAGGGAGGCAAAAATATAAATAAAAGATGCTGAAACGGGTCACCAAATATCCTTTTGCACCTGATCATTTCATGTGCGGCCCGCCAAAGTGGAGTCTGTTTGGGAAACACTGGGTGTGTTTCTCTGTTTATCCCCCGTAGCAACATTTCCCCCCCTATATATTATTGTGAAGTATATTTGTCTGCAGCCCCTTTTGGAAGGCTCACAACTTGACGACTGAAGACATGTTTTCTTTATGTGAGAATCAGCCTCTGATGCGCAGGGAAAAATGCTATTTTTTACCCCCAACTGTTGTTTATGGGAAGCAAGTGTCAAAAACTACTTGAGTCTCCCAAAGTGAAATTGATAAAAGTAACAATATGAAAAGTGCATGCTCTTTTTTCAATCACTCAGTGCTGCATGAGGATTCAAAATGTGCTTGTGTGATTCTGGAAGTCTCTGTCTTTGAAGTGTGAATTTGAAAATGTATGCAACACTCACAACAAGAAAGCAGATGGATTTCTCAGCTGAATTTGTCTATTATTAAATAATATCAGCACAGAGTCACAAGGTGTACGGCCTAATTACTATTCCTTTGAAAAATACTGTTGTTATTCTACACTCATACAAAATGGAGGATGGTGTCGAGAATACATTTGTTTCCTAAACTCTGCAGAATGCATAATGCATGGCAGCAAAACTTTATGAGATTTGTAGGACCGGGCTAAGAATATTACTCCAATTATGATGTTGAACTCACAACCAGCTGTTCTCTAAAAAGAGAGGAATTATTTAAGAGAAATATTCAACCCTCAGTAGCATTACGCTGTGATGTAAATGTGCCCTGAGAGAGTGATCAGTGTGACTAACCTGAGAACATTGTCAGATAGCATCTCTGCTCTTTGGTTTGTGTTTTAGCAGATTGCAAGCTTCCTCTATCTCCACATATAGTTTTCCCTGCTCAGATAAGGTACGGATGATACGTGTGTTGTGTCAGTTCCTGGAATTACTAGACTCTCCTATTTGTCTCTGACTGCTTCTGGATACTTTACTGGACGTCTCAGTATCTCTCACTCACCAGTGGTCGCACACTATTTAACTTCCCTCCACACATCTGGATGTTTAGCCTAATGTAGACAAGGAGCGATGGTTTGCGCCTAAGATGCCATCAGTTAACATGTGCATGTGCCATATTGACACGGACATTTTAATCACATGACCCATAAGACACTAACAAAGTAAAGTTTAGGCAGGTCGGTTAAGATAAAAAAAAAAGATTTCATGCCAACAAAAACACAGCGATGGCATGTCAAAAAACAATCAACCTACAACATATTATCGATTTTTCTATGTGCCTTAGCGTATTGTTTTGGTTTAACTGCTCACATATTTGTTAACACTGTTCGTATTAGGCGGATTATTTCACAATCCAATCTGTTGTTGTGGTTTACTTCAAGATAAGACAAACCTTCTATTTAATTTATTTGAAGCAGTGGAAAATATATATATTATATCGGCCATAGCTCTCTGATTTACTCGCACACCAACCCATAAGCGGATTTTATAATAAGACTGAGCAATATTTTACCATCACATAAAAGTCAACTAGATTATCATTGTTTCATCATGAGAATATTAAACATATGGCATTGTGAATGCACAATGACAGTATCCCATTTTGGATAACCAATAGTACAGCACTCAATCGTTTTTCCAAGAAAAATATACCATAGTTAAAAGCATTATGAAGGCGTTTATCATCAAGTTTTACAATGTTGAGTGTCTGCATCTTTTACAAGAGTCTCTAACTCAGATTGTCCCATATAAAGGGGTGTAATGATTCAGGTGCATGATGGCTACACATCCACCTTTCCTCTGTTCCCAGAGAAACGACTGGAGAAAACGCAATAACAAGACACAGCAGGAGTCGTAAGCCTTTTATTCCTTTATTTTTTTGCAAGCTGTTTGCAAAGCATTGCGTCATTAAACCTCCCATTAACTTTAAATACATTATGCACACGTGAAAGTGTAAGCAGAAGAAGAAATCAGCGTCTGTGTAACTCGCGGTAACACTCGTCACATTGTTGTAACATTATGAAAACATCCTGAAGCCTGTCAGAGCTGCTTTCTAATGACTGCTCTCCTCCTGCTGCGTCTGATGAGTAACGTGTCACTCTCCCATCTACAGTAGAAACTTGTTTTGATGCATTTGAAACAGAACACCGGAAAAGTACTCGTGCTTTTCAGGCTTTGAAAACCCCCTGGTAGCTAACTCCTCTCCATATCAGAGTGCAGAATAACGTGCACTTCATCGGGGACCAATTTACATCCTGACACCGACGAGCTGCAGCCTCAGAGGTGTTACATCTGAAGGTGACTGGCACTGAGCACTCTAAATTTATGTGCACATATATTTGAATATTATCATTAAGTTCTTTCTGTACTCTCGAGAAGCATGACAATCCTAGGATCCTGCAAATTATTAAACACGGCGTTTACTGACATTTCCGGTAGGGGCAACATTTGCACATTTTTAATACCTATGTATTCACCTCAACAAATCCATTTTTTATATCAAATCATTCAATTTTGTATGATGAAACTATCATTTAAATGAAAAGAATATGCCGTTCCCATCATACTTTTATTTTTTATTTTTTTATGAGAACATCGAGCCTCCTTTTCCTTCTCCTGATTCAAGCGCCGATTTAACATTCGACCCACTTTCAGCGAGGGTCTCTACTGGGACACAACCCAGAAGTGTCACACAGCAGAACCATAATAATAAAGCCCTGCACTCTGGGTATGAAGGGAAAGAATATGTATGCCTTAAAGATGAATATGATCTTGCTGTATGATTATTTAAGAAGCACAGACCAGCTTGCATTATTACAATCAATGAATACAAAAAAAAGCAGCATGGAGATGGAGACGGTGTAAGTGCAGTGTAATCCTCACTCTGAAGGCTAATTACGCGCCCCTCGGATGTTAGTTTGCTATGGAAATGACAGCCAACAATTTCATGCGACCCTTAGGGGGGTAATAACTATCATAATATAATGTAATTAGTCTCTACATGCCGTGTAATCGTGCAGGGCTCGGGATATCTATAGTTAATGTAAAAACTGGATCGCAAACAACCTGATTACATTTTCTAACTTGTGCTTTGAAAGTAGTAGTGTGCAGCTGGTCTGCAGAGACGCTACTGTTTTCACTGAAGTTAGCCAAGTACATATTGTCTCTTGAGGTGAACGTGCTCTAATTATAGGAATGCTGATATTGACAGTGCAGTCTTCACTATGTGCTTAACCTAAAAAAAGGTTGAGAAATATTTAGAAGCAGTGGTATGCCCTTGTGTCATGAGTCAAAATGACTCACACTGGATGATATTTAACACAGTGATTGTATAAGTAATGTTATCTAGGCGACACTTAGTTTATTGTTATCACTTATCTGTGTCTCCATAAAGTGCATTGAAGCAAATATTTGTGATGTTTTAATCATGTTATATTGTCATTGCTGTTGCTAATAGAAGTTATTTTCTTCTCATAATGAAATGTTTTTCACTGGTGCAAGTTTAAAGTGACATTTTGACCTGAAAAGCATTGACAAGGCAGCCTAAAGTAATACAGTAACTGATGTATATGTATGTGTATATTTATATATGTATAAGATCCCTCCCTGAGCCCAAACAGCCCCTGTTATCTGGGGCAGCTCGCTGTGAATTCCACCGCCTCAGAAGTTGTTTGGAGTGTCTTTGAGAGAGCGTTTCTCTCTCCAAGCATGTTGCTGCTGCACAGCCTCCAAAGTGTTACAGCCATAATTAGCCCAGATTAATGAGGAGGCCACTTCAAAATGAAACGTATGAATAATAAAGGTGTTGTTATGCAAACACTGTTTCATCTCTCATTGTAGTCTTACGCCGCGCTCACATGGGAGAGTAAAACCGCATGTTATCAAATGTATTAAGGCCACGCTAACAATTTGTGCCTGTGAATATTGATGAAGGGGAAATATTCTCCCACTTTTTCTTCTGCTTTGTCTTGCTTTATATACAAACGACTTTATTTCCAAATGACAGCTAAGAAGCCTTGTGAATCCATCAAGTTGAATTTCCCTTTTTATGACTTAAATACTGTAATACACACTCGGTCGTGCGAGTGTGTAGCTGCTTTATCTCTGTGTGATTGGCAGTATGAATTGCATTGACACTGGTCAGCCTTCCTAATGCTGACAGATAATTGAACCCATGGGAATTATTGTGAATCTGCAGAGAGATCAGCATATTTGAGGGGAGTATATCTGCAGATATGATTGCAATGCTAACACTGCCAATTAAGCCGCAAACACCCTTCATATACGTTTGAATATGTGATTTATAAGGAAAGTTTATCCGTTTCAATACCAGAATCCAGATAAATGTCTGTTAATGACTTGCTAAGGATGTACCGAACCAATTTTGACACGCTGATCACAAGCGTGCCTGCATGCATGATTGATTGAAATATTCTGTATTTTGTGGTAATGTTACCACAGATTTGCTGCAAATAGGAACGCTATACTCCACGGGATCAACGAGTACAAGTCTCTGATTTCTGAATGAAAGAGAACCCATTCCCCTCTTTTCTTGAGATAGCTTCCTGATGGACTTATGTTGTAGAAATCACTTCTGAAAATGGTTTGCTGGAAAAGAGAATTGAAGATATCTATTTTTGCTTTCTCCCTGTGATCGTTAAGTTAAATGAGAAACTGGTTGCTTTGTAGTGTTCTATGTTAAATCTAGCATGACAGGATGAAAGTTAATTTCCACATTAAACAAATGTGCTGATGTCTGATTTTGGCGCAGCTAACAGAGAGCAGTGCGAGACCGGTGGAAAGTGGAGAAAAAGTGGAACAAACTTTTCTTCAGAATCCAGGCCAATGCTTTACCCCTCTGCCAAGTGCCGCTGCTTTTTTCACAATGCCAGTGATGCTCTATGATTAGGTCTTTGTTTGAACCGAGCAGAAGCCCACACACAAGTATTTTCTCTTAATTGGGTTTTTTAAAGGATGAGAGTGGGTAGGAAAGAGACGGAAAGCTTCAAAAAGGAGGGAGGATCTCCACTCACGATCAACTTTAGCTTAATTTTATCCAGTTTGATGCTTTTCTCTTCAAGAGATATTGATAGTTGACCAGCAGCATAAAAAAAAAGACAGTTCATGCTTTCAGCATCGGCAGCCTCGGGGCTTCAGCGGTTTAGGAGCAGGATGTTTGATGTATGGAGAACACAGCACGGGTGTCAGTGCTGGGAATGCTCATTTCCCTCGGGAAACAGCCAGAATCCAAGAGGCTAAAAATATATTTGTGAGGCGATTACAGGTATACAGTCGCATGTGAACAGTGGAAAAGGCTTTGAAATGCTAAATTAGTACCCGCTCCCCCACCTGTCACAGATACAGCGCTTGAAAAAGATGATTGTCATCCTTTCAGATCAGCTCTGCATATAAATATATAGATTTGCACAATTTGATGTGTTCATTACATGATGTAATTATCTCCAGGAAAGCACCGAGGAAAATGTGCCACCATTGCCAATGGAGTTCATGTACTACAGTATCATAAAAGCAATGAGGCTGCTATCAAAAAAAGATCCTATCAATTTCACCACCAACTGCAATCCAGGAGATAATTTCACTGAATAGCTTCAGTATTGTCTGCACAGCTTTGAATACATCTGCATTAATGTGCTATAGCCTTTTTATCTGTCTTTCCTGTGGCCAAATTGCCTTTGGTATGTAACCCTGCATGTAGGAGAAACTGTTAAACAGATGCTTTCCTTATCAGCAGCCCCTCTGAATTCCTTCTGTGTCCCGCCTCCTCTTGATTAAGAGTAGCCCCCGACACGAAGGAGAAAACACACTTATCAGACAGGCATCGGGGAAGAAAAATAACCCATGCCATGAAAGGCCCCGCTCCTCCTCTTCCTGTGACTCCCCCCAGCCGGCGGAGGGAGGGGACGGTCGAGGGGGACGTTGGTGCGGGGATGAGGAACAACTTATCGAGATGGTGGATGATAAACAGAAAGCTCCATGTGGGTGGAGGAGCTAAGAGATGCAGCGAGCCCCTTGGGTGGCGTTTTAACGAATGCGACTCGTGTTGCATCAACATTTATCTTTCCGAGCTTTTTGGCAAGGTTTCACCATCCATAAGTCTCATGTTGTGCAGGATTTGGGCACCATAAGAGCTTCAAAAAATGTTGTCAGAATGTGCATTAAATAATTATGTCAGCTGACTCAATGCACCTCCTAAACTGAGAGCAAAAGTAAGTTGCAAATAAATCTCACAGGTACTTTAAAGTCTTGGCAGGAAGACAGTAGATGCCTGTTGTATTCACAGTTAACTTTAGAGGCTGAGGTGAGGTAGCATAAATGGCACTGGCAACATGCAGTGTGATTTCACAGATCTAAGAATAAACCAAACTGTTGCCTCACCACGCTCCAATAACAGTTGCATTGAGACTTTGCTAATGAAGTGTTGATGCCAGGAATCCTCCTGCATGTCTAAACATATTGTCTCTTGTTCTGTCACTTAAACATTTGTGTTTAAATGATGGATGTTGAGTAAAAGTTGAAAAAGTTTTCAAGTTATATCTGCATCTTCCTCCGGAGGAATTTGGTACACCTTGTGGCAAAAAGCTGCAAAAGTCTTATTTTATTTTAATTAAAGTACTTATTTTTCATTCGGACTGAAGTAAATTGAATGGGCCATCACTTGTCCATGTCTCAGTGTGGACACAAAGCACTTAGCGTATTCAATACAGGTTTGGACAATGGCTTACACATCCCCGGCCCACATAATAAAGAATTAATGAAGTATTTGCCAGGGTGATGCATATTAAGCTGTGTTTAACAATCCGTCAGGCGCCGTCTGGACAGCCACTTGGTGTGGATGATAGATTTCAAAGCGGGATGAGGCATCAATCACTGTCCCCGTGTGATTGGTTGTTTGTGTGTGTGTGGCGGCGGCGGCCCTCCATCTCGCCGAGGCGAAGGTTGGCTGATTGCTCTTCTGCCTCTCTACATTCATTGTGGCTACCTGACACCATGTTATACACCCAATGTGAGCGTGGAAATGCTTATTTACCCTCCGCTGGGCCCAGCCTCCACATGCACAATATCATTTGAGTGTCTTGAGGCTGAATTGGCTGGTGTGCCAGTGTGAAATGTTGTGGTCTGGTTATTGCCTCCCTTGCTGCTTTTGTCCATTTATTCGCAGATAGGTTAGATGGAGGAGTGTTGGTTGTTTATTCTTGCTGGCCTGCCTGTCTTCTGGCCCTGCTGCTACGATCGCTGACTGACAAGTGGTTAAGATGTCTCTTTGTGCTTATCAAAAAGTCGGCACACAGGGGTGAAAAGCTTTGCTCTCTATCGCTTTGAAGCCGCAGCTTCAGCAGCCATGACAGCAGCTGAAAGCACTCATAAAATCACAATACAGTGCATCAAGAGCTTTTATTATCTTAACCTCCAGCAGCCAGCACATAGACATAGTTCACATTTTGTGAATCAACAGATGAATTTAGTTAATGTTTAGTATTCCTGCAACACTTTCTTGTAACTAATATAGTATATAGATGTATATTATATGGTGTTATTTGTAGCAGAGGTGGGCTCAAGTCGTTGCGCTCAAGTCCAAGTCAAGTCTTAAGTCAGGATGGGCAAGTTCAAGTCAAGTCCAAGTCCTAAACTTTGACAAAACGAGTCTTAAACAAGTCATTATGTGCTTTTCACCAAATGTAATGACACCCATCAACAGAATAATACTTAATAATTAAACTGCTCTTTATTAGTCACATTAATACTGTAATAATCCATTTTCTCTCTGCTGGTAAAGTAACGTGTTTGTCTTCTATTGTAAGAGGGATCAGTAAGGTAATGCTACCGTGACGGTTTGATTCAGAAGGAGTTTAATGTATAAGATCCCTGATGTTAAGGTGACCAGAATGTTTATTTCCACTGTGTACAACATGTTATAAGGGACCCACAATCTATCTTTATGCAAGGGATAATGTGCAGCGAGGCGTCTCTATGGGGAAAAGAACACCTGAATCTAGATCCCTCTGCAGGTGGTACTTTAACTGTATTTTGATGCTAATACTTTTGTACTTTTACTTGAGTAACATTTTGAATGCAGGACTTTTTATTGTAACCGAGTATTCCTACACTCTGGTACTTTTACACAAGTACAAGATCTGAACTTCTCCCACCTCTGACAATAAATCCTGAGTGGTTACCAAAAAAAAACCCTGCTCTGAAGGTTATTTTCATTTTACAAATCCTGCACTCAGCTTTGCTTTCTCCAATATCATTGAAATGCAGCCAGATGCTGCTTCTTTTTTCGGTTTTCGCTCATTTCTTGACTTTTTCCGACGCGCTTGCATTTAAATCCGGCTCCCCGTCGCTCTGTGTAGCTGGCCTGTACCACTACACCTGCTGTCTTTGGAGCGTCTGCCCCCCACCCTTCTTTCACATAATGGTATGATCCTAGTGTGTCCTCACATATGATTGGCCGCATGGTGGCTCAGCAAAATAAAGTCCCGCCCCTGCCTGCAAGGATTCACAGCAAGAGTTGCAGCGGCTGAAGATTCTGCTCTCCTAACGGCATCTCGCGATCGGCGTGTTGGAGAACTCTGAATTAAATTATCAAGTCACCTCAAGTCAGAAGGCTCAAGTCCAAGTCAAGTCCCGAGTCATTGGTGTTCAAGTCGAGTCGCAAGTGTTTTGTGATTTTGCCAAGTCGAGTCCAAAGTCATCAAATTGGTGACTCGAGTCTGAATCGAGTCCAAGTCATGTGACTCGAGTCCACACCTCTGATTTGTAGTAAACACATTTCAGTTTGTGAAGTAACCCCTCTGCAAACTTAAAGGTCCCATGACATGGCCATTTGTAGTGATCATAATTCCATTGTTGAGGTCTACTAGAATAGATCTACATTGTTCAATGTTCCAAAATCACATTGGTTTCTCATACAGCATCTCTGTATAGTATGTGTATTCACTCTCTGTCCTACACGGCTTGTTGGAGCTCCTGCCCCCCCCCCCCCCTCCCTATGAGCCCACTGTGCTCTGATTGGTCAGCTTGCCCACTATGTTCTGATGAGTCCACCATCGTTACAGCGGAACATCAGTGAGTATGTGTTACAATGGCGTTTGTTAGCAACCAGAAAATGACACCAGTAATGACAAACAGATGAGAATGCTGCGTGGGGTCTGGGTGCTGTGTTGGCGGGACGTTGCAGGGCTCGCTGCTCTGCCCTTTGAGGCTCGAGGAGCGGACAGTGTGAGCTGGATTACTGGTGTCATTTCCTGGTTGCTGCGTTTCCTGGTTGCACTGTGACCCTTACGTCACTACGACCAGGAAGAAAAAATGTATCTCCAACGAGGCGTTCTGGGGCAGCATAGACAGGTATTTTCTGAGTTAGAGTTTTACTCGCTACAGGGTGTACTTTGAGGGTTTGTGACTCTGCAGACCGTTTACATGCAGAAAAAGCTACATAACACACAAGGGGACGGGTAATAACCGGAAAAGCATGTCGTGGGACCTTTAACTCCAGCCAGTACACTCTGTACAGGATTATGCAATTTCGAACAAGTGATTCATTTCAACATTGACAACAGGATAAAGAACATAACAGTTACATGACCGTGGTTTAATTTCTGGGAAATTATAGGACATTGTCAATAACAGGAAATTATGTCAATTATGGAACATCTGTGGCTACTTAAGACGTTGTGAAATGTCAAACATTGTTGTTTTTTGTTGCGAAATCCTTGCATCACCATCATTTTCTTTGGTAAATACTTTTCCTTTTGTTACCTTATGTGGACAAAAGTGCCCAGACACGTATTATCTCTTGGTATTATTAGAGATTGAAGTACATCTAATCTATAAAAGCCTGGTAACGGTTAAACCTGCTCTGTTAATGTGTTGCAGAGGAAAAAGTGGCAAATCTTCAAAGCTGCTGAACAGGAAGCAGAAGCATGTTTACTGACTGGGTTTATTTGCCAAATGAGAAGAAAATGTTGTCATATCACAGCGCTCTATATTTTCTCCTTGACAGAAATGGAGCAGGAAAAGAGAGAGGAGACTGCAGACTTATTTGAATATTCACTTCTGCCTCTTGTATACCTCCATGCGGGCTGTGCCCTGGTTAAGATGTCATTAACTGTTCAAATCATTTCAGTATTGCTGGTTTTATTAGTGATCTCTTGAAGTGTAAGTGGCATGCGTCCATTCCACACGACCAGGGTGAAAACTTCATTTATTCGAGAGAACGTAGAGACATAAAACGTTTCTATGGAACACAGCATCGCTTTTTACAATGAAGAACGGAATAAGGCACACCTGCAGTATGTATTTGCAGTCTATGACTTTTTATTCTGCCCCTGTTAATGTCAAGATGAGCAAAGTTCTTAGAAGACTGAATGCCAAATCTTACATCATCCAGGCAATTTCCTTTTATGATATATCTACAAAGTTTTAGCAGTTATAGGCCTAGTTTCGGGTGTAGTATACCAAAAACAAGTTTTGAAGTATCTTGAAAAATGTACTCTCTATTGATGAACTATTAAAAGTTAAAAAAAAGCATATATTCATTAAACCTCAAGCAGCAGATGACATTCATCACTATCGGCTTTTGTTATTCATCCTCAACAATAGTCCAACATTCGAGCTATAGGACACATCGTCTTGACATCAGATGTTGATATTTAACAATGCAGCAGACTTTTTAAAAAAGGAATAAGGAAAAGCGTCTTTCCTAACATAACAAATGTACAAGAAGCCATTATAGCCATATTGTCATGCCTCTTATTCTAAAAATGTCTTGCAGTATGATTAAAAGCTCATATTCAATAAAGAATCCCCGAAGCAGCAAATGGCCGTGGCTTCAATGCTCTCTTTGGATCTCCTGCTTCTTTATACCCCCGTCCTGTTTGTTGATGCTCAGTAACAGAAGTCAGCCGAGGAATTGTAAGCGTTGTTGTCCAGCTGTGATCTCTGCAGGCATATTGAGGCACATCCTCTTTGTCCTTCATGTGGAGAACACTCTCTGAACCCTGCACAACACTTTACAACTTTGCATCAACCGTGGAAGTTATTCTAAATATAGCATGATGCTCGAGAAGACAATGTGAGGGGAATAAATATAAATATAGATAAAAAACATGTCATTGTTTGTGTTTAGAGTTTCCCTGATGATCACCTATCCCACATCTCATTCTTCTGACACATCTCATTCTTCTGACACACTCTTGTCATTTTCAGAGCTTTTCTTAAATGTCAATATTTGCATAATTGTTTTATTTTGATAGAGAATGAGCTTGTAATCATAAGATGATGAAGGGGAATAACTTTGAGTCATCTACTTTGGGATTTAAAATAAAATAGAGTAAATGTCTATACCACAAGACACAGGTGATGATAGCCATGCAGATAATGTGTTTTTTCTTACATAGTGTATTGTTTTGTGTGCTGTTACCCTCCAGATGGCCCTCCTCCATTAAGCTCATTTTCATCAGCACCCTGCAGGAAACATGGCGTGTGCTCAGACTCTTTACAGTAACATAGATTTAGAGTTTGTTGCTGCCCTTCACAGAATTAGTCATAGGAGTGTGAGCATTAATGGAGTGAAATTAGAACCACGCTGTGTTTAAGCCACATGAATAATTGAAGATTTATTATGCATTGTTCACAAACACTGAGGAGAGGTCAAGTTAACCTCTGAATCATTGTACTTTAAGAAATATGTGATAATGATGCTTTGTTCTCACTTTTTTCATCCTAAAACCGGCATGTCACACAGAACTTAACCTGATATCATACAGGTAGAATAGAATAGAATAGAATAGGGAGGGATGAAACCCTCTTTAATGGTCACACATGCAGAGCACACAGCACACACAGTGAAATTTGGCCTCTGCTTTTAACCCATCCTAGTACAAGGAGTCTAGTACTAGGAGCAGTGGGCAGCTATTGTACAGCGCCCGGGGAGCAATGGGAGTGGGGGGGGAAGGGGGGTGTCCGGTGCCTTGCTCAAGGGCACCACGGCAGGGCAGGAGGTGAACTGGGACCTCTCCAAGTAGAAGTCCACACTCCATATTTAGGTCTGGTCGGGGACTTGAACCAGCGACCCTACGGCTCCCAGTCCAAGCCCCTACTGACTGAGCCACTGCCGGACAATCATGTAATGATCAGGTAATGATCAGGTAATGATCATGTTAAATATTGACGTATGTTCATGTCATTTTGACTGAAGTATTTTGTGGTAATCAATAGCTAACGAGACAGTTTCTCCATGCTTCTGACATTAAGCAAAGATCGATGGTTCTTAGCATATCCGATCACTCGCGCTAAGTGAAGAAGAACCCCTGTGCTCAGCGTGACTGACGTTACGACCAATAGATTAATCTAAGTTTTTCTATAGTTCACAGTATTGGTGGTCCACTGGGATTGAATCTCTGCGTGGTGCCATCTGATTATGATGCCATGTATTTCTCTGAGGGGTCAAAGAACCAGAAGAGGTCATGTTTTAGATTCAGGAGACTTTCTGATTATCTTTTTTTATTTGTCTGTATTTTTTTCAAGCCTTCATCTTATTCACTTGGCTACTTGGAGCCCAACGGTATTCAATATTGAATACATAAACAAGAGATTAAGAAATAATACAAATAATATTGTTAGTGAAATGTTAAACTAATTTGACAACACGTTAAAAATAAAATGTATTTTTACACAAAATATACATTTTTTTCTTTTCATTTGGAATTGTCTTTTAAAATTGCATAGGCAAATAAAATAAAAGGCAACAGTATTGAATACACATACAATTTAAATTAAAAGATTAAATAAAAGTTGGATTGAGGAAAATTGCATTATTATTAGTAGTAGTATTTTTTTATTGATATTTGTATTTTATTCTTATTGTTTATTATATTATTGTTATTGTTATTAATATTACTACCACTGCTACTAATAATAATAATCACGTACATTTAATTTTTATGAATCAAAATATTGTTATTATGAATATTATTTTTCTTATTATATTATTGTTATTGTAAAAACATACTTGTAGTTTCTGAAATTAAAACGAGCTAATTTCCTATTATATATGTTGAACCCTTTGGGCCTCCATAAATGAGCAGCCTGAAGCCTACAACAGAGAGAACTCGGCTAAAGTTAATGACTTAGCATTTTATTAAATTGGCTAATCACACATTTTCTGGAGATATCATCTAATAAGCACTAAAAACCTCATACAGGATATTCCAAATCAGATGGCATACATAGATATTACTCAACGTAATGAATGTAAGCAGAGATCAAGTGCAAGTTATGCAATTAATGATATCTCAATCATTATCACAGTGGAATGATGGGTAATTTCAGAATAGTAGACACCTCTCTCGACATACCGAAAGCAGCCGATACTTTCATCCTGTGAACTATTACCTCTCAGGTTGCCTCATTATTCGCCTTGATCTTTTATGCAGTCAGTAAAAACAGAAGCAGCGCTTTGATCCGCCGCATAAAAGCAAAAACCGACGGCGATTCAAGGTGGAAATGCTGTGTTACACTAACATAATGTTTGATATGTTGATGCATTATTTACGGTGAAACAAAAAGCTAAATATTGACCCCATGAAATATTGAAGGGAGGATATGATAGAGTGTGTTGATCAGCAAGACCATCCCAAATGTGTCCTTTTGTGTGTGCGAGGACATTGTAGTCAATGCCACAAAGATAGTTACTCCTGCAGGTGCTTTTGTTTTGGAAGACATCTTAACTGTATTCAGGACATGTAAGAAATGATGTGATTATCTTGTTATTACCACATCAGTAGCTGTAGGAGGATTCTTTTTAATGTGCGTTTTGCTGATATTTGCTCTCTCTTCATCCCAGTTGATCAGACTCATGTTTGAACAGTTAAACATCAACTCAAACACTCCTCCTTTTGAGAATTACAAAGTGACTTCAAACACGCTGCCTGCATTTGTACCAACAGAGAGAAGAATATGATAATTCATTCACTTCTCTCTTTTTTTGGACATTTTGGGTGATAAACAGACCCCCCCCATTTTCTCTCAAGTCCCATATGGCCATGGACACATGCTGAGGAACAGGATAGACTACTTGCATATTTATAAAAGCGTAAGATGTATATAAAAATCCTTGAGGCACTAGTTACACGTGTTCCTTTCCTTCTAATGTTTACAGGAATTAAATAATCAATGAATCAAAATACTTTAATGGTGAAGACATGGTGAAGCTCTTGGTGCTATCCTTGTCGTTCGTCGCGTTGTTGTCAGATATATCCTTGTGCAGCCATATTACGTAAAGCAACAACACTCCAGATATTCGGACTCCTTGCTAACGTCGTTAGCTCACCATTATTAGCCTGTGATCGTGCAGTGCCTGTGATGGGGGAGAAACGGCTTATATCTTTTTTTCTCAATAATTCTGGACCATCTCTTCGGTTTACCACTACATCTTCTGTGTGTCCTTCAACAGATTTCAGTTGCCGTCTTTCCGACCACCACGCTAGCCGCTAAAAAGATTAGCTTCTCTCTTGTGAACAAGGCAGCCATCTGGTTGCAGCGGCTTGAATGCAAAAAAGCACCAACTCAACAGCGGAAAGTTTAGAGATGGTGCAAAAGAATAAGCAACTAATATACTTTATTGACGGAGAAATTAAAAGTAAGATCAAATAAGAAGGTTAAGTGTGAAAATAGTACAAATCTAGCAGGAGCAACTGCAACAAGCTGCACCCAGAGTTGGCGTATGCTCTCCACACCCATATTGCGTCATATCATATTATCTTGTGCGAGCATATGTTTCATAGGTCACACAGGTGTTGATGATTGAAGCTGGTAGGAAATATGCAGAGTTTAAGCTGAGAATAACTAATGTCAGGGAAATCAAGAGGATTGGGTTCGAATCAATGCAGCTGCACATCAGAGAAATACAGATACTGTTACAGCTTTTAAATATACACTCAGGGCATCGCAGGAATTTTGTTGCAAACCATTTTATTTCAATTTGCTCTGTGCTGATGACATTATCTAATTAATTTGTTCTCGTAGGCAACCAATTAAGTCATGCATTGAACTTTGAATAACAGAGAAGTTTTCCACCTCACATTTGACCTCCAGTAAAGCTAACGACCTGCAGCCAGGAGCGGCACTTTGTCACGACATAATCAGCTTAGCCGCGCTTTAATTTAGAAATATATCGAAAGTAATACAGATGAAGCACTTGTGCTGACTCTGCCAAGCAATAAAAGGCCCATTAATTCTGACGTAATTGTGATTGTACATGCTTTAACTTAATTGCATCTGGTTGAAGGACGAAGCTTTCTTTAAGGCACATTTGGGATCATCTCTATTAATGCAGATGTATTGTACTACAGCAGAGTATTATATGGTATTACATTCATTTCCCTCTAACAACACAGTGCTCCAGATTCAGACATACGCACAGTGTCTCTTTAATTGTTTACCCTTTTTCTTCTCGCTCGGTTTGAATATGCATGCAGAGGGAGAGCACTTGTACTCCCAGGGATGTATGCTGTGAGAGTTTGGATCAAAACAGAACTGGCTTAAACTGGATGATGCTCAAAGAAGAGTTAACCTCATTTTCTGTTTTGATCTGGTTCAAAGTGTTTGGAAAAGAAGGTGAACATTGTAAAACTTTAACGTAGTAAATCGGTTTTAACGATGCAAGTTTTGAGTGTTAAGCTGATACTTGTCACATTTCCATCAGGAATTCAAAGCTTTTCTAAATATTGTATAGACCAGGGGTCGGCAACCTTTTTGATATGAAGTGCCATTCAACGGGGGGGGGGGGGGGGGGGGAGAGGGTGTTGAAGAGCTCGACGAAAACACTCGTGAAAAGTGATGTTTAAAACTCAGTTAATGGGGCTCATTCACTGGCGCTTCCACAAACAACAACCAACATAATTGTTACATTAAAATGAAGTAGCCTATATTATTCAAGTTTACATTAACTTTGGATAATAACACGGGGGAAATGAGCGGAAGCGCTCTCTTTTCCTCTCTCCCCCTCTCTCTCTCTCCTGTCAGTATCTCATGCAGCTCACTGATCCAGTAATGAGTGACAGTGAAGAATAAATATATTTATAACTAGTTCCAAAGGTAGATCAAATAGCTAAGTGTGTTAGGTCTAACTCTTGTGTGTTCTGCTCCGCTCACCGGTCCGTCACAGCGGGTGGAGCTGCAGGATTTCTGCTTCACACACGTTGCATACCGCTATTTTATTGTCTTTTTCGGACACCTTAAAATACTGCCAGACTGGTGAAGCGATTTTGGCGAGCTTGTTTTGCCGCACACAGAGAAAAGTGTCATGTATGTTACGTCTCGCGATCGGCCTTTTTGAGTGGGGCTGCGTTGCGCGCATGGCTTCCTTCTGCAGGTAACGGGGAGACGCGCTCTGGCGGCGGTCTCGTTCAGGATCCGAAAATAAAATAAATATTTTGTACACTTATTCCACTTATTCCTAGTGTGCCACTGGTTACGGTGCCGCGTGCCATTGGTGGCACGCGTGCCAGGGGTTGCCGACCCCTGGTATAGACCTACAGTAAATGAGGTAGATGCCACAAAGGAGAATATTGTCTCCCCTCTCTGCACATTTAAAAGGAATGAATGCAATCTGTTGTAATGGAAATGTGGAACGACATGAACAGTGCATTAAGGAGATGTTTTGGCAAAGCACAGGAAATTATTTGACGTGACTCTTCCAATCCTTCTCTCTTCAATTTGCCTTTCAGTTTAAAGGCATATTTTAAATTGCATAGTTATATAATATGGTGACTCAAATGGAAAATCCACCCCAGAAGAGAATTTGCATATTCTTGTCTCGTTTGAACTTGAACACAGATACAGATTTCCTCCTTCTGCTAGGAGCAACCACTGAGACACTTTGCAGGTGTTGCATTGCCAAAAAACAAAAAGACCTGTCTTTGTGAAGACATAAGCACTACTCACAGTGTTTGACCTGTGGAGATGTGTTTATGTTATATCCATTGATCTTGGTGAAATGTATTTTATGGTGGATTTCCTCTCTGTAGCAGAATATGTTGTCTTCCTTCTGGGAGTCAATTTTATTTTTTAAAATAAGCTAACAGCAGGCTTAAGAGCAGATCATTATTGCTGCTCTGATCACTGCCTGCGTGCGTAGGGCATCTACCACCCAAGGTATCAGATGACATTTAAAACACTAAAATATTGATGAACCAAGACAGACAACTGTAGCAAGAAAACACAGGAGAAGAAGGTGTGCTCTATGTGGAACTAATTAGCACGTTTTTTGACTAAAACACCCTTTGATGACTCATGAAACAAAGTGAAAATGATGCAGTAAACAGTTCTCATGTGTTAGATATTTTTCATATGTCTGGATGCAGGAAATCAGTGTCTGAATCTTTTAAAAGCCAGAAAATAAATGCCAAAGATCGAGGTACTCTGGGTCCGACATTAGACCTCTGTGGTTCAATCAGACTCCTCCAAAGTGCAAATGTGTGTAGCTGCGCCCCTGTGACACTGAAATGAGATTCCATGCTGTCCTCCAGCCTTCTCTGATTGAATGCATCTTGTAAAATAAGTTGCGAAAAAAGCTACACCACGTTGATTTTCTTGGCAGAACCGAACACTTATAATATTTCATGTTGGGGAAAATCACTCTTGTTTGTAGTGTATTCTAAAAAAGAAATCTGTATTATAAGCTATTGATTGAAATGTATATTTTCTATTGTTGAAATGTAGATACAAGTCCTTTTTTTATTAAATCTTTTCAATTTTAATAAATGTTTTACTTGTTAACTTTCTGCTACTGTTACAAAACTATTTTCCAATTATCTTATATAATCTAAACCATTGTGAATAACTTAACATGTTAGTACAGTTATGTCAGAAGCTGCTTAGTAGTTAAGTTTGTTTTTCTTTCTTCTCATGCTTCCTCTATGTTTGTAATCACACATGCAAGAAGATCAAAACACAATGGAAACCAGGGGACAGTAAAAAGTGACGCACACAGCTGGGCGTGGAGTGCTTGTCGACGTTCAGGGACTACAAAGTTGCCCATAATATCAGAAGGAATCATGTGATCACATTGTTAAATTAGGCCAATAAAACGTACATTTTAGGAAAGTTTCCAACAACAGTGACACTATGCCAACTTTATAATCCCCGAACGTCAACAAGCACCCCGCTCCCAGCTGTGTGCATCACTTTTTAGTGTCCCCTGGTTTCCATTGTGTTTTGTATTTGCAGCGTTCTGCTTTTTCAGCGTTTTGTTCATTCAGCGGTTTTAGTAAACAATGCATGTTTCTTCAAGTTGGTGAAGGCATTTCTTCTTTTATCATGTGTTTTGGCACATTTGTCTTTTTGCATCGTTTCTGTAGCTGCAGCACGTTTCTTCTAATGGAAATGTTTTGGGCCTGTTTGCACCTGTTGGCCACTGTTCACACAGGTCATTTACTGTATTTAAGCAAAGGACAGTGTATCAGAGACTAGTCAGGTAGTGACCCTGACTTTCCTTTACTATCAAAGGCAATACAAAAAGTATAACGTTTGTTATATGGTAGCAGAACTACTGGAATAAATCAGCACTGTGTATTCAGAGAAGCCAGTCAGTCAGTGATTGGTTTAAGTAAAGACGACATTAAAGGCTCTCTGTCCTCGCTTGACAGAGAGCCTTAATATTAATGTTCCTCTTGCTCACCCAAAATACTACCACTTTCCTTTTCATCCCGTCTGGCCTTTTGAAGATAACTGCACCTTTTAAGGTACTGAGCGTGTCTATCAATTCACATCAAAGAGGGATGTCCGAGACATTCGAATAGCTTGTCCGTCAATAACTGGTAGAAACTCAGACATTTCTGATCATCATTATCTGCTGTGTCTTTGTTCTGCGGGCAAAATGTGCCTGGGTTGCTTCAAAGGCATGTTAATCAAGCGCTGTGTGAAGATGCCGGGAGACCAATTACACTCGTGAGCTGCACTTCAGCTTTCTCATTTCCCAGAATCCTGCTGCTCAAACATGGTTAGAGCCCAGATTTTAGTTTTCCACATCGAGGAAATAGTTGACCTTGACAAATACACAAATGCAGGAATTGGTTACATGCATACCCCATTGGGAGCACTTCAACGTCTCTGCAGCTCTTGTAGAAAGCAGTGGTCTGTATTTTAGTGAACAGAACATAAAGAGGCTTTGTTGCTCAAGACTTGCATGAATGTGCTGATTGGAAGCTCTTGGTCATAATTGAAATGATCTCACCTGGACTTGATAAAACTCAATAGGTCCAGGCACATGTTGTTGTATCCAACTTCAAACAGGAAGCATGTTTCCTAACTTTCACATCTGCCCAAGGTCACTTTAATCACCACATAAGACATTGAGGCAAAAAGCTAGTGTTCCTTAGGAGGTGGGGTTTGCAGAGAACAGATGTGGCTTGAACAATGAGCTCTCCGTCCTTCCAGCTGTTTCTCATTTCGCTGCAGGGGGGGGATTGACGAACTGAGGAATCTGTCAGCAGTGGTGGCTGTGTCCCAGTTGGCCTCGTCCTAATCATCGTCCGTACGTCCATCTGCCAGAGATTGATATGCCTCTGGATGTCACGAAAAAAGCCCCGGCATGCCCCTTGCGCCCGCGAAGCAGCGAGGGCCTGTCTCTGCTCTGCTGGCTCCGCGTTCTGCTCACACCAGGACAAACTTGATTTGACCAGAGGGAGGCTCTTGTGATTGATGATTCCTCTACGTATGTTCAGCCACAGCAATCTGGCCTGGCTCTCCTGCTGTGAACGTGTGTGTGTGTGTGTGTATGCAACTGTCACAGAATAAAAAACTCTTGTGCAAGTTGTGACTCAGGATAGAAAGAGTTTGGAGTCCCATGCTCGGCCATAGCAGCTGCAGTTTTCAGTTTGTTTGGTGGTGCAACATTTCCCGTCTTTGTTGGAGAAATATGAAAATGCTAACGGGTTCCCCTCTCAGACAAACACACACAAACACACTGGTTTCCTCCGCTGTCGCAGTCATCATTGGTGCTCAGAAGTCCCGTCCATGCCTCAATGGTTGCAGCCAGAAGCCTTCCACTGTGCTTCTTCTTCTTCTACTACTACTTCCTTTGTTTATTTCTGATTAAATGTCATCTCCCATCGTGCTCATGTCCCATGGTGTTCCTTGGGCTAACAAACAGCGAAGCACCAGTCACTTTCTCAGCACAATCATGATCAATTGTTGCGACTGTGAGAGAAAGATGAGATAATATTAGGATAGATGACAATTAACTGCAATTTCAACCTACACATGTCAGTATGTGGCTTTCAAAGCAACATTTGTCCACATTATCTATGCCCAAATCAGTGGGGCATCAGTAGAAAAAGTACATTTGTCATGGGAGACAGTCTTAGAAATACTGACAATATAATGCCCCAGACACACTGCATCAGCAGAGAGGGACAGCAGTCAGAAGTTGACGCTAACTAACCCAGAGGGATGTGATGGACAAACACAACATCAATTGGGGTTGACAAATACATCTAATTGACATGCAACCTACCATGACCCACATTTGTTGCAGTGCTTCCAGTGATCTTTTGAAATGAATCTTTTTTTCATGGCAGTCTGGAGTCATTTAGTGTGTCCCTTTTTGTTTTAGTCGCTGTAGTGAAACCTAAACAAGAGCGTGCACACACACCAACCTTAATGACATAAATGGCATGTAATGGGGATGATACAGAGCTGGAGGGAGAGAATAAATCACTGATGTAATGTTTCCGGTGGAAGCGTGGCTCATGTTGCAGATGAAGTCAATGTGAGGGGCTCCATCTGCTGTTTGGTCGCGTGAACTTCACGACTAAGCTCCGGCTGACTCACTTCAGCTGCCCGTAAATGAGAAGGGACAGCCAGACTCGGCAGTGACGCTGAGGCAGTTTAATTTATGCCTGTGAATTATGGATAAACCGAGCAAGTGAAGGCCAATATATGTTTTATACCACACTTCCCCTCCATTTATTTTGGCTGGGGTTATGACTTGATAGCTGGCGCTTCTATTGATGATGGACTTCCTGATTTATCTGCTCAACTCGGGCAGGAACATCAATTAAGGCACCATGTCAGGACGAAATGCCGAATGTTCTGTCACCTGTTGTTTATGACCGACTGTGCTCTGGAGAGTTAGCTTCATGCAGGACGGGGGGGGCTGCACTGTGATTACTCCCAGACACACAGCAGTAAAACAATGTGCAATTTGTGCAGCCTCCTAACTCCCAGTATCGATTTTTCTTTTTATCTGATGATCAGAATGAGTGTACAGTGAAAACCTAAACATTGCTTTTGTTTTATGACCTCCTAGAAGTTAGGAGCATATCATTCTCACAGATAGACTGAGATGTATATCCTATCCATTCCCCTGGAAGCCATCGCCTGCAATGTTCTCCGTCTTTCATCATCCTAAATGCGCCTAAATGGTTCGGGTGGGGGGGGGTTGAGCGGCAATAACCGCAACTTTGTGTCAGGAGGGGAATCTGGCATCTTTGATGCTCTCCCTGCCATGAAATGTATTTACAAATACCTTTTGTGGGAGCCAATAAAAGCTTTAATATTTAATTAGGCCTAAGGGCATCTCACTATAACGGGAAGGTTTCTGATCAACGGGATGATGGAGGGGCTCACTGTCTGACTTCCTCCTTTCTGCAGTTACTTACAGGCAGACAGTTCATCATTGCACCTCCTGGGACAGCCACTGGATTCATGTTTGTATACTGTACATGTGTGAATGTTTTAAGGATTCTGAATTCACATGATCAACATGAATGATGAATAGGGAGGATGATAAAATATTTATTCAGGCTGTCTTTGTGCAAACTCAAATGAAACTTGTATTAAATTGTCTGTGGAGAAAGCAGGAGCGTCATAGTGCTCTGAAATTGGATTGTGTAATCAAGAGTCTCACCTCACCTTTTGATCAGACATTGTTTGACTTAATAACAAATCCCACAGACATGCAAGCCTGCTGTTAAATATCTCAGACACACTGTGAGCTTTGATTTAATACCTCGGTAGGTTATGATTTCAGTGTGTTTTTCTGCGGAATTGTTGAAAAATTAGGAGTCTTATCTTCATGATAATTGGTGGAAGGGTTAAGTATGGGCTAAATCGGAACACAGTACATTTTGGAGTGGATGCCCGTTATATTTGTCATTATTTTTCACTTAGAGAAATTGCATTAACCGAAGTCTGAACCTGCAGAGTGTCCTTAGTTATTTTTTAATAGAAAACTAATCCAATGCACTTTGCAAACATTTCCAGAACATTCTTGTGAGTCTATTCAGCCAAATAAAGAGTGCAATGTTGTGAAGTTTGTGTTAAGAATAGAGGTTTTCAAGTACAATTGGTTTTGAGTAAGCTTTGGTATGAAATGCCATCTCTTTGAGCCCCCACATGACACTCTGCCCTGGGTTTATTGTATGTAGCACATCTTTTCATACAGGCACTTCCATTGTCAGGGTTGCACTTTATTTCTATTCTTTCTTTTTACAAGAAGAAACATTTCTAATCAAAATGTAGCTTTGACTACGGAGATGTTTAGAAATGATTTCAGTTTGTCTCTCCTTCAAATGCGATGTATAAATGGTACTTTTGCCATGGTATCCAAAAGCGTTTTTTAGTTTTGAGGACTTAAATCAGGATGCAGCAACATTGAATAAAGAGCTTTAGTATGGTGATATTTTTGCAAATGACCACACATGGGCTCTGCAAATGTCTGCATAGTGAGACAGGTCCATGACGCTAAAGCCTGCGATGTGGCGCTGTCAAAATACACCAAGCTTAACGACAGCTGTCACGAGTCAACACAGTAAAGTCTGCGCTCTCTTTTGCAAGATTATCCTGTAAAACTGTCACAATTGTAGTCCCTGCAGGATGAATGCTCTTATTTTGAATCAGAGAGATCCGGCCTGTATTATTGGGCCAGATAGCAAAGAGGGAGAATGTGAGCTCTGCTTTGGAGACTTTTGTTTTGCTGCCACTGAACTCACGTCAGAGTGCGCCGAAACCTCAGAGACGAGGCACGAAACATATAAATGCCCAATTATAGTTGTTTCATTTAAAAATTAATTTAGGGGGGTGGGGGGTGCATTGCATAATTCACAACGCTTGGTTATGCAAGCGGCCCAAATGTGGAGAACAGACGGGGTATTGTATGAAAATGGCACTGGGGTGCGTCTGCTTCTGCGTCATTGAGACCGCTCGCGTGGCGTCACTGGGTGTATATATATACTTTGAATGTGCAATGAGCAGGAAGAACGAGGACAAGACATTGTTGAAGGCAGTAAACAGTGTCTTTGAAAAGTCTCTCTGGTGTCAGGGTGTGTTGAGTCTGTCGCCCTCCCAGAAGATGTGGACCTACTCTGTGCTGTGTCCTTGTTGCTTTAACTCAGCCTCAAAAACTCTGCGCCTCGTGTCTGAGTGGCTGGTACAGTAATTCCCTCAGAACCAGAACATATAAATAAAGGATCCCAAGGTTACACGAGTTATGGCTCCTACCTGCTAGTTTGTGTCGCACACAAGTTTAAATACTGGTCTGTGTGTGTATATAGAAGTATATATTTCCTTTGTAATATCCTAATCAAAAGAAAAATAGATAATTTATTCTCATCTATCTGCATGGTTTTCCTCAAGGGAGAAAATAAAGGAATTGTTTTCTCCTTTTAGAAATTGGATTTTTGTAATTTTGCAGATACTGTGTGACGAGTGGTTTCCTATTGAGGTAAATGGGAAACCGAATAACAAAAAGCTGAACTCAAAGTGCGCTGCTTTGGGTCAAGACTCAGGTGCAGTTTGATACATAAGGAAATAATTAAGTTAGTCGAGAGCCAGAATTCTTCAGAATGTTCTAAATCACACGCACAACATTTCCAGTAAGCTCAGGACAGATGGGGTTATTTTGGTTTTAAAGAAAATGAGATCATACCCTTGAGGTTCTTTATTATAGTATGCTAACAATTATAGTGAAGCAATAACAAAAATGTTAATGCTTCCTGTAACAATGCTCACCAAACAAAAAAAATACAAAAATCCTGAAAGTAAAGCAATGAGATTGTAAGACTTTGAAAAGTGCACGTTAATTTGCAATGCTAAAATATAAACACATGCCAGTTATGTCTTAAAGGTTCCCATACTAATGAATATTCATACTTCAAATTCATATCCAGCTGACAGCTTCCCAGCAGCTTGTTGTTAACCAAAGCAATAAGCCCTGACAATAAGAAAGGATCGGGCACCTGAGGGTGCAGCATACACTTTATGGTAGCAGCTAATACTTCCATAGCCTCTTCACAGTTTGCAGTTATGTAGCGGGTGTGGATTTCTGCAGGGCAGAGACTACTTTTTGATGTTTTTTTTTATTTGTGGTTTTGGCAGTGACGGTAGCTCTGTTATGCACATCAGACGTGCCAGTTGAGCATTTACGTTACCTTAAAACTAGGAATTGCTGTAAAGATTTTTTTTTTTTTTTTATTTGAATCTGGGAATTTTCATTGCACAAAGGGTGCGCAATGAATCAAAAATGTTGTAAAAAATTCAAATTGCAGGATGCTCAATATCTGATCCCTGTTATACTTTGTGTGACACATAGTGACAATACTATGAAAAGCCTTTATTGTCTAGCACTCCAACACATTGTAAGTGATAGGCTAAGGGGCAGGACATCTCTTAGAGGTTGACTCATCACAACAGAGCCAGCCAGCTAACCAATCAGAGCAGACTGGGCTCTGGTTTCAGACAGAGGGTGAAAAGAGGTGCTGCAGCACAGGCAGTATGAGACAAATAAAGAACCTTTTTGAAAATTAAAGTATGGCAACATGTCACAGTGAAAACAGGATAGCAGAATAGGGCCTCTTTAAAGCCTAAATCTGTGTTCAAATACTATTGTGAATGAAGTATTGTAGAGCAGCAGTAATATTCTGCCCTAGAAATTGTATTCTTCAGACTTAACAATGTATTTGTTCAGTACAGATCCTTGTAAAAAAAGTCACCCTATGATAATTTAAGATATTTTTCAATGATAATGAAAATAATAATGCCAAATTATCAATTTTTTCAATATCTCGAATCATATCATAATTGCAGTATCAGTCAAAATAACGGCTATTACAGTAGGTAATTATTTTCCAAATCATGCAGACGGTTTGAAATCTCCTGTGGGTAAAGGTGATACCTTCAATGGAAACAATGACAACTATTTGTGCTATGTCAGTCCTTAATTAGTCACGTATATTCCAGTTGTTACAGTCTGAGGAAAATAATTATTTCCATTGCACTCATCCCTCTGAGCTCTGATGTAATTCATCTGGAGGGTTGTTCGTGACACTCTGCATTTCTTTGTTTTTATTCCAATCTCTCGTCAGCACCCTCTTGTTTCATTATTATTTGCCTCAGTTTCCTCTGAGGGGTGTGTGTCGTCATTTTCTAAGCGCCCTTAATTCCCACAGAAACCAGCATTTACCTTATGAACACTCCTTCTCTTACCAAGTAAAAAGATAGAGAGTCTTTACAGATATCTCCGGTCTTAAATCCATCCACTGACACTCTTTAAGCTGCTGTCTACCTGCAGAGGCAAAAAGCAGCTTGATCTTTTCACTGAGGATTGCAGGAGGGATGAAAGGAGGGAGAAATACAGAGAGATCTACTTATTTCTCTCTGTGGTGCGATACAACTGATAGTCAATGAGCACAAAAAGCTGATCAAAAGTCTAACAGACAAATTGAATATTAATTTCACTTTAAAGGTTATGTTATGATTATGATTCCTATCTGTTATAATAACTTTGAAGTCAGCAAGTTAATTGCTTTGATCTCATAACCTTATTCAAAAGGATATGACGGTGAAAGAAATGGTAGAATTATAAGTCCAGGGTGCCTTCCTCTCACACTAACATTGCCAAATCAGCCAAAAAAAGCATCAAATGTTCACACTTGAAAAGCTGAAACCAGCTAATGTTCTGGGCGTTTTGCATGCCAGAAATCTAGTATTACACTTCCAGAACATGATGAAGACAGGCCAAGAACTCCTGATATTTATTTATATAATGCAGCTAAAAAAGTGTCTTTTAAAGGGGCCCTATTCTGCTAATGTTCAGGTTCATATTAGTATTTAGTGCTTCTACTGTGACATGTGTCAATGCTTTTATGTTCAAAAAGTTATTTATTTGTGCTGCTCTTTAAAATGAGGACAGATGCGTATCTAGGTACAGCACAGAAATAGCTCAAAGTGTTATGGCTTGTTGCTCTTTGTATTCCTGCTGTGCCGCTATTTTAAGTAATGCAGCGTCTCTTCATGTTACTGATTGTTAGCTATGCATGAGCTACAGATAATGTATGTTGCTTCTCCCTGTGGTTGGTTTTGTCCTGATTTATAATGGGTTAATCCTCACTGCTGTCCTTCATTCTGTCACTTCTATACTGTAAGTCCTTTATGCAAACTTCTTGCAGAAAGATACTCTTTTTCTCTTATTGAGTTCCCGCAATTTTTTTTTTATCACACTGTCTCCCGTGCAAACCTCAGCAAATCCCTGCTGCTTCCCTGAAACATCCCAGAGACCCCAGCTCCTCTGAGACTGTCTGTAATTCCAATTATGAAGAAATATACGTACAGTTTATGTGCGTGCCCGTCTCCGGTCCCAGGGAAATTTCATTTTAATTAATCTAGGGGAGAAATTGGCAGCTCGGGCATCACAACGCTCATCACGGCTCCCTGAAGTAGATCCAATTTTCTGTCTCAATAGGCATTAAATTAGCAAGAACATTTCCACCTTTGTCACCCCGGCACGCATAACAAATTAAATACATTTGGCTAGGCGGCATAATGGAGAGCTAATAAATGACTCGCCACCCGTACAGGGAGATGGTGGCAGGTGAGACGTGTTAGCCGGCACCTCATCACATCTGGAAGTGTTAAAGAGAGGAAATATGCAGGGAGGCCGATTTGGGAAGTATGAGAGAGGACATTTTTGTGTGAATATATTTACTGGATCAATTTGAGAATAATAGAAACCGAGTGCTCAACTACCTTTATTTGCTAAATGTTGTCCTCATCTGTCCTCTACTATAGGTTCATGCATGTGTTTACTCTCTGTCTCATTAGTATGGCTGATCCACACCACCCTTTCTCAAATGTAACGAGTGTTATGCATTCATAGAAAAGCCCGCACCAGCAGGATATCATTACAGCGGGGAAGCTTTGCATTTCTTTGTTTGGAGGTTGGATTGTTATCAAAGTTTCCAGCAGCAACAGATCAATGCAGGTCTATATTAGGAAGAAGTTCTGCTGAATTGATTTCCTTTAGGAAAACTGCAACACATACCTATGAGAAGAAACGTATTCGCTCATTTGTGGGCGCAAATTAACACGATGCCTCTCCGTTCTGAGTTTGTGAGAAGTTGTCAGGAAACTTTTATCACCCCACACGTGGAGCGGCACAAAGGGAATATGACATTTTTATAGAGATGTACAGACCTACACTATGACGTTAATCACCCAGAGTGAGGATCTCATTTCGGATTTATTATATTGTTCATGCATGCCTCACCCTGACAGCAACGTGCCTCCAGCTCTGAGTCTTCCACATCACAGCCTGACTCTCATCCGCCCACAGTGAGGAGCGCTCTATACTCTGAGTAACTCCTACACCTGTATGTTATAGGACATATTTCTATTTTGCAACACCTTCAACTTCTGAAAGGCTCTCTCAAAGAACATGTTCCATACATTGTGCACATAGTGATTGCCATCCGAGTCTCAATAGGATCTCGATCTGGGATTTAAAAGAAGCTTTGTCCAAGGCCTTTGATCGTCTGTCTTTCTTTCAGTCCTTGTGTTCCTGGTGAGGGAGGGCTTCAGGTGGGGGACACCTAATGAGGGTGTCAGTAGGAACAGTATTTGGAGAAAAGATGGAGCAAGGTGATAGAAATGTTGTGCACCTCAATAAAGAGAAAAGGATTGGATGATGGAAAGTGAGACTCTGCAACATATAGCAATAATACCAAGAAGGATTGCAACATATAATTTGCGTGATAAAGTATCTGGAGAAAACTGCACTAAAGTTGTATTCTCGTTATATTGTGCACCGTCAATATCATATCTATCCCTACAGAAATTAGTATTTTTGGATTTATTACACGATTTGCAGACATTATTTCTGCATAATATGCTGTAACCAGAATTATGTTGCAGTGTCAGCAATGGAAATCTCTGCAGGATATGTTTTATGGTTGTTTATTTATCTGATTTGACTCCATATTTGGTGCATTTCTTTGTCCACCGTTTCAATCCCTGGCATAGATTCATAGCAAAGTGTTTGTGTTCTCCAGTAATAATGAGCAGCCTCCATCTTAACCTCCGTCCTGTCATCATCTACTTGTGTGCAGCGTTTTAATTGGCCGCGGCCGGCTCAACCTTCCACCCAGCTGTTTCTCTGCAGCATCCCGAGCAGGACTCGCGTTCCTCACTAATTACCGCCGCTGTCAGCGATGATCTGTGACACCGCTGCCTCCTGCTGAATTACCCTCACCTCTCCCATTTACACTACCTGTCAATATCCTCCCTCATTTTCATACATCAGTGGAAAAATCTGTGGAGTCGAGTGAAGGATTGACCCAAAAATGATGCCCTTTCAAGAGTTTCCCGCTAGCCTAATGACGGTTAAAAAGCAATCAGGTGACAGCAGCAGTCTGGGTGGTAGATCTGCGTTTTTTTTTATTGCTTACGCCCGGTCATGGCACCTCTGCTGTTTAAATTATTGCTATGTAAATCACCTGAAGTGCTTTGGTATTGGAAAGCAGCAGATTTAAGGTGCTGCTGCATGCGCTAAGTAGACAGTATCCCGATATTGGCGGAGGCCTTCATTTGAAGGACTAACTCCTGCGATTCATCAGCGTGTCAGTCCACCTCCAGCTGGCACTCCATTCTGAGAAGTTCGCTGGCGGTACAAATGAAGTTCTCTCCTACTCAAATGTAAAATGCTTATTCTGTATTTCTGCAGAAATGATGTGAAGTGCAGCGAGTAAACGTTCTGATTTAGCTGCATGTGAAAACATTTTTACCATACCTCTGCGTGTTCTTCCTCACACATATTCATAAAAACCGTTGGACACTTTCAGCCTTCTATTGTTAAAGGGGCCCTATTAATCGTTTTGTGGTGTTCCCTTCCCTGATGTGTGTTCTATAGTTTTTTTGTGCATGTAAATGGTCTGCAAAGGCTATAAATCCCAAAGTTCCGTCCAGAGGGAGTTTCTCTCCCACAAACTCCCCCCTTCGCCTCCTGTGGACCCTGTAGCGGCACAAACTCCCTATGAGTTCTGCCGCTGAGAGGCTAAAATGTGCTCTTTGCTGTGACGCGTTCCATGTAAGAGTCCGTAGTCATTTATAGTCCATGGTGTTCAATAAAGACGAAAACAAACAATATACAACTCCAGACCTGACGGTCAACAGAAAGTATCAGAGCGCCATTCCCCCTCTTCCTACATCATATCCTCCAAACCGGCATCCAACAGGTGACTAAATACCAATAAACCACACCCACGTGACCATTGCCGGAAGTGATAAACAATAAGAATTCAACGTGATGCAAACAGAAATGAAGATAATAATAGAAGTAATAAGTAATGGCAAAACAAGCATTATGGCTCCTATACATTCCGGCCCCTAATTATTATATAACAATTTATAATAATTATTCAAAACAAATTACAATAAAATACTGTATATTCTAGTGATATGCAGATAGTCATTTTTTAAATCCATTATTCATATATCAGTATACAAGCAATCAAGTCTGCTGTGTGTAGTATTGTGTGTGTGCAGGGGGCAGAAATAGTCACTGTATGCAGGGGGCAAGGAGCATGGTCAAAAATGGAAAATTATTTAGAGATGGCAAAAGTTTCTCTGCCTCATGAAAAGGGCGGACTTGGCTGAGGGGTCTGTTCAGAAAGCCAATCTTTGTCTTGATCTGAATCACAAGTAGAAGTCTTTTTTTTCCTTGTCCTTTTCCAATCTAATGTGATTGGTCCTTCCAATAGTTTGGCAGATTTTAAGACTGGATCCCGGAACCGCTGATTTTCCCTGGAAAGTTTCTGGATGTCTCTGCCACCTTCAGGATAGTGCATCTTAAATTGATGTTTCCACAGCGTATCCACTTCCACTACAGATGTCCTGCTAGCACCCATCGCTGACTCTGAGAGTTTGCGGTCATCTTCACCGGCCCCAGTAAGGCCACTTGTATGCAAAAAGTCCATGGCTGGTTCTTTTCTGTCGATCTTAGTTTCCTTTGTTTCTATGTCGTATTTAATTTTTCCAGCTTTCATGGTTGCAAATGTGCTATCTGTCGGATGAGGTTGTGACTCAAGTGTTATGGTAGATATGATGATTTCAGTGTCAGCTCTGTCTTTGGTTGTTATTGTTGATGTTTTTAGATTAGTTATACTGTGCTCTGGAATGATTGGTGCAGATGTATATAACTTGTGGCTGGGGTACAAAAGGATCTGCGTTGATATGAAGGGTTTTCTTTTCCTTAAGTCTGTTTCCAAAATATGACTGCTTGCCATCAGATCCTGTAGTAGAGCTACTCGGAACACTGGATTTCTTTGATGCAGCAAGAACCTTCATTTTGGCCATGGTGGCGGCGATGTCTCCTTCTAGGTCCAGTTGTTCTTTTCTTCTCCTCAGCTCATGTTCCTATTTTTCCAAAGCATGTTTCTCTTGAAGTAGTTTTTGTAAAACCATCAGGGCGGCGACTTCCTCCTGAGCTTTTATATAAGCAGATGCAGTTCTTGATAGGCCTACTCTGGATCTTGAGCCATGAAAAGTCCATTTGCTATTTCTGTTTCCAATATTCAACACACTTTCCACTCCATCCTCATTTTCGTTGTTATCACTCATTTTGCATGTTCCAATATGCACACAACAGTATTCACAAATGCCAAACTTGTCACAGACAAGTGATCACAGCTGTGCACGTTACAAACAATTCCGGAAATCCAAACCTTTGCCGATATCGGCATAACCAGCACGCACAAAACAGGCCAAATAGCAGTCCCCAATGGACTAACGGCAGCACTTCCAAACTGTGTTCCAAACAAAAAATACACAGAATGAATGTGCCTACCGCCTCAACTGGCTGTGCTCCAGTCAATCAGTTTCCGCCTGCGGCCACGGTTAATTTATGGCTTTTCCTGTCCACTCCGCCGAGGGGGAAACTGTCCAAGTGTTCCAACTCCGTGATCCCGAACGTCCTGGCTTCGTCTGCTTAGGATCCGGTCCATTCCGTTGCGTCTTCGATGCGGCGATCCTTTTCTGTTGACTAGTGTAGTGGCACAAACTCCCTATGAGTTCTGCCACTGAGAGGCTAAAATGTGCTCTTTGCTGTGACGCGTTCCATGTAAGAGTCCGTAGTCATTTGTAGTCCATGATGTTCAATAAAGACGAAAACAAACAATATACAACTCCAGACCTGACGGTCAACAGAAAGTATCAGAGTGCCATTCCCCCTCTTCCTACATCATATCCTCCAAACCGGCATCCAACAGGTGACTAAATACCAATAAACCACACCCACGTGACCATTGCCGGAAGTGATAAACAATAAGAATTAAACGTGATGCAAACAGAAATGAAGATAATAATAGAAGTAATAAGTAATGGCAAAACAAGCATTATGGCTCCTACAGACCCTTTGTTTACTTCCGGATCACAGTGAAGTCACTACGTAACACTTGCGCTGCTATTGGCTAGCTCTCCAACACATAGGCCCTTTCTCATTTCACTAATTCCCCTCCTCGACTCCCCTCCTCGAATCCTATCCTTGTGTCTTAGTCCCGCCCACAGGAGATGCAGGCGGAGGAGTCGTGGAGGGGAACCGAGGAGAGAGGAGGGGAAGCAGCAGGCGGTTAGAGAAATTAGAAATCCTCTCCTCTGAGCGGTCATTTTAAAGAGACGTCCATTAATGATGACAGGAGGCACAGCAGCCCTCCGTCTGATGGACAGAACTGTGTTCATGATGACTTATATATTTACTTTTAATTCATTGACAGTGCGGTATAATGAGACAATAACAGGCTACAGATGCGGACACACACACATATATATTTATATATTTATATAAATATTTACTTTATTCATACGTTATACAGATTCAAACAAGTATGAGAGCACTCTCATAATAACGTAACACTATCAGAGACTGGATATATCCCCCCCCCCCCCCCCTCTCTCTGGTCGCTACAATGAGGAAAATAAATGTGTGCACCTACACACTGTACAACACACACCTACAGCTCCTAAAGTATAATATATATCAGGATACAGCCATTTTGTTATGTGAAGCACTAAATGGTTTTAGAAAAAATATCGACTCTTTGTTTGTAGATATCTACTAAACTAAAGCATACAAATAAAGAAAGTAATGTAGGCCTGTTATACTGAGTGATATATATTATACACACTGCTCTGCTTTCTGCACGGACCTCACAGCTGTTCTCACTGGAAACATCGCGTCGCGATCAAAGCAGTTAATAAAATAATATCCAGGGGATGCATGCAGAGCTGTCATTGGCTGAGATAAGTCCGGCCGTGCGTCACAACTCTTTTAAACATCTCTGTTGCCGGAAATACATCTGCGGAGGATCCGCGGACTGGCGCAGAGGACCCATCAGTGTATCCTCGATTATAGCTCCTCCAGAGAGCCTCCTCAATGCTCGATCCTCGGTCCTCGAAGTGCATTTAGAGAATTTAGATGTCCTTCAACATGGCGCGCTGAAATCCATTTCCGGGTCACTACCGGAGGACCGAGGAGTCGAGGAGGGGTAATTAGTGAAATGAGAAAGGGCCAAAGTACATCATAGACTAAGGGGCTGGACTACTCTTAGCAGTTGAACAATCAAAACCGAGCCGGCCAGCTAACCAATCCGAGCAAACTGGGCTCTGGTTTCAGACAGAGGGTGAAAAGAGGTGCTGCAGCACAGGCAGTATGAGAACAATAAATACCTTTTTGAACATTAAAGCATGGAACCATGACAGAGGCACACACATCTTATATCAACCTGAAAATGAGCAGAATGGGTCCCCTTTAAAGTGTAGGTGCTTACAATGTGAATACCAGATCTTGGAAACTCTGGAATGGGACATGTTTAAGATTGATGAGTGAAGAAAATAATTATGGATTTAATTTCAGAGTCAATTAATGTGTCCAGTGGATATATCTCTACACATAAATGCTGTAAAAACAGTTCAGACACTTGTGTCAGTACAGATCTTTCCATAAGATGTCACTGTCCTCTGCTGGTTTTTACACTGTATTATAAAATTGTGCCTTACATATACCTCATGTGATGAGGTATATGTAAGGCACAATTAAAGGCTATTTTTTGTTATAATTTTGTAGCTTTTTATGGTTTTAATTGTTACATAATATGTATAAATTATAGGTAAACTTGTTGTATGCTCTCAGATGACTGAGAATGACTGTTAATATGCAGAGGATAAAACTCCATTGTTAGAATTAATTAATTAATAGTTTTTATTCCTGGTGCAGATATTTTGAGAGTTCTTTTTTTCTATTCAAGGGTTCAACTTCCTTTTTCCTCTGCACGATTGTTTTGGTCGTGGCCAACATCAATGTTTGTTAGAAGTGTCACAGTGAGTTAACAGACTTGTTGGTCTTTCCATTAGTTTTGGTATTTCACTTGTGACAGCACACAGGGGAAGCTAAAAACAATCATTTCCCTCTTGCATCTGATAAATGCTGTTATGCATGTTAAAGAAATGAAACACAAAACATGCAGTGTGCAGGATGGTAGGAGGAGATAGAGCCTCACACACACACACTGCCCCCCCCCCCCAAACTGTGGTCATGAGCCTGCTCCTCCGTCAGCAGACCCCCTCCCTCAGGATACACTCCTCCCCCAGCTCCATCAGGAAGTGAACTTTCTGTAAAAGTCGTCCTGTATTCCCAACATGATAAGCTTTTCATCACCAGACTCACAGGATAACTCAGATGTAACCTAATGTTCTTCCATTTTAAGAAATGATAGTAAACCAAGTGAAATCCAGCTGGGTGTGCACATGTATGTACAAACAGTTGGGACTTTAATTACAAAAATATTTTGCAGCTACTCTATCAACCAGATAAAGCAGGGGGGGTTCAAACTTTTTCAGAAAAGGGCTGGATTTGATCATGTGAATATGCCCGGGGCCAATAGTCCCTTCTGACATTTTTTAAACATAAAAGTAACACATACACTGTTATATCACAATTTCATTGTCACAATTATCTTTATTTTTCAAATGGCAATGTAACTAAATATAAGCCACTCAGGCAGGCTGGAACAACTCTAAAAACACAATTCTGCCTTTCATTCATATCTGGAGAGTCAGATAACATTGAACAAACTATATGGAATACCTTAAACTTTGTAGAGGGTCTATTTCTTTATAAATTGAGGTGCCAGGTCTGACAACGCACAATATAAAATATTCAACAAAACTCTACATCACCGAAATGCAATTCAAAATAAATCACACATCAATGTGAATTATCGTCAGATATATTTCATGGGGGAAGGTAACACATATAAGATCAGTGTGTGTGGGGAAAGGAGTCAATATATACAGTTCAATCTGCTTTAGCAAAGAGTCCAGTTGAAAATATATTCTCATCATTTATGAATATATTTTTCAATAACACATCCGCATTTATTTACTTCTCAACTTGTGTTTTTGTGTGCACTTTTGTTTATCAAACAGGCATTGTTTAATAATTTTAAGATTGGCTTTTATCAATTTTTGCAAATGAATTCTTCATATATGATACAAGAGAGGTACTATTTGGATTGATGGTATTCTTTTCACATGTTTCTTTCCATTCTTCCTTCTGCCAATTGGGTTTTTCTGAGTGTACGCCACATTTATAAATGAGCCCCCAGAAGAGGAGTGATTATTTCTTCCTGACACAAAAACAATTAAATGTTTTTTGTTAGTTTTGTGGCTACATTCTCCTAATATTAGTTTTTTGCTCTAGGATTGCCAATACCTATTCAGTTGTGTTTCATGACTGAACAACAAATCTACCAAGTCAAATGTCAAAGTATGTTTAAATATTATAGAAGTTTGTAAATTAATAATTCAATGTAGCTCTGTAGATGTTCTACCAACAAACTCTTACTGATATGTGCTGGGTCCAGGCTCAAGGGCGTTTGGCACTCTCAACTCTTTCCAGCACATGCCGGGGCCCTTCCTGCCTGTAGCTTTGCCGATATCTGTGTTGATAGGTAATAGATTAAGAGCGGTGAATCAGCTTAGAAACAGGAAGTGCTCAAACGTTTGTGTGAGGTTATCAAATTTAGCAGTGATTCCATGTCAGCCACAGCTTGTCACAAAAAATCTTACTGATAGTGTATTTAACAAACTTAAACTAGCTTTATTAAATGTCAGGTCTTTGGCAGGAAAAACATTTTTAATCAATGATTTTATCACTGAGCACAATCTCGATTTTATGTTTTTAACGGAAACTTGGATTGAACAAAATAACAGTGCAGCTGTTCTTATCGAATCAACCCCTCCCAACTTTAGTTTTATGAGTCAGGAAAGAATGCATAAGAAGGGGGGTGGAGTTGCTATTTTGTTCAATGATTCCATTCAATGCAGGAAGACATCTTATGGGGACTTTGCTTCTTTTGAATATGTGGCCCTTCAGCTGAAATGCTCCTCTCGAGCTCTGTTCCTAAATATCTATAGACCACCCAAATACTGTGCAAGCTTTTTTGATGACTTTACTGAACTGCTGTCTATAGTGTGTATTGACTTTGACCGTCTAGTCATTGTTGGTGATTTTAACATCCATGTTGACAACCCCCAGGACAGAGGGGCTAAATAACTGTTTTGTGTTCTTGATAACTATGGACTGACTCAGCATGTGGCGGAGCCCACGCACAATAAGGGGCACACTCTGGACTTAATTATCTCAAAGGGTCTGAATATCTCAAAAGTTGTGGTGACTGATGTTGCACTATCTGATCATTCCTGTGTTTTCTTTGAGAGCTCTATTTCTGTTCACAAAAATGTTCAGAAAGAGGTAACCACAAAGCGATATTTAACTGAAAATACTAGGGAAATGTTTACTCATAATTTTTCATCCACACTTGCCCCTGCTAATATCTCAGTAAATGAGCTAGTAGATCATTTTAATTCAAAAATTAAAAATGTTATAGATACCATTGCTCCAACTAAGGTAAAGGAAGTGATTGGCAAGAAAATATCTCCATGGAGAAAGGCCATGACCGTGAGAACAGAAAAAAGAGAGTGTCGAAAAGCTGAACGTAGGTGGCGAAAAACAAATCTCCAGGTTCACTTTTAAATCTATAAAGAGAGACTTGGCCTTTATAATTTGGAATTGAAAAACGCACGACAGTCTTTCTTCTCTGACATCATTACCAAAAACAAAAACAACGCACGTGCCTTGTTTGCTACCGTCGACAGACTAACTAACCCCCCAGTGTCAGTAGCATCTGAATTTCTATCCACCAGGGCATGCAATGATTTTGCCTCCTTCTTCACTGACAAAATTCAGAAAATTAGACAAGCAGTCAGTGCCTCTGCATCAGGTACAGCAAATGTGTTGTCCCTGTGTCCACCTAATATCAATTCGATTTTTCAAAGATGTTTTTCATTGCATGGCCTCAGATCTACTTCATATAGTAAACACATCTCTTCACTCAGGTATTTTTCCACAGGCACTGAAAACTGCAGTCATTAAACCGCTCTTAAAAAAGAATAATCTAGATGCTTCAGTAATGAACAATTACAGGCCAATATCAAACCTGCCATTTCTAGGTAAAATCATTGAAAAAGTTGAGTAACTTCTTGCATTTAAATAACTGTTTGGATGTGTTCCAGTCAGGATTTCGTCCAAACCACAGCACTGAGACTGCTCTTGTAAAGGTCTTCAATGACATCCACTTAAACACAGACAGTGGCAGAACTTCAGTGTTAGTATTATTAGATCTCAGTGCTGCGTTTGATACTGTTGACCACAACATATTACTAGACCGACTAGAAAACTGGGTGGGACTTTCGGAAACAGTTCTAAATTGGTTTGAGTCCTACTTAAAGGACAGAAAAAACGTTGTTTCTATAGGTAAATACACATCTGAGTTGACAAATATGACATGTGGGGTACCTCAAGGCTCCATCTTGGGGCCTCTTCTCTTTAACATCTACATGCTACCACTGGCTCAGATAATGAAAAACAACAAAATAAGTTACCATAGCTATGCGGATGACACACAAATTTACGTAACAATTTCACCAGGAGACTATGCTCCAATTCAAACACTGAGTAAGTGCATTGAACAAATCAATGACTGGATGTGTCAGAACTTTCTCCAATTAAACAAAGATAAAACTGAGGTAATGGTTTTTGGAGCCAAGGCAGAACGTATAAAAGTTAGCGCTGAGCTTCAGTCTGCAATGTTCAAAACAACAGATAAACCAGAAATCTAGGTGTAGTCATGGACTCTGACCTGAGTTTCAACAGTCACATTAAAACAGTTACTAAATCAGCCTACTATCACCTAAAGAATATATCCAGGATTAAAAGACTAATGTCACAGCAGGATTTGGAAAAACTTGTCCATGCTTTTATCTTCAGTAGACTGGACTACTGTAATGGTGTCTTTACAGGTCTCACTAAAAAATATATTAGAAAGCTGCAGCTAATTCAGAACGCCGCTGCTCGAGTCCTCACTAACACTAAGAAAGTGGATCACATCACTCCTGTTCTGAAGTCCTTACACTGGCTTCCTGTGTGTCAAAGAATAGATTTCAAAATATTGTTGCTGGTTTATAAAGCTTTGAATGGTTTAGGCCCAAAATACATGTCTGACCTACTGCTAAATTATGAACCATCCAGAACTCTCAGGTCTTCAGGGACGGGTCAGCTTTCTGTCCCCAGAGTCAGAACTAAACATGGTAAAGCAGCATTCAGTTATTATGCTCCAAATATCTGGAACAAACTCCCAGAAACCTGCAGGTCCGCTGCAACTCTTACGGGCCGTCTCCACGGCAGCGTTAAAAAATCTTGAAACGCTTCTGCCCATTCACTTTGAATGGGGTGACGTCACTTTTTTTCGCTTTCGCCGAAATGCATTGTGGGCAGGCGAGCGGAGATTCTCAGGATTTTCAAGATCCAAAGTTGAACAATGTTCAACTTTTGAAGCTGAGGAGGAAGCGTCAGCCAATCAAATCCCGTGTACGCAAATCTGACAGTTCAAGCTCTAGCCAATCAAACGGCGTGTATGCTGGGAGAGACAGACCGCAGGTCATTTCCTCATATTCCAAAACATGGAGGAGAAATTAGCGGTAGCGAATCAATCACCCGGTGCTTTATGACCAGACCTACCGGGATATAAACCGGAGGAGCCAGGCATGGAGGGAGGTGGCAGAGACAGTGGTATGTTTTCGCCTGTTTTGGGGAGTTTATATCCAGTTTACTTCGGGCTTTTTGGCTTCATATGTCGCGGGCGGGAGATTCATGTGATTGGTTGATCGCAAAAAAATCCCCAAGCCTCAGATACGCCCACCTCCAAGATTTTTTTAACGCTGCCGTGGAGACGGCCCGTTACTACTTTTAAATCCAGGCTGAAGACTTTTCTTTTTGCCGCTGCTTTTAATTGAACTATTCACATCTTAAACTGCACTGTAACTTTTATCCATGTATTTTTTCTTTTAATGTTTATTTTATTATCTTGTCTTTTTAATGACTGATTTTAAATGCCATTTTCTTAATGTCTTCCATTTTTGTAAAGCACTTTGAATTGCCTTGTGTTGAAAGGTGCTATATAAATAAACTTGCCTTGCCTTGCCTTGCCTTACCATAGATGCCTGGAGCTGTAACAACATGGGACTCTTTCCTTGAAAAAACATCAACATTCCTGCTCATTAATAGAGAAACTAATGAATAAGGGTACAAGCAGGGTGAAGGTTAGATGAATGGAAGGCCTCGTGATGAGTAAGTAGGCATTGTCTTAGAGAAGGGGGAGGCGGCTGAGGAGGGGGGGGGGCAGACAGTTTTATGAGCCGCTAGTATAGTTTCCTCCTAATGACTCCCATTGTGCCATTTTACCAAAAGCAAGGATTAACGTTAAGCCCGAGTCACATCTTCTCACATGATCTTCTCTCTCGCCGAGCTTTATTCACACACATGGGTGAGCACACAGCATGGCAGCGGGGGGGAGGCAGGGGGGGGATGAAAGGTGGGTCGGCTGAGGGCTGGTCACGGGACAAACAGAGGAGAAGTGTACACGTATAGCAGAGCAATTCAACTTTTCTTAAAAACAGGCCATAGTTACTGTAAATGTTATGTGAGCACATTCACTCAAGTAATGTGCTTCATATGTATGTATCTAAACTCTGGGTACTTCTTCCTCCACTGGTGTCAGTTTGTCTTTCAATTCGTTTTTTGGATAATTGCATGATATGCCCCTTGACCTTTGAATTACTACTGTAACATGTCTTTAATTAGATAAGAGTACTGACTTCATTTGTTTTGACACACAAAACTAATTGCTATGTTCTCATTGCAACAAATGAAAGAGCCTCTGTATTTTGTGAAATAAATCCTAATAGGTCTTATCAGCTGTAACTAATATGTATATACACATGTTTGGCTAAAGCAATGAAGAAGTTTTCAGAAAGAAATGAAAGTTTTTCAATCAGTAAAAAGCTCCTCCTCGATTTGATTGTAAAACGTGTGGTGCATTATCAGGTCAATAGCACTCTGGATTATTAAACAGCCACAAGTGTGTGATGCTGAGGATAAATCATGGAGAATTCAGTTAGGTCAGAATAATAGATCGCTAGGACTTGTGCAGTATTCGTCGTTTGTGTATGTATAAAACGATATAATAGATCTGTGTTTGAACACATTAAAGATCTTTCTCCTGGCGAACATGGGAGCTGCTATATTTCAGGAATGTCTTTTCAAATGTACTCCATGAGAATGAGCTTAGCACTAGCTTTGTGTAATCCTCGCCGACATGCCCCAATTATGAAACGATACATGCGTGATGGAGTAATGATAACCAACCTGAAGCACATGTAACCGGTTAAGAAATCTGAGCCTTCACATTGGCGGAAGACTCAGAAAGTGCTGCATTGTTGTGATATTCTTTAATATCCCGAGGGGAACCTTTAAACCATGAGGGAGTTATTAATACTGACTGACCGGGTTCATCACGCCTTTCCAAGAAAGAGTTGAATATTAATTTTATCACTGAGAAAGTATTTCTCTCTCATCCTTTACTTAAATAAGTACAATATAGTCCTGCATTGAAAATATTGCATCGTGATACTGTATGTTTAATTATTAGATGTTTATGCAGTAATGTATCAAAAGTATTTCACCGTTGGAGCTAGCTTTTACTAGTCTCCTCCAATAGTTCCCAACCTGTGGCTCGGGGTCTGCTAAGAGGTCCGAAGTTTAATCTGAGGGGTTTTGAGATAAGGGTAGAAAATAGCTTATGTAAAATGGATATACTCAGGTACCGCCATGTGACTGGCTCTTTAAGCTCCAGTAGTGATGGCTTGGGTTTTTTGGGTTTGATTCACCAATATCTTATTATGTTTCCTATTAAAGGGGCCTATGATGCTCATTTTCGGGTACATATTAGTATTAGTTTCCTTGCTTTAATGTTCAGAAAAGTCTTTCTTTTTCTCATACTGCCTGTGCTGCAGCAACTCTTTTCACCCTCAGATGCTGTTCTACTTCGCCACATTCACAAATAACACATTCCTAAGTTTGTTGTTACATTTCTTTACGAGAAAGGTTTTGAGAATATGTCTTAAACAGACAAATTGTTTATGTTCTCATAGCAATAACTCCCATTGTCCTTGTAGATTAAATACATTGAAATTGCATGCCTGTACAATTAAAGATAAGGCAATAAACAATCGTTTGGACAAACATTTCAGCATTTACATGTGTGAAAGTGTTCTCTTGAGTGTTTGATCTGTGAGGAATGACATGTGTGCTTCACTATTTGATCTTTGCAGTGACACTGTTGTTGTTTTTCTACTGAATGCTTCAAACAAATACAGTAAAGTTTGCTGATAATGAATGGAGTTCCATCATTTGCTCTAGATTCTACCTCATCTGGTTATAGCTTTGGGTTTTCTCAACATCAAATCATTTTCCTTAATCACTACAGAATGTCCTGAGGTTATTGTAGAAATAATCAAGATGGTGCCAAAGGTATCATCAGCTCATTTAAACTAATGAAAGTTTTTGTTTTTTATGTTTCCAGCCTGACTTCTTCACCTTCAGCAAGAAGAAGCAGATGAACAAAAGGTGAGACGCCAGAGGGCCGATCGGGGTGGGGAATTCAAATGAATGTTGAACCTGGAGTTCACAGAAAGTTAAGCAAGGAGACACTACATGCTGGAAGGAGAGGAGAGAGTTTGACTGGTGAGCTAATGTGTGAAATGGGGTCCTCATCAGTCAAAGTAAGACCCCAATGTGATTCAAAGTGGAGTCAAAGTGTTAATTAATGCGAGTTATAGTAAACATGACACACAGTTGCACACCCACTTGTTTAGTTTATGAAGTCTGATAAATAACCCTAAAATTGCACCTTCTCTGCTTTCGTTTAAAGGTGAGAAAACATAATTTTAAACTGGATGGGTAGATTATAAAAAGTATTTAACAGACACAAAGGGTCTTTAATGCTGCATGCATGTCATGTTAAAGTTATTCTGATTCTAAAGATGGACCATGTGTGAAGAGAGACTCAGGTACAAGACAAAAATCCCTTCACTAAGGATACAAAGGAGGTCTGCACACTGATTGGCTCCAAATAAATTGTTAATTTTACTGTTTTGATGAACAAGATTTTCCTCTTTACCAAACCCTCATCCTCTCTCAGCAAAATTCCACTTCAGTAGCACTTTCCAGTTTCATTCCCATCTATGATATAAAGATGTTTTGTGTGTTGATGTTTCATTTAATACCGAGTTTAATTACTAGAACATGCAGATAAATATGTTTGTATGGCTGTTGAAAGTATTCTCTGATGTATGGAGTGATACAAAGAGATCCTTTATCCAATGTTCACATTTCATCTCTGGGAAAAAAGTAATAAGATAATGCCTCATTTGCATATTCAAACAGTTCAGAAAAGGTTTAATATAAGAAAAAGGCCTCAATGTTCAACTGAGGAGGTTTTTACGGGTGATATCTGTTAGTTGGAATTATTTTCATATTCACCTGAGGGGGTCCTCTGGGCCTGAACGTCACGATATGCTGTCTCCTGCTTCTATTTCTTAAACCTGGCAGCACAATAACCCTTTGGTGGGGGAGAGGGAGAGAGGGGCATTCTTGAGAAGTCAAATGACCCGCAACATGATCTCTATAACGACTCACACACACAGGAACCTCTGAGGCTTTTCCAGATTAGATCCTGGCATTTTCTACAGAGGGAGGGGACTTCATAATATCACACTTGTGGTTATTTGGTGCATTTATGTTAGATTTATTTCCCCTTTCCCCCCTGAGATCTCCAATAAAGGCCCTCCGGCCCAAAAATACCTGGAAAAATGAGTCAAAATTAGAGTTTTCAAGTGCAACAGTAAATAATATATTGTGGGGGCCACAATAAAAGGCTAATTCCTAACAGGTTAATTTGCATACAGTGCTCATAAAGGCGAGAAAACTCACTCCATACATGCATTAAAGTGGCCTGCTCATTCATCATCATTTGTGTTCAACCCGAAACTGTTTTGTAATGTGGGAACTGCAGCAGTGCATTGAGTTTTAGATGAATATACTGATCATGAGGAGCTCACTACCTTCTGCCTTTACCCTCAGGAGAAAATGTGATGTTGTGACATGGCATGTGATGTAGTCATGCGCTAATCCGGTATTTAAATGTGCGGGTCACTGGCTAGGCATGTGCAAGCAGGGGTCCAGCGCATGGGAGAGGAGTTTCACACACACTCAGAGAAAGTCATTCCTGCTGTGGTAGAGTGTTGCACATTCAGTTTGGATAAAGTTTCAGCTGAAGTCCTGATACACTATCAGACGGTAAAAAGAGTCCATCAGTCGTGCGTAAAGTTTAGCCACCGTGTTTGGATGATGTGGCAGAGCTGTTGTTTGGTGCTGGTGTGCGCGGTGGTGGTGAGCGCGCAGTTCCCCAGAGAGTGTGTGACACCTGAGGGTCTCCGGAGCGGGACGTGCTGCCCCTCGCCATCCGGACTCAACGATGACCCGTGTGGGTCCGGTACGGGCCGCGGAGAGTGCGTGGCCATCGCGGTGGACGCACGGCCGCATGGCCCTCAGTACCCGCACGACGGGCGGGATGACCGGGAGCGATGGCCCATCCGGTTCTTCAACCAGACGTGTCGGTGTAACGGGAACTTCAGCGGGTCTAACTGCGGCCGCTGCAGGCACGGCTGGACCGGAGCCAACTGCGACCAGCGGGTCTCTGTCGGTGAGTGCCCCTCCTCAGATCATTAAATTGCATATTGGCTTTAATGAATGGAGAAGCCATATAACATTTAAGTTGGTATCCATCTATTTATTAAGTTAAATATTAATAATTTTTGCTCATATTCCAGCTAAAATGCATCTAAAATAGTTAGAAAAAGGCATTTGATGAGAGAAAGAATTGATTGAAAGTCCCTATTTTGCCCTGGAGTCTTACTGTGACTGATGATGCCTCCATCAGTTTATATGGCACCTATTTGTATAATGTATTACATCTGGAAAAACCCAGATAATGGCATCATCTCTGCTTTGGTTGGAAGGGAGAATAACATTTGAAATTGGATGTGTGGAGTTTAAATAAATGTACCAATGCATTTTAAAAAGTTATTTAGAAAAAGGCATTTGATAACAAGAACAATTGATTCAATCTTCCTGTTATGCACATTTTCTGTACTTATTTTCTCAGTCATTAAAATCTGATCCCCTATTAACGCATGACTGAGTGAGTTAATCCACTTTTCCCCCTGCTGTAATCCCACAGTGAGGAGAAACGTGATGGGGCTCAGCACAGAGGAGAAGCGTGCCTTTGTGGATGCTCTGGATCAGGCCAAGCGCACCGTGCACCCCGACCTGGTGATCGCCACTCGGAGAACCCCGGAGATCTTCGGGCCGGACGGACTCACCCCGCAGTTTGAGAACATTACCATCTACAACTACTTTGTGTGGTCGCACTACTTCTCCGTCAGCAAGACCTTCCTGGGCGCGGGTCAGGCCAGCTTTGGGGGGGTGGACTTTTCTCACGAGGGGCCGGGCTTTGTCACGTGGCACCGGTTCCACCTGCTGCAGCTGGAGCGAGACATGCAGGTGAGATAACACACGGAACAGAATCACCATTTGAGAGGGCACTTTAAAGCAGTAATAATAAAGATATCCATTGAAATAATGTCTAAGTCATCATAAAATCTGAAAACCCTGTGGCCCACTGATGAACACCATGACGTTTTCTATATTATTGACTGGGTTCTGTGGCGACATTTCCAGAACAAATCCCAAACTGCATCACTGTTTGGATCTGTGGGTAGTGATCCCCCATCTGTTATTCCCCACAGCTTGTTTATAATCCCTAATGCGTTTCACCACAACTGCATTCAAGGAAACCAACACTGGAGATGCAATTTCTCGCTGTAATAGACAAGCGGCGTGCAAAATGTAATTTAAAGCGTTTGAATTCAATTTGGAGATGGTGTCTGGAAAATAACAACTGAGCTTTTGTGTGCAGTCAATTGCACACAAGTTAAGAGCTGGACCACTGTTTATACCCAGTCAGTGGTTCCTAATTACACACTTCTCTTTTAGGACCAACACTTAGAAATTGAGGCTGCTTTAGGGCTATTGTTGCCGTAGCAGTACCTGAAATAATGTGACGAAAAAGTTCACCAGTTCCTTGTCCTACTCCAATTAAATCACAAACAATATAACTTTACCTTTATGTGTTTATTTCTCGTGTTTGTGCACTAGACAAACAAAACAATTGTAAAAAAGCAAGGATAAGACAATTAAACTTCCTAAAATAAAAGTATTTTATTCTCAATGTTTCTTGACCTGTAAACATTGAATCATTGTTTTTGATTAAATACCTCAGGATTGTTTCCACGGAGGCTTTCAAATAGGCATTTTTCTGATTTATTGAGGCATGAAATGTCTTTAAAGTAAATCATAGTGTGTGAAAATGATAATAAATGTATTCTGTGCAGACCAAATGAGACTTAAAAGATTATTTGGCATTATCTGAGGCGATGGGAACACTTTATCAGCAGCAGAAAAAAGATAAATCCTCAAACTTGAATTTATTTCCAACAGGACATGCTGCAGGAACCGTCCTTCGCCCTGCCCTACTGGAACTTTGCCATCGGGGGGAGCACATGTGACATCTGCACAGACGACCTGATGGGGGCGAGGAGCAGCTTCGACATGAACTCCCTGAGCACCAACTCCATCTTCTCCCAGTGGAGGGTGATCTGTGAGAGCGTGGAGGACTACGACACGCTGGGAACCATCTGCAACAGTAAGACTATTGTTCACAGAGCAGATATTACAGTGATCCTCTGTATTCTTTATGCACAGACTGTAGTGAGTCTCATATACCTCCTGCCCCCCCCCCCCCCCCCCCCCCCCCCAGGCACTGAGAGCACCCCCATCAGGAGGAACCCTGCAGGGAACGTGAACCGGCCGATGGTGCAGCGCCTCCCCGAGCCCCAGGATGTGGCCGACTGTCTGCAGGTCAACGCCTTCGACACGCCGCCGTATTACTCCACCTCCTCCGAGAGCTTCAGGAACACCATCGAAGGTGAGAGACTGCATATATATAATGACACCTTTAATCATGTTTACAACATATTAAGACATTGCAAAGGAAATACATTATACAATGTGAGTACATTTAAAAAGTCATCAAAAAGCAAAGAGAATTTAAAAAAAAGACAGGTTTAAAAAACGAGAATTTTACAGTGCTGTTTGAGATGCAATTATTTACTATAACAGTTACAGGCACACCTACATGCATACAAATATACTTGCATTTTATATATTATAATAATAATTGTTGAGGAGGATAACTATAATTACTTTTATCTCAAATATTTTGAAACATCTACAATATGTTAATAGTTTATATTATCATTTCTCATCAGCAATGAATTAAAGAAATATAATGTAAAATATGTATAGAAACATAATAAGTTGAAGTTAGAATGTTCAATGAAAAGATCAAATGAAATCAAATAGGAAAATATTGATATAACCATAAGAATTTAAAAAAAGAATAAACTGTTTAGGAATGTTATCAGAATAATTGAGTTGTCTTCTCTTATCAGCTATGATGTAATATGTATGAACTGATATAACTTGTAATTAATTTAGCATTTGTTAATGATTTGTGTTATACATTGTTTCCTCTCTCACTGTTTCCCCCTGTGTCTCGTTCTGCAGGCTACAGTGCCCCCAAGGGGAACTACGACCCCGCGGTGAGGAGCCTGCACAACCTGGCCCACCTGTTCCTGAACGGGACGGGCGGGCAGACCCACCTCTCCCCCAACGACCCCATCTTCGTGCTGCTGCACACCTTCACCGACGCCATCTTTGACGAGTGGCTGAGGAGACACAGTCCAGGTTTCTACCATTATTCATTACACCTGCATACTTCCTGCTTTTCATGAGGAGCTTTTCGTCTAACTGGAAGTGTTTCCTGACAGATTCCACACTGTATCCTGAGGAGAATGCCCCCATCGGTCACAACGGGGGCTACAACATGGTGCCTTTCTGGCCCCCGGTTACAAACGCAGAGATGTTTCTGACCGCCCCTGAAAACCTGGGATACTCATATGAAGCCGAGTGGCCAGGTGAGGAGGATTTCTGTGGCTCTGCTTTCTTTAAATAATCCACAGAACGATAGTAATAATCTTCCTCTTTACATTTCCAGCTCAAGCTTTCACAATGACCGAAATCATCACAATGGGGATAGTATCCGCCCTCGTGCTGGTTGCGGTTGTTTTTGCCGCCACGACGTGTGCCGTGCGAGCAAAGTCATACAAGATGGAGGGCCGCCAGCCTCTGCTCTCAGACCAGTACCAGCGCTACGACGACGAGAAGAGCCAATCAGTAGTTTAGATCATAGTCTCTCTTTTCTGTACAGAGACACAGCTGAGCAGACGGCTCAATCTGCAGATTCCTCAAAGTGACAGGAAGTAATCTCTTGGAAACATTCATATCTCAAAAACAAAGCTGGTGTAGTTAATTCTTATTTACACATATGCCATTTTTTTATTTTATGAAAAGGTCAATGTATATATTGACCGTTATGCGAAATATGGTTTTGCAGAGTTTGCAATGAATCTTTCAAATGTTTCAGATTTGGGAAAAGCTGAAAATGACATGACACAGAGCCATTATGCCCACAAGGGGGCGCAATAGTTCAACCTTACTCTGTATTTAGGAGAGAAAGATAGGAGGGTTTTTTTATTATTATGTTTTTAAGTAAATTGATCCCACAATTGAATTAATTTATGAACTTTCAGAGAAAGCAGAGGTGGTGATTCAGAGGAAGTGCAGAGTCACCAGATACAGCTTTTTATCTCTCATTTGAAAACAAAATAATCCATATGATATGGTCCTTAATGCTTTTCTGTTTTTACATACTGTTGCTGGATCTGAGTGCATGCCAAATTATTTAAATGATTAAACTGTATGTACACACAGAGGTTTGTCTGACTTTCCACTGACACTTGGTGACATGAATAAACACACAAAATACATATTAAATTACACAACAAATCACAACATATTTAATATAATCTATGTAGCAAACATGTTTTGGGGGAGTTATCTTTTCAGTCATGATTCAGCTTTTGTTTGGTCACCTGTATTCATCTTTGTTTTTAACCGTTGCTGCTATTACCTTTCTTATATATATTTCAAATGTTTTTATGATTTCCAAAGTTAGCAATATTGGGTATTGTCATGCTTCTTTAGCATATAAACAAATATAATGCCAGAAGACACAGGAAGCCCACTCTAAATAAAATATTGAAGTATTTTATTCATTTCTAAATGAATGCTACTCATAGATATAATACTTAAACTGATAGGTGCACCTGCAAAATGTTTGATCTTGTATGAGTGAGAATATTTGCAGGGATCCATATAAGTTTAACACATCTTAATTTATTAAAATATGATCAACGTGCACAGAAATATTATGTAATGAATCATCACATCCTTCATCTATATGTTGAGATCAACAAAACACTGCAACCCATCGGATCATACAATACTAGATGGTAAATTGCAAACGATGACCAATACCGAAATTATTAATTAAAAAAACGTATACATATTTTTTTTTTAAACATAATTCACAGGAATACCTCTGTGAATAACATAAACAATAATGATATACACTTAATGAACTCATTAAACAAAGAGTAGTACATCTGCAAAATAAAACTATAACTTATGCAACTGCACGTGCGAATTGTTTGATGTTGCATGTGTCACTGTTGCAGACACATGTTGAGGGCAAAGTGGAGGATATATTCATTACATGCAGCCCGCTGTCCTCCACCTGTGGGTGTCCGGTTACAGGGGGAGGGTTTACGCACAGCACGTGTTGGAAAGCGGCCTCTCTATTGGTCTGCTGTGCAGGCAGGTCTGAGTGAGGCTCAGTGAGGAGTCAGAGCTTCTGTCTGTCTGTGGGATAAAGTTAGAGGAGCAACTCTGAATCAACTCCTCTCTGGATAGCTCTCTCGCGCGTCTCTGCCGCTCGTCATCACAGTGCCATCTCTCAGTATTCACCATGGAGGAAGGTAACCCCGGGCTGCCCGATCTGAGAGATATAGAGACTAAGCTGGGGCTGAAGGTCCCGGATGGTCTGATCCGCTCTCTGTATGCAGGGAAGCCGCAGGAGAGGAGCTCTCTGTGCGCACTGTCCGCTAACAGTGCGGACCTGCAGAGGCTGCAGAGCAAGATGCTGTTCCTCAGACAGGAAATGGTGAGCTTCTATTTCTATATCATGATTAATAAACATCTGTTAATGAACTGTCCCTGTAGCTAGATAGATAGTGTTAATTACACTAAATTCTACACGCAATGACTTATGGCAAGGTTTAGACATAGATTCAGTGATACTTGTTTTCATAGTCGATTAATCGAGTAGTTATCCCTATTTAAAAATGTAGGCCTGCGAAATACCGATTATTCGATTTTCAAAATAGTTGGCAACTAAATAATAAATAAAAAGTTTACTGGTTCTTTTTAGGAGCTAGTTAAATCCTTCTTAACTGTAAATATTTCTGAGTCGTTTATTCTTCTACTAACTTTTGAATGAAGGACATAAAACATTAAAAGTGACTGAATATATATAAAGCTAATATGTATAATTATTGCTATTCTGCCTAATTCAATGACAGTCCAAATAAGATGCTCTATACTTTCAGAGGAAACGCCTTTGCTGGATGAAACTAGGTCTACATATAACCAAATAAAAAATATAAAGTTGACTGACTTTTAATTACAAGCTAGTTCCGTGATCCTTAACTGTACAGTTATCTGAGCTCAACATTGAAGTAGATGAGGCAAACAACTTATTAAAGTATCACTGTTAATAGGCCAGCTATTAGCTATGTTTTATAGTTTAATGTCCAGTTAAAATACACTGTCTGCTCTGAGGACATGCCTCTACATATCAACATGTGGTTGTTAAATGCAAAGCAGCACTGTCAGGGTCATTGTCTTTTGTCAAAGCAGTCAGTGTGTGAGAGCAGTTCACACCTGAAGCACCCATATATACCCTACCCCCCCCCCTTTATTATTCAAACTGCCCCATGTAACCTAAATTGTCCCGGTGTAATTACCTCAGAGTTTTATCTGCCAGCAAGAAGATCATCTAATGTCACGGCAGTTCAGCAGACCCCCCCCCCCCATCTAAAGTCAGTTCAGGAGAGGTATTAGGATCCTGAGCAGATGGCCTGCTGACCGAGGAGAGCTGCATCATGAGCAGAGTGACCAATCCGAGTGTGTGTTGATAGGCTTACACACAGACCTGTATCTGGAACAATTAGTTTACACCATCTCACCTTTACCGTAGTTTAATAACAGCATCACTTAATTATGCTGATATGAGAAGGAAAAGTGTTCTGCTTTTACAAATTGATATAATGTTTGGCTGTAAACAACATCATTGTGTTTCTCTAAATGTTTACACTGACGCTGAAATAATCTGCAGCCTCTCAAAGGAGCAAATTAACTTTGAAATGTTCCCGAAAATGTTTTACTTTACTCAGACAAATGAAACATGTTGTGGTGTTGCCATCGAACACAGGCAACATGTTGCAGCACTAATGTTGTTTTCTGAACTCATTTTGTGATACGACCCCACTGGTGTCATCTTATTAGCATGAGATAGCTGCTCCGGGTTGAATTAGAAATATGACTCCATCTGCTCTGCCTCTGTGTGTGCAGAGCGGGCGTTATACTCAGACAACAAACACACCGGCAGCAACATGAGCTGAATAAGAGGTGAATCCTCTCCAAAGAAAGCACGAGACAGTTTGAATGTAGCAGCTGTTGCAGCTGTTTCCAGCCTGACTGAGTGTGGTTCACCAGTAGACACAGACAGGGGGAATCCCTTCGATTAACCCCATAGCCCACTTCCACCAACCCAGTCAATGGCATGCGTGTCATGGCAGAAGTTAAATCAATGGCCATACTGTGTAAAGTAGGCTGCACATTATTCAAAATCCTCCGCATGCTGTTTAATGAGTAGTCACTTATCCGGTGCCACATAGTCACGTCTCTTTGTTCATAACAAAGCCTGACAGTCTAAACTAAAAGCACATAGTGTTCTCGCCATGAGACGACACAAGAATGCAAACAACTGTTGAGGGAAATATCCCAGCACAAGGTTAATTAATCAGAATCAGAATCCGGTTTATTGCCAAACACGTACAAGGAGTTTGCTCAGGAGTATAATGGTGCATACAATAGTACAGTAAAATGATTCAAGTTTACAAAGGAATATGACAAATTACTTTGACATATATGAGCTTATTGGAAGTGCACAGTGTGAGTCCGCTGGCATTATGGTGACGCCAAAACTCAAATCATATCTTTGCCTTTACAAACACTTATCCCTCAGTTTTAAAGATGCCAGTTGGTGCATCTTTGCACAGAGCCAGGCTAGCAGTTTCCCTTGTCTTTATGCTAAGCTAACTGGCACAGATGTGAGAGCAGTATCAGATTCAAAGTAACTTCTAAAAATGTCTTTGTGTGCCCTGCTTGCATTCTTGTCATGTTTAGCAATACTTATTTTAGGCGATTTGGTACTTGTTGGTTATCTGTCACCACTTTTTAATAGCGGGTAGCTGGCTCCTCCACATTAACATTTTAATTTCTCAAAATAACAAACCTTAATCCTAGGAGTTAGGGTTATTTAGAGAGTCTGAAAAAACAAAAAAAGTGCATTATTATTTTATACTGTATCCTCTTTCCAAACTATAACGCGACCGTGATCTTTTTCTCACAGGCACACCTGCGAGCCATCGACGTGAAGCTGATGCAGCAGCTCATGTCCATCAACGAGGGCATCGAGTCGGTACGGTGGCTGATAGAGGACAAAGGGGGCGCTGCCAGTCAGGAGGGCAGCCTGACGGGCAGCCTGTACAGCCTGACAGACAGCCAGGAGGGGGGCTCGCTGCAGGGCAGCCTCAGCAGCCTGAACGATGGGGGCAGCGACGGGCTGGACGCTCTGTCTGTGGGCAGTTACCTGGACACTCTGGAGGACCTGCCCGACGAACCCTCGCCCACAGATCTCGACAGTTTTATGGAAAAAACGGTTATCGATGGTGACACTTTCAGCAAGTCGCCTCTGAAACTCAGGGTTGAATCAGATGAATACTACTGCTTTGGATAATGATCAGCTAAACACAGAGACTCCTGAGATATCCTGTGTGGAGAAAGATTTTAAAAAGTCTTATTTTTTCCCAACATGCTTTACATTTTCTGTTACCAAATGTCTCCTTACAAACACACCTCACCAAACCTTAACGTTGCACCAAATTGTGAAAACTGTCTCACAATTCTTTATGTCTTAATATTTTATTGTGCAGGTCAATTCAATTATAAAGGTGCTGATTTTATTTATTGTGGAGTTATCTAATACCTCAGCAGTTTATTTTCAAACTTAGTGTACTAAAATTCCTGAAGATGGGGTGATTAAAAGTAGTCTTCCTTATCTGTGGACAATGTATTGTTGCGTTAGGTCAAGCACAATCTTAGTGAAGGAGTAGATTAGGATTTAGCAGCCATTTGGAAAATTGGACATTTCATGCTGAGTTGGTAAACCGTTTAAAGCTGAAGTGTTAAAGCAGCAAAGTGCAATTAGCTTCCATGCCAAATTCAGAGCACCGCCTACTATAAAGCTTTTAATGATTTCTTACTGAACTGTTTCGACTGATGGGAGTTCCTTACTCACGAGATTAGCAGCACATCCAAAGAACAGATGCTTGACTGAAAACAGAGCGATGTGATGGTCTCACAGATAATTCAGGCCTGAGGCAGAGATGTATTAATGGTGGACAGATGGGAAACACGTGTTTGCTTTGTGGGCACACTTTAATTCTCTGTCACAAAAAATAGCGTTACATGTTTCAGCTTTACATTTTGAATTTTTATACTTTTATGCTTCTGAAATGTTTTTATTGATTGCTGTTGATGTTGTTGTGGAAATGAAATAATACATTTAGATTCTCCTTCTGCTCACATTGTGTTATTCTTTAATGGGAAAAAAACAACTATGCATTATCTTCACTTCACTGCCTCTTTTAATGAAGTGGAAAGGGAACATGGTGCCTTCCTTTTTTGGTCAAATTGAGTCAAAAATAATAGTGATGTCAGACTAGGTCCCCTGTGTAATGTGGCATGGAAAATTACCCTCATTATTGCCGCTTGATAAAAAAAACTAAACCAGGAAAATGCTTCTAAATATGGAAAGTTGTTGCCCTCTAAAATTCCCGAGCTATTAACAAAGGGGAGTTCCTCAGGCTCATTTTAAGGATGGCATACCAACGATTATCATAGATGGGAATCAAGTTTCTTGAGGAGTGCAATGCTCGAGCTAAAGGCGTCCATAGAGCTGAAATGCCAGCCATGCAGAATATATGACGCTCCATTGTGTTGTTTTAATTTTTGATGCATCTCACTAGCTTCTTATCTTTCATGATAATTGAAGTTCCAGACAGAGTATAGAGGAAAAGTCATTACAGGAAAGATGAGAAGCTGAATGCTGTGGAAACGCTGCCGTGTTGGATTAGTCGTCAATTATTCACTTTGTCCACAGAGCGCTCTCATGGATAAAGTATATTTGTGGATGTGTTTCGAATGCAATGCACAAAGCTGGACTCTTTAAGTGTTGCATTAGTTCCAGACAGATATAATCACTTTATCCTGGCACTTTAAATGTTCGTGTTACTTTGTCACCCTGAAAACAAAGCAGCTTTATTTGGGTTTTATGGTGCATTTCCTTATCTCTGCTTCCCAGAGGCTTTGGGAGCTTAAAGCTGTCAGGATGAGGCCACTAAACCAGAGAGCCTTCCTCAGCGTGACCTCTGTCAGCAAATTCTGTTAAAGTTCTCGTGTCTTGGCAAACGTACCCTCTGCACGGCTGACTGATAGCTGACATCCCGAGGGGAGAGCCTGGAGCTTGTGGTCGTGGATTAATTGGATGCACAGAGCAGGTTCTGCAGGTTTATGTTGTAATACTTCTCTGAGTCAAGATTCCTCCAAGCTACACGCTACAGTACACATAAACAGACGTCGCATTTTCCTTTCTCTGCCCTTATAAGTGTACAGTTCCTACTTGAAAGGCAGAAGCAGTTGACACAGTCTGTGGGGACGTCTTTCACTAAATCACCCCTTTTATTCTCTTTTCAAGCAAATACTAAGAACATAGTAAGTGGAAGATTGTAAACAAGTAACTAAGGTAGAACGTTTAGATGCTTGTATGTGTGCATTTCCACTTTATGTCATGTGGACATACTGTGGAACACATACGGATTTTCACTGTAGGACATTTACTTGCAACAGTATTTCTTCACTGTTGTACTGGTTCATTTACTGAATAATTATCCACCTCTGTACTTGTCTTTTTTTGGAAAGTGAGATAAGTCAGTCCTAATAGTGACTGTGATCAGAGGGTGAATGACACGGAGGCTTTGTGGAAAGCAAACCAAATAAAATCAGCTGCAGCCTGCCAAGTTCAGATGTGCAAAATTCATACCCTTCTTTAGTCCTCCATTACTTCACTTGTGGCCAAATAACGCTATCAAATGACGAGACAGGATATTGGAATGGACCCAAGTAAATAACGTCATGTTAATTAGGTTTTCTCTCTTTAGACTTCAGGTTTGTTTCTCATTACGATCTATTTTAAATCAACTTGAGGTCTCTTTAAACAGAACGAATGTTGGAGATGCTAATGCTAGTGATGGATGTCGCACATTACACCATGTCAGCCTTATTACATTCCCAGACACCAGGAGCTGCATGGTGGGAGATTTATGAATCTGTGGAAAACTTAATAAGGCCTGTCCCTTACCATGAATATCTTGTTTCGTCTAGGAAAAATACTTAATAAATGTCAAGCTCCCCACAAACCGAATGCTTCACATGAGATTTTCCACACCGCTGATGTGATGATAGCGTTCAATACCTCTTTCTAATTAGATGATTCCATAGGTAAAAGTTAAATATGTCTATGTGTTAGGGAAACTCGCTTTCTGGGTAAATACACGTTTAAAGTGTCTCTGAGCTGGCCTTCTTCCAGGCTGTGATTCACCACTTGTTAAACTCAAGTGCTGCTGGGAACCAGTGTGACCAAATGCAGCGGAGGAATGCAAATATTAAACATTAACAATGGCCGCCATAAATGAGCTCAGCTGAGATGGAGCTTCTGTAAACACAACATGTGGGAACCCCAAATATACAGCGAGTAAGGATGCATTCCAGTCATAGTCATAGGATTCATTTTTAATCTGATTATTTATCAGATGCAGTTAAGGCTACAAAGATTGTGGGACATCTTTTCTTTCAAATCTCACAGGATGTAACTTATGACCTCTGACTCTCTCCAGCTTGTGTGTTACTGGCTCAGGGATAACTTTTAACTGGTGGGAAATTCTCTGAATTAGTTGATACCTCACACTATTTAGGATCACCATGCCATATTTGTTTCAGGAAGCTGCACAGCTGTTTACAGCTTCAAACTTAATATGAGAGATTTAATAGGATATTAGTTAAGTAAGAAACCAATTTCCAAACATTTAAACTTATTTTCTCAGGTAATAATAAGAAATTAGGACAAGCAAAGAGGTAATTGATTTACAAATGTCTCAAGCAACCTATCTGATATTTAAAAAAAGGACAGAACCGGAAAGTCTTCCTGGCATTAAAAATGATTTTTTGTTCATGTGGTTCTGCTCGGATGCAGAACCCTCAGCGGCAGCTTGTGAAATAATTTTCTATTGAAAGCAGAAACTGGTGCAACCAGTCTGTGACTGCTGCTAAAGTCAACATTTATCATAGGGTTGGCCAATTACTCATCATTAGTCAATAAACTAGCTTTAAGTAAGTAAAACTTTATTTATATAGCACCCTTCTCAACACGGATGTACAAAGTGCTTTACAGTACAGTACGCAGGACACAATTCAAAGTACAACTATAAAATGCAGAATAAAAGGCATAAAACAGCAGCTTTACCCTGTTAATCATCACACCTTATCACCTGAACAGTGCAGGTTGTTCATAAATGTATTTTGTGCCTCTACTCTGACATGTTTCCATGCTTTAATGTTAAAAAAAAGTCTTTATTATTCACATACATCCTGTGCCCAGTCTGCTCTGATTGGTTAGCTGCCCGCCTCTGTTGTGATTGGTCAACCCCTAAGGGAAGTCCTGCCCCTTAGCCTATCACGTACAATGTGTTGGAGCACTTGCTAATAGAAGTGCAAGTGTTACATAGTGATGTCACTATTTTCCCGATGTAAACAAAGGAGTCCAGTGAAGGTTTTCAGGCAGTGAGGATCTTTAAGCAAAAGCTAATCATTCTAAAAAATATATTTTGGATAAGAAAATCTAACTGAGATAAATTGAATATGTGTTTTCTGATATATAATATGAAAAGTAAGCTGTAATGATTTTTAATGAACAAACGCCTCTCAAGATACTTGACTTATTTGTACAGATGAGCGTGCTTTAAGTCCTTTAGTTTTGTGAGTTTGTGTGTGTGTGTTTGTGTGGAGCCAGCAGAGATTAAACAGCAGCTCCATCAGTCGGGAACCCTCCACAGATAGAGAGGAGAGAACAAAACACGCCTCTATCCCATTTGATCCCTTCTCTCACTCCCTTTTTCTCTCTCTATCCGGGCCAGGAAGTCTTTCTGTGACTACATTAGGAATCAAAGGGACTCCTACAGAAGGCCCTGACCCCCCCGCAGCTCTGTGAGTCATGACAGAGAAACACTTTTTATCAGGGGGGCTTTGAAGCTGACTGTGTGTGTGAAGTTTTCTGCTATAATGTAACTTTAATGTTGAATGTTATTAACCTTCAAAGTCCTCTGAGAAAGGGCATTTTCAGTTATTATCATTTGAAGTCATACTGTTTTTTATTTGACAAAGTCTGGGCGTTTATGTCTCATCTTAGTGAACGAAACCCCAAACTATTTTAGTTTAAGTCGATGCAAATTGTATAATACTGCAGATAATATGTTACTATGTCGATATGGTCACAGTAAGTGTCCTGCTGTAGTCCTCATATATAGAAAATAATAATAATATATTACACTAAAGGGATATTTTTGTAAACATCTTTGCTAAACTTAATTTGAGTAATTTTGCACATTGATCTCGTCACAGTTAGTATTTAACGGTGTCATGTCTCGTCTCAGTCATTGAGCAAAAGCTAGCTGATCAACAGATTTCCCATTTTAAACAAAATGAACCATGCTTTTGGTTAACTGTATTTTTCATTAGTTATCAAACAAGACATTCATGCATTGAAAATGGACACAAACATCCTGTTCAGATAGACTCACATTGATTATTTCCTTGCTAGTTTAACTCGAGTGGATGAGAAACGCTCTCAGTAACATGGAGCCAAAAGGTCAGCGGTCTTTAAAGAGACCCCTGGCAACAAGGGAGCGACTCAGGGCGGCAGACATGATGCCTCCCTGTGGATCTTTGTAGTTCCCTGAACGCTCATTCAGGTCAGAGGAGGTCAGTCTGGGGTTAACAAGAACCCATTTACCATCGATTGACGAAGGTCAAGTAAGGCTGATCTGATGACTCTGAGGAGGTTTGGATTCTCTACGAGTGCTAAATATGAGCTTGTGGTTTGTTCTTCTGCTTCGGATATGAAGCCCTTTGTGTTTATTCACATTTTGATCACCACCTAATGATTAGTGTAGTAAAAAAGCTAACTATATAAACCTATAAAGAAACTATAGCAAAGTCTAGACACTTTTACATTTCACCAGTGGGGTATTTACTGACTTAATTCTTGTCATAGAACAAAACGTTAAAATATCTTCCGCTTGTTATAACCACAAACTTAAATTCTGGCAAACAACCAAAAACACATAGCAAAAGACCATGGACTTAGAGCCGGCTGTGGTAAAAGGCTAACTCATTTTGGGATTTTAGGACTCATTCCTGCACCACTTTCTTAAAGAGACAAAACAGATTTAAAGTGAAATACTCTCAGTAGAAAACTCTGTTTCTTGTGTTGTCTTCCATATGTTCAAGAGCTCATACATAATTGTTGAGAGGTATATTTCATGATTGCCTCCAGCTCTTCAATCTGTTATTTTCTGCCCGTTGGAGTTGTGGACCTTTCTCTGAATTTGCTCGTCTATCTTCCTCACTGTACACAACAGTATCGCTGCTTCCTCCTCACTATTGGATTCCAGTTTCCCAATCGTTCTGTCTTCACTCCCTCATAACATGTCATCCTTCCTGGGAAAGAGATGTGATCCTCTTGGGAAATAACCCCCCCCCCCCCAAACTATCCTCCTCTCATGTCAGGAAATTAGTTTTCTAATCTCCTCCTTTAGCTTGGATGTTAATCAGAAACTACCATTTTGTACCAATAATTCCAAACTGCAACAGTTTTGAAATTGGAAACCTATGTTCCTTTTATCATCTAGTGTTGGATTAATGTTCAGTGTGTTTCTGCTCATTTTCAGTCTTTTCAAGGTTTCTGTCTGATCAACATGATATGCATTTCAGCAGCTATATTTTGACAAACAGACAGAGCAGCTCTCATTTCATTTCATTTCAAACCTTTATTTAAGCAGGTGAATCCCATTGAGATCATCGATCTCTTTTTCAAGGGAGACCTGCTGCAAGTAGGTTCCACACGAAGACATAACAACAGAAAACAACAGAAAAACAAAAAGGACATCATACAGCATAGTTACAGGGATTACAATTTACATACCTAACGACATTTACAGGTACCAACAGTATCCGATTGCACAGCATCTATCCAAGCTTTAAAAACATGTAGTGGAACCAAATTGCTCAGTTTCCATTCTTTTTGCAGACTGTTCCAAGTTAGAGGAGCTGCACACCTAAAAGCTTTTGTCCCTAAGACAGTCCTAGCATTTGGCACATTTAACAAAACCACATCATGAGATCTCAGGCAATAGCTTTCAATGCACCGTGTGATCAGAGAGCAGATGGAAGATGGTAGCTCTTTTCATTACCTTCAGCACTGATGTACTATAACGTTGCACTAATTGTTATTGATCCAATTAAAATCCTCTTTTTTGCCTAGTAGTGATGATTGGATGAAATAAAGTTCCCAGGACCATCCACATTCAAATCATCTGCATCTCATAGCGGATGTAAGAGGACCTGGAGGTATCACTCTGCTTGGGTTTAGGAGTCATCTAATATCTGAAGGGATTAGGATGCAACACTGGCATGCTTTCCTTGGCACAGTCTCTGAGTCCTCCATATTTAATGCCAGAGCTCCAGTAACATCAGTTATACCTGAGAAAGATTTGGATGGTCTCCAAGTCTTTGAATTACTGTCAGTTATGCGTCCAACAGATTTAGAGTCAGCGCGTTTCCTTTTGTTGATTTAAACCCTTTCATTTACAATCCCTTTTATAAATCTACATTGTTCATCACTTTAATATATTTGAAAAAAATGTAAGGAATTGATTTCTAAATGTTCTTTAAAAGCTTCTATTTATGTTGAAGGCTGTTTGAAATTCAAGTTCAAAGTCAACAGGGCTTTTTGCTGTTTTGAGTTTCCACAATTTAAAGTACTCCTGTTGTTCTGCTATATGGAAAAAAGTACTGAAGTACTTTTGTTACCTGGTGATTAAATGAATAGAACATTTGTTATGAATCAGTTTCCACAGTTAGCCTTACTCCAGTTGTTATGCTACCTCGGGATAGCTTCTGTAAGGTATTTTGTTAAGTTGTAAGATATTTAATTTGATGGGATAGTGAAACATGACCTGTAGGCAGACAATATTTCAAAGGGGGGCTTTAAACGCTGATGGTGTCATTATTGTAATGACATTACATGCTGCAATCAATATTTATTACAGTTTTTAGTTGAAGATCAAATAACTTGTGTTACCCTCTGTATGACTGTTGGAAGATATATTGTTTAATCCCTCATATCTATAATGATCTGTTGGATCCCGTATATGCATTGTTTCTCAAAACTGACACCATTGATTTCTAGTTGGTCATTCAGGAAAGTTGAATGCTTTTATTTCCATGTGTCCAGACAGACAAAGTTAATTGTCAAAGTTAATGTTCTCTTTTATGCTGCAGTGTTCTTCTGCACCACACATTTAACCCAGGCCCTCAGCAGTTGTAAAGCCACCGCTGAAATAACACAGCGCTTTTGTCTTGACTTGTCTCTGATTACCGCAGCATTCGGCCCCCAGCCCCCCCGTACATACCCTGTGGGGGTAGCCACCTGTCGGCTGACTCCTGGGATGCTGGCCTGGCCAACAGTCAGCTCTTTGTGCTGCTGGTGGGTGGGGGGGGGTAAAGCCTCTACAGGCTGCTACTGATAGGCCTCAGGAGACTCCTGCTGCGGGTTAGGGTTGCAGCCAGGCACAGTGATGTCGTTCACCTATACCACCTTTTCATTTGGTGTTTTTTGTAGTTCTTACACTGTAGTACAGTACAGATGTGAGGTTAACACTCACTGTATACCGGCAGATTGTATTGTGTGTTAATGATTGCACACATTATCTCTGATACCTGCTGCAGGACTGACTTTGATTTGATTTATTTCGAACGTGTAAACCAATAATACAAAAAAATATATTATAATAATAATAATGAAATGAAACAAGAGAATTATGATACTGTACAAACTTAAGCAGTATCAAATTGATAAACAAAAATATTATTGACTTACAAATTATATATAAACAAATGATCTTCCTAATTACATAATCCCACCCCTTCTCCCAAAAACTAAATTATTACAAAAAAATGTTTTCTTTTGACAGCTCGTCTGGTCATTTAGTTAGAGGTTCTACCCCTCAGGATGCTGCTAACAGAATAATGAAGACAAATGATCCTAAGGGTAAAAGTACTGGAAGAGCATGGGATATTCCCTGGCTTTTAAAACTTCAAATTACTCTGCTAATCGCTTTTAAGGAACATTTCCCATCCACTTACATACACAAAAGCTTTTCGTAATATTTTACACTATGATAACCTGATAGAGATCCAGCTGATGACATTGGGCTCCCATTTACAAACAGCTTCCATTTAGTTTGAGGGATTTATTGGAAAAAAGTAAATGCCTTATCATTGTTTAGCAAACTGCACGGTGCTGCTGTATCTTACTTTTTGGATTTTCTAGATGCTACATCAAGCATACAAAAATACGAATTGCAACTACAGGGATTTCTATACAAGTGTTTATAAAAGAACTTCAAAGTGAGTCGGGATGTTAGCGAGCAGTGCTACAGCAGGTATTCCCCCTTTCAACTGTTTGGCTTTGCTGGTGGGAAACAGACATTGATCTTTAGAAGATAAAGTACACAATGGAGCTAAATACAGTATGTTCTCATTGAATTATTTCTCTGCTTTATTTGTTTTCCCATTCATATTACAATGTGCGTTTGCAGTGTCTATCTCAACATTCAACAAGCATCTTAGTGAAAGGCATGTACTGTATGCTGATTTAAATTAGGTAAATAGTTTGCAGTACATAGGGAGTGAATGTGAAAGAGAGATGAGTTTACAGATTAAGGCCCTGTCCACACGGAGACGAAAACGATTTTGAACCGAAGTCGATTTCAAAAAAGTCTTCCGTCCACACGGAATCGGCTCAAGAAACGTGTCCGTCCACACGAAAATGCTCAAACGTTGGAGACGCTGTAGTACATATGCCGGGCCTGTAAGTGGCGCTGTACTTCCGCCACAAAATACACCAAAAGCAGCGAATAAGACCAATGACGATTATTATTATTATTATTATAATTATATTATATTATATTATTATTGTTGCTGATGGTTGTGGTAGAGGAGCTTTAGATTTTGCACTAAAATCTGTATCATGGTCAGTAGCGTCTGGAGCACGAACACAACCCTGTGATCCTCCATTGTTGTTGTTGTTGGTGAAACGCATCAGCAATGACGCAGAGGTGAGCGGGAGAGGCGGGGCTATGGCGTCATCGTTTCAGGAAATGATCGTATAGTGCGTAGACACGGAGCCGCAAGCGGTTAGTCTCCAGACTTACCCACTTTGGGAGCCGTAATCAAAGTGTATCGGATTCGGGCTCCGAAGCGTGTGGACGAACCGTCTATACGATAGAGAACGTTAGCGGATACAACTGATATCGTCTCCGTGTGGACGGGGCCTAAGTTCACACAACACAAGCTAACCGGTTATGTAAAGTTATCACATGTCGTTACTTAGAGGAATGCTCATACCTTTTCTTTAAATATCAGGTTATGGTTGTGTTATTAATGGAAAAACTACAGTATTTCAACTTTAATAACTGTGTAAAGGCTCTCATCTGTCACGTGTTGATGCCCTGCGGTCATGTCTGTCTCCTTCTTGTTCTCTGTTGTTGCTATCGATACACAGAAATGTGCTGACTTTACTATTTACACAACAACAACTCTGACTGGCTAATGTCTCTGCTGTCCTAAAAGTCATTAAATAATTTCTCTAAGCAAGGTAGCAATTTAGCCAGAATTATTACCATCTCAGCAGGCGATGATAGATGGCGATGCCTCCGTGTTTTATTTGCCTGTACGAAACTAAAAGGAACATAACACATCAGGAGTGCATACATCAGTTTGAGGAAAGCTTGCATGAACCTGTTATTTGCGAGGAGTCAAACAGCCTGCAGCTCTGCATGATGGACGCCTCGTAGATGGCTGATGCTTCCCTGCTCTCTTTTTGCTTCTCACACTTTCTCAGGGCACACGCTGAGTGAAATGATCGAACAACACATAGTGCTTCATAAGGTCTATAAGTGTTTAGATAGGATGATCTTTTGAGAGGAACTCTTCATTTGCAGCTATTTGCATTTAAGCTGTTGCAAAACATACTTTTCCTGCAAGATATGTTGCATTGCATTATGTGTTGTACTGTGTTTGACTTTTGTAGTTGTGAAAGGTGTTCAGTTTGAAATTCCTATCATTGCTGTTCTCGTCATGCATGAACAGATTCCATCAGAGCTCTTTAAAATGTTTCCCCTTGAGGTGCATTTGCAGCATAAGCCAGACTCAAGCGTTTGCATCTTTCCTGCAGAAACATTGTCACCCAGTCGCATTTCTTCCTTTATTACTAATGTGACAGGCAACCCGAGGCGTGTCAGATAGCCATAAAAAGGAATACAATCCACAGTCACACATGGGCGATTCTCTGGCTGCTGATGAAAGAAGCATGTGCAGGGAAACAGGTTTCTGTGCCCTCTTTGTCTGATTTACAATGTCTACTCTAGAGGACATGATTACACCTGTTTAAAGCTGTGAATCCACTCAGGAAGCTAACTGAGCTGTCTGACATGTGTGATCTGCAGGAAGGCAGCAGTAACAGCACAAACAGACATGAACCTCAGGGAGATGTTCTCCTGGTCAGGGGCATGTAAACATGTTTTAAAGCCCTGCTGAGGCTCTCTGCAGAGGAAGTCCTCATAAATCAGACCAACGAAGAAGAGCAGCTCAGCAGCACCCTCAGTACTGACGCAGCAGAACAGCTACTGCTGAACGAAATTGATGAAAGTCACCTTTAGACGTTAGACTTTTTATATTGAGCGCCATAACCTATACTCTGTTGAAACTAATAATGTATTTCCCACTCACTTTGATACCAAACCCATATCTGCTAAGGTTAAATCTCACTTCTTAGGTACTTGTTGACTGTCTTTTTTTTTTTTACTGTTCCTGGGTCTGTCTGAGCATGTCTTCAAAATACAAAGATTACCCCCGTATAGATTGTTTTCTGAAGCCTTCAGTGAAGTGCTACTGAAAAGACAAGATGATAATAAAAAAGAATAACAAAGAATATCTTTCTTAGCAAAAGCATTGCTAAGTAAATAACTCCACTCAGGCGGAGTTTTATGACTTTATAAAGCTTTTGTGACAGTATAAAGACAAGTGAGCAGCAAAGTCTTGGTAAGATGCCAAGATGTGCAAAATGTAAAAAGGACTGCAGCTTTTAATCTGACATTTTCAAAGGTTTACAACCACCCCATAACCCGCCCATTCACATCCAACAATTGTAAGCCAGTCTTAAAGAGGGGTTAAAGCCTGCGTCGTAAATGTGGAATTGAGAACAGGCTCTTAAAGTGTCATCCTCAGGATAATAAAGGGAGCATCAGCGTGAATCAAAAGTTAGACATTCAAGTCAAAGCCTGGACAAGCACCACTCTCAGAAAACAGGTTGTTTATGGATCCTCATTTAATTTGACACTCGATTCAGTGTAATGGTGCAGGCAGGTTTGCTGAGGGAAGATAAAATGTACAGCGAGGGCCGGAGGCGTCGATGAGCTTTCATCACCATCCTGCCTTAAAATCAATAGGAAGCCTTTGATTTTACACAGCAATGCAAAGACATGCAGGTCAATAACAGACAGCCTTAACACATGTGGAACAGCAGCAGTGTGTTTGCTCGACCTTTGGTATGTTACTGATTTTTAGCTAGTGGCATAGTCGGCTCATTGATGTGTCCTCCACTTTGGCTCACACAGATCTCAACAACTATTCAACAGACTGCCACAACATTTTGTACAGAAGTTTATGGGTGAGGCGGACATAGAGAATGACTCGGGTGTTCTCTGACTTTATTTCAAGGAGGTTTACATTTAGTTGTTTGTATAATTTTACCATTGGATAGATTCATTACATGTGTTCATGATCTTTAGATGATTACTCAACTTTAATGTCCCTTTATGTTCCCTAAAGGTGGCCATATTCTGCTTTTTGGGGTTTTCCCTTTCCTGTAGTGTGTCATATAGGTTTGTGTGCATGTAAATGGTCTGCAAAGGCTAAAATTCCAAAGTTCCCTCCGGAGGTAGTTTATCTTTTCAGACAGAGGGGGAAAAGATGTGCTGCAGCACAGGCAGTAGGCTATGATAAAAATAAATACCTTTCTGAACTTTAAAGCAGTAGAGGCACTGAATACTTATATCAACCTGAAAATAAAAATAGGGCCCTTTAACTTAGGTCTCAATCAGATGACTTTGTTCCCTGTGTGAAAAAACACAGGCTTCCCATTCATTTGAATGAGGCAAGTCCAATAGAGCAAAACAAATAAAAAAAATTGAACCTGGCTCAACCACACTGTGATGTCATAGTTCAAAAGGCTGCGGCATGCATTCCTGTTAGATCACGTATGAGTATTTCTGCTTCTAACCTCATCGTAATCAAACATTAAGTAATCCTTGGCTGATAAACTCCTATTGTATTGTAAACTACTGTACGCGGTTTTCAAACAAAGGAAAGTGTCTCCCAAAGCTAACCAGCCTTTTATGGCAGCTAGCATACCTGTGGACTGTGTTCATCTTAAAACTGATAAAGTCAGAACATGTTCAGTTAAATAAATTATTGTTATTTGTAAGAAAAGCAACACTTTGCATGCATTATTCGATTACATGCTGCTCCTACACCCCTGCAGCTGTGCACAGGTGATCCCCCCAACCTCAGCTCTGCAAACATTGCCCAGCGTCTGTGTCACTGCATTACTTTACACACAGCTCATAAAATGATGATTACACACTGCTGAGCCTTATCAGACCGCGGCTGGGTGATGTAATTTGAAGCTGTAACTGAAATGCAAACATACCAAGAGGAACACGTAAAGGTGTGTTTAACCTGTGGTGAAGCAGCTTCCTGTTATCAGAGATAGAGTTTGAGCCAGCTCATTACAAACTGTCTGCTGAGCTCACTGTTTGTACTGCTAACAGGGGATAACTGCAGTTGAGGGTTGATCATTTAATGTCAGTGTTTGGTGTTCCCTCATTGAGCATGTGCTCTGTTGGCTGTGTAAACACAAGGCGCAGCCCTCACACTCCACTTTGTGCAAACATGACAAAGGTGAGGAAACCCGACCTGCATGATGTCATCGTTGCTCACGTTAACTCCAGCTTTATTTGAAATGCTGAGCTGTCATGACTGCTCTGTAAATCATGATAACACCCAGCTTCCTGCTCCCAAAGTATGGCATAATTGTGGGTTATGGAGAAGAAGGGAAGTATGTGTTTGTGTTATACTGTTTACTTAGAGAAACATAATGTCGGCCTCTAAAAAAAGCAGCATAGTTATATGTCTTTGTTTGTTCTGGAAACGAGACACCACAGTGAGATATGTAAAACTACAGTAAACGCCATATAAGCAAGGCTTGGTCAAATTTGTCATGCAAAATGTTCTTTCTCTCGCCATACTAGCAATAATTCTACACTACCAGTTTGAGTAGTAAAACTTGTTTATGATTCTGAGGTTACATTTTCCGTACGGTTTGTGGTTATCATTACTCTTTCAATAAAGTTTAATTAAGCATAATAATCTTGAGAAAACAAGAAACTGACATAATGAGCTGCTTGCACACATTCCAATGTTTATTGGTTATTAAATGCTATACATCAATTTAAGAAATAAATGTTACTCTGACATGTGTCACCAGCAACTCCACCCAATCTGTGTGTGTGTGTGTGTTGAGGAGGGACTGTTAAAGAGCAACTAGTGTACTCTGACAGGAACAATGCAGAGGCTTGTGTGTGCCGGTGATGTGCTAATCTCTCTGACAGCTCAGTGAAGACCCGAGGCAACAGGCGCAGAAAGGTCAAACGATCCTCAGAAACCTGGTGAAAAAAAAAAGCTGCTTAAGAGAGAGCTTTGTGTACTTCAAGAAGCAATTTTACACCACTGTCACAGCGGAATTTAATTCTGTTTGTGTATTCAAGGGCGTGTCATTGTGAGGAAATGTGACCTTTTTAAGGCCCTCGCTACTCAGTAAAGGCAAAGTATGCCTGACTCTCAGGTACTCTATGATGTTGTCTAACTGAGCGTGTCTTATAGCTGCGTGTTTTCATTGCGACAGTTTGATATGTCAGGGCAGGTTTGATATGGCAAAATGATTTTCAAACACTTGTTAGAAAAACACACCTCCTGTGGGAATGTTTCTGAGAGCTGCCAGTTTTTAACAAGAATACAAATCTGCCTCTGGGTCAAAATGCTAATGCTAGCATGGCAGGTCCACAGTATCAATGCAACATGTTTAGCATGCGTAATGTTATCCATGTTCTGAGGCCAACTTTGTCATGATTAAAACATTTGCACCACCTGGTTCCTATTTCTAAATCAACAATTGAGTAGGCTCGATCCCATGTTAGCGGTTTAGCAGGCATCATGGTGTCTCTTTGGACATGCCTTGCCCTTAGGTTTCTGTTTGCTTAAACTCTTGATAGCCAGTGTGCATGAGTCATGATGATACTGGGCTCTGAACTTTATCTCACAGGTTACATCTGAAGGGTCATGAAGTCAACATTTGTCATGCAACAGGACATGTCTTTGTTTTAAATGTTTTATGAATCCAAGAATGGAGTCTTGTTCATGGTCATATCCCTTGAAAATGTACATAGAGGCCTGATTGACATCCTGATAATACAGTCTTTAAACTATGGCGCCATTGACGTGGAAACTTTACACCACTCGCCCACACTCAAGCCAAGCGTGACGCAGTGGCCACATCTGATCTCACATCTGAGAGGCCTGTGCAGACAAGTGTTGTGTAAACCAACCTGCGTCTGCTGCACCCTGGGGAGGCTGCATGATGGTTCAACAGGTGCTGTAGGAAAGCTCCGCTGGGGAGTGCTAGCTGCGTTAGCTAGCAGCAGCTGCAGGTAACTGTTGACCTTAGGGTGAACAGTTGAGCTAATTCTCGCCCCCAGACCTCATTAGACGGTGGGCTTCAAAGGTCTAGCATGAGATTAATTTGGCACCCCCATGCTGTCTGTAAACCGACTTAAGGAAGCATACTTTATGCACAGGACCCCACACACACATACAGTACACATAGGGCTGAGACAGGCCGTGAGCAGCTGTGCAGAGACAGATGGGATGTCATGTTTTAATGGAGAGCTGTGTCTCTCTCCATTCAGGCTTTATTAAGTCTCAGGTGACAACTGAGTCTATTCAAGCAAGTCTATATTATCCTCTGTCTATAAATCTCGCTTCATGTGCATTTAATTTCAACACCTTGTGACTCCCCCCTTTCATAAATGCGACAGTGAATTGCTTTTATCTCCTTATAGAAAATGTATTTGTGTGATGTATGGCAGCTGTGAATATGCTGTACAATAACTCAAGCAGTTAGATGGAGTAACAGCTGCCCTGCACTTCACAATGCTCAATAGGCTTTTAAAAGAGCATTTGTTTCTGAATTTAATTGTGTTTTTAGATTATTTTAAGAAGGAGGAAGATGTCTGCTTTTTGCATACAAGGCACAAGAAAAGTAAAACGCATAGATTGAATCCAAAGGTCACTTTTATTTAATTCAGTGTGAATAAATTCAATACTGTCCCATTGACAGAGCTAGAAATGCATATTTATGGTGATAAAACAGAGAAGAGAAAGAAACTAGAGCACATGCCTAAAGCCTTCAGGAGCTACATGACTTTGTTTTCAGTAAACAGTAAGAGAGCAGGTCCGTTATTAAATCAAACCCTCGAACAGTCAAACCTAGTGAGCCGGCCTTTTGCTTTTCTGTGCACTTAATACTAAAAAATTCAGAATACTTACATAATACCTTTTTATATATCGGCTTTAGCAGCAATATATTTCAGTGAGTAGGACACACCAACAATTCCTCATTTAGTAAAATGTGCACTCCGACGACACACTTCTTAGTTTTAAGGACTTCACTTACACATTTTTTCCGGTTTATACAGACTTCTAGCCATCATCATTTAATAATGTTCTCTTGGACACTTTTGCTAGAACAACAGTGACTTTAGGCTATGTATTTTTGACTTTATGAAATGTTGAATTAGCAACAGCCACAGCCGCATCAGCCTTTCAGGAAAATCAACACGATGAATTGCTGCTTACAGCTAATACAGAAATTAGCTCAATTTAGCTAATCTGCTCATCACCTCGAGGGAGTTTCATGCTCTTTCATCCTCTGATTGTGGTATAACATCAGACTGCTAAAAACGTTGAAAACAGGCTTCTCTGTAGAAATACTTTTGTGTTAATATTGATCAAACAATTCATTTAAATACAGGAAAATACTTCAATCCAGAGCCAGGGAATGTAAGAGAGTTGTTCCTTAAACTATTTTCAACCTCTTTGAGATTAAAATAAGAACTTTTTATGAACTTAACTTGACATGACTGGTTCAGGGAACATATCTTTTTTTAGTCTATGTGCTGTAGGCTTACGTGGATCACAGTGTTTAAAGCTACATTCAATAATGATAATAAGCTCCTTCATGAATATCAGGAAATAAAGCAGTGTGCATATTTTCACCTCTGGAGATTTAAGCACATCCCACTAATCAATTTGAGTTCTGACATGTGTGAGTGTGTATTATGAGAGGACAGTGAGTGTGACGGTTCCTTTGGTCCTCTTCAGGATGCCCACGGCTTCTTCATGAGTGACGCCCTCCAGAGTCTGCCCGTTAACCGCCATTATCTGATCCCCCCGCTTCAGTCGGCCGTCCTCTGCCGCTGCCCCCTTTTAAAACACACATACAAAAGTGAAATACATATTTCTTCCAGTTCTGCAAATATACAAACAGAGCATTGTGTCTTGTACCTTTCCAAACACGGTTTTAACGTAGATGGGCAGGTCTCCATGGGGGCTGCCGTACCCCCCCACTATACTGAAGCCCAGGCCATCAGGTCCTCTCTCCAGATTGATGCTTTTATACTGAGGGGGGCTGAAGCAAACACGGAAAATGTTGTTAAAAAAAAATCCCCTTCTACTTGCAGCTCCATAATTGTTTTCTTCTTTGTATAGTAAACAGCTGATACCCGAGGTCGTCCTGGAAGATGCAGCTGGGAGTAATAGGTGCAGCCGGGGGTTCCGGAGGGGGTCCGGTCACAGAGGTGTCGCCGCCTGCTACCACCTGCAGGTACACCAAAACACACACATTTTCTTATGTTGCAAGATAAAGACTGAAAGTGAGGTGCTAGGGCTCCATCAGGGTGACTTCAGGTACTCTTCTCACAATTGAAAAACCGTGTGTGTGTGTACCTGCAGCTGTATTGTGCCTGTGGCGCTCTTCAGCAGACTGACAGCCTGAGCGTGGGTCATGCCTTCAGCCGAGCTCCCACAGATACTGACGATGCGGTCCCCAATCTGGAATAGAGTTTAGTGCAATTTAAAAAAGACACAAGAGCAAAACACGTTGGAAAGAAAGTTGGCAGCAGAGAAAATGTAAAGAAAGCTGGTCCTATGACTCGTTATAATGTTTTCTGCTAATCGATGAATCAAGAAAAGAATCAGCATATTAATCTACAAAGAAAGTAATCATGAGTTGCAGCCCTTTTATTCCCTTAAAGACAGTATGCATATGTATAAGCAATGTTAAGTATGCAGTAGTCATGTTATCTAGTTTCTATAAATGTATTGTTTCTTGACAAAAGTCTGGATAACTCTCCATGATAGCAGGATGTGGATAATGATTTGAAATGTAATTCACCACGCCGTACGACTGAGTAATTTCATGATGTCGAGTTATCCTCTCTCATTCCCTGTGAAAGGATAAAGCAGCTTTAACATACTATTCAAGATTGGCCTCTTTTACTTCAATGAGCCCTTCAGTAGGCTAACTGATCTGAATGCAGCAGTGGGAGATTTATTACCCGTGTTAGCGCTATGGCTATTGTCCTCCTCTCTGTCACACAGAGCTACAATTGTTTTTCTCCGTCTCTAACTAATAGCTCTTGACCTTTGAAACTGAGTAAAGTGAGTGGGAATGATATGCCCGTACATAATTAATATTCACATTACATCCCACACAAGAATTACTGGCATGCAGATTCTTGGTTCAGTATTCAGAGAGAGGGAGATGAACATGTCGTACTTTGAGCTGCTGAGTCTGAGCAGCCAGGCCCACAGGGTTCATCATGGCGATGAAGATGGGGATATCCCCCAGAGGGCTGCCCACGCCCCCCGCTATACTAACCCCCAGAGAGTCATGGGGCCCCTTAGTGAACTCCACTGTCCTGGTCTCCTGATGCTCTTGAGCTGTGAAGGGAACAAACATGCAAAATGATCAGAAACCTGGGCCACGTTTTTCCTATGTTTCTTCCTGCTTTCTTAATAGTGCAGACGCTTTTCCACATCCCAATTTCTGCAGTTTTCTTTTTTTATATATCTGAGAAACTGAGCAGCGGATCCTGGATAACAATACATGACTTTTTGTAGATATATAGGAGGCTTTTGCCATATTTCTACATGTTTATACCACCTCAATTTGACGTTAGTGTAGCATAATAACAGCTAAAGCCTAGACTGCTGCAGACATGCTACTTAGCTAAAGCTAGTTAGCAGCAAGACGCCTAGCTTCTGCACATATGACTACCACAAACCTTGCATTGCCTTGATTTATTGTCACTTGGAATACTTGGGGCATGATACTTACTGTCTAGACACATGTTTGGTTTGTCGGGGTCAGTAGGGCCATTGTCTGCCTGAGAGACCAACCTGGTGCTGCCATTCTCACTCATCTGAAACAGAGTCATTTAGCGTTGTCACTTTTTGTCAGAGAAAACAATCAAATGTAATTCCTAAAAGATGTGTAGTAACAGTACCTGACTGCTCTGAGAGAGTCTTCTTTCAGAGTGGAAGGGCCCGGCTTTAAACCTCCCCACCTCCATGTTGATGGGCCCCACGCAGCACTGCAACACGAGGAACAGTATTTAGTTCAAACCATACATTTAATTCACCAACCGTGAGTGTGACAGTCGTACCTTGAGCAGTGCAGCCATGGCCTCCTGCGTGCTCGTCCTCACATCCTCCCCGTTGACGGACAGGATCTGATCGCCCTGCATCAGCCGGCCGTCAGTGTCCACCAGCCCCCCCTTCACAATGTCAGACACAAACACTCCGGTGTCGTTCCTGTTAAGAAAGGAACAGCACAGTGAGATAACATTTACTGTAAAAGTCATAATGTACTAGTTGACCTTCATTGTAACATACTGCTGTAGTTTAACATTTCATTAATAATACACTATTGATCCCACAATTTCACATTTTTCCTCTGCACAAATGTAGCTTGCCCTCCAGGGGAGCAGCAGCTAAGGATGGAATATTTAAAAGCAACTGTGACCTCAATAAATATGTTTTCCATCCTGAATCCTGCATATGCTCAGAATAGAACTGAATAGAAAATATCTTGTCTGCTGCTTTGCATGCTCAATGTTTATTTTTGGTTTGCTAGTGCATAATCTGCAGAGCACAATACACAGTAGAACTAAGGTAAAAGAAGAAGCAGCAGGTTAGGTTTAAAACATATTTACAATGGTGTATGCTGAGGTAGCAAGCTAGCTGCAAAAAGTGGCTGTCGTTACTGATTTAGATTTATGGCAACAGATAGATATCTGCCTTTGCACAGGGGACGTCTGAAATGTTGCCACATAAGCATTGGCCTGATGGTGGAGCGTGGTGATTGTACTGCCCAGTTTAACTACTTTAAAAAACGTAAACTGCAGAACAAGCTTGCTGCAGTCAGGCAGAAAAATGGAGATTGTTAATAACCTATATTCTGCCCTTTAGACCTACTGTATGTGTGATTATTTTTTCATTTCACTTGTGCTTATGTCTAATTGTGTTATATTCTGTATTCATAGGCAAAACGAAGCTCTCACTTCAAGTCCGCCCCGCAGGTGGCTGCAAAAAAAAAGAAGCCGCCTGAAAGCCCTGCGCCCAAAAAAGCAAGCAAAGTTAGACTTGTTAAAAAGAAAGCGGTACGTACTATTGTCCCTCATTGTCAATCATTAATATTTACACCATCTCTCTGCGATAAAATATATTGTTTATTTCCATGTGACCACTGGTATTCATATTTATTTTCTGTTTCCTATCAGGCCATCACACTTAATCTGCTCCCGGTGTCTGCCACATGCACGGCTGGATTGGGTGACGCAGAGATCCGCGCTATTAAAATCCGTTTGACCGCAACGGAGGCACAATTGTCCGCCCTGATTCAGGAGCGGGCCTCCGTGAGGTTGGCACTGGAGACTGCAGAGTCAGAGCGGGCCTCCGTGAGGTTGGCACTGGAGACTGCAGAGTCAGAGCGGGCTTCCACGAGGTTGGCACTGGAGACCGCAGAGTCAGAGCGGGCTTCCACACGGTTGGCACTGGAGACTCTTTCTCAAAGACTTTCAAATATTGAAAGAGGGACCCCACCAGCACAGCAGGAACAGCTGGTCACGCAGCTGGACACCAGCCTGTACAAACCCAGGCGAAGACTGTTTGGGTTCCATGTGGGCGAAGCAGACCCACAGCCTCTGGAGCCAGAAGTGACAACCCCCCGTTCACTCCCATACTGGTGTTGGCGGCAACACCATTGCCACCGGTCATTCCAGTGCCAGTGGTCACTCCAGGGTCGGCGGCCACACCTGATGAACCCACCAGGGCAGTTTCCTCAGATCGAGAAGGAACATTTTTATCAGGACAACCCACTAGATTTTCATGAGATATTAACTTGAGTGCAATAACACAAGTGTTTTTGTGCTTGTGCTTGATTGACACCTATTAAAGTCAGCTGTTCGTTGTTGTTATTGCCACCTGCTCATCCCCCCTCAGCAACAACCCCATGCTTCTCCCTCTGTGACCAAATGTGGGTTTTGAGGATCTAATTATCTCCCCAAAAAGTGTTCAAGTGATCAATCTTCAAAACATCCTTTCACAACATTGTTTGTCTGAAGCCAAAGGTCAACATAGTCACACAATATATGCTCACCCTGAGCGCTGACCTCTGGGAAATGCAGATAAATGCAGAGATGGGGCTGCATTATATCGGAAACATTTTTCCCCTGCAATTTATTCCTTTATCAAGCAAATAAATTGTTATTTGCCTTTCTGTCGAGCAGAGACCTGTGTGTGTTTTCCTGAAGCACATCCTCCCTGCAGATCTTGCATATCTGAGGTGCCAATCTCCACGTGGATAAAACTAACCGGAGCAGATCATCCGATCCTCCTCACCACAGACTCCTGGCTGTCACTCCTCACCACTAACTGCTAGCTTGCACTTTCCATTTCAAACCAGAGTTTTATGCTGTCTCTTCCTATGGAGCATTGTTGTTTTTTCCACTTGTGTAGCAAAACTAATGTGAGAGAATGATTTACAACTTCATTTAAATAACCAACGTGGCTTTTCATCCTGCAGCAGCCCAGTAAGCTACTCAATCTCCTATTATTATATAAATAGATTTTATACAAAAATGTGACATACTAACATTTAACACACATTTAACAGTGAATATGAATGTGTAGGTCATTCACTTAGGCCCCAGCCACATGAGGAAGATAACGGTCGTATCTGCTACAGTTCACTATCAGATAGACGGTTCGGCCACACGGGGCCGACATGGAAACGCAGAAAAAGATAACGATAACAGGTCCCAAGGTGGGTAGATCTGCGGACGAAACGCTCTGGGGGGGCAAACGGCTCCGTGTTTACGTGTTTATGGCTACTTAGCATGCAAAATGACGTCATTCTGCATGTTAAGTAGCCATGTGCTTTCGTGTTACCTGAATCTTTATTTATTGATTAGATCACGTTACTCTGATGATAGTGTTCAAGACAGCCTATATGTCTGAACTCGATCCTTAGAGTAATGTGTTACGGAGCCTTCTCTTCAATATTGTTTCCACATAGAGCATTTTGCGCTGCTCTTTTCAAATGTGGAAGCAGAATGTGTGAAAGCATACAGCACGATGCGGGGTGTGTCTCTATAGACATCTTTAGACTGGAATAGCGGGGCCCAGTACGTGAACTCGCCTCGCAGGTGCACACGCCAGGATAGAGGACAAAAGACTCCAGAGAAAACTTGCTCGAGTCCAAGTCAGAGTCCAAGTCAGAGTCCAAGTCATCGTGCGCAAAATTCACGAGTCCAAGTCCGAGTCGCGTCAATCAGTGCGCGAGTCCGAGTCGAGTCACGGAAATCGGAATTCGAGTACTAATAAGTCACTACTCCCCCTCTCCCACATGTGCTTTACCTACAAATATTTATGTGAAAAAAAGAAAAACAAATTTAGTTTGTGTAAGAACTACAACCTGTCCGTCAGACGTGTGTAAAGCTTCCTTCACAGCTCTAAATTGAACTTATTTAAAATGTCTGATGTTAAAAAAGCATCATATCTGTCAGTAGTGTCAGAAATATGATTTAATTTAAAGGTGATTTTTAGCTCCAGTACTTTGCAGCCACAGTTGTTTGTCCTACGAGGTTTGGAGGTCAGTAGTTTGTAAGGTTATGTGTTTGGGAATGCATGCATTTATGTGGTTGCAGCTATTTCAGTTTTGCACTTTTTTCTGCCATCCTTATGTTCACTATGCTACCTCACACACATTGGCTATAGTATCTACATTTAAATATAACAAGACAAACTGTGTCTTGTGTGTGTATGTTATCTCTATTTATCTAGCCCTATACACAATACACACTATCTTAATGTGATTACCTCTCATCCCGTGATCTGCATTAAAAAAGAGAATGTATACAGTTACTGTCAAACTATGTTGACTCTTAGATAACTATTTAATTATGTTTAATATATTTCCATTCCATCATTTCCATTACCTATTTTTTATATTTGTAGTGTATCTGTTTTTATACTCAAGAGACAAGCTCATCATTTTAAAAAGACCAAAATTAGACAATTTCAAGGTTTTATTTGTTCCTTTTTCTTAGTTAATTCTGTTCTAAGCTATGTTTACGTGTATATTAAGGGTTACCAAGATTCCTTGTATGCTAACTTAATAATAATAACAACTGTAATACTGTCCCACTATGCATTAAGTTGTAGTCCTAGTAGCACTAATCGTCCTCACCTCCTCCCCACAATGCTCAGGCCCAGGCCCTGTCCTGGCTGCTTGTGCAGCTCCACACTGAAGGAGTCCCACAGGTCCTCCTCCTTGTACTGCGCCTCGTCCCTGAAGACCACCAGCCGGACCCTCTGGGGGGTCTGCCGCAGGACGTTGATCGCCTCATCGTGACTCGCTACTCGCAGGTCGATGCCGTTCACCTGAGAGGTCAGTGTAAAAGTTAGATATTATCGTGTCTCCAGTAACACAATGTCAGAGTTTTTCCAACTTTTTCAGAAATCCTGACTTTGACAATTGATCAAAGTTATTTTATTTCATGTGATCTAAACATTTCAATGCTGTTCAGTTAAATATATGCTAAAATGAGTCTGTACAAGATTCAAAGATTTAGGAACAACCACAGAAAATGATAAATAATGCATTACATGTAGTTTATTGCATAAAACAAACTGTCTGGGAAAATGTCTTCATTTGAAACAGTCTGCAGAGCAGCAGAGCCCCTTTCATCCCTTTTTATATAAAGTGAATGCAGCAGCAGAGAGCTATAAAAGTCTTAACAGCGTCATTTAATGCTAAAAGAGAATTTTCCTTTGGCCGCTGAGGTCACATTTCTTCAAAACTGCTGAGCTATCTAACTCTGGATCATAATATAAAAATGTTATAACGCTTAGAGGGAAGCTGAGTGGTCAGCGTGAGGATTGATGTCCGGCTCCTCTGCCCACATTAAAGGGGGGAAATACCCCATTAGCTTTTTCCCATCGCAGCGTGCTGTGCGCTGGGGAAAAAGCTCCTTTCACTTTTCCTCTCTGACCCGATCATCTAAACAGAACAGCTTGGCTCCAGGACAGAAATGAAAAGAAGAGGGCAATTAAGTCATAAGGCCTTGAATGTGTGTGTGTGTGTTTGTGTGTGTGCACGCCCTTCATTTCAGGTCTACTGATTGAGCTTCCATAACAAATCTCTTCCCCCGCCCTCCCTCTTTCACAAAGCCTGAGGTCAAACGCAGGGCAAATCCAAGTTGAGCTGCGATACTTAACTCGTCTCTCAGCGTCATACGTTCACAAGGAAGCACAAAACAGCCGGTTAAAAACAGAAATAAGATGGGAAATGATGCCTTTTACTGAAAAAAGACCCTGGAAGTCCTTCAAATTGAGACTTAGTAATGCTAAAACGTTTCTATAGTGTATATTATGTTATATATGTAGAGTCGTATATCGATGAATTTCTCACACTAAACCAAGCATTTATTCGAAAGCTCCTTCAGTTATTGACATGTGTTCAGCCTCATTTTTATCGAGCTCATTTGTGATACTCATTATACCTCCAGGATTTGGTCTCCTGCCCAGAGTCTGCCATCTTTAGAAGCAGCTCCTTCTTCATACACTTCATGGATAATGATGGCCCCCTGCAGTGAGAGGAAGAGAGCAGAAAGAAAATGAGAGCAGTAGTGATTTAACTGGAGGAAAGGAGAGGGATACAGGACAGTAGGTAGTGCGAGGAAATATAAAGCAGTTGCATAAGGTCCATCTATGTAGCGAGGATAATTTTAGACTTATTTTGGTTTCTGTTTTCTAAGTGTGAGTGTCATTTGGGGTTCAGAGGTTACATTCCTGGGCTGGATATTGTCTGCTGCGGACAAAGAGCTGCTCCACCAAGCCTGACTGAGCAGACAGAATAGATGTGCCGAGGAGGAGGAGGAGGAGGAGCAGGAGGAGCAGCAGGAGGAAGGCTGGGACAACATCATTTCCTACATTCCTGAGCCACCGCGGCTATTTTGAACCTGCGTTACACCACCAGCACACATTCTCACTGGGTGGCATGTTTTGGTGGGGACTTAAAGTACAGTCATGGTACTTATTTTTTTAGGATTTACAGTATCTTTTGGAAATGATTCTCCTGGTTAGGATTCATTCAGTGTGGATGGTTCAGGAGATGTTTAGTGTCTCTTCTCCTCTGATATAAAGTGGTCAAACAGTGAATACATTTTCAGTTTGAGGTTAAAATTCTGAGTTTCTGTAAATAGGCATGAGTCATTGCAAGCGAATTTATACATTTTGTGCAACTAACTTTATAAAAAGCCTACTACTACATGTGTGATGCCATAAGGTTTAGTTGTTTTTAGACATTCAATTGCAGAATTATCCACAGAGGATTAACAATGCATTTTCACATTTAACACTAGAACCGCCAACGGGGTCAATTTGACCCCGAGCTGTTTTATATTTGATGTAACTTTTTTTCAATAAAATATTAAAGTCTCCCAGTCCGTGACTTTTCCTGAAAGTGTGTTATGTACCACCCTCTGTTGTTAAAAATTGTCAATATGAAGTCAGATTGAAGAAATCACCCAAAAAATTGCCATTTATACCTATTTCCGCCAAGCGGGTCATATTGACCCCACCCCTTTTCATATAAACATGACGTGTTGCTATAGCAACGCCTTTTGTCTACTGCGGTTCCTCCTTATAGATTGAGAGATAGATTGAGAGAGAGAGAGATAGATGGATAGATAGATGGATAGATAGATGGATAGATATATTGAGAGAGAGAGAGAGAGAGAGAGAGAGAGAGAGAGAGAGAGATACGAGAGAGAGAGAGAGGAGAGAGAGAGACAGGAGAGAGAGAGAGAGAGACAGGTGAGAGACAGATGAGAGAGAGAGAGAGGAGAGAGAGAGAGGAGAGAGAGAGAGAGGAGAGAGAGAGAGAGAGGAGAGAGAGAGAGAGGAGAGAGAGAGAGAAAAAAAAGTTGTGAAGGAGACTGCTCGCACTGCGCTCCGCAGCAAACAGCTGTGGGGCGAGTTGAAAGTACGTTATGCTGGCCGGGGTGTCTAAATAATGCTTCCGGGCCAGCGGGCCATTTATAATGTCGAGCCCTGTCATATGAAAAGCTGAGAGTCCACAGATTATATTGGTATACGTTTCATCCCTGTGCGATCAAAACTCTCTGTTCAATAAAAGAACATTTTACCTTGAAAATCAATGCATTCTAATAGCGGGTCAATTTGACCCAGGTGGAGGTTTTAGGTATAAAAAATCTCTGGCGGTTCTAGTGTTAAAATAGGCTTAAAATCGGATTTAAAAAAGTGCATTTTGGACAACTTCCTGCTGACAAATGCTCAAAAGAGATACAATGATTTTACAGCAGACCAGAGGAAACCTTTAAATTACACATTTATAGTGCTTTGAACATTTTTGAAAACATTTCGGGTAAGGTAAATATACAATCTAACAAAATGATATGACGGGAAAATGCAGAAATTCTAAATAATATACAGATTGTCATTGATATTGTCCTACCAGCAGGGTGTCGCAGCCCCCCACGATGCTGAGGCCGAGGCCGGTGCGGCCCTTGAAGATGTCGATGGTCGTCTCGCAGCCGGGGATGATGGGACACGTCGTGGGGTCACAGGTCAGCGTGGTGGGGGTGGAGGAGCGACTCAAACCTGCAGCAGAGGAAGAACAAAGTGAGCTGATTGATCCTTTATTTATCTCCGTGAATAAGAAGTCAAACGTCTAAAAAGGGGACCCACTCATCACTGCCTCTGCCTCTGGTTGACTCAGAGTCGTTGCTGCAATGCTATGCATGCTTGGAAAGCCTGGGAGGATGCCATCGGAGCAATCCCCATCCTCACTGGTGGACGGGAGAGACGAGAAGGTGAGCTTCACTGGACCTTTGGATGTCCTCAGGAGAGAGTTCACCTAAAACAGAGAATACATCATTAGACATCATCTTTCCTTCTGACATAAGAAAACTCACAGGGAATACTTTATTTACCTGTTCCACAGTGTAGCCGAGCACTGATTCCCCGTTCACAGTTAGGAGTTTGTCCCCTGGTCTCATACAGCCCTCCTGCACATCACAGTTTAGATCAGTAATCACTTTTGTAACACACACTCATCATCAGCTGCAGGATGTGAGACTTACCTTTCCTGTGTGTCCTCTCACTTCAGATATACTCTGAATCTCCACTCCATTCTCTGTGTTTCCCTCCACGAAGGTGATGCCCAGTCCTCCGTCCTGCTGTTGGACAAACACAGCATTGAGTACACATAGCATCAGAGTCCTGCACAGGTCTGATTTTCAAGACCCGCTCCCGCCCCGCACCCGCGACGTGCAATACCGAACCCGCCCCGCCACCCGCACATATTGCCAATTAGTTCCGCAAACCGACCCGACCCGTCGGCACAAGATCCGCAAACCGACCCGAACCCGCGTATCCTTTATGAGCAGTGAAAACGTGCAATTATTAACACACGCAGTTGCATATTTGTCTCAAAAAGCGTGGGATGTTGGTTATTTTCTCCATCTAGGATGACACCAAAAGCCTCCCAGACGTTGGATTTCGCTCTTGAGGAAGTGTTATTGAAAATGCTGTATTCTCCGAGCTCCGCTTTCACCTCAGCCATTTTGAATGTGGCGCGCTCAGCAGCAGATTGATGCGCTGCAGAGGTTATGATTATGCGCGGTCCCACAGGGGAGAGGTCTGAGGATTTAAACATTAAACTAAATTATTATTATTTTAATATATTTATTATGCAACACCCGCGACCCGACCCGCATCATCTTTGTTTTACCCAGAACCGAACCCGGAAAAAAGCGTTTGAAAAAATACCACCCGCGAATCACTTTTTTTGCGGGTCACCCGTCTGGTACCCGACCCGATGAAGGACTCTGCATAGCATACAGACCGACACATGGGAAATAATGAAGCTGCAGAAAGCAAGCATTAATGATGATAATTCTCTCCAGAAAGATAAGGAGCTGCCCCGATTCTGCCACATTTTCACTGTTAGCTCCTGCGGCTTTACACACACCGCATGGGGTCTTTTTTACTCATTCTTTTTAAACGGTTAGTTCACTGGAATCACAATAATTTAGTTTCCCAAATGAGTCCGATTCTGAGGCTTCTGCTGTATGATATATGTAAGAATAGGTATATAAATAACTGAAAATACTCGGCATACGGAACTATTTTCTTTGCTTAACGTTTTTTTCAAATGTGAAGTTTTTCAATGCTTGATACTGAAAACCTTAGCAAATATAACTGAACATATCTGCAGGGCAAGAACGTAGACACCACAAGAGGTAGCAATGTTTTTCTCTTTTGGGTGAACTGAGCGTTTATGACCCTTTGGAACTGCTTTTTCTTTTTATTCCGTCTCTTTTCTGTTTCCTGGCCGTTAGTCAGAGTCCACCGCTCTCGTTCTGTCATACCCCGTTGACTGTTTTTGTGTACACCTCCCTCATTATGGCCAGACTTCCTGTCTATTATGGTCTTTATTTTTGTGTTTCCAAAGAGCAGTCTGTCCCGTGTGAAGTGTCTCACCTTCAGCTTTATGGCGTGATGAATATATTTTGAAGTGTCTCCGTTAGCAGCAGTAGTTTCTGGCTGTGAGGAAACAGCAGCAGTTAGTTAATGCAGTTTGAGTTAGTGTACGTGTGTGTTGGCTGCTGAGTGTGTTTGTGGTTTTGGTGGTCACACAGGAACTGCAGGACCACACAAAGAGACTTTTAGGAGCAAACATGCATGAAAACAATTTAGGAGCGTGCTGCAGCGTAAAAACTAAATTACACAGGAGCAGGGGTGGAACATAACTCGGTACATTTACTCAAGTTTAGTCCATTTTTGACTTACTGTTATGCTACTTTATTCTGCTACTCTTCTACATCTCAGGGGAAATATTGTACTTTTTACTTACTATGTAGTTACTTGTGACACATTAGATGAAGTACTATACTACTAAAAAGTAATGTTGGCTCCGTGTAGTGAAAAATTAACTACTCTTAATGTATTTGTTAGTTAAACCAACACAATAATATAACTTTCAAAGGATTCATTTTGTTATCGCAAAATCCAAGTTGATGTCTTTAAAGACCCAAAGATATCCACTTTAAATGAAAATAATGAAATAGGCCTATACATATTTGAGAAAGCGGAAATATTTGTTATAGAACAAATTATACTTTCAATAATTACGTGGTTAAAAAATTATGTATTATCCAGCATTATCCATACATTTACTAAAGTAACATTTTAAATGCAGGACTTTAACTTGTAAATTACTATTTTAGATTCTCGTATATGTACTTTTACTGAAGTAACGTATCTGTGTATGTCTTCCACAGCTGCATGTGGGTAAAGTAGAAGCACTAATACAAGTGTGTGAGTTATATGCAGACAGAGCTTTAGCATCTGCATCATGTGTGATTGTTGTTTTTGTGGGGCCATGTTGTGGGTGGTACCTCAGTGGGGGGGTCCTCAGGGTCTCTCCCCTCCATGTCTCCCCCCTCCTGCTCTCTCACCGGTCCCACAGCCATCTGCTGCAGCGCCTCCGTGTTCCTGCTCCAGAGAGAGGGAGTCATAACTCTTAAATAAACGCTGCTCTTCCATGAGTTACACGTCTGATCACAGTGTTTCTCTCCGGGTCAGCGCAGGGATGAGAATTAAGTAGGAGGTTAAGTAGTGTGATTCTGGAGAGGACTGTTTGAGGAGGGGTCAAAGGTCAACATGTCTGACTCTGTGCTGATGTGTAGACTGCTCACTGATCTGTTTACACAATCATAGTTATAGTGTGCCATTTTCTTAAGTAAAAAACAAAGAAATGATACGATACTTCAATAAACTGCAACTTCCAAATGCCCAGTTACAGTAATAAAGAAAAAAATGATGTATCTATTGTTTTCTAAATATGTTTTTTGTTTTATTCGTTTTGGCTATGAAGATAGCATTGCATTGTGGGAGAAAAGTACACATAAACAGCACACGTTTTTCTTTAGTGTCCCTTTGTCATACTTAATTGTTTTACTTTACATACACAAAACCTTTTAGATGCAGCTATAGTGGTGGGTAAAGCCCAGTTTTAATATTCAAATTGAACTACAATTTGTATTTTTAACAATACATTTTGCTTTTATGAGGAAGAATGTGTTACTTTATTTATATTCTGACTCTCCGCCTTCAACTGTGTGCTTCTGTTGAATCGCAACAGCTCCCTCTGTTGTATTTTGAACAACATTACAACAGATTTGAACTTTTTTAGGTCAGATTTGATCATGAACAGTCTGACAATGAAATATAGGTGCCATGAAAGTGTGCTCATAGTAAATGTTTTACCTGACAAAGATGATTTTGACTCTGGAAGGAGCGCTCTTGATGATGGAGGAGGCGTTCTGGTGACTGTGTCCGTAGAGGACTTGCCCGTTGATCTGACCGGACACACAAATATATCATTAATGAATTATTCCTCTACGTATTGAAACATCCTGACATTTCTTTCCCAAACCCCCTTACCTCCAGCAGCTCGTCCCCCACCACCATGCGTCCATCCCTGCCCGCCGCCCCGTTGGGGTCGATGCCCACCACGAACACACTCATGCGGGAGCGGTCCCTGTTCCCGGCCAGGCTGAGACCCAGGCCCGTCCTCCCCTTCTCCAGCTCCATCATGTGCAGGACCCCCGGGAGGCCGCCGTAACGCTGGGAGACGTTCTCTGGAAAAGGTGAAGACAGAAAGATGTAAACTGATGTACAGAGATGGCAAAAGTACACACATCCTTTACTCAAGTAGAAGTACAGATACTCGTGTTTAAAAATACTCTGGTGAAAGTAGTGACTAAACTTCTTTACTCAAGAAAAGTAGGCTTCGAAATGTACTTAAGTAAAAAGTACCCATAACTACCAGCTGTTTTAAAGAGTACCTGACCTCCCTTTATATTAATAGAACAATAATGTCATTGTTAGCTAATGAATGTTTCCATGCTGAACAACGGCAACATGACAACGTTCTCATTGGTCCCTCTTCTTTAGAGAAGACCAGGAAATGATGGATACACGGATCGTGTTCAAATCAATAGGCACGCAATGACTCTAAATAATACCTGTTTGAAAATGTAAGAAGTAGAAAGTACAGGTATTTGTGTTAAACATTTAAGAAGTAAAAGTAAAAAGTTGGCAGAAAAATAAGTAGTGGAGTAAAGTACTGATAGCAGAACAAATGTACTTAAGTACAGTGACAAAGTATTTGTACTCCACTACTTCCCACCTCTGCTGATGTATATTTTGTTCATTTTCTGTCGTGTTGCTCAAAAGAATGGGCATTTTTTTGGAATTGGAAAGACCCCAGGCATCAAAAGATTTACATATCAGGCTGCTGAGTTTTATCTCTTTGTCTAAAACTTGTTTGCAAAGTTTTCGATCTATTCCATCCTCTCCTGTCTCTCTCCCCCTCTCCCGTCAGACAGACCGATGTTCTCCTGTTGTTCTGGGCTTCCTGCCACTGTTGGGCCATCAGTCCTGCACTAATCTCCACAACTCACCTCCCTGGGCCCAACCTCATCAATCTTATCCCCACAGGACGGGAACACTCTCACACACATGCACACAATCTCTCTCACACAGAGTCCCAGGTGTGTGCAGCAGGAAGTCCGGTCTCCTGAGTTGAATGTGTCTGACTGTGTGACCCGTTCTCCTTGAAGCGGTGACTTCGTGCTGCAGTTTGACATTCAGCAGTCTGCCGGATGCTAAGAGTTTCATTTTACTGAAGTTACAGCCACATAAAGACCGTGAATGTGTGCTCTTCTTCTTGCAGATGGATTTATGAACATGAGAGAAACTAAAAGTGCCTTTCAGGACCTCTAGTGGCAGAGAGGTGATAAAGCATGTTGCTTCTGTCAATGCATATCCTGTCTGTATTCCTTAACTATACTATTCAAATGAAACTTCCAGGGGTTTATAATGCTATCCCGCACATTTCTCCCAAGTCACATTCACTTAAACTAGGATTGAATTGATAGGCCAGAGTGGATTTAAAGCGACACACACTATCCTTTTCACCTGTTGTGTCTCCCCTTAAATGACAAGAAAAACCTGAACTCTTGTTTCTAACACAGTATATAATTGCACATTTAAATAAAAGACAAAGTAGACTCACTCCAGTTGTATCCAAACTCATCCTCCTCTTCCTCTTCCTCTTGCTGCTCCACCCTCTGCTCCTCCTCCTCCTCCTCCTCCTCTTCCTCTGCAGGTCCTCCAGGACTCTCCGTCAGTGTGTCGGTGTCAGTCTCCCCCACATGGGGCATCACCGGCAGGGGGAGGACGGCGCTGGTGGGAGGTGCCTTCACCGCTTCACGCTTCACAGACTGTCACGCCACAGGAGGAGTTGGAAAACAGTTTATTAGTGAGAGGTGAGGAGGAAGAAGAGGGTTTTTTATAGTGAAGTTTGAATCATGTTGAGATGAAGATGTGATAATGCAAATGCTTGGTTTACTGCTTCATCCCTTTTATGTTAGGCTGAGAAATAATAGTGTAATATAGATGCTTAAGGCTAGAATTAGGTTAATTAGAATATAGCTTAATTTATAATATGATGCTTATATTTAAGTATATGTATATAACTGATGTATTGCATATAATTAAACAATAATCACTCATCATGACACTTACCTGAAAACCAGGGGAAATAAATCACATTTAGATCACTTTAACTGTTGTTTAAATTGGTTTACAACAAGATGATGTGCAAAAATATCTCGAATGTGTCTTTGTCATCCGCTTAAGTGAGTCAATATTTTTGAAAGTGAGAAAGAAAAGACAAACGGGACAAAACATTTTGATTTCACAAAAATGGACAAAGGAAAAGAGACAGATGGAGGAGATGTTAGGACATGAACAAGTGTATGAATGTACAGCATGTTCAAATATATTCAAAACATGAACTGTATTAGAGCCGCAAAGACTAGTCGATCAACAAAATAATAATAATGATTATGGATTAATTATGCAAAAATGTCAGAAAAAAAAAATATTTTAAATAAAACAGAATATCTTACGGTTCTGGGGTGAACAAACAAGACATTTGAAGACATCACCTTTGACTCACATTTATTTTTTTAAATGTCTGACATTTTACGGACCAAATCATTATTATAGAGAAAAATCTGCTGATTAATTGATAATTAAAGTGATGCTTAGTTGCAGCCCTGAACTGTATCATGGTGTATTTACATTGCTGTACATCATACACAGAGTGAGGAAGGGGAGAGCTCAACACAGAGACCCACAAACCTTAAATGGGGTAGGAGTGAAAGGGTTAGTTGGGGAGAGGCGGAGGAAAAGTCTACTGTGACTGTAAGCCTCCTACGGAGAAAGACAAAGGGTAAGAACTTTAGACGACAACACACAAACCTACATCTATCGACAGAAAGGTGAAACACAGCTACTCCAAACTTTTAAAGCTACCTTTTTGTACATTGAGCAACACTATCTGAGCTGTGGAACAATGGCAAACACTCAGCGGAGGTTAACTGAAACACCCACCTTGTCCTTGTTGCCTTTCGTCACAGCTGCAGCTCTGTCCTCTCCGGAGTCTGCTCCCGAAGACTGCCACGCATCACACACACACACACACATGAAGGTAAACACTCACACATTCATTTGAATGGAGAAAACTGTCATAACATTCACTTCTGCATCACCACACTGTGAAAGATCCTGTATCATAGGGCTGCACGATATAAGACAAAAAGAATTGACAGTACTACATTTGTTTTCTTGCTATATTAAAACTACAGAGATTTTTTTTGTCAATATTATCCATTTTATCTTAATTTTTTTGACCAAATCTTCCTCTGTTGAATGAAATCTTGGACCATTACTTCTTTGAGTTCATTGGCCTTACTTGACTTTGCATGTTCTGCAATGGGACTATTGTGCATGTGTACATGGCAAAGATGATGATGAATTGATATATTACCGACCCTATATGCCCTACTGTATCACATTTTAATCATATTAATATTAATCAGTTCATACAAAGTGTTCTGAATGACCATATGCTGCATCATGAAAAACCATCTGTTTATATTGGGGCTACTGAAGAAAAACAGACATTTCTTAGACAACAGCCAAACATTGATGTGTTGAGTGGAGAAGCTTCTGCAGCAGCATCACATGTCGGTCCAATCGTGACCCTTTATCCTCACTGATGGAGCTTAAAAGGTTTTGCAAGAAAGTCTGGCGTTTTGAAAAAAAAATACTGCAGTTTACAGTTCTTCACATAATTGTGTTTGTGTTGAGTGCTGCCTGTCTTATCAAGTTGTCTCCTTTGCATCGGCAGTGAGACACTTGGGACAATGTTTGAGGGATAATTGTTAGAAAGTGGGCATTGGAAGCTGAGGACAGGAGGAAAGATAAAATGCACTTATAGTAAAAGCCTGTGCTATGATTTAACTGTGTGCTGCAACAAAAGGGCTGCAGCAGAGGAAGAGAGGCAACATGTGCTCGGAGGAGAGAATAAAATCACATTTCAGTAGAAAAGTGCACTTTAAAATGAAAGTATCATTCTTTTTTTTATTGGTGCTGTTCAAATTTGAAATGTATCCCAAGTAATATAGTTATTGCAACATTCAAAGATATTGCATATTTTTCTCATATCGTGCAGCCCTAGTAAACCTGCATTCCAAATAATTTGTAATGTTTAACCCAGGACTCAGCACAAACGCATGCATGCTCTGCTTCATTGTCCTCATGCAGCGCATAGTTAACACACAGTGTAAAGCAGTACAGGGGACACACATAAGCAGACAGACAGACATGGGGAGGGGGCTTCTAACCTGAGGGGGGGCAGGGGCTAAGCAGGTTTGGTTAGTGCAGCAAGCACTCAACCCGCGGTGGCTACTGAGCTGCAGAAAGGGCAGCAGCGGCCTCTAAAAGCAACACACAGGACCAACAAGCTGACAACATGACGGATATTTAACATGAAGGCTGAGCTTTTCTGACAAAATTGAATCAGAGGCCATCCAGGAGGAAGGAAAAGGCGAGTTTGTGGGGAACCTCAGGTTTTATTTAAATGAGTCACCATTAAAGCAAGCTACTTCCTTCAGGACAGCCATTCCTCTACATCAAAACGAAAATCACAGCAAAGCCTCTTTCTCTGAAATACTTTAACCGAATGTTTGAAAGACTTCTCGAGGCTACCCTGAGATTATTCACTGCTTACAAGAGAAGGATTTAAAACTTAAAGGCAGACAGCATGGATATGCTTTATTCTCTGCAGGTGGCTGCATTTAAAAAACGGCATTATGGCCTGCCTACAGCACTTAGAGGTATCGCCCAATCAATATAATATTTCTCACACTGTTCAGTCCATTGTGATGAATTTCAATGGAGCTGCAACTCAATATCAGTGACTTTAAAGTAAATTGAAAGTCTTGCAGTCTTGAGCACATTTTGACAGCCGCAGAGCCACACAGTAGGAATGATTTCTTTATTTGCTTTTCTATTGCTTACTTGAGGAGTTTCTTGATAAGGGGACATTTCAATAACCCCCATGGGGAAATTGCATTAGGATTCTAGTCTGAATGTCAGCATTACACACAGGTTTTGACTTTCTATTGTGCTGTGACACAATATATTTCCCCCCCTTTTGATTAAAAACAGCATTGTGGGTTATCTCATTGTTACCATTAGATTACCCTGTGATAGAAAACAGAATAGGATGTCTGGATATTAAAATAAAAGCCCTGCTTCTTTTTCTCCCGGAAGGAAACTCCAATTCTTAGTCTGTCTTTATTTCTGTCAAAACACACATCGAGTCAAATATGCAGTTCGAGAGAACATTTGCTAACAGTGTGGAGGCAGAAGGGATGAAGATGAAGTGTGATGGAGAGGAAGGATTACCTGACATGTGCGATGTGGCATGCAAGCTGGGTTATATACTGACACAGGCTGAGAAAGCAGGGCGGAGGGACATAAATGCAACTCATAATGTAGTCAAACATGATATGTGAACTATTGACAAAAGGTTTTAACGTCTTTAAAGTAATTAATCCCCATATGGGTGGCTACAGCAGGCAGAAGGTTAGCTTGACCCAGCATACAGAATGGAACCAGAAAATGGCTAACGTTAGCCTAAAGATCACAAAACTTGATGTAATTTAGAGTAGTCAAAACTAAGTGATTTTACCTAAATGTTAAACCAATGTTTTAAGGTTTACTCTTTGTACTGTTGGAGGCTAACTTTATTTAAAGTTGTGTTCATTAAACGTCATCCCACGTAGCATTTGCTGCTTTAATTAGCATTTAGCTTAGTGCCTTAACGTTAGCAGGTTTATTGTAGCAGCTTTAGCTTAGCGGAGGTAATGTGGACTCAGTTACTTTATAGCCCAATGTTAGCTCTTCACTTTAAAAGTAAAAAAATGCTAATCCGATGTGTGCACAAATGTGTGGGAACCAGGGTTGCCAACTTTGGGTACCTGGCTGGAGTGAGATTTTGATATCATGGGTTTAATTCGGTTTAATTGCACTTATGCACACGAAATGACTGCTATCGTGTCAGCAGCGGGACCTTAGCATATATATATAGGATATATATACAATATATACAAATACACAATAATGGACACAGACTATAAAGGGCACACAGTTTCATTCACTAATGAAAGTCAAACATGTTTGTTTCCACTGTTTTATTGTGTGCCTGTTGCGATAAACAATTAATTGACTTATCGTACGATAAATAAAAATGAACTCGATAACTAATAATTATCGTGAGTGGCCTATACATGAAACACACACACACAAACAAATCTACAGACTTACTCCAAACTGCCAAATATATTAATTAACACACTCTCACTCTCATATACTCTTTGTCTCTATTTTGGCATAGTAGAACAATAAGCAGCAGACTTTTACTTTTTTATCATTTCTACTGGATCTTAGATCTGCGCATGCGCAATACGGGTCCGCAGTTGCGGCTCCAGAGTATTTGTGTTGGGTAATCTATGGTAGGGCTAACCCATACAGTGGTGGGGCTCAAGTCAGTATTTGCAATGTAATTACATACACGCTCCCCCCGATAGTGAAACGCCACGCGTGAGGTTTAGATTATTTCCCTGTCTCTCTCAATCCAAATTGAACTGTATGAAATAAAAAGGCACATTTGTCTTGTAGTAAATAAAAAGGGCGACCTGGAGCCAATCCTGCAATTTCCCCACAGGTGAAAGAGTTGACATGCTGAAGACCCAACCCCTGCAGGGGGGTCTGGGGGGATTCTTTTTTAAATACTAACATAAAATACACATTCTGGTACTCTCTTGAGAAGAAAAATAAATAAATCTATTACTACACGACATATTTAAACAAATTAATTAATTTTAGTTTTGTGTGACTTTGTTCTGAAAGCTGAACCTGCTGCTCCTCACAGAGAGAAGAGGGAAGAGGCTGTGAATTACTTTACATTGTGGATAAGGGTGGATAGCCCCCATTGTTCTGTGTGTCCAAATGAAAGACAGCCCACACACCTATCAATCATCAAACCGTGGGGTCTTATTTCATTACGTGTAGATTTCTATCAACACGTAATGTTGTATCGATGTATAGAGATGTACTACCGCAAAAGTATTCTCCGTCGGGACTTCCTGCAACAACACCACGCCGTTATCGTGATTCTGATTGGCCAGAAGACATTATCAAAGATGTTCTATTGAGAAGACGATCACTACGTGACAAAAGTTTTCAAAACCGTTTCTTGTCTTCGTATTCTTGTTTTTGGCGTGAGAATAGTTTGGGCAGCGTGAGAGCGTGAGATTGAGAGTGAAAGCGTGTGTCACACGCCAGATGCGTGAGAGTTGGCAACCCTGGTGGGAACCCAGGGTTGCCAACTTTGGGTACCTGGCTGGAGTGAGATTTTGATATCATGGGTTCGGTTTAATTACACATATGCGCACGAAATGACTGCTATCGTGTCAGCAGCGGGACCTTAGCATATAGGATATATATACAATATATACAAATACACAATAATGGACACAGACTATAAAGGGCACACAGTTTCATTCACTAATGAAAGTCAAACATGTTTGTTTCCACTGTTTTATTGTGTGCCTGTCACGATAAGCAATTAATTGACTTATCGTACGATAAATAAAAATGAACTCGATAACTTTTCTGACCTCGATAAATTGCCATTTACATGAGGATGTGACTAGCAGTTTGAAAGGATGTACTTGAATTATTATTATATATTATCATTATGTCAGTGGTCTAAAATGGTCATACAACGGTGCCGACAATATTATCGTTTATCGCAATAATTTCCGGGAAAATGTATCCAACAAAATTAATTATCGTGAGAGGCCTATACATGAAACACACACACACAAACAAATCTACAGACTTACTCCAAACTGCCAAATATATTAATTAACACACTCTCACTCTCATATACTCTTTGACTCTATTTTGGCCTAGTAGAACAATAAGCAGCAGACTTTTACTTTTTTATCATTTCTACTGGATCTTAGATCTGCGCATGCGCAATACGGGTCGGCATTTGCGGCTCCAGAGTATTTTTGTTGGGTAATCTGATCTGTGAGATTGAGAGTGAAAGCGTGTGTCACACACCAGATGCGTGAGAGTTGGCAACCCTGGGGAACCATGGAGATGCTAACTTCAGGGTAGTACCATAAAATGTCCTCCCTGCAGCTCTCTATTCACTCTCCGTGTTCCTCTTTTATTGGTCTTCACCAGCTCCAAAGGGAAATATCATCTGGCTGCTAAGTGAAGCTAATAGCTGCTAAACACTCCACTGTTGTTGTCTGACTGCTGTTTAGTGCCTAACCCTATTTAGCATACAGCGGGTTGTAAAGCTTTTTCCCTCAAATCTGTTTAAAGTCACTGTAGTGGAGTTTAGTTCTCCATTAACATGAATTCTTGCTCTGCATGTGTTACATTACATTATGAGTTGCTACAAGGCTTAATAAGTAGCCATGCTAAGGAAAGCGTTATATCTGAATGCAAGCGATTGACTCTGAGAGATCTGACACCAGCTGCAGAGACTAGCCTGAGGGCACTTTCAAACAACAAAGGAGTAGCAGTTAGAGGTTAAAAACTTGCTAATTTATTTAACATGACACAGAGGGTTTGTTGTTGCTCTCATTGGATATTTCAAAAATCAAACCTGACACACCGGGTTTTTGAAAGGGCCCTGTGCAGATGAACTGCTACATGAGGTGAAAATGGAAAAGGATAATGACCTTTAGAGAATGAGGTAGTTAGTTTGACTATTATTTGGACTCACCCGGGGCCTGTGGATGATACTCTGTACCAAGAAGGTGACGGGGTTTCCTCCCTTGCGGATAGCCTCCACTGCCTCCTCGTGACTGGCATCTCTTAGATCTACTCCATCCACCTGTCACAGAAAATATTGGGGAATCCTTACTTTTTTAAAGATTTTAAACTCTTTTCAGTTCTCTCACATTACTGCACCTTAATAAAATAACACTATAGGAGGTAACTACACAAAATAACAACTTCACGTCTGCTTGTTCTACCACCTGTATTGTTCCCTTACCTCTACGATCCTGTCTCCAGTCTTCAGGGTCCCGTTCTGTCCCGCAGGACTGTCCTCCAGGATGTGTTTAATGAAGATGCCCCTCATCACCTCTCCGTTGCTCAGCCGACTGCCCATCCCCCGGCCCCCGACAATACTGATACCCAGAGACTTGCCTGGCGCCCGGAAGAGCTCCACTCTGAGGAAAGGTACACATGCATTTTTATTTGTACACTTCTTAAATGTGACTCTTCTACTGATATGTCACTGTAAACGTTATACCCTTTATTTTGTCTATAATAACATCACTTTGATTCTTTGATGCATATGACAAATGTCATCATTGTAGTTAACTCATATGAACACTGCTATTTTGTATTCTTTATGATTTAGTTTGACAGACTATTCACCATATTTAAACTCAATATTCTTTCTGGAATACAGTTTGGTCTCTGTAGGCTTTTCTTTAACCAGAAAAAAACAGGAGTCTTTGAGGTAGCCGCAAGAGAACTGAATCTGACAAAAACCTGTTAATATTTATACTCAATGTTGGGGGGAAATGGTCATTTAATAAATCCCACGTAGTTCAAGCAGCAATGCATTGAGTGTATTCAATATGTGGATCCACTGTGTTAGTTTTCAAAACCATATCTCTCCTTGAAATGTTCAAAATATTATTAGATTAAATACAGTGTGTACTCACTTCCTGGGTTGGTTCCAATTGTTGTAAGAGGCACTCTCCTCTCCCTCTCCATCTTCCCGCTCAGGGAGGTTAGGAATATCTCTAAAAATACCAAGGTGAACACAAACAGTAAGGTACAAAACATAAATTCACATTATTGACAGGGGCTTATGAAAGCTCTAGGGACCAAAGACTGATCGGCAGTTGGTGGCGTAAACACAAAGAGTTCATTGATGAGCAAAATGTAAACTGACAGGAAGACTGCTGCCTAGCAAACAGGGCACCTATAAATGTAACTGGCACGTCACACAAGTCGTTGTGCACAGAATGAGTACATACTTCGGATCTGGAGCTGGGACTGCATGGATTTCATCGGAGACTTCCTCTGTAGTCTGCTCTAGGCTGGCCTTGTACTCCTCCAGATACTCTGCAGGTACATATGTGATTCTAAACACACACACACACACACACACAGACATGAACACAAACACAAGCACACACAAATGAGTCAGACATTTCCTAAAGCAAATGTCTTCACCCTCCATTAACCTTCTTAGTGGCACTTATCCCCCTTATCACTATCAACTCACATTTCACCAAAAATAGAGAATAACTGGCGAGAGTTTTCTCATTGAGCTAAAGAGCTTTTTTCCAATTTTTTATTCATATTCAGAGACTTCTTTCTCTCGCCCCATAAGCCCCAGAGAGCACTAACACTGATCCGACTGTTGAACACAGATGTTTACCTTCATAAAGTCTGAGACATCACGTCTTCTGTCACCTACTGTGTGAGACAAATCTGCAGGGTGTAGCCATCATTAATTCATGAGCCGCTTACTAATTCATGTTAAGAAATGAACCAAAAGCTAGCTGACAAAATCTGACACCCACTTAGAGTTCTTCTTCCAAACAATTCAGAGCGAAGTTGATGCTGAAGGGCACATTAACACATTTAAAGGACGCTGACAGATCGTCAACAGATGGGCTGATCTGCTTTTTAAACATGATGCACGCAGACAGAGAGAAAGATGATTCCCAGTGAAAGATGAAATGGAGGTTGATGAAAACATCACAGCATGCAGTGAGAGAAATGGTTAGGCAGGGAGTTATAAATGGTACAAAAGAAATCAGACTGGTCATTAGTGAATATGTTAGTCACAGAAATATGAAAAGGTTATACAGCAAGACAAGAGATGCAGTCAATCAAGGTTTATCCAGTTATTATATAGTGTATGTGTTAAGATGTGCACAGATTTAAAGTTATTTTGAGAAACACTTTAATGCTATTTTCTTTACAAAATAACTTAAATGCGATTTAACATATCTGAATGATATTTATAGTGACATCTTACATAATAAGACTATGCTGTTGTCATTTTTTGACAACCATTAAGTGTCTGGATAAAGCTCTTTTAACTGCGATGAATGCCGTCAGCAAATCAAGAGAGTGGAAGTCAAAACAAACATGGCGGCTGCGTGGAGAGACACCAGCGTGGACGTTAGGCATACTCACACATAAAACGGGCACAGGTCGTCCTCAGGTGCACTAGCAGATCTAGAATGTGAAGAAGCTTTTAATTTTATTTAATTATTTTAAGGATTTATGCACCGGAGTGAACAAACGGCCAGGTTTAGTTCAGCAAGCACAATTTATGACACACCTCGTCCCAATGTAGAATATCGTCTAGGAATTAATGTTCCTAATTTTGTTCTTAGGATTAGTTAAGCTGCAACATTTCTGCGACAAACAACAAACCCTCTTTTCATTACCCAGTTAATAGAAACAATAGACACGCAACATCAATTCCAATACAAATATTTTAAATATTATTAATCTAAATCAAATCAAATAGTTTAAATACATATTTGATGCCTCATATAAGACATTCATATGTTTTGTTTGGCAATGATGCAATCCTAATGTCATTGAGTTTAGACCATGAGGTGCCTCGCTCTGTAGGAAAATAACAGGCATCTCTCTTCAGGTTCTCGAGTTATTCTAAAGAAATGCTAAGAATCTCCACACCATTCATTGTTCAGTAGAAAAATAATATTTCATTAGACTTCGTGCTTTCTCACTGAATTTCAGTAAATTCATGTTTGCAGTAGAGAATGGATGCTTGGAAATATGTTTACCAAATGCTGTAATTGCAATTAATGGTTCGGTCTCTAAAATCAATGCTAAAAATCAAATTTAAAGTGGGCTGTGATGGGATGCAGGTAGAAAAGACATATAAAGGCAACAGTGAATATTTTTGAGTTTTTTGTTTATTCTAGTCCAAGGTGAAGTCTTAAGATGTCTTGTTTTATCAGTCCAAAACCCAAAGACATTTACTCTAATATGATATAAAACTGAAAAAGGTTAAAGCAATATTTTTCTGACCTTCATGCACAAAATACTTGGAGATACTTTTTATTTTTGAGTGACTAATAGTTGCAGCTTCACATTAAACATAACAACATTTCAGAGATCTGACTTTTTGTATTTATTGGGACTAAAACCTCTACCTGTTGTTGCATTTGTGGTGCAGCCGTACACCCCCTTTGCAGTAACGTGTGTGTGTGTGTGTGTGTGTCTCATGTGTCTCACCCCAGGTCTGGTCCAATGAGCGAGTGTCGTCGCAACATGGCTCGCGCCTGAGCGTTGGTCATGTGAGTGGTGGGCTCTCCGTTGATGGCCAGGATCAGATCCCCGACCCCCAGACGCCCGTCCCGGCTGATGGAGCCGCCGTGGATGATGCTGCGGATCAGCATCCCCAGACTGGCCTTCATCGCGCTCACAGTCATCCCTTCAGGTAGATTTGAAGAAACTGTTACACTCTGAAATTGGATTTGGATCTAAATTAACCAGAAATTGACTTAATTCCGCCATCACTGAAAGTATAGATCGAAAACTAGGTATCTCCTAAGGAAGATGTTTGAATAACTTATAACGTCTTTTTATTCATTTCCACATTTCCCCGCAAATTGTCCAAAACCCCACAGTATTAACACATTTGAATTTCAATGGAGTATGTGGAAATTTGAACCTCTTCCCTTATAACTCAGCATACATAAGCATAACATCAGTGTTTCATTTAAAAGTGGATTTTGGTTGAACTCCACATGGTTTAAAGATTATAAAAACAAAACCCAAATGTATTTTGTTGAAATGTTGAATTGAGCATAAAAGAGAAACAGGGGGCTAAAAAGCAAAACTAGGCACTGAAAATCTTCATAACACCTATTTGTTTTAGAAGCTAAAACTTAGCATGCTCCGAGCCAGCAGCAGCCCCATGGGTGGGTTTTGAAATGCAAATACTCTGAAAGGATCCTTTCAGAGTGAAAAACAGACAAAAATCTCTCTATCATTTTAGCTTTTTTAGCTGGCATTCAAAAGAAAAAATGACACAAAAGACAATTCCATTCCTCCTTTCAGTCATGCAACCTCATTTACACTTCTATGAAGAATAAGTCGAAAATAAATAAAATAATAACAAATCAAAATGTGAAGAAATCAACACAAACCCAGGCTGGAGTTGCCCTTCACGACTGTGATCGTCCTTTCAAAGCTGCTCCCCGAGGTCAGCGCTTCTTCATCAGCGTCCTCCGCTATCACAGCAGCGTCTTCATCCTTCAAGGTGATCATTTAAAAGTGAATCATGAAGGTAAATGAAAGTATTATGCCCGATTCAAACAAAGCGGAGAAAAGCTAAGTGCAGCTGATTGAAAATAAATAAGCTTTGAAGGATGAGTGTCTTATGTTTGAAAAGAGCCACTGGGGAGTGGATTACCTTAAGAAAATCCGTTAAGAGAAGACAAAGCACGATGATTTAGCATATTTTATAATAAACCTTGAACATTTATCAGAAATACTCACTGCTCACCTTCTTTTTTCTAACTTGTTTTACATAAGACATACTTTGATTACAGCTCTCTTTCTCCAAACATGTAAAACAGGGGTAATTGGACAATCAAAAATGCTGTCATAAGCTGGAGTAAGGGTCATATTATTGCTTTTTATATATCCAAGATATTAGCTATAGAGGTGACAGTTCACCTCCATGGCACTGGAGAGGTGTCCGTGAGCAAGGCACTGAACCCCCAACTGCTCCCTGGTGCTGTAAAAAGATGGTAGGCTTTTTGCTCTGGCACCACTGTGTTATATGACAATTTCCCCTAGAAGGTTAACAAAGTGGATTCTTCTTCTTCTCTTCAGCTACAAACTCTGTATTTTGGTCCAATCAGAACTTGACCTGGCGACCTTTTGGTTCCCAAGCCAAGTTAATACAGACTTAAGTACCGCCTATGTGACATTTTTTAAATATGTGGTTTATAATGAGGCTGCACAATATGAAAATAGTTGGTAATTATAATATATAGTTTGTAATCAGACTCATATTTTTTACCTTTATCATATTTATATCTCCAATATCTTCAAAACACATGGGTGTCTCTGCAGGTTCGTCTAATGCTCCGGTCCCTGCTTCAGAGTTTAAACACTGCTCTGGTTCCTCTGTGTCAGCGTGTGGTGCCAGGAAGTGGTCAGAGGGGCTCAGTATGGAGTTAAAAGTCGGGCCTCTGAGACTGGGAGGAGAGAAAGAGGCAGACTTCTGCGGGGAGAAGGCTGGAAAATCGTCTTCGAGGCCGGGTGGAGTCTCGAATCCGGGACGCTCCTCCAACAGGTCGAGACGAGCCGTCAGCTGCAGTAAAACAGAGCACAGCAGCTGAAGGAGCGTTCCCCTCACATAGGCACACAATTGGGGGGAATTCATCTTGTTCAGTCGCCTCCTGCCCCCCTCGTAATGAGCCATAGAAAAGCCATCAGTGGCCAATAGAGAGTGGCAGGAATTACTGGCGATCTTGAGCTTGCCGTGCACAAAATGTGGTTTTATTGTAACAGCATTTAAGACTTTATTAGAGGCCGGATGAGTAGTGATGAATTTCAGCGAGCACTTCCCTCTGGGAGCCAGAGCAGAAGTATAAATCTTTAGAAAACAGTTAGAATATGCAAATAGCTAATACAAATGGGGCTCAATGAGCAGACATGGGAAGTAGAGTAGAACAAGAAATAGGAGGTTTCATTTTAATAAGGCAGCGCTATAAATCCACAGTGAAGTGGCCTGTGACGAGTGCAGGTATTCAAACGATGCAATTATGAAGATGGGAATGATATCCCAGGCAACAGGGGGACACATTTATTTTTGTAGGATTTAAAAAATGAAGGGAATTGCTGTGGTTTACTTTAGTGTCTATAATAAATTCACCCCATTAAAAAGTGTACCTAACTTAACGATACTGTGTGTAATGAGTCATATTATGGCATGCAGAGATGATACAAATAGAAGACATTTCATCAAATGTCTGAAGGCAGAATCAGTTTCCTAAAGAACACTCAAAATTAATTACATATGACAGAGTCAAGATCGTAAAAAACTATTCAAACTTTGACTGTCACGCTCCAGGCGTAGCCAGATAAAGTTTAAGTATGTATCATTTATAGAATCGCTTTGAAAATAAATTGAGAAATTATGTTTTAAATCGGTTGGTTTCTTTTAAAAGTCTAAGTCTAGTGCATTTAAAATAAAATAAAAACACTATACAATTAACTTCCTTTCTGTATGTATATATTTGTTATGGTCTTCTTGAACAGAATGACCAATGCATGAATGTAATCTATCAATGCACTCAGAAAAAGGAGTGCTTTATTGACAGCGTAGACTCACTTATTTAGTCTCTAAAACCCAGTTGACCTTTATAGGTAATTCATATTCCTCAAAATAAAATAATCTTAGATACTGTCGGCAAGTGTGAGAAAGCTGCTCCACCGTTTACGGTCAGTGAAGTAGATTTATAAGCAGACCTGTTGCTCTCTCTGGAGCTTTAGGGAGAAAACTGTTCATCATCACAGGGAAAACACTGCGCCGTCTGCCGTCATACAAACATCTGAAATCTGTTGTGAAATCCCCCCCGTCCTGTAAAATGTGCCTGTCCCTCTCGGCTGCACGATTATAGTATAAATTCTTCGGAAGGCCCCACAAATAAGGTCAGCCGCTGGGAAAACAGTTTGTGTGGCCCCTTGCTCTTCTTTGTTTATTTTCTTATAGTTTAAAATCCATTTGCTGAGCTGTTGCTGTAGGGCAGCCACAGCTACAGCTCTCGCATCACAACAGAAAGTCAGAAATGTTGTTACTGCCTTCACAAAGAAAACATCTCTCCTGGCATTTGGGCGCTGCATGGCCAAAAACAAAGACTAATGACTACATGCTGAATAGCCCATGGTGACAAAGGGCAGTTACTGTTGGCGTGCATTTGAATGTATTTTCTGCCACTAGGGGTCTCTCAGTCAGAATGTGAGGGGTCATGGGAGGTCAACCAAGAGCAGAATTATCCATAGATTGTTATAAGCAGTAAAAACAGAGAATAAAAGCAGTTTGACGTTACAAAGCAGAGCATTTCTCTGCATGCAAACGCTAGCTCAACTTTTTTCTCGGATAACTTCAGGTTCAGACGTTCAGGAGTTTTTTTTTAACATTACCCACCTACTCTCCAGAATAAATGTTACCTCTAACTAAACCATTAAAAACAATGAAAAAAGCAGTTAAAATGTGTTTCTCTGATGCTGTTTGGCTGAAAATGATCATCCTGCTTGGGCTTCAAGTTGTGGTGCCGCCAACGTTCGTTCAGCTTGTATCTCCGAAAACTCAGATCAAGACCTCCCATCACCATTATCCTTCATATAATTAAAATAGAGAGTGAAAAAGCACCAAGATCTAAAAGATACATGTTAAAAATGTTGTTTAAAACCGCATGAAGTGCATTTTTCACTAAATATAGTGTATATATAGAATCACTGCAATTATTCATCTGGGAGACGCGAGTACACAGAATATGCCTAGTCTGATGTGTAAATGTGCCATATTATCTATGTGAGAATAACGTGGGGTATATTCCCTGTGCCTCTTACCTTGGGTGTAGATGCGTGCAGGTAGTCCAGGTCGGCGCTGCAGCTGCTGCCGTGCAGAGCCATCATGGACGCCTGGAAAGAGTCGTCGTCCATCGTGGAGTAAGAATGATCTAACTGCTCCGCCTCGCTGGTGTCGATCTGTGATCATCAATGGAAGAACAGTAACCAACTGGCACTGAAAACCTTATAGTTGATCAATGAGGTGAACTATCTAATCACAGAAACTATTGAATCACATCATATATGGCATCTATGTGTCAGAGTAATGGTCAATATAAGCAGAAGCAAATATGTTAAGCAAAATCTGTTTTTCCATTTTCAGGATGTTCTGATTGATTTTTTAGTTTTTCCCAGAAGCTAACTAACCAATGCCGGCTCTGCTCGGTAAACGTTGCCCTCAGCCGGTCCTTCTTCCTCTCCTTCTTCAACCAAAATATTGTTGAAGTCAAATGAATGGATGGTGGATGATGGAGTAATTTCCTGCTCACCATAGGGGTGTGGAGAGTGGGAATATCCACATATTCCCTAGGAAAGTGGAGAAATCATTTCAGAGTCTCCAGCTTCAAATAATCTGATTTTTTAAATTGTTTTAATGACCGAATCAGGTACAAATGAGTTAGTATGGAATGAGGAAAATATGTTAGAAGTTATTGAGAGCTGATTAAAGAGAAAGATAGGGCTGCAGGGAAGTTGCCCAAACGTCACAGACAAGCTCAAGAACATTTCATATGTATTCGTTAAAGCTCTTGATATTGATTTTGTGTAGCATGCAGCCTAGACATGCTACACAAAATCCCCCTCAGAAGAAGATCCCCGTCCTGCAGGAGCGGTGTTTAACTCCAGTTTCCTGCAGCTCTGTAATCTAACCTCGGCAGCCCAGAGGTCTTACTGCGTAATCCAGCGGCAGATTCAATACGGGGGAAACCAAGCTGTAAAGCTGAAAGAATGCGAGCAATTTTGCAGAGAGCGACGTACAAAGAGAGCTGGAGCCTGCAGCGGTGAACATGCTGTTGGACAGGCCCAATATTCACACAGCTGCCCCGATGTGGTAAAACGTACAACAGGGCCTAGAAAATCCAAAAACATAGTATATGAAACAAGAGCGTTAAAGGCTGGATGCCTCCTCTGAATGAGCAGTGGGTGGAAAGCTAAGCCTCCTCTCTTTTTCCTGCATGAAATATTCAAGGCCTCGTAAGCTGAACCCTCACGACAAGCTGACTCACAGGGACACATTGTTATAAAAGCATAACTAAAAAAAAGCACACATTTGCCCTGTTATCGCCCACAACACAAGTGATATTTTCCTTCATAATAATTTAAATGCTGATTGTTTGCTTACAGGCAGCGGTTTGGACACTCCTATCTGCACCATGCCCAGCTGGGCCCCCTTCAGCGCCTGCACTGCGTCCTCCAGGCTGCCGTTCTCCAGCTCCGTGCTGTTCACGTACATGAGGCGGTCTCCTGGCAGCAGCCGGCCGTCATGCTCCGCCACGCCGCCGGGAACCAGAGAGCGGATCACGATCACCGTCTTGGCCGGGTCCAGCGGGTCCTGAGGCGGAGGAACAACAGGTAAACTTCACAGACTCAAATGTACATGGAAATCACAGGAAATGTACTATTCTTTTTTTCTGAGGAAACAACACTAGACTCTCCAACTACAACAAATAAATGTGTTGTAAAATATCCTTTTCTTGACCAGAATCAATTCATAGGGTTGACCGTAACAAAAAATCGTAGAAGCTAGTTTTAAAGAAGTTTACAGTGATTATTTAATGGAAATAAATGTAATGCTAAATGATACCTACTGTTCCCAAAGTGGATGACAGGCTCAGATATTTATATAATATGTGTACAGCCGTCAGAATTAGCATTAAATATGGGTGAAAAAAGGCAATACTCGATAAATATCGAACTTTCTGCTCCTTAGGTTTATGATAGAAACACAACATCATGTATAAAAAGAACCGATCTGTGAGTTTAATATAATATCATTAAATAAGCCATTAGGATACCATTAGATATACTTTTATTGTATCGGAAATACTTTTTTTACAAGACTTTGCACAATAAAATAAAGAATAAACAGTATGTATTTGTATATATCAACTGTGAAAGATTTAGATAATCTCTATTGAATATACAATATTAATATACAGATTGAAGTCTGTGCACTTTTCTGAAAGGCCTGCCTACAACTAGCAAACTGTAAACAACGTATACTAAAGATTTCCCACCTGGTAGTCGAGGATGCTGAATCCCAATCCTCCTTCTCCTTTCTCCAGCTCGATGTTCTGGATCTCCAGCTCCCACATGGCCAGAGGAGAGGCTACGACCTCCTCCGTCACATTTTCCTCTGTCACTGATGCTGCTGCTGCTGCTGCTGCTGCCTTCACCTCTGAGTCTGCAGCCGCCCGCACAATGCTCAGGTCTATTTGTTTCTGCGGAAAGAAAAGCCCAAAATCCATCTGTAACAGCCTGCCTGCCTCACTTTCAGTCCCAACCCCTGGGCTGCTACCCTCCGGTGTGATTCTGGCAGGAGATAAAAGGGAAATATCTCCGGGGATGATCGGGCCTTAGCAGATTATCACTGTTAAAGCTGGATAGATGAAACCCACCTTCCCCAAGAGACTAGATGTTTCTGATGTCTCATATCTCCTGCACATGTTTGGTGCAGACATATTACTAGAATTGGTCCTAATAAACGTTTCTCTGCTTTTTGATAAGACTTCATTCAAAGTCAATGGAGCGATTAACAGATCGTGCTAAGCTAATAACGAGCAATGGGTTTTAATAGCGGGAGAACTTTGCACTCCATATTCCCTTTCATATGCAGAAATGGGAAATCATTTTCATGATACCATCAATGCATGCTAAGGTGTGTAGTTTCCAACTCGACTTGAATGCATCTTCTGCTACAATAGCCCTTAAAATGCAGGTGTTTACTCCCAAATCATGCTTGACAAATGCTATCTAATGCTCATTAAAATGTATATTAAAACAATAATACATTCAAGTACATCTGCTATGTTTGAGCATTGCATTTGCAGTACCTTTAATGCAGACACTGTAGACAGAATCTCTGGTTCTGGTTGGACATCGTGCATGTCAGTCTGCAGGTGGGGGGCGGGTCTGCAGCAGGTCATGAAGACGCAGAGAGGAAGCTCCTTCAGGATCCTCACCACTTCCTTGTGCGTTTCACCAATCAGAGACAAGCCGTTGACCTGAGAGAGGAGAGGCTAGCATTAGCTTCATTTAGGTGTAGTAGGTAAGTAGTAGTAGTAGTAGGTACATGTTGATAGTTCAGCCTTTGTAAGTATTAATGGCAACAATGTCAAAGACAAAATGGAAACACTGTTGAAAGTGTGTTTTTTGCACCTCAAGCAGTTCATCTCCGCTGAAGAGCTTCCCGCAGCGACCCACAGGTCCCTCAGGAAGGACGGAGCGGATGTAGTGATGTCCGCTGCTCGCCTCCAGACTGATGCCCAGCCCGCTGCTCGCACTGAACTTCTCCACCTGAGCCACCTGTAGAATAACATCCCAGTTATATCTCAATCCCTTTTGTGTTGCCACTCAGGTCATTCCGCTTTTTTAAAGAGAGCAGTTTTATGTTAAGATGAATGCTTCGGTCTATCTTAGGTTCTCACAGTCCAACGTGATGTCTTCAAATGTCTTGTTAAGATATATAAAGTGGAAAAAAAACAGAACGTCTCCATATTTGAGTTTCAAGAAACACTTTAGCATGCTTAATGACTCAAAAGTTAGATTATCGCAACAATTAATAAACTCATCTTTTAGTAGACTAATGGGTTGAAAATCTAATTTAATGCATGAGAGAAAATAATTAATATTCAAAACAAAACTTACTACAACTTCATTACTTGGACCCAGAATCTCGAGCCACTTCTTCATCAGTTCCTCTTCCTCAAAGGCTGTTAGCTTCATCCCTTGGAAAACACAACAGCAAAGCATTAATGCACAAAACGAGAAAAAAATGCTAAAACGTGATAAACTCAGCCTGCATAGTGACTTACATTTCGAACTATTTGCAAAGTCTTCGAGCTCTGACCCACTTAAGAAGAGTGTTATCTGAATTTTTTAAACACCTGTCAGTGTTTCCTCTCCACCGTGTGTTTGCTCGTGTGTTCCTGACACAGTAACCCTTATCTGTCAGACATATCTTAAAGAAGAGTTCCTCCTACCATGTGTGTCGTCTGTCAGCTGATCCGAGGTCGAGCCGACATCAGATACTTCGCTCTTTGTCTGAGGTGGCTTTTCATCTGCGGTGACTGTGAACAGACCGCGAGGAGTGAGGAAGACGCACACACGTCAGGGAAACAGAGCTCTACTCTGCACTTATAGGTGCTCAGTAAACTCAACACAATTATCACGATTCACCTTACGCAAAAACAAATATGATACAGAAAGCACATGCAAATAGTCAGGAGGAATTAAGTGTTGGTACACATTTTTCAAGCTTAGCTCAAAATGTGTCAAAACAATATTTTCATTTTCGAAATTATAATAACAGAACTGTGTTTGTGTGTATGTTTACTATGATTTATGAGAAATAGTGTTATAAATAAAATGTAAACAAGAGTAGACATCTCCCTTTGGCACAGATCAATTTATTTGTTTGGACTTTTTGGACTTCTTTTTTTGGACGAGTCCCTATTCTGCTTTTCGAGCACTATGTAACACACTATGTTTGTCATTAATGCTCATGCTAGAGCTAATATTATTTATTATTTGGTACTCTATTATTTAATTCTTCCAAAGTACAGTAGTATGAGAATTTCCTATCTTTTTCATAATGACCCTCACTTTAGAAAAAATATTCTCCTCCTATTACCTTAAACAAGGATTTACCTGTGTGTGCTGATGATACCCATTATGACAGACTTTAAACTTCAAATATCTGTTTAATGACCCGCGTGTGTTTTTTTACAGCTTCACACCACTTTTTATGTCTCTGGAGTTCCACAGGGCACCGGAGTGGCCGCCCATGAAATTACTACGCTGTACATCAGCACCTTTTAAGTGCTCACATAAAACTAATACTAGCTCCTCTGCCGGTGTGTGAATGTGTGTGTGCTCCAACAACCTGAACACTGACTTGGCAACAATTTAAGTGAGTAGTTACATTTATTTTGTTAATCCCAAACATTAAATGACCCATTACAACACCACATCAAACCTATGATCTCATGCACAGTAAGTTAGCTTAAATACATTCTAACTCAACAAACTAGTGTGTTTCAAAAAGCTTGAGGAACACACACTCTTATAATGTGTCATTTTGATTAGGGATGCAAAATGTATTATTTAGCCGACACCAATATAAACCTGCTTGTCATGGCTGCTAATTGCTAAAAAACACAATCATTTCACATTCAAAAAGTGTATAAGCCTTGTGTTTAGCTGTAACTCAACGCCATGTTGCTGGATGCCTTGTAAATGTTGATGTTTTTAATTCTATGACTTGGTCTTTTTCAGGTTTTAAACAACACTATGGAAAACCTTGGCTCTTTTGCTGTGACAATCCTGTTTATTATTGTCCTTATGTCTTTTCCATGCCGGAGGGAAAAGCTTTCAACAAATAAAACTTTCCATAGCTAAACAGCTGCTACTAGAGACGGGACAATATAGGATTGTATTGTTCAAAATTTGGGATAATCATAAATATTCCCACTGAGTTACTTTAAAAAGCTGTCTAGCTCTCTATCATGGTAGAGACATTACAAATAGAGCCTGCATTTGTTAAAAATACAGATACACGTAAGAAAGAACAGACTCACTCACTTTTATTTTGGGAAGGTTTTACACTTTAAAATTATGTTTTTGTAAAAAACTTGATGCCAAAAGAAAATGTATATCTCAACAAAATGTAAGTTAAAGTGATTCCAGTAGGTTTTACTAACATTTTAAGAGTTTTTAGCATGTTTCTAAATTGCAATATCTTTTTAATATGCTGTTGGTTTAAGTTGTGTAACTTTTTTTGATAAAATAAATCTCAATTTGCTGTCAGTCTTTACTGCATCATATCTCCTGTCTGAGCCACACGTGTTCACACATCAAATGTCCCTTTTTCTCAAGTAGTGTGTTTTTGTCTCTTTTCATTAAATCCCTACCTTGTGCCGCAGCCTCTTCCTCTGCCTTCCTCCTCTCCAGCTCCAGCTCCTCCAGCACTATGGTGGTGGTGGGGATGGTGGTGTGGGGGGGCAGCACGCCGATGCTGGGGGCCAAAGCGGGGGGGAGGTCTTCGGGTTTGAAGCCCCTCCGGATCAGCTTGAGGTGCACCGTGTGGCCTGTGTGGCGCAGCACCTCTACCGCCTGCTGGTTGGTGAAGCCCTGGATGTCCACGCTGTCCACCTGCAGGTGGCGAGACACCAGAGTGAGCTGGAATTATTTTTATTTTCTTTTTAAGAATAACATACAACAAGAGACGGTGAAAAGGAAGAAAAGTACTATGATTACACCTCTTGAATTATTCATATTGATGTAAATTGTTCATGTGGTGTTCTTATGTGTTTGTATAGCTCTGAACATGTAAAAAAGTAAACTGAATTGCATAGAATACTTGTTTGTTTGAGGTAAAATTGAAATAACCATAGGCATTATTAACCAGTAGAGCTTCAAGAATGTCAAAATAATAATAATTTGATTCATTGTTTAAGTTATTTCTTCTTGCAAAAATGTCTTTAAATGCAGTTGTCAGCCTTTAAAATCTGTCTTTCAATCTTTTTTCAATCATATTTAAGTGAATTTCTTCAGTTTGGACTTAGAAAATAATTATATTTTCAGCTTTTCGGATAATTGACTGAGCATTAAAGTCATTTATCATGCGAAAATGTCTTTTTAAATGTAGCCTATCAAATCTGGATTTACAGACATTTATAGTCATCTACTTGGACTTTGAGAAACTGACACTCCTCACTGTTTGCTATCATTTAATTCACCAAACTATTAATCCATTCATTTAACAAATAGTCGTCACATTAATTTATAATGAACATCATCATTACTCGCAGCCCTAAACAGCACCAGAGTATTCCCATCTATTCAAGCCATTAACTTTATTTATTTAGATCATTTAGGAGAGTTAAAAAAAAACAAGTTTAAATAATTCAGTCAATTAAATGCTTAAAGTTCTTAAATTGGATCCCAAAGCACAAGAATAAAACATAAACACAGTAACAAAACAGGAGGATGTGAGGACTTTAAAAACACAAAGGCAACATTAACTCATTTCAAAATGATGCAAGACATTACACAGTTTGACGTCCTGCAGAAATGAAGCTAATTCAAGACTCCCAGTCACAAGAAAAAACACTTTAATAACTATCAGTTAATTATTCATCATGCATTTCATAATCACCCTCCATTCCCTCACGGTAATACATCTAATAAACCTTCACTGAATATTTTACCTCATGCCATTACAGAGAAGAAAGCACAAAGAGCATAATGGTTGCACTTACAGCTATTATCTGGTCTCCAACATGGATGCGGCCATCTTGATCTACAGCGCTATCTTTTGTTATGCTCTTCACAAAAATGCCAGAGGGCTCTGAGGAGGCAGAACAAGGACACAAAATAAAAAAAGATATGAAGAACAAAGCTGTAAATCTGGACATTAAGACCCGAGGAGGAAAGCTAACAGATGTTTCAATATTACATGAGTCATAAACAATAATGGGATGAACCCTAATGCTAACCTTGAAAAGTAAAGACTTTGCAGCCAAGGCCATTTCATATTCAATTTAATTAAATGAGGGAAGAAGCTCATAATAAAAAGGCTTACTGTGTGCACTTATATTGAAGCTAATCACTTCCCAAACACTGGCATTGACAACACCTTATAAAGTTATTAGGCTAACACGTTAGCATACATTCATTTCAAGTTTTCTGTCCAACTGTCTAATATTGACCTAAAACGATAAGCTAAAAGTGGCTAAAGCACTCATAAAGGACATACATACTATGAATCCATTACTACCAGTAACAGTTCATTGTAAAGTGTTTTATTAGGAGGGAAATTAGTGCCTTTGTTGGAAATTAATATATTGACACAATTTGTGTAATACTGAAGTTATAAATATTTTTATTTTGAACATCATACTCTGATTTTAATGGTCATTCAGTCTGCTATTTCTCACCTGAGTTTTTATCTCCAACATAGCCGGCGATAGTGATGCCCAGACCCTGTGCGTTCTTCGTTAGGCTCACATCAAACGCTTCATCCTCCTCTTCCTCCTCTTCCTCCTCCTCCTCCTCCTCCTCATAGCCCTGTGAACAGAGGAACAGAAAAGACAGGTAAATGACCACTGATCACAAGATAAGAGGAAAACAAATCATCAACTGCACCACACGGGTATCAAATCAGTTTTCTTCTTTGATAATAAACGATCTGACGCTGGTGACAATAATAGACCCCTAATGTGTGCAGGCAAAAAGGATGTTAATTATAAAGTGAGTCACCGAATTTCATTCAATGTCTGAATAGGCCTGAGCCTTGAAAATATCTGTGAAATCGATGTTTTAGAGCTGAATAAATAAAAATCAACATTTGCTCTCAAAATATGAGTCACAGGCAAATTAATCAGCAGTTTTCTTTCAATTCATTTCAGAACCACGAAGAGAAAGAGAATAAAGATGGAGGCAAAGGAGGTGGACTTGTTTTTCTTTAAAATAATCAATCATCAGTACTCCAATACTTAAAAACATTTCTCTTTTCTTTTCTTTTCAAAGTGCAGCAGTCCCCTCACCTGTTCATTGACGGTGGGCAGCACCACAGGCATGACAGCAGCGACAGAGGGGCCCTCCTCCAGGGGCCCCCGGGTCACCACCAGCTTCACCCGGTTCCCACACAGCCGGAGGACCTGGGCCACCTGCTCGCTGCCCATCCCCAGCAGGTCAGTGTCCCCGATCCGCAGGATGTGGTCCCCGCTGCGCAGTCGGCCATCCTAAAAAAAACACATTTGAGTCAATTGGCCCCTGGGCACAGACAGGCTAGAGAGATTATAACATTTTGTGGTCTTTTTGTAATGTTTTTGTGGTAATTTTCTGTCTTTTTTTTGTCTGGTACTGTGCGTGTTTATATCAGTACAATGTATGCAGGTGTAGGTAAGCTACCCATGACACCTTGGGCCCTTGGGTAATGTCGAGTGGGCCTCTGACACTTGTGTGCAGTAATCCATGAATTAGTCTGTGTAGCTTCAGTATAAAATCAAACCCATAATAAAACGCTCAGTACCAAACAGAAGACAAGAGTGACAGTTAGCTTGCAATTCTCATTATTCCTAATTGACATGGGCCGTCTCTTTAGAACATTTAAAGTGACATAAAATACAAAGAAATGTGCCTTTTTTATTGTAAACACTTTACAGTATATACAAAGAATCTTCATGGAAAGAAACATTAGTCATTTAAAGCAATCTCTCAGAAAAAGCAGTCACCTGATCAGCGATGCCTCCAGGAAGGATGGTCTTCACAATAACTCCGGTGGTCTTTCCTCCCACGATACCGAAGCCGAGGCCAGTGCCATCGTTCACCAGCTCGATCGTTTCCACGTGCTGCCACTAGGCACCGGGAAAGAGGAGGAAGAATAGAACAAATGAACATTCGTACAAATGTATCCAGCCATGAACTGTGTTGGATGAGTAAGTAAAGTGTATGCATGTTCGCCGTTTGATAGCCACAGACACATTTGACTGCCATGTTGGATTGCAGGATCTGCTTCTAATGTGTCTTTGTGTATCGGCAAAGCGTCGTTTTTTTGCGAGTTTTGCAAAAATGAGGTTGTCTAAATGAGCAAGTTCAAATCATGGCTGATATTAGAGTGTGTGTTTACCGCGCTGGAGTTGGCAGACAGGGTGCTGGCTGCAGAGGGTGTGCGTGACACTGCGGGGCTGGCGAGCTGGGGGATGGGTCCTCTGGCCACGGTGAGCTGGACCCTCTCTGAGGTGCTCTGCAGGAGGCCGATGGCCTGCTGGTGGCTCACTGTCTGGTCCAGGATCTTCCCGTTGATGGCTAAGATCTGATCCGCTTCCCTCAGCTTCCCATCGCTGTCCGGGAAGAGGGACATAGTGAGGGGGACAGGCGGTAAATGAAGTCAGAGCTTAACCAAAATCTGCCTCTGATCAAGTCTTTATCATAGAGTAGCGTAATAGTGGAGACTAACCATTAGTTGTGTAACCTTTTTGTTCTCTGTGTTGGCACATTTCTCTCTAAAGATACATTTGGTTGTGCTTCTATTTGACATTTCAATATTTAGAGTATTTCGTAAGCCATATGATGTTCTGAAGGCATGAAAATGTAGTTTTATATTGAAAGAATTACAACAATTAGAGTTGAAACGATTAATTTCTATGTACAATTTAATAGTTAAACATTCATTTCCATTACGTTTTGTATAGTGTAAGTGGTTCATTATTTACTGTCATTATTTTAGTAAATTCCAGTTGTTTAAGCTTTTATTTTGAAGGCAGCATCAGGAATTCTGGTGACAGTTGGGGTAATGTTGGGAACCGGAAAGGCTGGGTTTTTTTTTTTACCAGGGAACGAAAGGACTTTAAGCCATTGTTTTTTGCATGTTTGATAGTGGAAAACTAATTTAAAATAAGCAATCATTTGCCCTGGACAATGCATTTAATACCTGTATATGATTTTCTACCTGGTGCTTAAGTCCCGGTTTGATTCTGATTACATTTTTTGGTGCAATTAGAAACGAGATACATTTAATTTCTAGAAAAAAGTCCTAGGGCGTGTTAATTCTAACATACCAGTCAGCCACACTTCCTGCTTGTATTTCCTGGATGAAGATGCCAAGCTCTCCCCGGTTCTCGCTCTTCAGTCCCACCACGCTGAAGCCCAGACCCCCTGACTCTGGCTTCTGCAGATCCACATGTGCCAGGTAGCGCCCCTGAATGATAAACACATATATATTTGCACATGTTATTTGGCGGTGTGCTGATTTGCATCAAAGCTGCAGCTGCCTTTAGAAGTGTGTTAGAAGTAACTCGAGAGTAAACTTGCAGCCTGTAGTGCTAGATATCATTAAGGTTTTTCTACCTGCTGATTCTTGTGCATGTGGTAAAATTACCCAAACATAAAATGATTGCGGTAATACATCAAATAAAACAGTAGCCTGGCAGCAGAGTGTCTTACACTGACAAACAGCACAGTGATTGCCTCGTCTTTACAGATGTGTTTACCTGCGCCATGGAGTGAACAAGATGTTCAAATTCCTCAGACGATGGCTTGCCGTTGATGAGAGTAGAAGCTGAAAGGTCTGAGTAGGAAACATGGCCGCCGTTGGGCTTGACTGCTGCGACATGATCGCAGAGGTCAGTCTCACACGACCCTGGGAGACTCTCCTGAAAATATAGAAATAGATATGTAGTGAGTTAAGTCGAAAACTGCAGATGTTGCAGTGACAGATTACTCTGTTTTGCATATTTTATCTAAAAATAAACGTGATATTTATGGCTACATAACAGCTCTGGATTATTGCAAAACAATCCTGCAGAGAGCAGCAATTACTGGCAATAATCCAACTGAAAACAATTAAAAGTTCAAACAAGAAAACATCATGACTCATTCCAACTGTGGACGTAAACATTTAGTTTAATTTTAGACACCAAAACCCTGAAGTGTGTGTGTGTGTTTGTGTGAGGCCACTGGGATGCCAGATAGTTAGTTATCCCGCCATGATTAGCTGGATCTCTGACAGCCTAATCCTTCAGGGTATAATGGCTCTTAGCTGATGTTCCAACAATGACAAGGCTCCAAACACAATATTTC